>NC_138500.1:69874155-70474155 GCF_964252035.2 Podarcis erhardii
GCTGCTGCTGCTGCTGCCGCGGCCGCCGCTGCTGCTGCTGCTCCCGTCTCCCTCCTCGCAGCCGCCTACGCTCCCTCCTATGTCACTGCCTCTCTCTCTCTCTCTGGGAAAATGGCGTCGCCTCACTCCCCCCCCCTTCCTCCCGCAGCACGGGGTTCACCCGTCCCGCCTGGCAGGGGCAGGGTTACCAGGGCGAAGCCAAACAGCCGCCATTTTGCTTGTGGGCTGGAGTTCCGTTGGTGCCCGGCAGCGCAAGACGCCCCCTCGCCCGCCGGGTCCATTTTCGCAATGTGTGTGTGTGTGTGTGTTTCCTTAATAAAGCGAGGCGACGGGAGCGCGAATGGGGCAGCGCGCAGGGAGGAAAGGAGGGTCGGGGGGGGGGTGGGACGGGGGCAGGGGGAGTCGTTTGGGTTCGGATTCAGGGCGGCCTGGCAAGGCTTTCAGCTCTGACAGGCGGGGAGGGAACGGAGGAAGTTGCCCGAAGCAAGTGAGGATTTCCTAAGGAAGACTGACGGGTCGCAGCCCCCACCGTCTATGTATGTTTTAAGAGTTCACGTTCAGGATCTATAAAAACAAACTGGGCCTCGGTGAGCAACGTGCAAAGTGTCATCTCGGGACCACTGGCATGGCTCTGGGTTTGTGCACGCGTGTAAGCCGTACATTGGACTTCAGACGTGAAAACTAGTCCTTTTGCACGCGTATAAGACTTCAGACGTGAAAACCAGTCCTTTTCAGCAGCTGGCAGAAACGCGTCCCTTTAGCGTTTGGGCGGCCAGGGAGGGAGCCGCGATCGACTGCGTTTCTTTTCTAGGCCAAGGGGTTCAGGGTTGCAGCTCGGCGGCCGCGGAGAGGCTCGTCTCGGGCAGCTGCGACTCGTGGCATCGGATGAGGGATTCTTTTTCTGGTTTTCCCCCTCGGACAGGTGCGAGCGAAGGGTCGGATCCGCTTCCTCCAAACGATTACTGCAGCGGAGGGAATGGCCCTTCTCTGGAGATCTCGGGACACCTGTCAGCGAGAGAAGAGTCCCGCAGCTCGTCCCCGTCCCGTCCCCCATTTTGCTGGCGGCAAGCAGCTAGGGCGGCCTCCCCGTCAGTGCCGAGCGCCTTCCTTCCCCGCCAGCCGCCGGCTTCCCGGCCCGCCTGCTCGCAGCCCCTCCGGCGGGAGCCGAGCGAGGGAGGGGAAGGCAGGCAGGCAGGCAGGCAGGCAGGCAAGGCTGGGGTTTTCGCCGGCCGCCCACCAGGGGCTGAGTGAGCCTCCTTCAGTGCGCAAGCTCGGGGCACCAGATAAAAGCCGGGCTGGCAGCTCTTGCCCTGCCTTGATGGAGCCGAGACCATCGAGTGGCAGAAGGAGGGAGTTAGAGGAACAGGCTTAGATAAGAGGAGCTCGCTCCCGGGAGGAGGAGGAGGAAGCAGCAGCTGAGGTGGGAATGGCTGCCCGACTGGACCCCACAGAAGGCGGCCGCCATGGGGCACAGAGGGGTGAGAAAGGGAGGGCGATTAAATGTCTTGTGACCATGGTGGAGTGTGTGGATGTGCTTATTGTTTTTTATTATTATTATTATTATTATCACCGCCCCCTTGTCTAATCCCGATGTCTATCTATTTCTCTCTCTCCCTTTCTAGGACGCTTGGTGGGGCTGCTCGCTTGGGGGTTCCGCCTGTTGTAATACGAAATGGCGACTGCCGTCTCGGGGCGGTTGGTGATTGTCGCGCCGCGAGGTGGTTGTTCTCCTCCCTCCTCCCTCCTCCCTCTGCCCTTCTTCCCTCCCCTCCCCCTTCCTGTCTTGGGCCGTTTCTCCGCAGCGAACCGCGGAGAGCGCACTGAGTCGGGGGGAGGGTGGGGAGCGGTCGCGCAGCCAATCAGCTCTGCGGACGGGCCTCGGAGCCGCGCTCCGATTGGCCGCCGCTGACATCATCCTGCAGCAGGGGCAGACGCAGCTGCTGGGCAGGGCTCGGGGAGCTGTCGGGGGTGGCTGGTGCAAAGGGAGAAAACGGGCGCCATGATAGCAGCCGCGGTGGGTGAGGAGAGGGGGCCGAGGCTTCTCCGGAGGGACGGCGCGGCCGAGGGGGCGGAAGGACAGCGGGGGTCGGGCCACCGCGCCCTCCCGCCCTCCCCTCGACCGAGCCGGGGTGGCGGCGGCGGCGGCGGCGTCCGGGGCTCGGAGGAAGGTCCGCTGCTCGGCGGCGCCTCGTCGGCAGCTGTAACTGCGTCAGTCCAAGATGGCGCGAGGTGTCCCTGGAGAGGGAAGGGAGCCGCACGTCCGCCGGGGGTCACGTGACCGCGTTGCATTCTTGTGTGGGGCTTGGCCGAGGACCAAGCTGGCTGAGGAGAAGGAGGAGGCGGCGGCGGCGGCGGCGTCCGTGGCTCTTCGGCTTGACAGGGATGTGAGGGGGGGGGGAGAAAGGAGTCCCTTTCCGTGCGGCCGGGGCGGTTGCCTTCCTCTTTTCAAATACACGCCCCCTCCCCCCCGCCCGCGTCGAGCAGCTGTTCAGCGAAGCGTCTTTTCTTCCTCCCTCGTCGACTGTTTTGACAGGGACCTCCCCTCCCCCCCCCCACAGCCGCCGCTTCTGCCAGGGAAAGTTCTCGCTCCCCCCTTTTTTTTTCCACGCGCGGGGGGGGAGGGGGAGGCGGAGCGCGTGACGCCCGCGGCGGCTTAAAGGCGGCGAGGGGGGGGGGGGAGAAGCCCGTTGCGTTCGCGGGACTGAGAATGCGGAGGAACTGTTGGGACTCCGGAGTAAAACACTCCCCCCCCTTTCTTTTCTTTTTGCTAGGGAGGTAGCTCGGCTCAGTTTGCAGTTCTGTAAAACAAGGCCGTGTTGGAAGGGGTCCCGAGGGTCCTCTAGTCTGACCCCCCCCCTGCATTTAGGAATCCTGCCCACGGGTGGGGATCCACTTTGCTAACCGGCTTGTGCGACCCGCATGAAGGCCTCTCTCTTCTTGCCAGCTGGTGGTGGCGCAGAGTGACTCCATCCTTCAGTGTTTTCCGGATTGCCAGACAGCCACCCACCCACCCTGCCCCATTGCAAGGGAAAATATGACACACTTCCACGTAGTCCGTGTTGGGGATGCAAGGAGGAAGTTGGTCATCGATGATAGCATGGTTGTTTTAGTGTAGCGCAGCTGCCTTTCTGTGAAACGAATGGATGAAGGTCCTGATCTCCCTCCCCTTGCAGGGAGATTTCTGATCTCCATTTTAGGTCCCAAGGATGACGGTGGCGAAGGAGAGGCTGAATGTAACAGGATAGACCTTCTTAGCTACACTCTTTTTGAAGAAAACACATGACTTGGTGCAACCTAAAGTGACAGGGCACATTCCTAACCCATCAGACTGGACATATTTGACCATATCTGGATGTAACCTGACTTTTTTTTAATGCTGTTAACTAATCATTAGCAAGGGCTGGAACTTGTGTGCTCTTAAAAAAAGAAGAACCTACATTCTTCTAGTTCTAAATATTATTGGGTTGTGCTGCATGTACTTGTTGCTGAACTGCATTATTAATCCTAACCATCAATAGGTGGATCTTGGATTGTTTTGGTTTTACAGTGGTAACATTTAAAAACAGACACCTGAACATTTGGCCTCCCCCGCCCCCAGTGTTAGGACTATTTGGGGATATTAATCTAAAATATATAAGCTATAGCTGAGGGTGAAGCCCAGTTGCTTACATAACTTTATTTTGTTGCTAAAGTTATCTGCTGTAGTTACAGCTCTGAAGGGAATTTTTTAAAAAGCATACAATAATGGGGAATTCTTAAAAAGTGTGCTGTTTGCTTTTCCATGGTATCGAACAGAAAACAAGTTTTAAAACACTGTAGGAAGTAACATTTAACATGGGTTTTTTTTGGTAGATTTTGAAATTGTAAGTAGATCTATTTGAAGACTAATGTTTCAGGAGGATGCAGCCTTGACAGTGTCAAACCCAGCTTCCCTTCAAGTGTTAGACAAACAGTGGCTTGCATGACATTTCCTCCTTACAAAATTTGCTTCACACTGGGATGTTTGAGGGGAGGGTGAAATAAAAGAAGAAACTGGTAAATTTGGTAATGAACTCTTCTGACACCATCCATACTTATTGTCAGAATAGTTCTTTTATTTCACCCTCCCCCCATTTGATTACTAACCATTTTATAACCTTTTGCTTTTAACTTTGTTTGTTACAGGCCCACTGTGCCCCCAAAAATGTTTGACTTGGATTGGTCTGTTGTAGGTGGTATTATTGGCAGTTTCAACTGTTTATGAATCCTGAAGCCTAAATAATTAGATCAACCTGTTCTCCTTCATTACTAGCTTGGTGACCAAAACTACTTCAGCTTGTTTGTGGACTTGGTGAACACAACAGAAATACAGTAATACCTGGCATGAAATTTGATAGTCATCATTAGCACAATCATGATCTTGAAATTTGCCCATTAGCTGAGTGAAGTTAGTTCTTCACTTAGAATTAAAAGTCAAAATGATAGGATCTGCTCCTTTGATAGCTGTGATAACCACATGGAAAATCCCAATATACCCAGCTTGGGGAGGAGGAGCCACTGTATTGAAAAGTGGCAGGTGTTTAACTAAAAGCACCATATTCCCATAAATACTATGTTATGTACCAGGTGCTAATGATGGTATTATTTATTTGTAGAGGCAGCAATTCTAGTACAGTGGAGAAGTACAGCTGAATAAGAATCGATTATTTTAAGTGTTACACGAAGAGTAGAAACCCTTGAGGAATTTCAGTAAGTCCAAAAATGATTAGTATTTCAAACACAGAAGTCTTGAATTCTGCTAGATATAAAAGGAATACACTTAGTTTGTGTGACAGAATCATCAGGTACAACCCAAAAACATCAGCCAAGAAAAAAACCAGTTCACTCAAGATTCTGATTCTAAGATACACAACTGCTTTTGTGGAGACTGACAGACACAGCTCATGTGAATGTTCATACCGAAAAAACCCATTTGGTGAAGTGGAACTCTTGAAGTTACATACTGACTGAGAAGTGTGCTGATGGGTGGGGGAAACATCCAGATTTGGATAAACTGCATAATGGACTTGACTTCAGCCACAGGGTGTTACTACCACCATTGCTTTATGTGCTTCAGTCATCCTGTTTCATTGCCATTTATCTTAGCCCATAACCAAGGACACCCAGATCATCAAGGCAAGATGTTCAATTTCCACAAGATAGGCTTGTATCTTGGTGAACTTATAGCCATTATGCAAAAATGGCCATATTCAGAAAAAGTAATATACCGTTATATTTTGGAGAGCTGGTAACTATAGGTGAAATAGGGAGAAGTTTAGTTGCTTCTCTGGGCTTCCCTACAATGTTTTTGGAGAGAAACGGCACAGTGACAAAGTGACTTCCAAAAAGATGCATAAGCAGATATATGGCGATATGTTCATACTCGGGAGTGTGATCTGTGCCCAGGAGCAATGCAAGATGGCCTTGGGACAAATCTCTAGCTCATGAAATTTTTAGACATCTGATTGGTTTTCTAATGCTTTGGGAAAAGAGTTACTAAGTTAGGTGCAAGAGAAGTGCTTCACAATCCAGCATGCTGTCATTGCTGCAGTGCATCCACAATAATTCATGTCACATTTGCAAGTTACTCATAAGCATTCACCTCCACAGGTAGTACTTCAAAGGTATTTACAAGATGCTCTTCCAAATAGTTGTGTCTGTCCTCCTTGCAATCTGATTTGGATAATCAGAAAAGCGGAAGCTATAGTTTGGGAAACACGTTTCTGAAGTTGGTGTTCCAACAATAAGGGCCAGCAGTGTGCCCCTAAGTGGGCACAATTCCTTCCATGCCATGAATGGCACATAGCGTGTAATTAATGCAAATGAGTTCTTTCCATGCAGTGAACCCAGTTCCAGAACCCAGGACAACCATTGAATTTTCTCTAGTGAAGGACATTGTGAATTTCCAAAAACAAGATGTACTGCCTATTTTGTCAAAACTGCTATAAGTTTGCTCAGCTTTTCTGTGTGTGGGTGAATGTAACAGGAAATTTGGTGTTGGTGAGTAACATAGTTTGCAGTAAAAAGACTGTAATAGAATAGTAAAATTGTTACTCGGACCACAAAAATTGTTCATACTTCACCTTGCTGTTCATTGTGAACACTTGAAATAAAGCCAGTATAAATTTCTTTGTTTCCAAGTAAAGGCAGTCAAGTGAAATTGGCATTTGAGCCAAACACTTAGAACGGTGGGTGGGGAACGTGTGGCTCTCCATATGTTGTTGGACTCCCAAAACCATAATCTCCAGCCAATGATGGGAGTTGTTACTTTCTGGAGGGCTACAGATTAGCCACCCTTGAGTTAGAGTTAAACCCCAGAATGTCACAGCTTATACAGAAAGTATAAAAAAACCCCTAGGTATTCAAATTCTGTCTTCTGACTATTTTGAGTGAAAGAAGGTTCAAGCTGGTTTTCTCTCTTCAGCTACGCCTTCCTTGAAAGTCGTGGGTATATTTAGCTGAATTGAGAAACCACCTGGTGGCTTCCTCTCAGCTCAGTTCACTTGGGCTGCCTGTATGTTTACCACAGCTTCAAATAAAGTGCATTTGATTTGGCCAAGACATTTTTGTATTTGTACTGAACTGTGTTTCGAAGGAATATACTGAAAACAAATATGGCCAGGCAAGCAAATGTAGTGAGTACTGACCTTAGAACATAGAATATGGTTTTGGAATAGAAATAGACCACATCTCCCTACCAAAAAAATGCAGATATTGTGGCAGGCAGATTGGATGTTGTGTTGGAGAATTTTCAGGAAAATCTATTCCGCAGATGTGAATATCCTGTGCACACTGTGATCCTTATAAGATGGACAAGTTTCTTTAGGAAGTCTTTGGAGAGGCTCTTCATGTGCATTTACCTACAGAGGTTAGGTGGGTGACTATGAAATTGATTTCTCAGTAGCCCTGTCCTAGTTTTGGAATGCCCTCCCCAGGGTAATTTGCCTGGCACATACTTGTAAGATGTTTACATACCAGTTGAAAATACTTTTGAGGATTAGCGATCTTTGCTAACTCTTCCCTGCTGGTTGTGTTCCTGTTGTGATGTCTTACCGTTTGTTTTTTTACTCCCAACTTTTTTTACTGTGTATAATCTTTTCTGCAGCTTCAAAATTGGGGCATTCCATGCAGTGCAAGAAGAAGCCCTTGACTCCTTCTTCAATCCCAGCTTGGATCAGATTAAGAGTGAAGGGTAGCTTTGGCTCTGTTTGGTGACTACTTGGAGCATCCAGCAAATGCAGATAAGCTTTTGCTTCACCTTCGCCCTCAAGCTCAGAGGTGATGGTGAGAAGAATATTAAATTTCCTTTGTATTTGCCAGGTGCCCTGAATGCCTGTCTGCCTCCCTGCTCCCCCCTTTGAGGCAGGTGCAGAGATAGGATAGAGCCAAAAAAATCTTGAGGCTCCTGCCTAATTTGGGAGCTGAGGAAATAATGAGACCTCTCTCTGCCTCCTGCAGCTCCAAGACTGTGAGGAAGCCTTGGATACATCACCTTTAATAGAGGCTGACTGAGATTTGCTGCGGTGAGCAAGTTTGAGCCCCCCTGACAGGGAAGACCATAGAATGTAAACAAGCCCCCCCCCCCCAAAAAAAAGACGAGAAAAAAAATGCAAATTTGGGCAATGGGATTCTAAAAGCAGTATGACCAGGCCTTCTCATTGTAGTCTGAGGTTTGGTTAGATGTAGGTTTTTGGTACTGGATGATTATTTAACTTAAGCTTGTCTGGTGTTTAAAAGCAATTTTCATGTTGCTACTTCTATCATTGTTATTAAGGCTATGGGAAAATGTAAGGCCCACTTGACAACATAAGGCATGAGCAGACTACTTTGGAAGCATTTATAGGTCTTGCTGCTTGCACGTCAGGGTTTTAGGAGCTGCTAAAACAATGCCAGTAACTATAGCCTGTTAACTTTATAATCTGAGATACTGTTTTTTACATCATTAGATGTGCACATAAGTCTGCAACTTTTGGGGAACAAATAATGGTGCATCCCCTTTCCATAGTGAGGTTAACATCCAGAACTGTGACAAACCTGGATTGCGAGGCATCCTTGGTGATGGTGGACAAGAGCATTGGACAGCCCCCAAGCTGCTTGTTTGAAAAGGGATTCATACAAGTGCATGAGGGTGTTCTCAGCATCTTGCAAAGCCTCTGAACTTCAATCACTTGTATCCCAGTTAGTGCAATCCTGAATTACTTCAAGAGAATGAAATCAAGTACGACTGCAATTCTGTACTCTTAACTTGGGAGCAAGTGCCATTCAGCTTGATTGGGCTGGGTTGATACGTATAAGGTTGCACTGTAAGGCAGCTTCTCCGATTGTAAAGTAAATTGAATGGCAATCTACCAACAAACTAACATTTCAAACCACAAACAATAAATTGTGGTTTGTTCCTAACTGTTTAGTAGATTGCAGCTGGGAGCAATTGATAAAGCTGGGTCATGCTGGATGTATGTATTTGAATTATGGCCTTCAAAACATTCTGTGGCTCCAGTTCAACTTATTTTGAGAGGGGGGAAATGTAAGCAGTAATGTTAGGAACCTAGCATTAGTACTTACTGCCAGAATTCCAGTCTTAAACATGAACACAACTACTGTACTGCTATCTGTTTAAAGAATGGATCTGTCCTCTTGTTAAAAGTACCAAATACCAAATTATTTGGACTTGAGGATACCTGGCGATGGTTGTGATCCAATACAGCCGCTTTTAAATATTTATAATGGTAAGGAAATGCTGTTTATCATAGACTAGTGCAGCCACTACATAATGCAAGACTGAAACCTTCAAATTGAACTTGGGAAAAAGTAGGGATATCTATGGCACCATATCATTTGCATTCACACACTTAATCTCTAAGGGCTCGCAGCAAAAGTGAAAGTGTGTGGTGTCTAAAAGACTTAAAGCAGGCTTGGAAAACTTGCCATCCAGCAACATATTGAAGGCTACAACTCTTTCCTGAAAGAGCTCCCATGACTAAACTGGGAAGGCATCAGGGAAGTTGGAACTTCTTGTTTCTGGAAACCCCTTTTTTGGAGTAGCAATCTGAATACCCTTGTGAGGACAGAATAGGCCTTGGGGACTATCTTACTTCTAGTGAAAGCCAGTTTGGAATAATGCTTAGTGTGTCAGACTAGGAACCTGTCAGGAACAGCATAGGTCTGGATGCTCATGAAGCTCACTGGGTGACCTTGGCCCAGTTGTTGTTCTTACCTGTCTCTCGTGGTGGTTAAGATAAAAGGGGGGGAGAGCCCCATATGTTACCTTGAACCCTCCTTTGTGTGTCCTAGGCTTTCTGTTTCGTTCAAACAAATAACATTTTAAAACAAAAGTTAAGGGGGGGGGAATACAACTTAATAGTTCATGTGGTGTAATGTGGGGGGGGGATCCACAAGTGGTAGGAACCCATAATCTGTAAGCATTAGAAATACAGTGGTGCCCCGCAAGATGAATGCCTCGCAAGACGGAAAACTCGCTAGACGAAAGAGTTTTCCGTTTCGGAGGTGCTTCGCAAAACGAATTTCCTATGGGCTTGCTTCGCAAGAAGAAAATGTCTTGCGAGTTCCTGCGGGTTTTTTTCCCTCCCCCCCCCTTTTTCTGAGCTGCTAAGCTGCTTATCCGATAAGCCGCTAAAAGCCTCTAAACCGCTAATAGCGCTAATCCGCTAAGCCGTCAATGGGCTTGCTTCGCAAGACGAAACGGATTCTTTCGTCTTGCGAGGCACCACTGTATAGTCCAATGTAATTGTGCAACATTTTTATGCAGTGTTTGTTAGGTAAGGAAGTGTTTGCTGATGGCTTCCTTATACGAGTTGCCTAATCCGTTCCGTGAAAGCCCACAGGAATTTCTCAACCCCTAGAGTGCTGCTCCTTGCAGCCAAAAAGGTGCTTTAGCTATTGATAGATGGCCCTACTCTAGAGATCTAGAAGAGAGATGGGGAAACGTTTTAAGCCTAAAGGCTACATTCCCTTCTGGGCAACTTTCCAAGAGTCACATTCCAGTGTGGTGGGTGGAGCTAGAGGCAAAGGTGCACAGAGCAGCAAATACAAATTTTACCTTTGTACGGTAGGCAGGCTAGTTTCCACACCCTTCTCTCCAGGTAAACAAAAGGCATTATCAGAGTTCAAGGACCCATTCCAGCTAGACTGGAAGAAGGTGTGAATCTGCCAGTGAGGGGTGCAGCGTGGGGAGTTTTTAGAGTCAGCTAGAGAGGCCCAGAGGGCAGCACCTGACCCCTAGGCCTGAGATGCCACACTCCTAGCTGTATGCAAGAATGGTGTGAGGCACCAGCCAGGGAACCAGCAAAGGAAGAAGGTTCAAGAGCTAGGGGTGTGGTGGTGGGAGAATGACAATGAGTGGTCAGAGGGAGCAGACTGGGGGGGTGGGAGGTGTTGGAAGCAAAATAGACAACAGGGTTTAGTGAGAAGGAAGAGGCTGCGGCAGAGAGCAGATGCGGAGACTGGAGAGGAGTTTGACCAAGAGACAGTTGAGACACGCTGCTGAAGAATCCAGGGAGTGTCCCCCTTCTGCGACCAGCTTTCTCTCCCCCCCCCCCAAGTCTCCTAGAATACAGGGAGAAATGAAAAGAGCAGAGCAGAGATTGGTTGTGTGCAGATGCAGTTTGAGACTCCTGGGAAAAACCCTGGAGAGAAGGAGCCTTAGAGCATGGTGGGAAGGCGGGGACCTTCAGTCCTTACAACTGCCTCATTGGAGCAAGACCTAGTGGGAAGAGTTGCTGGGATCACGAGGCCTGCACTGTTTTGGTTTCTGTGAACGGCATTTCCATGCGCTGCTCTGGCTCACCAGAAGCGGCTTAGTCATGCTGGCCACATGACCTGGAAGCTGTGTGCAGACAAACGCCGGCTCCCTCAGCCTATAGAGCGAGATGAGTGCCACAACCCCAGAGTCGTCTGTGACTGGACCTAACCGTCAGGGGTACCTTTACCTTTATATTTATGGTGGAGATAAGGTGGAATGAAACAAAATTGGAGTTCTGCTCACAAGAACAATGGGCTTTCAAGGATAGATAATGGAGAAAAGTTGAACTCACTTGCTTTTTCCTTAACATATTTAATTTCAGAATCTAAAATTACCTAACTGCACCACTATATGTTAGAGATTGCATGGGGGGGGGGAATCGGTAGCTGCCTGGCTTATGTGAACCACTGTAAATAAACAGTGTACTTCTATTCTGCACCTCCTTAATCAGTGTGCAAAAATGCAAGATTTCAACAGATTCATTTTGCTACATCAACCTAAGTTTGAATTGCCTGCAGTTGCAGGGTGTGTATGGTGAATAGGCCCTACCATTACAAAGTGTGAAGAAAACATGAGCCTCTCCCATATCATCCACTAGTTCCAACTTGTAGAAATGCCCCCGAGTGCAGAACACTAAATGACTTGCTAGTTTTGTCCCTACTTGTGTTTTCCTTCTGGACATTCTTGTGACAAACATTTACACCTGGTTGGAAGAGTTCTCTTCCATGTGAGCTTGGCACTGCCTTCTGGAATACCTGTGCAATTCCATCTCGCTTGCTACTTTCAAAGCCTATCTTTTCCACAAAGCCTTTGATTCAACAGCCCAGTTCCTCTGCCCTATTACAGTCAAGCCTAAGCACATGGAACTAACAATTGCGTGTTCGTTCTGCTCTTGCTTTGCCTCTACATCCTTCCTCTCCTCTGCCTCCTCCCCAAAAAAGATTAAACTTGAGATTGCAAGGGCCTTGGGCAGGAACATTTCCCCTTTTATGTGTCAAAGCACCATGAATACTGATGGAACAATATCTTGGTATACAGGCAACCCCCAATTGGTGTGGAGGTTGCATTCCTGCCCCCCTCCAAGGGCAGGAGAGAAGGGAATCACTTTCTCCCCTTGTCCACCCTCCCTTCATGCTGCTCCCACCACCATGGCGGCTGCTCTAGGAAGCATGTGTATGGTTGTGTCCTAGAATATATTTGGTAATACTTTTGTAACTAGCTATATTTATGTCTTTGCTTTATTTCCATCCATAATTGACAATTGGGAGCATGGACATGTATCCTATTTAAATGTGTGTGTTTTTTTACTTCTCCCTTCTGTGAAGGTGGTGGTACTACCAGGAGGACTAAGAAGACTTGAGTTGTTTAGGGCTTTACACAAAACGATGAGCACCTTGGATTGGGTCTGGGAACAAACAGGAAGCCCCTGTATCTGCTTTAGAACTGGAGTTTCATTACAGATATTGGGGGCAGTGGTGATGTGATTGAGACTCCTTTGTTGGCTTTGCTGAAACTGATACTGGGTTCATAGAGATGGAAATCTTGTTTGGCATAGAGGAATGTTAGCAGCAGGGGTTGAGGAGGGGATTTCCTTTTGAGAGATGTTCTCCCCCTCCCGCCATCAGGAAATAATTAGGTGGCAGCCTAGTTTCAAGATTGCTGTGCTTCCTGTTACATCTTTGGAGCCTTTTCAGTACATAGGCTGAGTGACGGGCAGCCTTCTGTCACAGCTTCTTACCCTTCTCTAGCTGTGCCACTCACACAACTTCACCGGAGGGGAAACCGTGATGAAGAAAATTTGCCAATGTAGTGTTTGCAGCCAGACAAAAGCATCTGCCCCCCCCCTTTTTCTAAAGGGCTGCAATTTCCCCCTCACCCTAATGGCTGGAGGTAGAAGAAACATAAGAGGTGCACATTGCCTTTTCACCTCAATCAGTGTGGTTGCAAAGCTACACTTGTCCTTCTGCGCTTTCAATGGGACGGGGCGAAATTAAACATCTCCCTCTTTCATCTTCTCTATTACAGCTGTCTTAGCAGAGTTGAAAGTAGAACAATGTGGATTTCATTTCTGGTAAAAGGAGGATTTCTTCAGCCCTAAGCTACATTCTAGATGCCCGTGTATTAACTAAAGTAGCCTCAGGTTTTGTTGCTCTTTTCAGTGGCAGCTTTTAGATTTGAATACCAGGTTCAAATCTCTCTTCTTCAAGCCCAACTGGTGACCTTGGGCAACTGGCTGTCAAAACTGTACACACAGCAGTTTAAATTGGTTTCATTGCATCCCATGTGTGCATGTTTTTTTGCGTCGTCAACATGATGTCCTCATCCAACTGGCAGCCTTCACCCCTCCCCCAATTTAATGTGGATTTCTCTGCTCTGAACAGTATGGGGGGGGCCTCAACTGTGGGCATACTGAAGTGAATTGTGTGGGGTGGGTTCTTGTGTTTTTCTGGGTGCCATCTAACACTATATTGCCTGCTACTTTGGTGAGGGTGCCCCTTCATGGGTGGGTGGGGGGCAGGCGTGACACATATTACTATTATTAAACTATATTGTGTAAGTTTGATATGCCAGAAAACCCATATCTCAAAAAATTAAAAAAAATGGCTATACATGCAGGTAAAACGTCTGCCTGCATGCTTACATTGGGACATATGTGGTGCATTAATCAACCATCCCCTTTCTCCTGCTGGAGTAAGCTGTATTCTCCTTTTATATGCAGCAGAAGGAGAGGAACACGTGATTTGTTCCGAAAGGCAGGCTGCAAGTTCTTCAGATATTAGAAGGCTTGAAGAGGCTGTTGTCCTGCTAAAAGAACAAGGCAAGTTAACGAATGCAGGCCCAAAGTTCTTTACGTGGTTGACGGCTCTAAAATGCACCTAGCCATTCTAAAGAAAGTACAAGTTTAAAAGCGAGAGGAGCAATATCACAATAAGATACAGAAACGAAGAAAGAAAGAAAAGACTACGGGGAGGTACAAGTTGATTTTTCTGTTGCTAAGATATTTTTTCCTGTGCAACTAAGCAGGCAAATACTGTAAACAAAAGCTGAGACTTAGCAAGAGCAAACCACGGCTTGTGCTACCGCTGTGCTTGCTGCTGGACAAGGGTGTAGTAATCTCAATTTCCTTATCTTTTGCTTAAATTTAATTACTACAATGAGGTGGGAGTTTTTCTCAACTATGTCTAGACTTCAAAACACTGGTGTTGGGGAGTTGATAAGAGTTTTGGCCTTGGACCAGGGAGGGAGGATTTCAATCCCTGTCCAGCTTTCAACTCGCTGGGTGAGCTCAAGGCAGACTTTTAACTCTTCCTCACCCTCCCATACTTCTCAGAGCTCTTGAAGGCAGCAAAGGGAGTTCTCTGAACTTGTCAGAGAAACTTTCCATTTTAAATTCTATCTCTTACAGACCCCCCCCTTCATCTTTCTTGCATAGTCGAAGAAGACCGAGACTGAACATAAAGTGAAACTGGCTTCTCCCAACTTCTGCCTCTCTGTGTTCCACTTCTGGAGGCTGTGGGAGAAAGCAGTCCTGCCTGCTCTGGCATGGTGGCAAACAGGACAGAGCGTGGAATTTACATGTGTTAGTCTTGCCAAGCCTTGGTTCATATCTGAACTTGACCCCAACATCAAGCAATGACCTGGATCTGTGAAAGTTCCAGGCAGAGCTTTACTCACCTAACGATCAACATACTTAGCCGGCTGCAAGTCATCAAGTGATATATATGCATAGGTGAATAACCCCTTAATAGTGCAAATAAGACTTTTTATTCACGGACTTTCGAACTGTTCATCAATAAATGAGAAAGGGCAAGCACTCGCATTTTATGCAGTAAGGTCTGGCTAACACCCTGGGTAATCCTGCATTTGCCCTCTAGAACACTGCAGCGGTTTCCTAGCAGACGAGTTAATGTGAAGAGTTTTGTAAACAGGAAGTTAGAAAAACCACAAAACTTGCCGCCTTACGGTGTGATAAATGGTAAGTCAAACTGAAGTTTTGTTTTTCAGCTTTGTTTCCATGTATTTTCACAAATAAATGGTTTTGGCGATAGGCTACCAAAGAGCTGAGAGCTGATGATATTCCTCCTAGACAATAATGAAAATATAGGAACCCTGTCCTCTAGCGCTGCTACGCCTTCAAGTATTGCCTGCCAGTATATAATAACAGACTTAGAACTGGAATGAAAGATGTTAGAAATACACTCTCCTTCCTGCAATAAAACTGAATAAATGCTGTCTATGTGTCTGGCTATTTACTAAGGACTTTGAAACAGCTCACACAAGCTCCCAAGACATCCTGTTCACAGAAGCAGCTGACAGGAATGCCTATTGTTCGGCTTTGCTTTTGTGCCTCTAATCTGATTTTTCAAGGGCTATGTGGAAACTGCAGCTGGAAAGGCATTTCAGAACTTCCTTGGCACATCCCTATGCAAGCAAACAGATGGGGCCCTCTACTGGTTAAGGGCACCGTCTTGTTAAAAAAGTGAACACAAAGCACAAACTGAACTCGACAGGAACAGCAGTTTGCTCATCTTTTAATACAGCCCCACAGCTATTCAGCACATTGTGGCATTGCTCAGTGTAGCAGCACTGGCATAAAATAAACCAAGTGGATCACATGAAGTGGCTGAGTTGACATATGCAAAAGGTTACCCACTGTTTCTTTAGCTCCTGAGCTTTGAGAAAGGGTTGTGCCATTGCTTCCCTGCTGTACCTGTCTTCATTTGCTCTTCTCTCCTGCTGGAAGGTATAAAGGGGAAGAAACAAGTGATAACGTACCTGTGACCCAAATACTGTTGCACCCACGACCCCCAGACTGCATGGCTAATGTTCACAGATGAGTGGAACTGAAGTCCTTGTTCCCCAACACTGCATTTCAGAGTCTCTGGTTTTTTAAAAAAACAGAATATGAGAGCTTTGTATAGAGAGTTTTGTGTCTTTTTTTGCCTCTAATAAACAAACTGAGAAGCCCGGCCCCAGGAAATGCAAAACAATATTAATAGGCCTCTTGCTGCTCAGGAAGTGGATTCTTACATAACAAACTACGAACTTGCAGTTTAAGCCACTACAACGATTGTTTTAAAAAAATCAACCTGGGTTGAACCATTTCCCCTCTGGGGAAAAAGTGCCCAATCTATTCTTGTATTTCACATGCACAAAATGACCAAGGGAAAAAAGTAGAAACTGAAAATACAATTATTTTTTTTAAAAAATCATTTTATAACCATTGTCTCATAACCGGTTTTGCTTAATTAGAAATAGGTGTTGGCCCGTGCATAAATTTTTTTTATGGAGTGCAGCAAGTTGTAACTTCTTAGGATCAAGCCCAGCAATTTCGAAAAGAATGCAGCCACCAAACCCTTTCTACTTCAACGTTTCTGTGATTCTTACACTTTCATGCTAGGTCTTCTGAAGATTGACACATGCAGAGTGCCAGTTCATTATCACCCCCACAGCTTGTCCCTTTTCTGCATATGAATCTGCCCCAGAGCCTGAGATCTTTACCGGGAGGCTCCTCTGAATATCACTTCCAAGGGGGGTGGCTTTTCCTGCAGTAGCTTCTCCATCTATCAAACACTTTCCCAAGGGAAATCTACCTGGTGCCAACTTTCATTTTGGCGTCAGGCAAGGATGTTTTGGCTTCCTAAGTAATTTGGGCAGTGCCTAATGAATACACAAGTTTTTTCAGGCACTTCAGAGAGTTGGGGTGCTAGGGCAGGGGTAGTAACTAGCAGGGGGGACACTGTACTGCTGGAGTGGTATGTCCACCTTTTGTCCCTGCTCTGCACTTGGCTCTCACCTGTGGCTCCTAGAAGAAGCCCCGCCGCAGGAATGACTGGCCGGCTGGCTAAACCAGGTGAGGGTGGCCAATGTTATCTAAAACCTTTGGTGGCTTAGGGACTTCCTATTCATGTGAAGACAAGCTCACCAATAGTGAGTCCAATGGTTAAGAAAGTGCTTCCTGCATGTGCTGTAGAGGGAAGTAGGGGGCAGATGGGGCTCATCCACTGGGAAGGCAGCCCATCTAGAAGAAGAAAAACTTCCAAACCTTCCCTTGCCTTGTGGAATAGCACAGCTCCTAGATAAAGGGACCCCTGACCATTAGGTCCAGTCGTGACCAACTGGGGTTGCGGCACTCCTCTTGCTTTATTGGCCAAGGGAGCCGGCGTACAGCTTCTGGGTCATGTGGCCAGCATGACTAAACAGCTTTTTGCAAACCAGAGCAGCACATGGAAACACCGTTTACCTTCCTGCCGGAGTGGTACCTATTTATCTACTTGCACTTTGACGTGCTTTCGAACTGCTAGGTTGGCAGGAGCAGGGACCGAGCTACGGGAGCTCACCCCGTCATGGGGATTCGAACCGCCGACCTTCTGATTGGCAAGCCCTAGGCTCAGTGGTTTAACCCACAGCGCCACCCATTAAAAGGTAAAGGATCCCTGACAGTTAAGTCCAGTCATGAACGACTCGGGTTGCAGCGCTCATCTCGCTTTACTGGCCAAGGGAGCCGATGTTTGTCCGCTCACAGTTTTTCCAGGTCATGTGGCCAGCATGACTAAGCCGCTTCTGGCGAAACCAGAGCAGTGCATGGAAACGCTGTCTGGGACCTTCCAATCAGCAAGCCCTTAGCTCAGTGGTTTAGACCAGTGTTTCCCAACCTTGGGCCTCCAGCTGTTTTTGGACTACAACTCCCATCATCCCTAGCTAGCAAGACCAGTGGTCAGGGATGATGGGAATTGTAGTTCAAAAACAGCTGGAGGCCCAAGGTTGGGAAACACTGGTTTAGACCACAGCACCGCCCGCGCCCCTACCCATTAAACACCTGCAAATAGGTGGTCTCTCTGACTCTCTTTTCCCAATTGCAGGTTCTCCCATCTTCAAGTGTAGCGATTTATAACTATCCCATAAGAATGAATGGGACGTGTTTGCCTAGGTAGGAGAATCTACAAAACTCAGGTTGAACCTCAGTTCTATGTTCTTCTAAAAGGGATACATTTTGGGACACCACTAATTAGGTGGGGGATAAACCTGGTCCTTGTCATTGCTGACAACAGCCAGTAAGAACCTATTCTGTCCCTATCTGCATAGTAGGGAAAGTCGTCTACCAACATTAGCCTCAAAACCATTTAAGGGAGATTTACAACATTTTCTCTGTTCCATAAAGAGCCTAAGATGTATCTTGCTAATGGTAATAATAATAATAATAATAATAATAATAATAATAATAATAATAATAATAATTTATTATTAATACCCAGCCCATCTGGCTGGGCCTCCCCAGCCACTCTGGGTGGCTTCCATAGAAACCAAAAATTATCACACGTTAAAAACTTCCCTGAACAGGACTGCCTTAAGATGTCTTCTGAATGTCAGGTAGTTGTTTATCGCTTTGACATCTGCTGGAAGGGCGTTCCACAGGGCGGGCGCCACTACCGAGAAGGCCCTCCACCTGGTTCCCTGTAGCTTTGCTTCTCGCAATGAGGGAACCGCCAGAAGGCTCTCGGCGCTGGACCTCAGAGTCCGGGCAGAACGATGGGGGTGGAGACGCTCCTTCAGGTATATAATAATGGATGAGCAGGAATTTGAACTCTTCTCTTCTGGGTCCAGGTAAAACACCCCAGACCATACCAATGCTCTTCTTAAAACACAGTGGTGAGTGGAGAGATCTATGTAAACAAAATACAGTATTGAGGAAATAAACGTACCTGAAACAGGGATGTTGATATTCTAGGGAGATGTCTGGTGCCCTCTAGTGTTCCTTTTTGTTAGAACACACACAATCTTTCCCATTTTAGAAAAGCAAAAGTTTTGTCACATTCAGTGTGCAAAAGATATGTATATTACATTTCATCTCGTTATTGTGCATGGTTTTATTTAGCTTGGGGGCACTGCCACTATGACCGCCCATCAATTAAGTTTTTAATGGATGGATGATCTGCTTTTTAACCTATTCAGTTAAATGTGCACATTATCGCAATCTCGATATGGGTGCTATCTGGAGATATTGGAATAAGTGTGACGTAACTAATGGTCATTCGGTAGATATTATTAATATTACTAAGACTGGCAGGTGTCGCCGGCACACAAAACAAAATAAGTGAACAACACTAATGTCAAATGTGGAAGCTAAATTCATATGGAATTTATGGAATCTCGCATACGGTTTCCAACCTTTCTTGCCATATCTTTAAAATGCAAGATGAACAAGTATAGAATAGCAGCGAGAGCAGTGTGTGGGGAAATGGTTAAAAAGCCCTCCCTCTGTGCCATGGTCCAAGTTCTGATTTTATTCGCCATTGCCATGACTGAGATTTAAAGAATAAAAACCATGCCTGCTAAATACTTGTATATTTAAATCAGGTCCAAGACATTGGCTGGATAGTTATTCCCTCCCCCACCACCAGAAAATGCAGGAGAAAACTGAAAGTCAAAACAAAAATGAGAAATAAAAGGGCAGCTGCAGCCTTGTGCAAACTGTTTTATTATTTTGCCACAAATATAACATGCAACTCCCTCAGTTAACCTTTCCATTCTTCCATAAATGCCTCCATTCCTCCTTTTTTTAATCAACACACTAACTTCATATTCACATAAATGGGGAGAGCCAGACTCTTAACTATCATATCAGACCCTTGGAAGGGCTTGTGATTTTCTGTGGATCAAAGAGCTTGCTTATTCTCCTGTCTCCTTTTCTCAGCCACTTCCTTATTTGTAGATTTATAAATCATTCACCAGCCGTCCTGAAATGGGTCCAGGTTTCCTTATTTGTAAACTCTGCTTCCCCCTCTAGTAGCAGTACTAATTAACCAATCAAGCCTCCCCTGTAGGAAGAAACTTAAATTTCCACTGCAAGAGGATAGCCACATCAGGATAACTCTGTGCAGGGACTTTTTGCTGCCTGAGAGGAGACAGGCTGGCCATCCCCCCATATTCTGTGCAAAGAAGCTGGCAAGACGGGCAACTGAGTTTTATTTCATTTTTTTTAAAAAATAATAATATTTATTAAGAGTTTAAAGATTACAAAAAGAAAGAAAAAGAATTAAACATGACAATATAATAAAATACAAAAACAAAAACACTACATGAAACATTGAATTAACAAAACAAAACAAAAACAATTAAAAACACTTCCAATATTTTCAATCTTAACTTTCATTCACTTGTTTCATTGACTTCCTCACGCCTCCCTTTTTGTATTCCACTTCAATTAACTGTTTCAGCAATTCCTTTCCATCTTCATCTGTTTTCTGTCCTGTAATTAATCTTAACATATTCTAACCTTATTTTTTTCCCTTTAATACATTAACAATCTATCTGTACCTAGTTCCTTATAACATTTCTGCCAAAGCCATATAACTTCATTCCACCATTTTTCTATAGCTCATTAATTTTACAATATTTCTGAAAATAATCTTTAATTTGTTTCCAATCTTCTTCCACCAACTCTTCTCCCTGGTCTCGGATTCTGCCAGTCATTTCCGCCAATTCCATATAGTCCATCAACTTCATCTGCCATTCTTCCCGGGTGGGTAAATCTTGTGTCTTCCAATAAACTGAGTTTTATTTCAACACAGGTGACACACTCCTGGCGGTAGCAGACTAGCTAGCAGGGAATGCAGCAATCTTCGTAGTAAACATAGCGACGTCTGCTTCCTGCCCCTCAGGACCTGCTTCTTGGGGCACTCCTGGCTCCTGGCTCTATGTCCAGCCCCATGTCCCACCTGTGGCTTCCATGGAGGAGGTGAATGTTTTATAACAATATGTATAAGAAAGTTCCATTCAACAGACTCCTCTCCCAGTTGAAAATACAACTGCCTATCAATTAAAAGTTCTAATCAGCTTCAGGTGACCTGTTCTTTCTGCTATCCTAATAGTCTAACTTTTGTGCCCCCTCTCCTTCTGCCCTTTAGGCTAAGCCTGTGGTTAGGACTAGGGCAGATGAGAAGCTGGAGCAGCAGTTCCTGATGTACTGCACCCACAGCCAGAAAGGCCCCCTTTCTGTTTACGTTAGAGTGTCTTGTACTCCTAAAAAGAAAGTTACGAAGCAAAATGTTTAGGTACCGTACCTCTTCTTATCAATTTATTTGAGGTGAGTCAGCCTGGCTGCTTCCACCTTGCAGTGTTTTCATCCAACAAGTGACCTCAGGAGTCTGATGGATAAATGAGTTGTTTGGACACTAGGCACTAGGAATTCTGGTGGTCCTAAAGAGATGCTTCTTACCCCTCCCCTTTAGTGTACTTTTCCTGGTCCTGAATGGATTAACTGTACCACTGAAGGACCAGCTGTGCAACCTGCGGTGTCATATTGGATTCACAGCTGTCCAGGGAGACACAGGTTCTGTGTCCAGGGACATTTGATATGCTGGCTGAGACCCCACCCGCTTGCGCACTGTCTCGCCAGAGTGGTACATGCGCTGGCTATCTCCCTCTTGGACTACGGAAATGCGTTCTACGTGGGGCTACCTTTGAAGGGGACTCGGAAACTACAACTATTCCAGAATATAACAGCTAGACTGGTGACTCGGAACGGCCGCTGGGACCATATAACACTGGCTCCCAGTATGTTTCTGAGCACAATTCAAAGTGTTGGTGCTGACCTTTAAAGCCCTAAATGGCCTTGGCCCTGTATACCTGAAGAAGCGTCTCCACTCCCATCATTCAGCATGGACACTGAGATCCAGCACCAAGGGCCTTCTGGTTGTTCCCCCACTGTGAGAAGTGAGGTTACAGGGAACCAGGCAGAGGGCCTTCTTGGTAGTGGCGCCCACCCTGCGGAACGTCCTCCCATAAAAGGTCAAAGAGATAAACAACTATTTGACTTTTATAAGACATCTGAAGGCAGCCCTGTTCAGGGAAGATTTTTATGGTTGAGGTTTTATTGTGTTTTTAATATTTTGTTGGAAGCTGCCCAGAGTGGCTAATATTACCATTAGTATTAGTATTCCTGCTTCTGTCCTTGGGAAATCCATACTTTGACCTTCCTTTGCATCCGTGACCAGGTACTCCCTAGAAATGTTTTTATTTTTGTAAACACAACTACACAGTAAGTATAGTTCAGGCATAGGCAAACTCGACCCTCCGATGTTTTGGGACTACAACTCCCATCATCCCTAACAGAACTAGTGGTCAGGGATGATGGGAGTTGTAGTCTCAAAACATCTGGAGGGCCGAGTTTGCCTATGCCAAGTATAGATAGATGTTAGAGAATGTTCTCCAGATGGCAACTGTAAAATGTGGAAAACTTTGCAGACCCTGAGGTATGTCCCTTGCTGTGCAGAAGTTAATTGTCAGGCACCTGTTACAAATTTACTGTAGTAACCTGCCCTTAGTCCATGGAGCAGAGTGGACCTATAATTAACAGACCAAATACAAGCGGATGAGAAGCTCCAGCTGTAGACCAGGGGTTCCCAAACTGGCTCATGGATCACCAGTGGTCCATGAACTTCACTCGGGTAGTCCACAGCACATCCATGAAGAACAGCAGGAGCAGCAGCTACACAGAAGCTGTTTAATTCTAAGAAGCTAATGGTCCACCTGGAAGGTGAGCAGGGTGGACCGGAAGCGACAGGAGGAGGAATTGGACAGGAGTAGCAGCCAGAAAGACAAGAACAAGAAGCACATCCATCACATTAAACATTCATATTGATTTTGAATTGTGTTTTTGTTGTCTCTTCTATTTCTGTGATGTTTTTTCTATGGAATTCAAAGAGAAGCAATGGAAATTGAATTGAAAAATCATACAGTATCTAAGCACAGTTTTTTAAAATAATTGCCACTACCAGCAGAAGAGCCATAAAACGGTCTGCTAAGACCCTCAACAATGTTCAAGTGATCCATGGGGGACCATAGCTCTGGCCTGATCTTCAACGGATAGGTCTGGTTGCATATCTTGGTCTAGCTTAAGGAGAACTACCAGCATTTGGATTTTGTCTTCACTATCATTAAAACCTTTGGGCTTATTCTTTTTAAAAAATAAAATAAAAGAGAAAGGAGGAAGTCAGTGAGAAGAGGAGACCTACATCGGAAAAGGCTGGACTACTTCCAAACATAGTACTGAAATCCCAGAATAGGTTATTAACATAGCCTTTCCCCCTAGTAAGTAAAGGTGCAGCATTTCCATTGTAAATAAGATAACTGTTTGTTTGCACAGTTAACAACAGGGCAGAAGGCAAACAAAGCCCTTTTTTCATATAGCTCTGACTGCCAAACAGCTAGCTTGGGGTAACTGTGTTGGGTTGAAGGCATAGAGCCAGCCTTTAGCATTATTCACTACCATTATGCCTCGGTAGGGACCTCTCCCCTTAACCTATGCAGGGGAAACTGACAAAAGGCCAGGGGCCAAGGTTTGTCCAGAGGCGGATTTAGGGGAGCACAAGGGATGCCACAACTATTATTTAGAATGGAAGTAGGGCTGCCATACACCTGGATTTTTCTGGACATTATGGATTTAAAAGGTGGAATTGACGTCCGGAGGGAATTTCCGAAAGGCGGCGCTTTGTCCTGGATCTTAGGCAAGTCAAACAAAAAATCAACAATTTTGGTGGTTCCCCCCCCAAAAAAAACCCTTAAAAAAAAAACTTTTTAAAAAACCTACTGTATTTTTCGCCCCATAGGATGCACCTAGTTTTTTTTGGGGGGGGGGGGAATAAAGAAAAAAAATTATTTCCCCCCCAGGCATGGGGCTGGCGCGGGGGAAGCCCGAGCTTCCCCCGACCCCAGCCCCGAGAACAGCCTGCTATCCGTAAGCCTAGGGAGCCCGGCGGGAAGTCGCGCCGGTCTCCCCAGGCTTGTGGAAAGCTGCGCGAAGCCCGGGCGCGCTCTTCAGCGCGCCCCAGGCTTCAAAATGCAGGCAGCTCTGCGCAACCCTCGGGAGACCGGCGCGAAGTTGCGCCGGTCTCCCAAGGGTTGCACAGAGCTTCCTGAAGCCTGGAGAGCGAGAGGGGTCGGTGCGCACCGACCCCTCTCGCTCTCCAGGCTTCAGCGAAAGCCTGCATTCGCCCCATCGGACGCACACACATTTCCCCTTCATTTTTGGAGGGGAAAAAGTGCGTCCTATAGGGTGAAAAATACGGTAATTCAGGGTGTCCTGGTTTTTATTTTTTGAAATATGGCAACCCTAAGAGCCGCAATTAAAATATGAGAGCCCAAGTTCCACCACTGAGAAATCCCATTGGCACTGGGACTGTGGATAAATTATGGAAATTGATTAGGATGGTTCAGCAGGGGAAGAATCACTGGGGACACACGAGCTGGACTTGTAGGTGAAGAGACAACAAATTGCAGGTGGAAAACGTGAAAACAGGGTGCTCACAGTCTCTCTGATGCAATATAGTGAGAATAGATTTCTCTGTCTTCATCACAGCACATGTTTGTACCTACTGTGGCACAAAAGTCAAAACCGAAGCAACACAGGAAGCGCCCTTCTATCGCGGCCATTAGCTCATCTGACTAGCAGTGGCTCCCTGAAGCTTCAGCCTTTCCCAGTCCAACTCAGAGATGCCAGGAGCTGAATCTGGGACCTTTTGCATACAAAGTGTGTGCTCCAGTACAGAGCCACAAGCCTTCCACAAAAACAGCTTGCGACTCTTCCTGTAGGCCATTCTTTCAACAGCAGCATCTGCCATTTCCAATTGCAAGATGTTGTCATTAACCATATGTGTGGTCCCTGGCTGTTTGTTCTTTCAATTTGTTTACTCCCATAGAAGGCTTCTTTTGGTTGGAAACCTCAGCCTCACTCCAGAAACCCCTAGCAAATGCCAAATTCCATCCTTGCTGCAGGCGAAAGATCGCCAGTGCGCAGGGAATTGTGAACAGCAGGCTGCCAAAGCAAGAGAGACACAGGCAGTCGCAAGCCAGCGGCCTCCCCTTTTTCTCTCAATGAGTGACCCCCCAAAGAAAGGGGTGAACAGTTTCAGGAATGCAACGATTTATGGGCACATTTAAAGTAAACCAATGGTGCACTTAGTGCAGTGTGCCACATCCTTATTAAGCACAGTAATGGAAACATTAAGGCATCAGAAAGCAGAAGCAAAAGAGCAAGCAAAAATCATTATTTTCTCTGTGACGCACAGCACAGCTTCAGTACCCGGCTCCGCCAGAGCGCTCGGCCTCATCCAAAGAAACGATGTGAGAGCTGTTCGACAGTGGAATTTTCTGCCAAGGAGTGTGGTGGAGTCTCCTTCTTTGGAGGTCTTTAAGCAGAGGCTTGACAACCATATGTCAGGAGTGCTCTGATGGTGTTTCCTGCTTGGCAGGGGGTTGGACTCGATGGCCCTTGTGGTCTCTTCCAACTCTATGATTCTATGATTCTATGATTCTATGATGTTGTGGAAGACTGCAGTGGCCTGTGCGGTGTTGGGAGACGAGCCTTTTGTGTGTGGCATCACACATGCGCAAAGCACGCCAGGCCCCTCCAGTTTTGGAAGACTGGAGCCTCTGACTCCAGATATGCTAAAGGGGAAGCATTACAGGCAAATCAGGGTGTGCCATCATCTGGGTTGAGTGGGTCTGTGCTACAGCTGAAGAGCTCAGCACTATGATGTTCTGGTAACCTCCAGACTGAATGGTCCCAACATGCTTTTTGTGGGGCTCCTCTTGAAGATGATTTGGAGACTTCAGGTGGGTCCAAAATGCAGATTTACTGGCTGGGGGATCCATTTAGAACTCAGGTAACTCCCCCCCCCTTAAAAGTGTTCAAGGGTAAATTTGTTTAATCATTTTTTCGATACAAACATCAACCGCAAAAGACACATACAACAAAAAACATAATAACAATAACACAATTTGACAATTCAAATTTGAATACACTGATATACCTACGACTACACCTTTTTAAACAATATTTTCCCACCTCTCCCTACTTCCCACCACTATCCGCCTTATTGCTTAAATATTCGTTCCAGATTTCTTCATATTTATCCATTCTTATTTTGCGTCGACATGCAATTGGTTCGTATGTAGCTAATCTGTCCATATTATCAATGGAATATTTTCGCGGTTCTTCCAATTCATCAAAACAAGTTTCAGGTAACTCCCACGTTAAAACAGCTGCACTGATTGTCAGTTTATTTTCTGCGCCCAATTCATTGGAACGAGGAGGGATTTACAAGTCAGCCTAAAATGTAAAGACTGGGACTTCCGGGTTAGCGCGAACGGCTAATGGCGGATTCCCTCTGAGCTCCGGAGGGAATCGGCTCTACTGAGGACGGGTCTTGCCGTGCCGGCGACACGGGGACCCTTAGAAACCGCAGGTGCGGAAGCCTGCGGACTTGGTGACTCGGTGGGCACCTTAAGCGCCCTCCCCGACCCACGAAGAGCCTTTTTAAAGGCTGCGGAGAGGGTACGGAGAGTGGCGTGGTGCTGAGAGTAGACCGCTACCTCAGTGGAGTGAAGCCGCAAGCCATGGCCGGAGAGCGCTGACTTTCTTCCCAAAATTCGGACTGGACAACAAAGGACCCGTGAGTAGTGGAATTTGGACTTTAAAAATTTTATCCTGTGAATTCGGCACGATCGGGGGATGTGTTAAAGGGAAGTCCGCACCCCCTCTACTTATAGACGATTTAAAGCAAGGAACGGAGAATTAAGGCGGAATGAATACTGTTTTGATGATTTAAAAGTTTTTCACAAATTTGATAGAAGAAGATTTTGTGCTGGAGAGAAAGGGAATTTTGGAACTTTGTGTGTAATCCCCCCCAAAAACCCGGGAGTGTCCTATTTGGGTGCCGGAGGAAGAAGTGAAAGGAGTTTGACAGCTGTCAAAGAAGCTGTCAAACGGGCGGACAAAGTAAAGAATTTTGTTATTTAACAACTCTTGGAATTAAAGCTGATACATTTGGACTGAGGCGATGGGAAACAAAGTATTGATAATAACAAAGTAACAGATTATTGGAAAAGGACTACTAAATAACTGAAAGCCCCCTAGGGGGAATTAGTGACATTACAATGGCTGCAGAGGGAAAATTACTGGCGGAGATAGAAAAAATGTTCTTTCTCGTGGGAATCCTGCAGGAGCAGAGTATGGCTCTGAGTAAAGTTTTTATGACCTTGAATTCTGAAACAAACAACTCTGCTGAATGCACAAAGGAGACGCATGATAAAAACTCTGCAGCTCAGCAGGAAGAGATGCCTTTGGAATTGACAGAGAAGAAAGAAGGAGTTCAGACACTACAAGTGGAAAATATCAACCAGGAATCTGCATTGTTAGAGTATGAGCAAGAAGACCTTTGGATTACAAACCTGCGAAAGATGAGAAAGAAGAAGAGAGAAGTCCCTGGAGTACTTGGAATATTAAAACTAAAAAGAATAAAGCAACATGATTGGGACTTTCCTCTTGAGTATGGAAAACTAGACGGTCTTTCGCAGCAAACACTCTTTAACATTCTGGATGAAAGAAAATATGATGTGACTCTGACTGAACTCCTTCGGGGTCTTAGGACCAACAAAGAGAACTACCAACATAGTTGGCAGAGAGGGATTGACAGAGAATCAGACGCCTCGGACGTGAGGAATCCGGGCTAAGAACTATTTTTTGTTTGTTTTTTTTTGGACATTTGTCTGGGAAGGGACAGAAACCGGGGCAGGGGGGGGGAGAGAATAGAACTATAAAATGTTATGTTTTGTTTTACTTGGTCAATGTGACCTATAATTAATATAATAAAGGGAAAATTTGTGGAGGGGAAGTTAGATCGACCTTAAAAAAAAAAAAAATTAATGATTATAAGAGAATTGGAAGTTGAATATAGATAAACAAAAAGAATTTAATTTTTAAAAACAATATGAATATCTTTAAGAGGTTAGGTAAGAACTTGCTGAATTAATTTTGGAACTGAGATGTAAGAGGAGGGGGTGGGGGGAAGTCAATGAAAGTGGGTAAAGAAAATTAGGGTATGTAATTGTATTTGTGTGTTTGTGTGTTCTTGTCTTTGTGTGTGTGTTTGTTGTTATAAAATGTAAAAACCCAATAAAAATTATTTTTTTAAAAATAAAATAAAATGTAAAGACTGCAGGTTTCCCTCTCCTCACCTCTGTCCTGCTATCAGGGATTCATCCTGCAGAACCCTCTTGTGATGGTCCCCAGATCTCTCACAGCCCAGCCCAATGCACATTTATTTGGGAAAAGTCCCACTGAGTTCAGTGGGACTCGCTCCGAAGGAAACGTACACAGCTTTAGCCAAACGCAGTTGCATCATTATGTCCTCTACAATTCTGTCACCTTGGGAAAAAGAACGGGATTGCCATCCTTTGTCAATACATTATACAGAAGGAGGGCACTTGGCATGACAGAAGGTAAAAAATAGCTTGGTTCCCCATTGCTGAGAAATTGAGGCAAGATGGAGGCGGCCATTCTTCACTAGCTCGACACCCGGCTCTTGCGAGGCAAGCTGCAAGCCGCTATCCATCTGTCAGCCTTGAGACATGAGAAAGGGAAGCAGAGAGAGGACCCTGGTGGGTTGAGAGTATACTGCGCAATGAAAGGTGCTATTGAAATTAGCTGTCATGAAAAATTTAATGCAACCCACGCCTAGAGTATCAATAATGGATATCTCCATCTCCAGAGATTATATGGAAGCAGGAGAACCTCCAGCATAATGCCCGAGGCAATAATTCAATTTTGCAATCGAAAGAACAGTAATATCTCTACTCTTCTTTCACAGCAGTGTGTTATCTAGCATCAGGCTTATCTCGGAGAGAGATAATGCAAGGCTTGCTCATTTGTTACATGGAACACACAAACAAGCTGCCTCTAAGCTTATGCAAGTGTTTGCATGGAAGACTGTATACTTGCCTATTTGGACAGCTCTGCTATTGTCCGTGCAGGTTCACAGACAGCATGCTCACTGAAAGTTAGTTGTTGTTGTTGTTGTTTAGTTGTGTCCGACTCATCGTGACCCCCTGGATCAGAGCACGCCAGGCACTCCTGTCTTCCACTGCCTCCTGCAGCTTGGTCAAACTCATGCTGGTAGCTTCAAGAACACTATCCAACCATCTCGTCCTCTGTCGTCCCCTTCTCCTTGTGCCTGCCATCTTTCCCAACATCAGGGTCTTTTCCAGGGAGTCTTCTCTTCTCATGAGGTGGCCAAAGTATTGGTGCCTCAGCTTCAGGATCTGTCCTTCCAGTGAGCACTCAGGGCTGATTTCCTTCAGAATGGAGAGGTTTGATCTTCTTGCAGTCCATGGGACTCTCAAGAGTCTCCTCCAGCACCATAATTCAAAAGCATCAATTCTTCGGCCATCAGCCTTCTTTATGGTCCAGCTCTCACTTCCATACATCACTACTCCCAGGTTAGTTACCTGTGAATAATTGCACGAGTGTGCATCTGGGCTATTTGTGTTCGCAGGTACAAAGAATGTACGCATGTACACATGTGGGACTGCTGATGCCACCTTCACAACCCCATGAAAGGTGCTTCTCACTGCAATACAGCTGCCTTCTCCTACGAGGAATAGGAATCAGGGGTTTGAAGATTCTGCCATTCAGATGGGGCTCCAGCTTCCAATGCATCAGCAGTTTTGATCCATGATAGGCGGCTCTTGCAAGGCAGCTGTGAATCACAGTCCAAAGCAGTCACAGACTAGCTGTGTTGCATGTGTTTGCAGTGGCAGACCTTGGCATCTAAAATTTCAGCAGTGGCCTGTGCGACACCTAATCTGCTGTCCCTCGCCTCTCACCTTCTGTTAGATGTTGAAATATACTCGGAGTCAAGAGTGGATTTCATGCTCTTTATTCAGCTCATAGTGGTGAGGAGGAATGGAAGTTCCCCCAGAATGTCTGCTTTATATACATTATTTATACAATGGGCCCTACGTGATTGGCTAATTCCTAATTCTCCTGTAGGCCAATCAGGTTGCGGATTCACTTCCACCTGGAGCTGGATTGGGTGGCTCCTGTGGACCAATCAGACTGCTGCATTCTGAATCCTATTGTTCTAGGACCAATCAGACTGCTGCATTCTGAATCCTACTGTTCTAGGACCAATCAGACTGCTGCATTTTGGATCCTATTCAACTCAATACATAACAGATGCCGGGGGGCCACTAGGGGGCGCATCGGAAGATGGCTGGCAATAACATCTCTCCAACCCACACGAGGTAATTTGGAGGCTATGATGGGGGTAATTAGCCTCCTTAACCTCCCCCCCAGGATGGTGGGGGGGACAGCCCTTGCCTGCTGTGCCCTATACCACCCCCGAATTTGTGGGGATGGGAGCACTAGGCACAAAGCCCTCCTGTGGGATTTCGGCACTCCTGGACGCCGTCCCTGATTCGCACCACTAACTGCAAGAACTTCAAAAGAAACAATTTGGATGAGGCGAATTGCACATACTTCAAGGAAGAAGGGGGAGTAAAGACTGCTAACAGAAGAGATCTCTGATAAAACAAGACAAGAATAAATCATGAGAAGATACGCCAAGACACGGTACAGCAAATGACTGAGGGGGGAGGGGGGAAAAACTTTCTTTTCTTATGTGATTAAACAAGAATCCCCTCCCCTTATGAGTCAGAAATGTTGTTTTAAGGACTTAAGCTGTGGATTTAAGGCTGTGTGGAGAAAAACCTTCGAACCAAAGCATGTTTTAAGAAGAGCGTGGAAGGTATAAGAGCTTTGGAATGACGCAGTTAAAAATGCCGTCGCCATATTGGGAAGCACTGTCAGAGGTCTTGAGTCTGGGAGGAGAAAGAGAGAAAAAAAGTTGTTTATATATTGTGGATTAAACTCCTCAGTGGGACTTAAGAGCAACAGTTTTGCAAGATTATGATGGAAGGAGCGATGTTATCTATGAAGAAGATGATATATGGAAACCATCTTGATTTGAGGATTGGAAGAACGGAAAATTCACACAGGATTATTATTACTATTGGTGTTTATCGGCTTAAGGAGACTATCAGAAGAGATCATAAAGAAAAAAAAGAAAATATATGAACAAGATGTGAAGTGTAAACAGCAAGATAAGATGGGATAGAACTATGAACTCTGTCTGGACTGATTTGGACTGATTTGGACATTAACGCAGCAGCAAGAAGATGATCAGAATTCCCCTTTGGATCTTGAAGTATGGGTCCCCCCAACAAAATTTAAAATTTGGCTTTGTAATTCGGAATTTATATGATGTGATTTAATTTGATCTGATTGGCCAGTTAATAAAAATTATTTTTTTAAAAATACATAACAGATGCCATAGTTGCAGAACCCCCTGCAGCACCCCAGAAGTTCTGCAACCGGGGCACCCATCACTCTTCCTTGGTTCTGCATTTGCCATTTGGAGCTAATGTACAGTTTGGTGGCAGCAGAGGGGATGCTGGTAATATTTGGCTTCTGTGGGTGACTTCTAGATGTTCTCATGCTCTTTTATCAGCTTAGACCTGGAGGCAAATTGCAGCCCTACAAGCCACTTTTACGTGGCCCTACAGACTCTTCCCCAGGTAAGACCTTTCATCTGCTTTGCTTAGGGTTGCCATATGTCTGGAATTTCCCAGACATAGGCAGAATTCGGCTGTTGGCAACAGTGTCCAGGTGTAAACCACTGAATTGTCTGGGAAATTCTGGATGTACTGCAACCCATGTCAGAAGTCTAGTTTTTGGCGAATTTCCTTAAAAATAGCTCAAAAACTTTTTTTTGAGATTTTGCAGAAAAAGCTCAACAACTTTGGGGCAAAACTAGCAAAGCTCACTTTATGAAATATGGCAACCCAAGCTTTGCTTCACACCTTGCTTGAGTGTTTTTTTCCTGGCTGGAGGGGACCCAAAAGCAACTTTAGTTCACATTGCTTTTAAAAATTGATTTAAAAATGCATCATGCCTGCATATAATATTTCCCTAATTTTTTCTAATTTTCACTCCCCCTCCATAACTTGAAAACTATAAGGCATAGGAAATTTGTATTCACGTCAGTGGCTTTGACATGTGAGATAATCCAGTGCAGCAATTTTAATCAAAATCTGAAATGATGTAGCTTTTTTGTGTGCGTGCGTGGTGGTATGTCGTGGAACAACCCCATTAAGAAGATAGCAGTGGTTCCCCAGACCTTGGTGGAATCTAGACACATATAAAAAACGTTGTGAAAATGCTTTTTAATTTTTAAAAATATATATATTGAATTTGGCATAGCTCACTATCGCCCTCTAGTGTCACATTTGTATAATGGCCTTTACAACACATTTAAAACCTTTTATTTGCAGCTGTATAGCTGAGTCCCTTGTTGCTGGTGGTGAAGGGCTCCCCATATCAGTTCAAGCTTCAGTGCCCCCCAAAATGTAGTTTTGCCACTGCACTTCAGTCCAGCTCATAAAAGGGACTTTGTTCACTGTATTGTTCACAGGATCTCAACCATCCCTTTCTCAGTAGCTTGCGGAAGTCTTTCTTGGCAACACAGAAACAAGTTCGGCTTAATTTCCTTTTCCTTTTTTCTCCTAGATTGAGGTATTAATCTTCCGTCCTGGATAGGACAGTAATTTTGACCACCTCATCTCTTATTCGCCAAGCAGAGAAAGAGATTTCCCCGAAGACTCAAGACTGAACAAGATCAGCTGTCCCTCTTTGCCGCCTCTGCAGCAAAACGCTGCCTGGAGCCATTCTATTGAAACAAGGTGCATTAAGGATAAATGTGTTTTAGGCTGATAAAAAGGACCCAAGGCTGTATCTGGCAGGGAGGAAGAGGCTTAGACTAAGTGACTGGACCGAGCATGCCTCAATCAATCTACAAGTGCCAGAACGCAAGCCAATGTGCACATCTGCTGAGCCAAAATATACTTAACTTCCCATGAGTCACCAGAAGTGTCATCTGTCTGTTGGCTGGCTTGATACAAGTTGGGTTGAGGAAGATACAGGGATGGATGGACCAAAGTGCCCCGATGCTTGAAATACATCCCACGAGCATCTGTAGCAGTGAGAGGGCTGGTGATTGTGATGCATTTGCTGTCTGCTAGAACTACAAATACAGGGAAGGGGAGGTGAGGGTGGGTTTAGCCTAAAGAGGGCTACCAGTTGTGTAGACCTGATCTGAAGCAATGACTGCCCTTTATTCTTTTGATATCACATCGCCAGAAGCTGCTCTCCACCTAAGGCACTTCCAGATAGGCGACCAGTGCTCCTCATGCACACAAGTTTTTTCTGCAGTATCCGCATGGCGTTGTTGGCATGCAAAATCCAGTTTGTATCCCAGGGAACATCTGGTTACAAAACCAACAACCCCGTTGCCAGTGACCTGCTCCCGAGATCTCAGTGGCACGTTTGCAAACTATGTCTCAACGTGGAAGCAACCCCGGTTGCCCCAGGGCTGCAGAACCGAAGGACCAAGACCTCCCAGCCAGAAAAAACAAATAAACCAAGAGTTCCAGCTGCCAGGAAACCTGGGAGCCACTCTGGGCTCTGCCACCACGAAACAGAAGCACATGACCACCAGAAGGGAAGATCAGCCTGGCCCCAGCTGGATATAAATGCCCGTTTACAGCTTATTTTGTCAAAAGGATCTCCCTCCTCCTCTTTAGCATGTCTTTGCAAATTTTGTAAATTTAGTACCATAAATAGGATTCTAAGACATCATCCATGGTGTTCTGATGCGTTATCAGGGAAAGGAGAGAGAAAGACCCGCAAAGAAACTGCTCCGTCTCTTTTGTAACTTCCAGCTGCAGCTTGGATAAATTGTTAAAAATGGGCAGGAGAGGCGGTTCTGGCATTCGGACCTTTTGTGTCTGGGGAAAAAGTGCTTGGGATCAGCACTACACAAGCAAATGTAAGAATGCAGGAAGGCAATAATAACAATGAATAATAATAACAAATAATAATAATAATAATAATAATAATAATAATGATTTATATTTGTACTCTGTCCATCTGACTGAGTTGCCAGAGCCGCTCTGGGTGGCTTCCAACATAACGTACAGAAACACAACAACAGGAACAACACAACAGAACACCACACATTAAAAGCGTCTTGATACAGGGCTGCCTTCAGGTGTCTTCAGAAGGTCACATAATTATTTATCTCTTTGACATCTGATGGGAAGGTGTCCTTCACATGCCTGAGCACACTGTAAATGTGGCACATGGAGGAGTTTTTCAGCAAAGGTGGCCATCGTAAGAGCAGCAAAAGCAGGAGCAGTTAAGGCCTCCAGAGCAGGCGTTTTACATCTTCCTCGCCACAGTGCCTTCATCAGCCACTACAACTATGAGGAGAGATGGAAGCTGCAGACTGTCTACCTGTCCAGGTACACTAATCTACAGGGATGGAACCAGCCTGTGCTCTCTGCCTCCAGTTGCTAGGCAACACACTTCCAGGGGAGGCTATTTCGCCCCGTGGCTATCAGGAAAGCTTCCAAGAACATCAGTTGCAGTCATGACTTCTGAATATGAGGGTGTGGACTTTTTATAGCTTCACTTTTCCAGTGATCTGTGCCCTTAAAAAAGGTTCATTGTGTGTTAATGTTTTCTGATTGTCACATGCTTTGGGGCTTTGTCCGGCAAGATGTAAATATTTTAATTAAATAAAAGCATAAAAGCATCGGAGATGACAGAGCTTGAACTGAGACCCTTATAAGGTGTAGTTGGCACCTAGCCCACTGAAGAACTGTTAGGGGTCAGGCACAGAAGGGGTGTGTGATGTCATATCCGGCTATTGGGAGACAGTACAAAGCTTGGGGATTGGCCAGTCCTGTTATAACTATTAGGAAACTGGCCTTTTGTGCAGAGACAGACCAACAGAGTGGTTTTAAATTCGTCAGATAATGACCTGTGTCATTTAATGAACACTCATTAATGATTTAATGAACACTCACATCAGAGTGCTCTCTAAATTGATAATTATCGCATTTTATTTTTTAAAATATATTTTTATTAAAGATTTCTTGGTTTACAAAATCATGTGCAATGTCTCTTCTTCAAGTTACATTTTCTGCTGATCAGTTTCATTTGTTGAGACATTAGTGTCACATTATGAAGAAAAAGGGGGAAAGAGGTAGAGAGGGGAATGGTGAGTGGGGTGGGGTCGGGGGGCAATGCTTCTATTCTACTTAGTGTATGTACAGTGTTTTGTGTCAGCATCTGTTGTGTGGGTTCTCTTTACTATTTGCTTGTTTTCCTTTGGTGGTGAGAGAGGTAGGGGGTGGCCAAGGGGGTGGTTGGTTGTCCTTGATTGGCTGTGGTGAAATTTGTTTTCATGTGTGAGTGGGGTGTGTGGGTGTTTTGGATCAGGTTAGCCATACAGTGGTGCCTCGCAAGACGAAATCAATCCGTTCCGCGAGTCTCTTCATCTTGCAGTTTTTTCGTCTTGCGAAGCACGGCTATTAGCGGCTTATCGGCTTTAAGAAAAAGGAAACAAACTCGCACGCCCATAGGGAAATTCGTCTTGCAAAGCACCTCAAAAAACGGAAAACTCTTTCGTCTAGCGAGTTTTTCGTCTTGTGAGGCATTCGTCTTGCGGGGCACCACTGTATAGATTTGTATGTTGCTAGTGGATTTTTGTCATTTTCTGGTTGGGCTGTGTATGTGATAAAGGGGAACCATACCGGGTGAAAGCATCTTCTTCTATTTGTCTCCTTGTCAGTTTCAATTATTGTCTTGTAAGATGTTTAGTAGGGAGTTATAGTCTTTTATAAGGGACACGGGTGGCGCTGTGGGTTAAACCACAGAGCCTAGGACTTGACAATCAGAAGGTTGGTGGTTCGAATCCCCGCGACGGGGTGAGCTCCCATTGCTTGGTCCCTGCTCCTGCCAACCTAGCAGTTCGAAAGCATGTCAAAGTGCAAGTAGATAAATAGGTACTGCTCCAGCAGGAAGGTAAACGGCGTTTCTGTGCGCTGCTCTGGTTTGCCAGAAGCGGCTTAGTCATGCTGGCCACATGACCCGGAAGCTGTACGCTGGCTCCTTCGGCCAATAAAGCAAGATGAGCGCTGCAACCCCAGAGTCGGCCACAACTGGACCTAATGGTCAGGGGTCCCTTTACCTTTACCTTTATAGTCTTTTATATACTAATCTTTTATGTTCTTCCACATCTGTTTAAAGCTCCTAACCCTTCTTTTAGATTCTTTTAGTTTCTTTTAGATTCTTGTAGTCCTTTAGATATACCTTCTGTTTAAATACTTTTTAGCTTTCCAAAACGTTCTACATATTCTAAATGATTGTACCCCCACCCTACTTGTGCTGGTCTATGACCGTAATAAAGATTTTATGATGATGGTGATTGTCTCTCTCTCTTAAGTAAGACAGAACAGCAACAGAAAACTTCCGACTCCACCCAGTTCAATAGTGCCACCTTGTGACAAAGCTACTGTATTTTTCGCTCTATAAGACGCACCAGACCACAAGACGCACCAAGTTTTTGGAGGAGGAAAACAAGAAAAAATAATATTCTGAATCTCAGAAGCCAGAACAGCAAGAGGGATTGCTGCACAGTGAAAGCAGCAATCCCTCTTGCTGTTCTGGCTTCTGGGATAGCTGCGCAGCCTGCATTCGCTCCATAAGACGCACACACATTTCCCCTTACTTTTCAGGAGGGAAAAAGTGAGTCTTATAGAGCAGAAAATACGGTATATAATGTCACTATCCACACCTCAGGTATCCTGGACATTGCACCTTTCTAGTCTACAACAAAGTTTAGCCATTCTCAAGTCTAGCTCAACATTGACAATGGCTTGCTTGAGCTGGCTGGGGAATAACCGTAGCAGCAAGTATTAAAACAAGCATGGTTTAAGGACCATTGGTTTTATTCCTCTGTTGGTGTTTAACTTCAGAGAGGCAACAGCAATAAAAAGCAACCTCCAAAGTGCTACAGGTGTTCTTGCTTTATTGCTGAAGCTATATGGCCACATATAATGGCCGGACGTAAGTGGTTTTAGTGCTTCCTTTGTGCGCAGCCTCTTGCGATGACCACTGCGAAGGTCTCTGTGTTGGCCTTTACCCCTTGCATTCCCAGAGAGAGGAATTTTGAGGGCCACTCTATTGAATATTGTTCAGCATTCAAGTATTTGGGTATCACTTTTCAGCATGGGCTTAGCTGGTCAGCTCACCTAAATATGTCAATCCTGGCTGCCCGTAGAACCATCAAAGCTTTGGAGAAATTCTTCTATGCAAAAGGCGGCCAGTTGGTTCCACCAATCAGAAAAGCATTTATCAGCAAAGTCCTCCCGATGCTACTGTATGGGGTTAAAATCTGGGGGTGGAATTTAAAAACACTACAACGGCTCGAGATTCTACAAAACTCCTTTGCACGAAAGGTACTGGGTCTCCCCAAGGGCTTGGTTGCTGCACAGTTAAGAACAGAACTGGGCCTTCCCTCCATTGTCGCGAGAGCCCACATTAGAATTATTAGTTTTTATTGTAAATTAATCAAAGCCCCAGGTTCCCTTTTAGCCAGGCAAGCCTTTTTAACTTGTTCTCATAGCAATAAATGGTCCAAGGCCATGGAGACTATTACTGCTCGCTACTCCCTCCCAGATCTGGACACGCTGTCAGCTTGGGATCAACATAAAATCCGGGCCTGGATTCTTACTAGAGACGAGGCCATGGACCGGGCACAGTCCACCACAGCTCGCCTCTCCATGTGGCTCCCTAAAGTGAAAGTGGTAAGATCACTTGCCAACTACTTGATAGACCTGACGGAGCCCAATTTGAGAGGTAGCACATTCATGCACACACTGCATGACCAAACGGCAACTCTTGTTTGTACCCCAGCTGGAGAAATCCAGGTGAGAGCTCTGTGTTTTTATTTCCAGCAGAGCCTCGGGGGGAATGTCGCCTCGGCTGCTAGGAGCCTGCACACTCCACCGCCCAGTGCCAGCTGATCAGTGGACCCCATCGGCTGGTAAAACAGCATGAATGTGCTCTGTGTTCTGAGACTTCCTCTATTTGATGTGGCAACATGCTCAAACCAACAGCTCTGTGCCTGTGGAGTCTGGACCCATGCATGTGGGAACAAGTATGCGATTCTAAGCCAGCAGAGTCTTCCCAGCAGGGGATAGGGAGTTGGCTAGAGCTTCACATTTATTTAGCCTCAACATTGTACTAACTGCTGCAGCTGCACAGGAAACAGAAGGGGCTCCAGGTGAGTCTAGAGGGGGCTTACACTTCAGGTAAGATGAATAAGGCAAAGAAGATTAATGGAGTGCTTGATACGAAGAGTGGTGCTGATAGGGGACAGAATATAGTTAACAAGCAAGCACCCAGTTGCTGAGTGAGGAACTGTTTTCCAGTGGAAATGTGTGCTGGGTCACCTGCAGATTGGTGGCATTTGGAGGTGGGATTCAATTGCATATCGGAAATTTAGGTTTAAGGAAATAAAGTGGATTAAAAATCCGTTCCTGTGGTGCAAGAAATCCACATTAAAACAAAAAACAGTATCTGTTCACAGTTACAAAAGTGATGGGGAATTGCACTTAAGGACAGCATCTGAGTGGAGGTATTAAGCATGGACAAGCGTTTCTTTGCATGCCCAGGCACAGTCCCCCCCTCTTTCCCCAGAAGCCGGAGCCGATATCAAAGGAGAAGACATGACAACGTATTTTGGGATTAAATTGGCCGCAACTTTCTTTAAATTTCAGACGTAGGAAACCTTGGCATAGGCACTGGGCATTTATCCCTCTCAGCCCCCCGCTGGGGGTCTGAGGCATGACAGGGTCAAACAGGAATATGGAACCACAGCAAACCGTGCAATGCCGGGGGTGGTGGTGTTCTATGGCCCACCTGTTGTGCGCTTGGGGACAGGGACTCCCCTCAAGACCCCTCTAACAGGGTACACTGTTATTGCTGTCATGGAAGGGGTGAGTTATTGCTTCAGCCCTTCATCAGTTATCAGACTAAGGGATTCTGCCCAAGGCCTAAAAACCACCACTCAATGAAGCAAAAATTGCAGTCTTGCCGCCAAGACTACCTACAACTGAAAACATTCCTCAAGGCCTTGCTTCACAGCTCTCAACCAATGTTCATTCCCTATAGGGGTGAGGTGCACTCCGTCAGGTCTGAAAAGGTCCAGTTTGTCAGTTTTAAGGTCAAGATGTCTGATCACTCGGCCACCAAGACACAGGGTTGCACTGTGTAAAGCCCTGTTGGTTTTTATTAGGGCGTAATTGAGGCGAGAAGGCTTGAAGGCCCCTCTCCATCGCAGGCGCAGAAGGAGCTCAGACCAAAAGATGGTGTTATCTGGGCAAATTGCCCGGATTCTTTCAACGTCCATGATTGCTGCCATGATTAAATTGATGCTCTTTGGTGCAACCAGATCATTCTCGCCCAGATGAATGAGCATCCTGGGGATCGTGTGAAGTGCCTGTCTATTGCAATTTCAGCATGAGGGCATCCCAGCGCATCCCTCGTTATTTGTCATGAGCGGACAGGAGTTGATCCAGCTCCAACTTGGTCTGCTCTAGTTGCCCTGCCCCCCAGGCTGCCATGGATAGGCCAAATTTGAATCTGCCTTTGGCGGGAACCCAGCAGGCTCCACTCAAAAGCAGTGTGGCTTCGGCAGGGGTGTATGGAGGGTGTGTGTGGGGGGTGCGGTCCTCCCTGGGTGTCACCCTGAATGGGGGTGACAAAATTGTTGGTTTCTATTTCCCTCACTGTGCAGCAAATGCAGTCACGGGACTTTGTTTTGCATTCCACAGTCAGAGTTGCTGTTGGGTTCCCACGGGAATGGGAGACTGGATGTGACGTTCACTGGTTTCCTGTTTTTCACTGTTCTCTCAGTGTTCTTTGTTTCCGAGAGGAGTCGCTTCTCTGCTCTCGCAGAGGCAAGATGCATGTTTGTATTCTCTCAGCATAGAAGTGTAAATAAAGTTAATAATGTGGCACATACTGCTTATCTTCCGCTGTGTGTGACAACGCTTTGTTTGGGCTCAAGATAAGACGAGCCTGTATCAGCTTCAGAAGGGCAGAAGCTGGTCAAAATCTCACAGAAACGGCTGGTGGCACTCGTCACCACGGGGCCTGCAGCATGCACGAGTCACACATCTCGACGCTCGCAGGCTCTGCGCTGTCCGCCATAGGGACGGGTGCGCTGCAGCACCCATGGGGATGGCACGGCACGCAGCACACGGCGTCCACAGGGCATGCCACGACACCCATAGGGACAGCACAGGACGCCATGCACCCCGTCCAGTTCCTTTGGGTTCCATGCGCCCTGCCCCTATGAGCACTGTGCCCCGCCAGTTGGCTTTGGGAGGATGGGGAAGCCACACGCTGGGTCGCAAACATGGCCCACCGCCGGGACTGGGTGAGCGGCCATTTTAGGTAGGGCATGAAAGAGGCATCATCATGCAAAGAGAGTTAGGATATTTCCGTTCCACCTTAAAAGGGAGCAGGCTTTGTGAGTCACAGAGTCTGCATATTTCTCTCTGTGCCTGAACACGCAAGCAGGCAGTCATGTTTTTTCCTTTGTTCATTTCCAGTCTTTGGGCAAAACTTCTAAATAATGCTCCCCTGCGTGCATCTTTTGCTGTGCGAATTCTGCTGATATAGCGTGCATCAGCTCTGGAATGTGGCAAGCTATTTTCTGGAGCTCGTGTCGCTAATTGCTGCTACTGTATTTACGGGAGATCAATGGATCGTCCGGAGGCGACGTGGGGGCCATGATGGGCTTTATCTCCCTGGCAGTATCCCAACAAAGGGGATATTTTTCTTGTTTGATAAGGGCACCTGCGTCTCACCCAGGCTGATGGAGCAATCATCCTGGTCTGCTTGTACAAAGCTTACGGCATCCACTCTTGATTGAGCATTTGTTCTGATTTGCCCATCTATCCTGATCTCCTAGCCTGGAGGGCATCTTCTTGTCATCCTTCCAGGGACCACATCCCACTGGTGGGCAGGGCCAGAGGTAAAAGTAGGCAGAGCGATAAACACACATTTTACCTTTGTTTCAGCAGCCTAGTTTCTCCACACACTCACACAGGCTTCTCTACTCTTCACAGGTTAAAGGCACATTCCTGTGAGGTAAAAATATTTGGGGTACAAACCAGAGCACATGAAGGGTGTGAGCAGAGTAGGGATGGCCAGGGGAGAGTCCTGAGACCCAAACAGAGAGGATTGGCCCCTGAGATTGAGGTTCGCCACCCTGGCATAAAGTCGCAGCCTGAGAGGGAGAAAACACTTTTTTTTGGCAGTAAATTTATTATATAGTTTTATTTTCTTAACAGCACACTGCTCTGGGAAGTTATGCCAGAGGCCAGCTTAGACACTTTCAAAACAAAGCTATGTGTACAACTTTCAAATACAGTGGTACCTCAGGTTAAGAACTTAATTCATTCTGGAGGTCCGTTCTTAACCTGAAACTGTTTTTAGCTTGGGGTACCACTTCAGCTAATGGGGCCTCCTGCTGCCGCCGTGCCACTGCCACGCCATTTCTGTTCTCATCCTGAAGCAAAGTTCTTAATCCAAGGTACTATTTCTGGGTTAGCGGAGTCTGTAACCTGAAGCATCTGTAACCTGAAGCATCTGTAACCCGAGGTACCACTGTATTGAGTAATGTAAGATGATTTATTTTAAAAGCATCACATCAAGATACAATAAAATGCAATGGGTTTAAATTGCAGGGGAGACAAATGCAGGCTGTTCATGTAGAGTTAGGTACCCCTGCCCGTACGGGCCAGTCGTGACCGACTCTAGGGTTGCGCACTCATCTCGTTCAAGAGGCCAGGAACCGGCGCTGTCCGAAGACACTTCCGGGTCACGTGGAGAGCGTGACAAAGCTGCAACTGGCTAGCCAGCACCAGTGCCGCACATGGAAATGCCGTTTACCTTCCCGCTATAAAGCGGTCCCTATTTATCTACTTGCACTTAGGGGTGCTTTCGAACTGCTAGGTGGGCAGGAGCTGGGACTGAACGATGGGAGCTCACCCCGCCGTGCGGATTCGAACCGCCGACCATGCGATCGGCAATCCCTAGGCGCTGAGGTTTTACTCACAGCGCCACCCGCGTCCCTTTAATGTAGAGTTAAGATATATAAAGATACGATCAAATTAAGTAACGGGGAAACAGCCAAAATAACTTACAAAGCCACTTCCTTTGGGTGGTACTGGACCAAGAGGTGGCTAATTTGTGACCTGCAGGTGTCGTTGACCATGTTGGCTGGGTCTGATGGGAATGGAGAGTCCAGCAACAGCGGCAGGACCACAGGTTAGCCACTCCTGTTTGAAAAGGGACTCCTGGAAGAAGACCTCTGAAGGGTGCTTGGGGTTTCACATTGGGCTCTGCAATTAGTAGAGGGGACATGGCAAATCTATGGACGTTATCGTCTGCATCACCGGAATAATCTTCCATGAGCTTGCAGATGAGAAGACATTGAGCAAAAGCCGTGCAGCCCAGAAGATGGAGCAGGAGCTGTCTCCTTACACAAAGGAACAGCAGAGCAGAGAGGATCACGCCCTGAAAATAAAAAAGACGAACAGGTCTTGTGGCTTCGGTGCCTTGTGCAACTTTGAGGAAGAACATCCTGTCTGCATGAGAGAGCCTTTCTTTTCATGCGCAGTTCCCATGCTCCTCATTAGAAATCTGCTGATTGCTCTGTCAGATGTCGCCGCCGTTGTTTTCCATAAAGTATTTCTTTCTTTCGTTTTGTTACATAAGTAAGGAAAGCAGTTACAAACCTCAAAGGAGGACAAACAGAACAAGAAAGGGAATTTAAAAAAAGGATAATACAGTAAAAGAGAGAAAAGCAAAGAATACAGCAGGGAGGGAGCACTTCAAAGCTAAAATGGTAAAATGTCATACTATTATATGAGATGTACCAAGAATAATGGACGACCACTGACCTAAACTGTCTCCAAAAATTGAGCTGTGAGAGTAGAGGTTGACTGTGCTCTCCCGATCGTGTAACAAACACCAGAAGAGGCCACCAGATACCCTCAAACTTATCAGTCTTAGTAAGACCTTTATACTGTTGGACCTGGTGGTATAAACAAACCTGAAAGGGAAAACAGCTTTTAATCCAACTCACTTTAGCTCCCATCCCACTTCAAGGATTGGTGGTTCATGTGAGTCTAATGCAACAATTCTATACTGTTTCATTATCAAGTGAATATATACCAGTTCATCATGTAAGTGGTCCGTGAATGGTCTGTGATGGCACATTAGTTTCATCTTTCGCCAAACTTCCTCTGCAGATCAGCAAGATGTTCAGAAATGTCCACTTTCAAATGCAAACACACACACATGCATTCATCTGATTTAATCCAGGTGATTAAATCACCTTGATTGGAAATAAACTTTGAGTAATGAAAACTTTCCAGTTATTGATTCTTGCTTTACTTTCTCTATTTGCATTCAAATATTCAAGACACACATACGTACACACATCTGGTTCCATCATGTTTATGTGTGTATATCATAGGAGCCAACTCCTAGGGGCTGAGGTCCCTTCAGCCTCCCCAATAAAATATTTGAGAGGGGTGCCCGCCCCCACACTTGATGGGCATTGCCATTCCAACAGTGTGTTTGTGTGTGTGTGTATGTGTGTGTGTGTATGTGTGTGTGTGTGTGAGAGAGAGAGAGAGAGAGAGAGAGAGAGAGAGAGAGAAAGGGGGGGGGGAGAGAATCTTTCTCTCTCATCTATCTATCTATATCATCTATCTATATCTATCATCTATCTATCTATCTATCTATCTATCTATCTATCTATCTATCTATCATCTATCTAATCTATCATCTATCTATCTATTTATCTATCATCATCATCATCATCTATATCTATCTATCATCTATCTATCTATCATCTATCTATCTATCATCTATCTATCTATCTATCTATCTATCTATCTATCTATTATCTATCTATCTATCTATCTATCTATCTATCTATCTATCTATCTCTATCTATCTATCTATCTATCTATCTATCTATCTATCTATCTGTCTATCTAATCATCTATCTATCTATCTATCTATCTAATCTATCTATATCTATCTATATCTATCATCTATCTATCTCTATCATCTATCATCTATCTATCTATCTATCTATCTATCTATCTATCTATCTATCATCTATCTATCTATCATCTATCTATCATCTATCTATCTATCTATCTATCTATCTATCTATCTATCTATCTATCTATCTATCTCTATCTATCTATCTATCTATCTATCTATCTATCTATCATCTATCTATCTATCTATCTATCTATCTATCTATCTATCTATCTATCATCTATCTATCTATCATCATCTGTCTGTCTCTATCTTTCTATCATCTATCTAAACTTGGATATATCTCTTTCTTTAAAAACTTAGAATTGGAGTAAGGAAGAGAACAGGCTATTGTGTAAATGGTTATTTGTTTGTTTGTTTTTAAGAGCCATAACAACCAATTCTACTCTTGGACCTTTCCTTCTTGACAAAGTGCACATCTGTTTTTATGGGCTCCCTTGGAAGGTCAGGCAAGATAGAAAATTAATAAATAAAATGAACGTGCTAACGGAAATGAGAGAAAAATAAATACTGACCTATTATTAGGACTGAATGAATGAATGAATGAAAACTGTCAAGTGATTTATCACTGTTCTCAGATAGCAGCTTTGAGGCAGGAGCCATGCAGAGCCTGTTGACTTAGAGGCTGCACTTGGCTCATCGAGATCGGCTTCCTCTGTGCAGTCCAAGGTTGTGTACACACAATACCTTCAAAGCACATTTGAGGCACATTCTCTTCCTTGGAGAATTCTAGGCACCGTAGTTTATGTCCCACAGAGTTGAAATTCCCAGCAACAACCCTTAACAAACCAGAGAGCCCAGAATTCTTTGAGGAAAAGAATGTGCATTGAAGCTAACATGCTTACATTGCTCCAGGCTACAATACTGTGTCTGCTTTGTTGTTGTTGTGTGTTGTGTTGTTATGTGATCCCATGGACCAGAGCACACCAGGCACTCCTGTCTTCCACTGCCTCCTGCAGTTTGGTCAAACTCATGCTGGTAGCCTCGAGAAAAACCGTCCAACCATCTCGTCCTCTGTCGTCCCCTTCTCCTTGTGCCCTCCATCTTTCCCAACATCAGAGTCTTTTCCAGGGAGTCTTCTCTTCTCATGAGGTGGCCAAAGTCTTGGAGCCTCAGCTTCAGGATCTGTCCTTCCAGTGAGCACTCAGGGCTGATTTCCTTAAGGATGGATAAGTTTGATCTTCTTGCAGTCCATGGGACTCTCAAGAGTCTCCTCCAGCACCATAATTCAAAAGCATCAATTCTTCGGTGATCAGCCTTCTTTATGGTCCAGCTCTCACTTCCATACATCACTACTGGGAAAACCATAGCTTTAACTATACGGGCCTTTGTTGGCAAGGTGATGTCTCTGTTTTTTAAGATGCTGTCTAGCGGCCTGCTTAGGACAGTGTACCCCATCTTGTGCACTTTCAGCCTTTCCCAGCCATGTGCCCTCCCAGATGATGGGACTACAGCTCATAGCCAATGGCCATAGATGATGGAGGTCATAGTCCAACGCATCTGGAGGGCACCAGGTTGGCAAAAGGGGACCTATTGGATGGCACTGTTGTCAAGTGTGGCATGGCTCCAGTGTTGCAGGGCCATAAAGGTAAAGGTACCCCTGACCATTAGGTCCAGTTGAGGGAGCTTCCGGGTCATGTGGCCAGCATGACTAAGCCACTTCTGGCAAACCAGAGCAGTGCATGGAAATGTCGTTTACCTTCCCGCCGGAGTGGTACCTATTTATCTACTTACACTTGACGTGCCTTTGAACTGCTAGGTTGGCAGGAGCAGGGACCGAGCAACGGGAGCTCACCCCATCATGGGGATTCAAACTGCCGACCTTCTGATCAGCAAGCCCTAGGCTCTGTGGTTTAACCCACAGCGCCACCCATGTCCCATACAGGGCCATACTCTAGCACAAATCTTTAGTCCCGTAATGAACTGAGAAGGGGAAGTGAGGCCACAGCTGAAATGACGGGGCTGGGAGTAGCTATGGAGACCATCGTCTTTCTGGTCGAGATTAGAGCCCAGCATAAAAAGCTTTGTGAGGTTAGAGCAGCAGAGTTGGACAACTTGACTCCTAATGAGCTCGCTTAAACCATCCCAGCTGTAGCTGACTCATGCAGCCGGGCTGAGAAGCAGCAGCCTCAATTGCTGCTCGTGTTTACCCTGGCATCTGTCCCAGAGGCACTTGGGACCGGCTGGAGTTTCCAAGGAGAGCAAAGGTGGGGCTGTGCGAGGGGAAAGAAACAAGAACCAACTTCCTCTGCTGGAAGGAAACGCTGCATTGAGCTCAGGGGATGAATGTAAGGCTTCTTCGTAAGCACGAACCCAGGAGGATATGACGACAGCAGGGCGAGCCCATAAAATAGACTCCTTGCCTTTGTATTCCCACAAAGAGGAAACAGGAGACTTTATAGGCCTTCTTTACCAGAGTAACCGGGTGATCCTTGGTGGGCTGCCCCTTCTCAGCCTAGTCTACCTCACAGGATCGTTGTGGGAAGAAAACAGGGTGGCACCCTCCCTGTTGTTGTTGCTGCTGCTGCTCTCAACTCCTCAGAAAGTGATAAATACAAAGAACAGACAACCTCGTAGGGTAGGACTGGAGAACTTGTGGCCACTAGCTGCTGGTATGGAGCTGAATGTTAGTTTTGTCAGTCAATCTCACCTTTGGCTTTTTATGGCTTGCCAACAAAGGCCCGTATAGTTAAAGCCATGGTTTTCCCAGTAGTGTTGTATGGAAGTGACAGCTGGACCATAAAGAAGGCTGATCGCCGAAGAATTGATGCTTTTGAATTCTGGTGCTGGAGGAGACTCTTGAGAGTCCCATGGACTGCAAGAAGATCAAACCTCTCCATTCTGAAGGAAATCAGCCCTGAGGGAAGGACAGATCGTGTAGCTGAGGCTCCAATACTTTGGTCACCTCATGAGAAGAGAAGACTCCCTGGAAAAGACCCTGATGTGGGGAAAGATGGAGGGCACAAGGAGAAGGGGACGACAGAGGACGAGATGGTTGGACAGTGTTCTCGAAGCTACCAGCATGAGTCTCACCAAACTGCGGGAGGCAGTGGAGGACAGGAGTGCCTGGCGTGCTCTGGTCCATGGGGTCATGAAGAGTTGGACTACAACTAAACGACTAAACAACAACAACAACAACATTTAAAGGAGGGGGCAGATAACACAGCTGTTGGTGATGGAAGCAGCAGCACCAGCAAACTCAGATTGCTTCGGCCAAGGAGCCGCTTAGGTTCTTTACCTCAAATTTCCTAATAAATCCATCCCTTGTGTCACAGCAAGAGCATCTGCTCCACACTCTCTGTCCCTGGCCAAGACCAATATTTGCAAAGGATCTCTGACTCTTGTTTCAATATTAACCTTTCAGATGGGACTTAGCTTTGTTCCAGGTACTCCACCATTTATAGGATATTTGTACAGTAGTACCTTGGTGGCACTGTGGGTTAAACCACAGAGCCTAGGACTTGCTGATCAGAAGGTCGGTGGTTCGAATCCCCGTGACGGGGTGAGCTCCCGTTGCTCGGTCCCTGCTCCTGCCAACCTAGAAGTTCGAAAACACGTCAAAGTGCAAGTAGATAAATAGGTACCGCTCTGGCGGGAAGGTAAACGGCGTTTCCGTGCGCTGCTCTGGTTCGCCAGAAGCGGCTTAGTCATGCTGGCCACATGACCGGAAGCTGTACGCTGGCTCCCGCGGCCAATAAAGCAAGATGAGTGCCGCAACCCCAGAGTCGGTCACGACGGGACCTAATGGTCAGGGGTCCCTTTACCTTTACCTTGGTTCTCAAACATAATCTGTTCCAAAAGTCTGTTCTAAAACCAAAGCGTTCTAAAACCAAGGTGCACTTTCCCATAGAAAGTAATGCAAAATGGATTAATCCGTTCCAGACTTTTAAAAACAACCCTTAAACAGCAATTTAACATAAATTTTACTATCTAACGAGACCATTGATCCATAAAATGAAAGCAATAAACAATGTACTGCAGTCACATAATCAATCAATCAATCAATCAATCAATCAGTAGCTGAACTGGGTTTCACACGGTCACAAAAAAAAGAGCCACAAAAATGCAAAATAAATAGCAAAAACAGACAGACCTCAGCATAACACTAAAAACGGAAGCATAACACTCAAAAGGGAGCACATTCAACTTCTGAAAAAAGTTCTCAAACCGGAACACTTACTTCCGGGTTTTCAGTGCTTGTGTTCCAAGTTGTTTGAGTACCAAGGCGTTTGAGAACCAAGGTACCACTGTATCTTTTAACCCTCCAGGAAGACTGTCTCTGTTACACCCCTGGTATTCCTGATGCTCACTCACAAGCTTTATTTTGCACTAATCTCAAGTAGTGGTGAAGTTATTTGCAAGAGACGAACGGTAAATTTATTAGGTGAATCCCCAGGGGAGCCTGTAAACCAGGAGGGGTCGGGGGTCGGGGCAGGCCTGGGGTCCAAAGGTAGACCTTTCTGGCCACTCCTAATAGTGAACTCAGCTTGCGACAGGATTGTAGCTAAAATGGAACCCCTGAGAAACAAGATGAAGGTGTCAGTATGCTAGGGGGAACTCCAAGCTCTGTGGAAGTACAAAACTTTAGGGGGAAAGCCCTAATGGTGCAATCCTGCCATCCTAACGCAGCCCAACACTAAGCACAGCAGAATGTGAAGTGTCTGCCACCTCTGGCTGAATGGAAAACTGGGAGGGTTTGTGCGCAATTGCGTATCCCGGAGAGGGCATGGCTAAATCTCTCTCTCTCTCTCTCTCTCTCTCTCACACACACACACGTATATGGAGGCCTCCATTTTCCCAATACCATTTTATTTTTATTTTATTAAAATAACGTCTTACCTTTCCAGCACATAAAGAGAAACAAAACAATCTCTGTGTGGTTGCCTATATAATTTCCTTTCTCCAAACTGTACGTCTTTTAAGCATCAACATTTTGCTTTTCTTGGGATGCTAGCCAGTCAGTTTCCCAATACTGTCTAGTTTAGCTGCTGTCTCTTAGAAAACGTTTTACTGCCATCTACTGGACAATATAACAAACTGCACCTCAGGAATAAATGACGGAGCTTCGTGACAGCAACTGTTGGGTAGGCACATTCCCCTTCCACAACAGCTTTAGGTTTGGCAAACATCACTGTTGCCATATTGGCTCGCAAGCAACACAAGAAACGAACCTGGGAAGTGTAAAGATCTTTCCTAGGCCAGGTTTTACTCTTGAAAGTAGTACAGTGCTTTTTCGTGTGTTGATAATGCATACTTCATCTTCTTTCCTGATCTTGTGAGCCTTGTCTTTAAGAGCTGCATGGTATGCATAAACTTAATATCACTGATTTTACTACACTTTTATGGTGCAGAAAGGCTGCATTTTGTAAATTTCTACTTGTTATGTAAGGAGAGAGTGCCCTGACTCTATAGCCAAATACATTCGGATCATAGCTGTCAACATTTCCCCCTTTTTAAGGGAAATTCCCTTATTCCGAATAGGATTCCTCACAAGAAAAGGGAAAAGTTGACAGCTATGATTCGGATTTGTACGCTTCCGTTTAATGGCTGTTTTTTATTTTATGGTACCAGTGTGCCTGACATTGCAAAGCAGAGGTGATAAATACCTTTCAGGCCAGGAGCCACAGTGCGTCATGGGAGCAACAGACTCTTACCTTTGTACAGCAGGCTACCATTTAATAATAATAATAATAATAATAATAATAATAATAATAATAATAATAATTTAAAAGCAGTAGGTTTACAAACACATTGCTCTCCATCCTGGGACCATCATAGGTCAAGGACACATTCCAGCCAGGCAAAAGCTCTCAGGACCAGTGAAGAGTGTGGCCTGCAAAATGGGCACAGGGAGCAAGCAGTCTTGAGAGCTGCATTTGGCCCCTGGGGCTTGCGATTTCCCACTCCTGCTTTGCAGACTACAGAGCAGGTCCCTGCCCCGAGGTGCTTACAATACGAAATTTGATTCAAGGGAAAGAGAGGAAGAGGCAGGAGCAGTGGCGTAGCGTGGGTTGTCAGCACCCGGGGCAAGGCAAGTAATTTGCACCCTCTAACCCGTGGATTTGCGCCCCCTAACCCGTGGATTTGCGCCCCCTAACCCTAACCCCCAGATGTTGCGCCCGGTGCGGCCGGCCCCCCCTGCACCCCCCACGCTACGCCACTGGGCAGGAGTAAACAGGCAGCGAATATAGAGTTTCAGTTAGGAATATAAGAAGCTACCTTATAACAAGGCCATTGGGTCCATGTAGTATTGCCTGCACAGACTGGCACCATCTCTTTGGTGTTTTCAGGCAGGGGCCCCACCGGAAAGTGTGAGCGATTGAACCTGGCATTTTCCGCATTCAAGGCAGATGCCCTTATGTCTGAATGCAAGGCAGCTTCAGCCTTTACAAAGGATGAGGCTGGACTACAGGCTGAATAGCCAAGGAATACAAGTACAAATCAGGTTTTAAAAAAGTTTTTAACTTTCTTCTCTTTCTCGCGCAACTTAGGAGGAGGAGACTCATGGAAATATGCAGGAGACAGAAAATAAAAAAATTACAGATTGTTTGGGGAAAGTGGATTATTATGCTAAGTGGAAGCAAGGCCACTGCCTCATGACTGCTGGGATGCCTGCCAGATTTTTCCATGTCTGATTTTTTTAGCAGGAACACAGCAAACTCCCCCCCCCCCCCCGAGATTCAGGAAGGAAAGAGGCAGCAGCTGGAGTTCTAGCCAGGATCTGGTAGCAAGAAGAGAGCCTGAGGGGAGGGAGGCAGAGAAGGGATCGAGATGGAGGAAAAGAAAGCATTTTGTGTGATTAGCAGGACCCACAACGTAGGCAAGTGGAAAGAGCAGGAAGCAGATATGCAGGCCGGAGAATATTAATAACGGCACAGATAACTGGATCTGCGTACATCACTAATGTTTAAATGTATTAAAAAATAGCTGGGCTATGGGAACCTCAACTTGCACAGCGTAAAATGCAAAAGGTGAACGGCAAAACCTTTGAGCGTACCAGCAGATGGCAGCAGTCAGGCACACAGGGCCACTGCATTTCCTAAATAACAACATCCCATTTCATGAAAATGTTTTTTTCAGCGCTCTTGGCATTCCTGCCTACTACCCTACCTTAGGACAGAAATGTTCTGAAGCCCAGAGGATTCCAGTGTAAATGCACTTAACTCAAAATGGCTGAAATGATGAAAGGTGCTTCATCTCATTTTCTAACGCAAGTTGTGGAACAAGCAGTGGCGTAGCGTGGGGGGTGCAGGGGGGGCTGGCCGCACCGGCCGCAACATCTGGGGGGGGGCGCTCGCCGCCTCCGGAGTCGCCGAAGAGCCTCGGGCGCAGGCTGTAGCAGAGCCCCATGTGTCGCGGAACCGACGAGCTGTGTGCGCGTCCGGGCTGAAGGTGTCCGGCAGGCAGCGGCTCTCAGCGCTCGCCGCGGTCCCCACACGTCAGGGCTGCGGAGGGCGCGCCAGGCAGCCCCTCCTCACAGCCCCGCCGCCGCTGCTGCAGCTGCTGAGCCATGTTGCATTTTCCTCGCCTCTCTGCCCTCCTCCTCCTCCGGGCAAGCGGCGTCATTTGGGTGGCAGCGCCAGCGGCCACCTGACATGGACCCGCCGCCGCCGCTGTGGCTACCTTACCGTAAATACCCCAGCCCAGGCAGCAGCAAGAAGAAGCTGGCAGTGGCAGCGGCAGGTTAGGGGTTAGGGGGGCGCAAATTACTTGCCTTGCCCCTGGTGCTGACAACCCACGCTATGCCGCTGGGAACAAGCACCCTCCCTCCCCCCACAACCTGGGTCATATTGGTTAGTCAAGACCAGGAGTGGGCAGAATAATCTGGATCTCCTGCCAGGCTTCTGACTGATCTGCAGTCACCTGGTAAGGTGCAAACTGCTTACATAACAGCAGTGACAAAATGACCTCCCACCCGCCACAAAATTTTATTGCTGAAATGAAGAAATCTTGGGGTAGCTGGGAATGGACTATTGTACAAAAAGAACATGAGACCTGCCCGATTCTGGTAAATTCCTGGGCTCAGAATGTTTTAATTATATGTTTATGCCTTTTGCAGCAGGTTCTGGTTTGTGGGTCTTTTAAAAGGCGAAGTCAGTACATCCTGCGGGCCGGACATCTGCCCAACGTGGGCCAGCCTAGGCAGGTAGCAGTCCCTCTTCCTTAGAGGGGTGATGGAGGAATATGCTTGATTTTGTGACAGCTACCCAGGCATTGCCCTCATTGCGATGAATTCCTCTGCAGGAAATTTCGTGTGGCACCGAGGGTGGTGTAGTGGTTAAGAGCGGTGGACTCGTAATCTGGTGAACTGGGTTCGCTTCTCTGCTCCTCCACATGCAGCTGCTGGGTGACCTTGGGCCAGTCACACTTCTTTGAAGTCTCTCAGCCCCACTCACCTCACAGAGTGTTTGTTGTGGGGGAAGAAGGGAAAGGAGAATGCTAGCCGCTTTGAGACTCCTTCGGGTAGTGATAAAGCGGGATATCAAATCCAAACTCTTCTTCTTCTATCCTCCCAGGCTGATGAGCCCTATGCCTTCTTGACTGTTGGACCCACTGTTAGTCTCATCTGCTCAATCTACTACAGCCTGTCTTCACCTGCAGAGGAAGTCCCTAATTCACTGAGAGTTTCAGACTTACCGGCTACCCTCATCTGCTTTAGTCAGCCAGTCAAAGTTGTTCCCAGGTATGGCGGCTGTTGCATGCTGACAGCTTCTAGGAGTCACAGGTGAGCGTTGAGAACAGGGTGGTGACCAAAGATGGAGCATGATGTGTCTTCCCTCCCCTAATACATCGTCAGAAGCTGGGAGATAAAACTACCAAGTTTCTCATGAAGATGAGAAACTAGACTTATAACTACAGCAGGGCTGGGCAACGTGTTGTGTCTGGCAGAATTTGTTGGGCTACAATGTCCATTGTCTCAAATCACTGACCATGCAGGCTGGTGCTGATGGGAGTCCAACCACTTCTGGATGCAACAGGCTGCTCACGCCAGACCTATAGCAAAATGTAAGGAGATGACACATCCCAGCACACACTGCTTCCCCACAAGCCCTCAGTGTGGCTAATCCAGCAAAATGTTTGTTGGTGAGACGAAGACTTTAGCTGTCACTCATTCTTTCCTCATTGTGTCCAGTATGTACACCTGTGGAGCTAATAAAAATGGTAAGGGTGTGGCGGACCAGTTCCTGACATGTGGAAAATTTAGAAATGCTGTATGGATTTCAGTATGTGTCATTAAAAAGGGGCATCGGGTATTAAGGCCCAGTGTTCCTCTCCTTCTTGCTCTGACATGTGAACCTGATTTTGGTTTTCCTGGTCACTTCCAAATTATTTAAGAGTTTATTGAGCATTGCTGTGATCAGTTAAAATGTCCAGCCAGTGAGCTTACTAGATCAGTGCAATGGACTCTGCAAGACAGTTTAGCTGCTCTGCAGACTTCTGCAAGACATTAGCTAATTTGAAGCTAATTTGCAATTCAAATAGATTTGCTAAATCTGATAAGACAATACTACAAGGCCTTCTTGCATACATTTTCATCCATAGCTTTTGGATGTTTTTATTGGATTTATGATTTTTTTTCAAGCCATCCCAGGAATTTATCTGAAGGGTTAAGAAAAGAAATCCCATAATAAATAAAACCATATTTACATTTGAGTAAGCAACTTAGGCTTTCTTACTGAACAATTCTAGACATGTTTTCACAGCAGTAAGTCCTGCTATATTCAGTGGGACTTACATGCAAGTAAGTGTGCCTAGGACTGAAGCTTTAATTTATTGCTAATTAGCTAATTAGCTGCTTCACAGCACAGCACAACAACCTTAGAAGAAGATACCTGGATGAGATAAGGTACAAACTACATAGAATAATACTTATAATTCTATTCATCATCTAAGTACTGTATAGCACTAAGGGCCTAAAGATTGTAACGCTGGCCTTTTTAGCCACTTTGAAAAGTAAGATGTAAATATTAAATTATTATTTGAAGGTCTGAATACTAAAACCTGCATAGTTGCCTGTTTTATTTTCATCATAGAGGAAGCTGTACATTGGGATGTTGAGTTCAGAGGAAAGAGTCCAAGCTTTCAGCCTTAGGCAGACTTGCCAATGTGTATCTGCTATGGCATCCTATTCATTCCTTCCACATGAATGCTTGTAGAATGGGCCATTGCACTTTCGGGGTGACTCTGGAATTCAGAGCTATCGTTCAGAAGTCCTTATCAGCCAGTGAGATGATTGTGAACAAATTCCATTGTCAGTGCTGCACCTCTGGTTAAATTCACTGATACCTTAAATAAAAGATGCACCACAATACATCTTTTATACTACAAAAGCTGTGAGAAAAACGACTGAGATAAGTTTTTTTTTTCTTAAAAAAATAAAGAAGGGAGAGAGAGAGAGAGAGAGAGAGAAAGAAAGAAAGAGAGAACAGCCACATCTGAATGAACTAGAGAGAAAGGCACTAGAACACTTTATTCTAGTATGCTACAAAAATTCATTATTTATCTTTATTAGGTACTTTAATAACAAGCATACCTTAAAGTAACAAAAATTATTGTTCTTTGTTTCTTCAGAAAGGCAGGTATTCCAACAGATTTCTTTACAATTTGTTGACCTTTTTCTTTTCAAAAAAACAAAACAAAACACAAAGAGAAACAAAGCAAAGAAACCAAAGACCACAACTCTTTTTGACATGTTACAATGGGGCGACCTGGTGGAAAGTGTCAACACTTTAAGAAGTTAAAAACAGACTCTTACTTACATTGAATGATGTATGTACTTAAAACTGTTTTGCTTCCTTTATATATCTATCTATCTATATATATCTATGTACATCTATATACACACACGCAGGTATCTACACACAAATGGTCATGGGAAAATCCACATCAGTTTGCAAGATTTTTGCAGTAACATTACTGGGCCACAGTGAGAAACAGGATGCCGAGAAGTGGGAACGTCTGCTGAAGAGAATAACGAGTTTTGCTTTCACGATTTGGGTCTTAGGACCACCCCGCCATATTGGTACCAACAAAGTCAGCGATGGCCAGTTCTGTCAGGACTAGGTAATGGGATCTCATGAGCCCTGATAGGTCTAGGAGCTTTGGATCACATCAAAAGTGGCAGTTTTCTGGAAATGTCAGGTGTTGTGGAGTCAACACTGGAGTCAACGGTCAGAAACAGAGGGACATAGTGGGAGGGCGATGGTCACTGCTGGATAATTCATCTTTGGAAGGCTAAGACCAAAGCACAGACCAGGAGGAGGTTGAGGATGATGCAGGTATAGAGAATAAAACTTTGTATGGCAATGGAAGGTAGGGAAGCCCAAATCTAAAGAGATAAGTTGCTCAGGTAAGGGCCAGAAGTTGACCGGAAAGGTGTCATACTTAATTTGGGGTCACCAGAGGCTAATGAGAAGCCAGGAACAGCACCAAACATAGTTATGAGGACAGAAAAGGACCGATCCTCATTCCCCAACCCCAGCTATCCTTTGCAGAAGATGATGCTAAGGAGGTCAGGAAGGATTCTGGTTCAAGCTCTTGAGAGGATGCGATGTGAAAGACAACGACTTTTTTGGGTGTGTTGTCTGTTCTGGACAATGACTCATGGTTCAACACGTGATTGAAATATTGAGGGTTTCCCAGGAAGTGGCAAACTAGAAACACACTGCTGTTCACAATAATGGCCACCACACACCCAAAAGCCAAGCATTCACATTACTACCTCAGCAGAGTTGCTGTGTGATGTCAGAACCAGCTGATCAGAGTTTGGGCTGATGTCCTTTCTGGCATTTCCCTGTAATACTCAGGACAACTCTTACCTTTTAAGCACCGGAATCTGGTTTTTTGCCCTACGGCAAGAGGTAGCCAAAGTCATGCCACTGAGTTCTTTTGGAACACAGCATCCATCAGCTCCAGCAAGCATGGCCAATGGTCAGGGATGATAGGAGTTGTAGTTTCCATTGGGGGGGTATTTTAGCTACCACTGCCCTTCAAGCACTTCTGGCACGATGCTCCTTTGCTTTTACTGCTTTTCTCTCACAGCAGGAGGTGGGGGTGGGGTTTCCTGGCTATGTAGTTTTCTGTCACAGTGCAAAGGGTTAGATTAGATGAATCTCTGGTCCGTTCCAACCCTAAACATTCCATTTTATAACTAAGGATATAACTAGCGTGGGAATAAGCCCTGCTGAATGCATTAGACCTTATTTTTGAGTAGACACATATAGGATTGCAATGTAAGGCTGCAGTCTTATGCATACTTACTTAAGAATAAGGCTGACTGAAATTACATTTGAGAACACACGCATCGGATTGGGCTGTAAGGCTGCAATCCTAAATACACTTACTAGGGAGCAAGTCCCACTGAATTCTGTATTCCGGGTTAACACAAGATAACTTTATCACTGATGCTACTGATTACTATCATTTCTGCTGGGAGCCTAAGGGAAGCCCGAGGTGGAAACCACCAGGCCACAGAAAGCAATCAGATGGCAATTCATATTATAACATTTAAGACTAACAACAGTAGTAACAAATTAAAAAGAAAAGAAAAAAGAATTGGGACATGACCCAGACAAATAATGACTCCGTTAATCTGATGGTGGAACCATACATTGTGAAAAAAATGGGTTGCCAAGGAAAACGTCCTTATTCTCCTTTTAAACATCTAGTTCAATGATGCCCTCCTGATATCATCAGACCTGGAGTATTCCCACCCCATTTTGCAAATAGTTGGTTGCCACTAGTAGGGGAACAGTATCCTGACATCAGGACATACATTAAGGTGTGCTACTTTTGACAGAGGGAGAAAACTCAACACGAGACATCCATTTTTGTTCAGTTTGGCCCTTAATTACTATCTCCTTAGTTAGGCAGAACACCTAGAGATCGAGATTCATTGCAGCCACAGGTGTGCTGGGCTATATGTAAATATGCTACTCCTGTTTAACCAAACCTTGGGTTGTCTAGACATTTCCTCCAGACTGTTCAAGATTAATGAAGTTTCCCTGCACTTCCACTGACTTTCATTCAAAGCCCACGGCGAGCCATTTTGTCCTTGGAACCTTGGGAGGGAATCACATTATACAGCACCACTGTGAAAAAGACACTATGAATATCTATTTATGCTGTATAACAATGTTATCGGTAACTTCCTCTGGCAAACACTCAGCACACAGCACTGGACTACGACAGTGCTGGGGGCAGCATAAGCACCTAGAGAGTGCGGGAAAAAAGTTGTTTACTTAGAAAGAACCCTTTTTAATACATTGATAGCGTGTCCATAGGCATTTCAATCAGAGAGACAAGCAGCTTTAAACACAAATGGCTTTCTGCAGATTTATTCAAAAATGCAAAATCTAGCTCGTTTCCCCCGAAACCCCTTCTATTACAGCGCATTTTTCTTATGCTAGATGCAGCGGTGAATGGTGAACCAGAGTTGTAAAGGAGAAGCCGCGTATCCTTATGTAGTGCCCACCTGTGGCAAACAGTAACCAGTTTCTGTCTGGTATAAGTAATTAGTAAGCATTGTGCGATGTTGTGCATGGAGGGATCCGTACTGATAATACATTACTTAAAGTCAAGTTTTCTAAAGGCAGCAGAGGAGCAGAAAGATGGCGCTTTAAAATTGGCTGAAGAAAACATCACTGAGAGCAGAAATGTACCTCTTATGTATTTCCCCCATTCAAATGCATCCCCACAATGGACTGGTGTGCCTCAAAGCCTTGTGTGGCAATGATACAATAAAAACATAGCTGCCCAGAGTTAGATCTGTTGGCTCTCTATTTTGAGATGGTTGGAATAATTATTCCAAGCAGTTCTTTCATTGCTATTTGTAAAGAATGTTCATTTCCTTTTCTCAGATCACAAAAATGGTAAAAGTGCGTCACGGCAGCTCTTACATGGTTACACACACATAGACTAACTCTATATTGTTTACCAACTTTACTGTGTCTTGCAAAATGGCTTCCCACTGGACGTCAGCAGCACTTACCCCAACTGCCAACTCAACATGAGGGAGCTGGCCGAGTTTGCTTCAGGAGGCAGATTTGGGGTAGCAATTTCTTGAAATATTATCTTAAACACACACACACACACACACACACACACGACAGACACATTTGGACTTTCTGCTTCAGGCACAAAAATGTCTTGGGCCTATCTTTTACATCTCCGTTCTCAACCTTACCTTATCTGAGCTCTCTCCCCTCCACAGTTTATAATTTGACTGGGAGGCAAGGAGGGGAATGGAGACATGCTACAAGGAACCTATTGGGTCCCCAATGAATCTCTGGAATAGCCTGCGAAAGAATTGTGGAAGGAGATGGGTCACTCGTCACTTTATGGGTTTTCATGTTTCCTCCTCACGGAGATTTCGCAGTTTGGGAGCCTTTGGGATTTCGCAGTTTGGGAGCCCTCTCAGAGCCTTTGGATTTCGCAGTTTGGGAGCCCTCTCAGAGCCTTTGCAGAATGAGAATTCGAGTCTGAAACAGCCACAGAGTTGCTACGCACAGAGAGTAAACAGAACATGTAGGCAAGGAATCAAGAAGCATTGTGTTTCAAAGTGAAGGCCAAATGAGGTGGATTCAAAAAGTTTACGCCATTTCCTCTGTAACCTGAAACGTAAGAGAGTCTTTTCTGCAGCGATGCTGGATGATGCCCTCTCTGGTTCCTGGTGGCCGGAACAGGAATTCTCTGCGTTAACTGCTCCCGCCTTGTGAAATGCTTTATTTTAAAGGATTTTGCTTTTCAGTTGAAATAATATTATTTTTTTACAAACCTCCTTGATGCATGTATATTAATATGTTTACCTAGTGACAACTATACCCCCGTTTAAAATTTATTCCCCTTATGTGACTTTTCATGCGTGCCTTCTGAATGTGGCATCCAGTGACAGTTCCTAATGAGCTGGTGGGCAAATCCAGGATCGAATCTCTCTCCAGAGAACCACTTGCATGTCTGGCTGAACTGTGTTTAGAAGGCAGCTCTTGGCAGTCAGACTTTTTATTTTGTGTTACACTCGTCAACATTCTCCTTCATCACAGGCTTCCTTCCCAAGCGTCTTCCCATTTAATGCTGATGTACAAAAGCTGTTACTTGGTTTTGTTTTGTGCTCATTCTAGTGAGGATTGGCTTAGCAGAACTGCAAAACAGAGAGAGAAAGAGAAAAGCCAAGTTAGTGCTGGAGGACATATTAGCAGAGGCATTCCTAGGCTTTCCTATCCCTTGATATGACAAACCTCCCGTTTCCGTTTGTTATAAAAGCTGTCAGGCTTAGGCCGAGCCCAGGCTGAGACGCCTAACGAGAAGCAAGGGTCTCTCTGCATGTCTTTTGTTCATCATTTGATGTTCTCAGGTAAGAACAAAGCAACAGAAACAGCACAACACAGTTCCTTTGGCTCAGGAGCCACATGAGATAAAAGATGTAAGGCGAGAGACTGGCTCACCTATATTTACTAAAAACCTCTCCAGGCCATACTTCACTATAATGAAACACCCAAGGAAGGGTTGCGTGGCAATTCCTGCCCCCTCCCACAGTTGGAGTAATAAAGACACCGGACACAGAATTAAGGTTAATGGGCGTAAATGGCCACAACTTTATTGATTACAGGTAAGAGCGGTATTGGCTTTAGGCATTGGCCCTAACAGACTATCCGGTCTAACCGGGAAGGGGTTAAACACCACCAGGGGGAGCCCCCGAGATGGACATCCCTAGGCATTCCCCGAGGGGTTACCGCTCGGGGGCGCGCTTTAGGCCCTAGCCTCCGTAGGTTTCGGACGAGGCGACGCCCCCCGGAGTCCTTTAACGAACTACCCTTCAAGATTTGGGGGAGGTGATGGCGTTCCTCCCCCCCCGACTTCATTTGCATAACAATACCCCTGCCAATGCCTAACCGCCAAAACCAAGGAGTTGTGACGTTTTGCTACGAGGTAGGCGAAAAAACCAAGTGGCTTCAAAATTCCAGCCAATTAGCCAAATGGAAAAACTCCTATCAGGCCCCTTGCGGTGACCAGCCGAAGCCCATAGCAAAATCCAATGTGAGCCTAGAGGGCGGGTGGGTGGGAAAAACCGCAGCTGCTGTGAGAAGGAAAAGGGGCGAGCCGGGGCTGCCCTGACCTTAAGAGCCCCTGGTAAGCCCGCCGAGGGAGATGAATATTGATGCGAGAGGGGGAATCCCTGAGTCCCGCGGGGCTGACGCCAGCCCTGCGAGATTGTAGTTGGGGGCGTGAGCCCCGCAACCCCACCCCCTCCTGATATCGGTAGTGGCTTTGTGACAGTCATAAAAAAATTAAAACTGAATAAAAACATATAGACGGTAGAAAATGAAATACGGAAGAGCAGAACAACAACAACAAGCAACATGCACATTGCTTAGTTCATTCCTCTTTGATGGCCTGTGGTTGAAGATGCCCACCAACTCATGTGGATCCCAGTCCAACTACAGATCAGATTTCTTTTTAAATATAGCATAGGGTTAAAGATAAAGGAACGCTGGTGGCGCTGTGGGTTAAACCACAGAGCCTAGGACTTGCCTATCAGAAGGTTGGCGGTTCGAATCCCCACAACAGGGTGAGCTCCCGTTGCTCGGTCCCTGCTCCTGCCAAGCTAGCAGTTCGAAAGCACATCAAAGTTGTTGTGTATTGAGTCAAAGGATTTTATATCTGTATTATTATTGTCTGTATTTGCATTAGGGTAAAGTAACTGCCTTTTGGTTCCAGAGGGTACAGCTACTATTGGTTCATTTAAGCTGCTGTATTTGGATCCTCTGTCTTATTGGTTGCCTCCAAAAGGCAGGACTGTGATTGCCTGATATTGTTCCCTCCAAAATGTATCCTTCTAGCTAGTTCCCTGTCCCTATAAATGTAGCTCTCCCCTCCTCAGGCCCCAGTCTTGTTTGCTTTAATAAAGAAGTGTTACTAGAGAACTGTCTCCAGCATATTATGTCAAGAGAGCAGAAATCACAAACCCCACGCTACAACAAAAGTGCAAGTAGATAAATAGGTACTGCTCTGGCGGGAAGGTAAACGGCATTTCCGTGCGCTGCTCTGGTTCGCCAGAAGCGGCTTCGTCATGCTGGCCACATGACCCGGAAGCTGTACGCCGGCTCCCTTGGCCAATAAAGCGAGATGAGCGCTGCAACCCCAGAGTCAGCCACAACTGAACCTAATGGTCAGGGGTCCCTTTACCTTTACCTTAGGGTTAAAGATAGTAGGGTGTCGGGGACTGGCTGGATGAGGAGGAGAGGTAGAAGCTGCCTGGCTAGGAGTCCCCCAGAGAAAGGCCAGAGGGAGAGGATATGGATCTGAGCTCCTGATGGTGGGAAACTGGCCACACCCCAGAGGGGAAGAGCTGGGAGGTGCTGGAGACTGGGAGCTTGGAGGAGGATGGAGAGGAGAAAACAGGCAGGTGCCCCAGTACAGAGCAGAGACAGGAATCAAATTTGGCAGCTCCACCACACAGCCACCCCGATAGCTTCTCTGCTGACCTCCTGCAGGCCCCCCCCCCAAAAAACCCAAGGCGTCTATTGCATGTTACAGAGCAGAGAGTCAGGCAGAAACAGAGTTGCCGTAGACAGAGAGGGGCCTGACACAGAGGGTTATAGAGTGGAGTTGGGGGAGTTATAAGCTAGTTTGGGCAACGGCTTCATCTAGACAGAAGCGACCCTTAGAAGTCTCTGTGTGTTCTCTGTTCTGCTTCCTTAATAAAGAAACAGTTAGCCGGTGTGTCACTGTCTTTCTCTGATCTGCGTACGACCGGTTCTCCCTGTCGGCTCCCTGACACTGGGGTGGAAAATCTCAGGCTCTGAATGTGGCCCTCCAAGCCTCTCTATCTGGGCTTTAGGACTCTCCATAGGCCACACTGGCTCTTCTTGGCCACACCCCTCACTGTCCTGGCTTTGCATCTTCCTTGAGGGCTTTTGCCTGGCTGGAACTTGCTATGGACTCTGACTATGGTTCCTGCTTGCCTGGATGGAGGATAGAGAAGAGTGTGTGAGTAAATTAACATTTGTGGTCCCACCCACATTTGACTCTGGTCCCATGGTCCACCACTGGCGTGTGGAGTGTTGCCTAGAAAGGACTGCAGCCTTCCCTGTCGACAGTGACCGGAAGTGCTTCCTCAGAGGCTCAGGAACAAAAAGGTTTTTCCTTGTGTTGCACCAAATCTCTCTCCCCGCACCTGCCTTTCGCAGGACGAGTTGTGTTTCAATGGTCCCTCTCCACTACAACACTGGTAAGTTGACCAAGCCATTGTTAGTGCTTTCATAAGTCCAGCTGCTTTATATCAGCAGTCTTCCCATAATTTGATCTAAGCTTATACCTAACCAGATTATATCCAACATTAAGGGTGTTTTTTTTTTTTTTTAAAAAAAAGGAAAACCCACAGTTTATTGCCAATTTTCTATTTGAAGTCTTCACTGTGTTTTATTAAGCGCAGAAACCTTTGATATTCCATTTCCGGGCCGCAACACATTGAAAGCTTTTTTAGTTCTCTTGCAAAGTTCTTACATAATGGGGTTATGTAGATGAAAGAGGGAATTTAATAAATGTCATAGGCTACTAGTTAATGCTGTATAATAGCAGCTGCTCCATAAGCAAGTCAATTTCCCTCAATCAATGTTGAACACACTCCTCTGGCCTTGTAACCTGTCATGCGCTCTGGAATCCTTGAAGGCATTATATTCATGCAGGCTACCTACAAACCATTTTTCTTTTCTTTTTAAAGCTGTCACATGCACCTCACAGTTAATGAATGCAGCATTTAAGGAGTCTGCATTGTCCAAATTAGCCATGTGTTCTGTTTCAAGGACTTCCTGTCATCCTCACCTCCTTGCGAGATGTTGAATCTGTGTAGCTGACCTATTCAGTCTGAAGCCTTATCTGCCGCTGGTGAGAACGCATTGCCTTAAGGGACTGACCAAAACCATCTCAGGGTCTTTAGAATTCCATTCCTGCGCAAATGCTCTTACAATCGTTGCATCCAAGACAGACAGGCTTCAGAACGGTGTCCTGCCAGTTTCTTAATATACAAACAGGCACACAAACACATAGCATTTGTACGCAGTTGGCTATGTGAGATTTTGATGGGCTCACTTTCCCCAGAGCCCTGAGAGATTTCACATGAGCTTCCCAGAGCAAGCACATGGAGCAGGCCTTCCTCCCCAAGCCAGGCAGAGAGATTAAAATCTCTTTATGAGCTGCATAACCCAAGCAGATTTGGCGCATAAAGAGCTTTTAAGCTCTCCGCCTTGCTTGGATTTGACTTGCGCAATTTCAACCAGTTACATGCATGTTAAGCTGCAACTGTACTGTGCCATCTAAAGTTGTACACATTATTATTTTATTCATTTATGAGTCACCTTTCATACAATTTAAAAGGAGAAGAAGAAGAAGAAGAGTTTGGATTTGATATCCCGTTTTATCACTACCCGAAGGAGTCTCAAAGTGGCTAACCTTCTCCTTTCCCTTCCTCCCCCACAACAAACACTCTGTGAGGTGAGTGGGGCTGAGAGACTTCAGAGAAGTGTAGCCCAAGGTCTCTCAGCAGCTGCATGTGGAGGAGCGGGGAATCGAACCCGGTTCACCAGATTACGAGTCCACCGCTCTTAACCACTACACCACACTAGTGTAGGAGATTACAATCATACAAAAAAAGGAGAATGAGCACAGGTTTAAGAACAATCCAAAAAGCCAAAAAACAAAACAAATTGTCAGGGGTTCAGGAGCAGAGGCAAAGCAGAGTGAGCAAATCGAAAGTGAGGAGGAGGAGTACGAAGGGGGAGCAGGCAGTGACAGTGGGCAGAGTCAATCCACAAGCCTCTCTAGCGAATCGGAGGACTCACAGAAGGGAGCACCGATGGCCAGAGCGAGGGGGGTTCCAGGGGGGAAGCCCCAGGAGGGAGGGGCCAGCGGGGAGTCCCTGAGCAGCAGTTGGAAATCAGGACCAGCTTCTCCACCAGAGCGCAGTGGGGAGGGGGAGTCCCAGGAGTCGGGACCAGTGTTCTCATCTCCAGCGGGAGGAGAGGAGTCAGGCTTGGCAACGCCCACATCAGGGAGCGGGGAAACGGTCAGAAGGAAAGTTACCGGCTGGGCGCGCGCGCCAAGTTCAAATGTACAGGAGAGCGGCACAGCAGGGAGTCCTGACAGGGAGCCAGGTCCTAAAGCCCGCCGTAAGGAAGGGCGAGACTCAGGGGGGTCAGCGTCAGAGGAATCCAGGAAGGAGGTAAGATCAGAGGGCAGAAGGACCCAGAGGAGAAAAGAACAGCGTAGGAGGTGGAGCAAGGCTAGAATCTTAAACTGGTGTGGGTTCAGCAGCGAGTCAGAGGGAACTTAGCCGGTCTAGCGTCAAGACGTGGGTCTGCGCGCCCAGAGCTTGGGAAATGGAAACTAAACTTCAATAAAGACTTTTGTATATGACATCCACTGGGCGCTGGTCCTCTGTGAGCTGGGACCAAGCGGCAGGCCTGACACAAATGAATATAGGTTAAAGAACAATACAAATAAAGACCCAAGGCAGAGACCTAATCCCTCCCCACTCCAGCTGGAAAGGTTTTGGTGAAATAAAAATGTCTTCAATTGTTTCTGGAAATTACAAATTATAGGCACCTGTCATGTCTCAACAGGGATGCTGTTCCAAACAGTGGCAGCCTCCCTTGTAATGCCGCCTTGGAGCTGATGTGGAGCAGGCTGCTGATATTTCAGAGACACCAAGGAAACAGCTTCCTGCAAAATGGAGTGACCTACTGAGTACCTAAGTGAGATAAAAATGTGTGTCCAGAGGAGGAAGGCTATTACACACAAGAAAATAGGCCTTAAGATTCCTGGAAAGGAACATGTAGTCTTTGCAGTGAATTGGTGTCCATTCATTCTTTGGTAGATTCTTAACTGGAACAGACTCTTAACTGTTCAATTGATTGAATTCTTTTTCTTAAGGCCAACTTTCAAGGGGTTAATTCTTTGCTTCTCTCTCTTTCTAGCCTGCTGTGATTATTATAAAGGTTCACCAAGATGCTGATGGAGAGCAAATGGTTTTCTTGATGAGGTCAAGCCCAGTGCCATTCCAGCATCCAATTATCTGTCAAGAGGCCCTTTAATAATGTTCCAATGGCAAATTTCCTCCTCGCCTGACTACAGCACATAAAAGCATTCCAATGATACATGGAGCAAAAATAGAGATTATTTACTAAATTATGGAGATGCACTCAGGGCACAAAAATTGAAAAAGGAAGACAGGCAATTAGACTCTCCAAGAGGCCCAAGACACCAAATATTTGGGGAGGCAGATGTCTATTGGGCTGCTTGAATATTCGCAGAGATTTCAGTGATATTCTTGCAAAATCCCGTGTTCTGCTATGCCTGATCAAGTGACTGGTCCAAGGTCACCCCGTGACCTTTCATGGCTAAGTGAGATTTGAACCCAGGCCTCTCCAGCCCTAGTCCAACATTCTAACCACAACGCTTTACTTAAGGGAATTGTGGGAAACCGATGGGCCATTCTTGCAGGGGCTGATGGAAGTTGTAGCACAGTAACATCTGGGCAGCCAAAGATTTCCTGCACCTGATTTAAGGGATTAATTCCTAAACTGTGTGCAATAAATTGAGTAAGCAACTAAAGGCTTTAATGAAGAAAGAAAGAAAAAAACTGCCTCCAAAGGAGAGACTGGGACCTGCTCCTTCAAAATGGAGACACATTCAGATCAGAAATTGATGCAAAACCTTGGGCTACAGCAATATTGTGGAGGGTGAGGGATTTGCTTCAGGGCTATGAAAGTGGGAAGCATAAAACTACCTCTCCCCACACACCATGTTCCCAAATTGCGGACCCTGCACCTGCCATTCAACAAAAGCAGTTGATGAAACCTGCTAACGTTTGGCTCCAAGAAAGAAGCTCTGTGGTGCAGGATGCAAACGAAATTGGCTCTCTTGAAAGTGGTGAGCAGTTTCTCATTTCTTCAGAGGGGCAGCACCATCATGAGGGCACCTGGGCCAGTCCCTCTTCATCATGGGGAAACAATGGGGCACTGTATTCTTCAGGCAGGCCACATCCACATGAAGCTACAATTGCCAATCTCTCTCATTTTCAACAGGAATCATCAACATGTGGCCACAATGTCTCCCTCAGTCATTGAGGCATGCAGAAACAGGAGTCTGTTAGCATTGCCATACGTCCGGAATTTCCTGGACATATCCAGAATACTGCAGTCGGAAGCAGTATCTGAGTGGAAATCGCTAAAATGTCAGGGGAAGTCCCATCTGGCAACTCATGCCGGTGGTGCCGTTTTTGGCAATTTTCCTTAAAAATAGCCTCTCGCCCCCTGTCCAGATTTCCACTGTTTGAAATATGGCAACCCTAAGTCTGTGGGCAGTGTTTCTGTTTCGCTAACTGACATAGGCTGCAGAAAAGTGTCGGCCCAGCAACCAGCAGTCAGCCTGTGTCTCTGAAGTGTGCATTATCATGAGAGGCTAATAGAGGAGAGCTAGCAGGCAGATATTCTAACTACGAGATGCTACTTTCAGTGAGCGCCTGACATGAATAGCATGGGTTGCTGGTACCCGGGCTGTGCAGAGAGGGAGGGAGGGAAATGGATGGAATACGCATGCACATTCAACTGTCTAAACATGTCTGTGTCACCTGGCCACAGAGATAAGAAGAGACAAGTAATTCCAGTGTCTGGAGAGAGAACTTTCTGGTTTGCATGGAGAAGCCATTTTCAATGTAGCCCAGTGGTGGAAGTGCACAGCTGTATTGAGACAGTGCCAGGTGTTGAAATTTTGCACCCCTGATCATCTTGTGCCCGGAGTAACTGCCCCTGTGCTATGCCACTGGTGCCTGAGGATGGTGTGGAACAACAACAACAACAAAAAGTAAAGATAATGGAGAAGGGGACAGGAATGTAGTCAGCATCCCAGATACATCAGAATGACAACTTGCAGTGTCTGCTAGGCTCGGACACAGATGAAGGCACAGGCTGTGTGCTCAACAAACATTGAAAGCACAAACTGCCCCCAAAGAGTCCTCAGAGCTGTTGTTTACCCTGAGAGAGCTACAGTTCCCCACATACTTAACAAACTTCAGCTCCCAGGGTTCTTTGCAGAGGGAGTCTTGTGCTTTAAATGTATATTGTGCATGTAGCCACAAATTGGCAAGCTTCAGATGGGCAGAAGAGGAGCAGGAAAGGGCATGGCACCTTTGATAAAGCATCTGCCAGACAGAAAGATCAGGAGAGGGAGGGAGAGAGACAAGCTGTCAGCAGGCAGTGGGTGGACTAAAAAGCAGTGGGCAGAGGCAGGCCGGCAGGGAATGCTGAATAGTAGAGAGACAGAACAGATGGTGGCAGATGGGGACATGAGCAGCAAAATGTGTGTGAGGTAAATACAGGAGGAAGATTGCATTTGGGCAGGAAAAGTGGCAGCCCAGAGATTGGTTGCATGGGCAGGGACAGCGTCTTGGACTTGGCAGTGTGATGGTCACCTCAAGTCACAGGGAAGCCCACCATTTATGGAAGGTCAGCCTTCACCAACACCAGATGCTAAGGGACGGAAAGAGTTGTGAAGGGCAGTGAACAGGGTAATATCCACGGGAGATGGGATGGGATGATGCGATGGAGAATATGCAAATAAAGATAAGAATTTGCAAGAAAAACAGCAAAACGCTTGGGCAAATCTAAAGAGAAAGAAATGAAACAGATGGACGAAACTACAAAAATGAGCGCAGGGTGGGGACCAAAGGTGGACAATCTATCCCAGGGTTAGAACTGGGAGGAAGTATGGAGGGTTAGGGGAGGGGTAGCACCTCAGGCACACATCGTGCTCCTTCTGGGGTAGTTCCTCCACCTTTGGTTCTGCCCCCCTGCACTCAGCTCTCACCTGTGGCTCCTAAGCTGTCAGAATGTGACAGCGCCCACACCCCAGGAATGATTTCGATGGAACAGCAAAATCAGGTCTCAAACCCTCGGTGAGATAGGGATCCTCTGCATGCAAAGACAGGCTCTGGTGGATTGAGCGGAGAAGACCAATAGTGGGTCCCATGGTCAAGAAGGAGGGCCGTAGAGGGCAGTGAGGGGCAGATGTGGCTCGTCAACCTGGGAAGGTAGCCCAACTGGAAGTAGGAAAACTCTGGTTCTAAACCTCTGCTGCATTGTGGGATATCTTCAGTAGAAGAAATGGCTAAGGCATAAACCCTACACAAATCTGGAGTGGAGTCCCTAAGACGGTTGGACGACACCTTGTACACCTGCTTCTGGCAACTCCTGCAGTCAAGTATTGCTCAGCTTTCCTTTGGACCACTTCAGTGAGGCCAGTGTGTGTGTGTGTGTGTGTGTGTGTGTGTGTGTGTGTGTTGTTGTTGTTGTTGTTGTTGTTGTTGTTGTTGTTTTTAAAAAAATAATTTTTATTAATTTTACAACATAAACAAAAAACAAACAAACATAACACGACTTCCCCAAACCTCCCCTTCACTGCATTCTTGTTTTAAAAATTTTTAGCAATCCTTCATCCCTTTTTATATTTAATTCTCTTAAAAAATTTTTAAGCTTAAGTTTTTACAGCTGTAATTCTTTATATCCAATGTTGTTGCTGTTGTTGTTGTTGTTGTTGTTGTCTGGGCAGCCCAGGATCTCTATAAATACTGTCCAGGCTTGTGCCCCAGGGAGGCCACTGGGGTGCCACTAATGCTGCAGTTTGACTTCACCCCAAGAGGTGCACTCCATTGTCTCTCGAAACAGACGGACGCCAACAAGAACTACTCTGCCGACGGAATTAGCAGCAAGAAACTCAAAGCAGCTATTATTATTTATTATATTTATTCTACCCCCTTCCTCTCACGAGATCCCAGGACAGCTTTCCCATTCTGCAACAGTTTCCATGGTGCCCTCTCCACAGTGCCCCTGACTGGGTACTGCCAAATTGTGACACCAACACGAGGGTCACAGTGATGCATTTACAATGATAGTTGGCCTTTGGCTTAACTTGCTAGATGGTTTTGTACCCCAACCTCACAGCAGGACATTATGAGAAAATAATAGCACTGCATTTTGCTTTCTTTCTTTTTTACTTTTAACCAACTGAAAGGAAATCAACTAATTTGGACGTTGTCACTTTCTTAATTAAAACCAAATGCACATCTCTACATGAGACTTGTTTCCCAAAGTCAAAACAGCCACTTGGAGCAGGTGTTTCCAAAGAGAGGTGATGAAAGCTGGTGAGAGGTGGATAGACAAGTTGAAGGAACAGGGGCACAGCCCCTAGAACATAAAAAGCAACCCTAGAATATAAGGGAGAGTGTTTGGCTAGGACCATTCCCTTCCAACATCTCTTTTGTATGTAGAGAGATTACTTTTGTATGGTGAAGCATTTGATCATGTGAGCTCCCACTCGCAGTCAGAAATGGTACAACCAGGACTCAGGTCTACCATCTTTGGGGAAACAAGATCCTTCAGTTCCTGACACTGAATGGAATGCAAGCATGTGATGATAAGCAACCTGAGAGACAAAGGAAACATGCAATAGCCTCAAACACATTTTTAAATTGTAAAGTGAGTAGGAGATAACCAAATATTTCATCTGGGTTGAGACACATAAATCCTGCAATGTTTGGTAACCAAAGTATTCTGCAGGATTTAATATTAATAAATGTTAAGCTCCTAACAATCTGCAAAGATAATCCATTCTGTTCTTCTGATAAAAAATGTAACTTACTTAATGGGGCAATGGGGAAAAAAAATTCACATTGGCAGTTATTTATTGCAACCTTCATGGACATTGTAATGCAAGCCATTACCCTGAAGATGCCCACATTTTTGAATGGTAGTGATTGTGTACAGGGAACTTACAACTTAGGCACATTTAACTTGTGCACATTCAATTTTATGCGCTTGGCAATAAAAACTTACACTAAATTAAAAAGCGGGTGGGCACCTGGGAAATAAGTCTTTGGCAGTCCTACCCACTCTTGAACCCGTTTTGACTATACACGATTTTGGCTTTACACAAGATCCCCGGAACATAACCTGATAGATCTTGTCTTGATCTCAGGGTCGTGGGTTTGAGCCCCGCCTTGGGCAAAAGATGACTCTTGGGGCCCCTTCCAACTCGACAATTCTATGAACCCCAGAGTAAATTGGGAATTGCCTGTATTGTTGCAATCCTAGAAATTGCCAAGTTTTAAAATAGCATTGGGGAACCTCTGGCCCAGAGGTCCTAATTTAGCCCATGGGGCCATTTCCTCCAAACCACATTGGCCTGCCCCACAAATGAGGATGTGGAGGGAAAAAATGGGAGCTTGAGGTATTGCTCCTTGCGAAGAGAGACTGTCTCTTAGTGCTGGTTAGTGTTGACTCAGGGAGTCCCTGCAGTACAGAGATCCCCAACAGGTGCTCCCTAGTACTGCCAATGGGGCTCTTGGTATGAATCACCTGCTTCGCACCCAAAGCTATTTGCCTGAATGTGGTTCGTATTCCATTTTCCTTGTGCCAAGACTGCTTCCCTCTCTTTCCGCTCAGTGTTATGATGAGCATTCTTTCTGAGATGAAATCTAGAATATAGGTTTAACTGAGATAGAGAAAGACTATAAACTATTGGTTTGTAGCCTGTTGGGAACTTGGTTTAAATGTCTTTTCGTGTGTGCTTTAAGTGTTTAAAAATCAGAAATTCATACATTTTTGCCAGCCTCGGGGAGTAGTGGAAATAGTATAACCACCTTATACAAGAAGTGTCAGAATGTGGAATTATATTAATGCTTTGAGATAAAAAAACACCTATCAGTATCAGGATACAAGCTATGAAAAACTACTATACACCTTCTTGCCAGGGGGGATATACAGGGGTATGATATGGGGTGAGGACCTCAAGTCCAGAGGTAGGATTCTTGTTATTTAACAACATTTTAAGGATTGGATAGGCTTGTTACACCAGTATTTTAACACGATGTGGTGTTGACTTGTTTCAGATTTTGATATATGCTATGCTATGTTATGTTATATTTATTCTTCTGATATTTTGGGTTGTGCTGTTTTCTGTTTTCAGCGTTGGGCTTCCCCCAGGAAGGAAAAGTGGGATATAAGCAATAAATGAGACAAACATTTCCTCTGCATTTCAGACCTCATCAGATTATTCTTCCAGCCAACTCATCTCAGGGAGTGACATTGTTTTACGCACTCCATATGCATGTTGAATGCACAAAGCCCTTTGCTTCTTAAAAAAAGGAGTCTGCGCCATTGCTAATAACTTTGGGATAGTTCTTGACTTTGGGATAGTTCCCCAGCCACTCTGGGAGGCTTCCAACACTTATAAAAACACAATCAAACGTCAAACATTATAAACTTCCCAATACAGGGCTGCCTTCAGATGTCTTCTAAAAGTTGTGTAGGTCTTTGTCTCCTTGGCATTCCAAGGGCAGGCGCCACTGCCGAGAAGGCCCTCTGACTGGTTCCCTGGCAGTGAGGGGACTGCCAGAAGGCCCTTGGAGGTGGACCTCAATGTCCGGGCTGAATGATGGGGGTCGAGATGCTCCTTCAGGTGTGCTTTAGACCAGAGTTGGGCAGACTTCAGACCTGCAGCATCTGACTTTGTTTTTGTTTTAGTAGAACTTCTTCAAGGTCTACCACCAGAACTAGGTCCTAAATAGTGGCTATGGGGCACAGGGAACCTCTGAGCATATGATCATCCCAAGGATTTGTTTACATCCCCAGAATTAAGCTCACAACCCTTATACACAAAAATCTATTCTTGGTTTCCCACCAAGCTTTTCTTTATTTCACCAGCCTGCTGGGAACAACTGGGAGTGTGCTACCAGAGTGTGCTACTCGAGAGCCAGTGTGGTGTAGTGGTTAAGAGCGGTAGTCTCCTTTTAAGATTAAGAGAAAATACGTGAATGTAGGATTATTTGATATTTACCAATAGGGTGGAGGGAAGTCCAGGACTAAATAAAGTCCAAAGGTTTTTTTGGGGGGTTTTTTTTGTTTTGTTTTTTTGTTTTTTGTTTTGATGATAAGAAATTTTTGTTTTTTGATCCTTTTTTTTTCTTTCCTCTTTCGTAAAAAAGAAAAAATTAACAATAATTTATTTATATGTATGTTTATACGTTCAGTGATATGATGATTTGTACAATGTATATTTATATAGATATGTGTATTATTTAAAGCTCGAATAAAAAAGTATTAAAAAAAAAAAAAAAAAAGAGCGGTAGTCTCCTAATCTGGGGAACCGGATTCGCTTCTCCGCTCCTCCACATGCAGCTGCTGGGTGACCTTGGGCCAGTCACACTTCTTTGAAGTCTCTCAGCCCCTCTCACCTCACAGAGTGTTTGTTGTGGGGGAAGAAGGGAAAGGAGAATGTTAGCCGCTTTGAGACTCCTTAAAGGGAGTGAAAGGCGAGATATCAAATCCAAACTCTTCTCTTCTTCTTCTTTAGACAATCCATCATTATTTGGCCTCTCCCCTCAAACTGTAATTTGGAATGCCAATCCTACAAACATTTTGGGCAAGGGTTACTGAGATTATCTTGTGCATCACATTGAACTCTGGATAGCACTATAGAAATGCTAGGCATCATCTCATGGAATTAATCTATACTGTACTTGGGAAAGGAACTGGACACAACAAATATGACCTCTTCTACTTCTTTGGCTGTGTAAAGCTGTTTCTATTACACCGACATAAGCTGATGTCACTTAAAAAAAATATCTTCAAGTTAAAGACTTGTTATTTTTGTTAATTTGGGTGGGAAGGAAAAGAACAAGGAGGGGGAGGAAGTGTCAAGAGATGATAGGAAGGGCAGAATCTCTGCCTCACCTCTTAATTATTAGCAATGAAAAGATCTTCGTGATTTTGCTCCTCGACCAGCACTGCCTTCTATTTTTGTAACAGCAAGCTTACATTAGCATTTATTTGCTAAAAATAAACATATTTCGAATGCAGTTCATTATATAGTGCATTAGAGTAAAGACTTAATTCACAGCTCCCCGTCAAGAAGAAATTGTTTTAAAAGGCAAATTGTTTCGTGCAAATAGTCACTCTGTGTGTTGAGCTCACAATCTTTCAGCTTGAGCTGTCGTCTGACTTCTCAGTGTCGTGAAGACAAACCGTTCCAGAAACTGAGGAGAAATTGTTTGTACTGTAATTCTATGTATTGTAGTGGTATTCTACCTTCAGTCTTCTTCATGGAACCCAGATGGGTAAGTCGGCCCAGGTTTCCCCGGACGTCCGGCAAACCTCAAAATGATTGTATTTAGGGGTGAGACAGATGACTAGTGCCTCTTTCGGGCTGCCTGAAAGTGTGCAAAGAGAAGTTTCCCCTGGGCTTCGTAACAGCCACATACCACTGAGCCATGCCAAATGTTAGCGCTATGAGACATAACTTGTGCTTCTTGCTCTAGAAAGCGCTCAATGAGCCTCCAATAAATGGATGGCAGAACCCCAGCATGGTTACATTTTCCTCCACCAGAGGGCAGCTATAGTCATGGTTCTCAGTCTAATTCACTGGATAAGATCTAAAGAATTGTTCTGAGAAACCAACTTTCTGTAATGCGGCTATATTTTATATTCTAACATTTCTACTTGTGTTTCTCAGGTGAAGCCTTCAATATTGGATAAAGACTGGCACCTGCACGAAGCATGTAATTACAAAGCCTATTCAAAATTCTCTACAAATTCGCATTCACTGATCTCATGACTGTCACTTTTATCTTTAATTCAACTCTGGTGTAGACAGGACATTTAAAATCAGCGTTAATTTATTTAACATTACCTATTGCACGGAAAACGCTTCTGAGGTGTCATAATCATAACCATAAACGTAGGAAGTTGCTTTATACCAAGTTCACAGGCCAACCCAGAGATGACAACCTTTTTGGGGGGCTGAGTATACTGTCTGTGGATTGGGGCCCCTACTCACAAAAGAAGACAGAAAATTTGCATAAATTTTACATTCATGGCCCTGTGCAAATTTGTGTCCTCTTTTGTGGGTGGGGGAAGGAAGAAGCACCCAGAAATAAATCAGGGGCGACATATGCACAAGAAGATGTCGAAGAATATCAGCAGACCGCCAACGCCATTAACACAAAACTGTGGATTCTTGTCCCATCGCTTCCCTTTAACAAGGCAAGCTTCACTTGCAAATTTTCTGCCTGTCAGGTAGCTTGTAAAGGCACAGGGGGTCAAGATGACTCTCCTGCTTCAGGCTACACTCAGCAAACTATTTACTCTGCCATTGATATCTTGGGTCAATAGGAACCCTGCAGAAATAAGTAGTTTGCTGATAACAGACCTGGAGACCGAAATAGAAAACCAGCTGTGCTGTAGTTTGGGCCGCTTTGTCCGACAAGTGAAAAATTAAAGGTTTTCTGGTATATGTTGCAAGTCTTGTTCTAAAGCCACCGATATTTCTGTAAATCTTTCAAACGAATCCCCAAAAGAGTTCTCTTTGAGAGGAATTAACGCAACAAACATATTTCTATCATGAAAGCTGAATAAGTATTGTGTAGCTCCCTCACACCTAAAATGTCACAACCTTCCTCAGAATCAACTGCCTTCTACGCTGGTAACTATTTCAGGTTTTCTAGTTCACAAAGAATTCTATGGTTGCACCTGAGGAAAGACAACTTTGGATGAGAAGGCAGACAGCTTCAATCATATTCCCACAGCTCCCTTTTCCTCTCAGTGTGAACTGCACTGCTATTACTCCTTAGGTTAAAAGTAGAGATAGGGTAGGAATGCTTTTCCAAGGGCCTAGCATACAACCTTCCAGGGGCCCAACTCTGCCAACAGCACACCAGCTATTTATCCTTTGAAGGGTGTGTGCCTGCCTTGTCTGTTGTGTCCTCCTCGTGGCGCCCTGCCAACCCTCTCTGGGCACCATGAAGACATGCTCCAACACTGTTACCAGGTAGCATAAGTGTACCTTTTTCCTTTCTAAGGAGTTTTGGAGGGAGTCTGGAAGGCAAACCCCCGGCTGCCTCATCCTCTTCTGTCACAGGGAAGAATACCAGAGGGGTCCAGATGAATTGTGGGAAAGGGGATGGAAGTGGTGGAGAGGCTGCATGTAGCACTTCATTTTCCAGCAGCCCAACATGACCCAACATCATCCATCTAGTCCTTGGGTCCCCAATATGGTGCTTTTCAAGGTCCCCCCTCCCCCCCGCAGTTGATGGGCACTGCCATTGAAATGGTGTGCATGTGCCGTGTCATGTGAGGAATTAATTGAATTAATTAATCAGGAATTAATCAGTTATGTGGGGAGGGGCTTACCTGGGCCCTCCCAATATTTTATTCCCATTGGCACCCCTGAGCACAATGCAGCTTTATAGGTGCACATGGAAACCAAATTTTATTTCTTCCTTTGTATGGTGATGTTAGATTGCTATGAAGCAAGCGGCACATTCCTACAGAGATCTGTTCTTCTCTCTGCTTAAAACGAAGTGAAGCACCAACTGAGGCAGAACACAGAACTATACACAGATGCATACCTTTCAACATTCCTCAGATGAAAATAGGGACATTTTCATCTGAGGAATGTTGGTGGGTATGTGTCAGGATGCTGTCAGCGGCTCCTGGCTGGTTGCCCAGGAAAGTATAAAGACAAGGAAAAGTTTCTTACTGTCCTTTTTTATTTCAATCTTCACACAGGGAGGCTATAGAACCCAGATAATGGTGCTGTCCCCAGTGAATCTCCACCCGACCATCTCTCCCTGTTCCTCATTCGTCACTTCTACGGGTGCTGCTGTTAGGATATTTCCGTTCCACCTTAAAAGGGAGCAGGCTTTGTGAGTCACAGAGTCTGCGTATTTCCTGTTCACAGGAAGTTTATGTTTTGTTATTGCTTTCGTTTCTCTCTCTGTGCCTGAACACGCAAGCAGGCAGTCATGTTTTTTCCTTTGTTCTGACCAATGCTGAATAAACTTCTAAATAATGCTCTCCTGCGTGCATCTTTCGCTGTGTGAATTCTGCTGATAGAGCGTGCATCAGCTCTGGAATGTGGCAAGCTATTTTCTGGAGCTCGTGTCACTAATTGCTGATACTGTATCTACGGGAGATCGATGGATTGTCCGGAGGTGACGTGGGGGCCATGATGGGCTTTATCTCCCTGGCAGTATCCCAGCAGTTGCTACATGCCCTCTGCCTTTGAGCTCTTTGCTCTCCTACTTTTAAGGCTCGCCGGGTTCTGGGAGATGGAGGGTCTGGAATGCTTTCTAATGACAACGTGTCAGCTGGGTGTTGTTCTGGCTGCCCAATGATTCCCCAGCTTTCCCCCTCATCTGCCTCTGAGCTGCTACATCCCTCAAACCCCTGTGGTAAATCCATACCGTCTTCCTCCTCCCTGGAAGGGTCAGGCTGGGGAGGTGGTCTCCACCACTGCTCCTCTGCCCATTCCCTGACTGTATGATGAGACCACACATGCTACAGCAGTGGTGGGGAAGCTCAGGCCCAGGGACCAAATTTTACCCCCCCTCTCTTGCCTGGTCCTTGGGAGTCTCCATAGGCCACACCCCTCCCTAGGCCATGCCCCCTCAATGGCCCTGATCCACACCCTCCTCAGTTCTTTGGCCTGGCTGGAATGTGTTCTGGACCATCAACAATGCTGTTTGCTTGCCTGGATGGAAAGAGATGGGTGTAGGAACCTCTGGCTTTCGGTTGGGTGGATTGTAGCTTACTGTACAAAGATCAATGTTCCATGTATTGCGCCACCATCAGCTTGTGCCCCCTCCCAGCTGAGAAACTCCTGTGCTACAGGCACATTGCACAAAGGGGAAAGCCCAGAAAAATGAACTAAAGCAGCAATTTTTTTCGGGAGCAACTATTTTTCTCATTCTTTCGCTTGACTGCTCATGGCTTCTTCTTCTTTTGCACTTGACCGTTCAGTTTGAAACATGAACAAAGTGGGTTTTGCTTTGCTGGAGAGGCGTTAGAGCGTGATACCCATTGTACAGAAAAGTACAACTTATTTTGTACAAGAGAAGAGCATTGGAGGAGCGTAGGATAACGTGAGGTGTACAGCATAAGCTGCCATTCAAAACTACGAAGCGAATGCCTCCCTATTATGTTTGACATTTCTCTGTGGGAAGGGAATTTTCTGGCTCATCATTCAACATTTCCCTTCCAGGGTTTTTCAAAATCTTTTGAGCTTCCTGGCACTTCATCACTTTCTTCTTTTTCTGCTTTCACAATACCACCCTTGCTAACCACTGCAGTTCAATAACTCGTGTGTGACTATTTTTATCCAGAGTGTTCTTCTGAACTAGCAAAATGGGAGGTTCTGCAGGGCCGGGCAATGGAGTTCCCACCAGGGCTTTGCCACAGCCTCAGTTAGAGCCAGCTGGGAGTTGGACCTTCAACGCTGCCGCGAAACTACATTGCCAATAATTAGCTGCCCTGTTCAGAGCTGCATGTGGCTCGTTAATCTCCTTGAAACGAGGGCTTAATGAAACATGCTCTGTAAACCAACTCAGCCTAGAGTCCCAACTGCAGGGAAGACGGAAGTCAAATTCAAAAAGAAAACATGGTGCGTGTCAACAAGTTCATTTCGACAGGAGTGAATACGTTTTAAATAATAAGGAAAAGCAATTTCCGCCTTGATGAATACGTTGCATTTTCTCCCCTATATTAAAAAAGGAGGGAGGGGGAAAACCCACTGGAAATATACTCAAGAGAAATCATGCTCATAGCTAAACCAGCCAGACAGTAATTTAAAAAGCAAATAAATTGTAATCAGAACCACAATTACAATTGCCTCCATTACATCGCGGAGTTTCTGGATTTGCCCACTTTAATTTTCAAATCGGGGTAAGGCCAAAGACTCAAAATAATATTTCAAGTAATCGCTAGGGAGGGAGGGGAAATTCAGTTCACATTTTAATGCACATCTGTTTAATTCACACTTCCTGACACAATAAATGAACTAAAACAGAGCTATGCTTCAAAATTCACACTCCTCTAAATTTTATGGTGCAGTTCTCCAACCAAGTAATTAGTATAAAAATGCATATATTAAGGGATACTGCTGGGAAAAAAGATATCTCTTAAGTAAAATTACATACCAAAATGTGCAGATTAGGAGAAATCCACACTAAAATGCTGATGAATTTTCATTAGGACTTAAAGAATAAATCTCAAACAGGTACAGAAATGCGGAGGACTAAACTTAAAAGTGGAAAAATGAGAAAACAAAAGAAAACCAAAATCAACAGACTTGTCCATCCCTAGTAGTCAGAAATAGAACTTCCTGGGGGTTATCTGGGCCTTGCATTTCCAGAGATGCATCTTGCAGATAAAAGTAAAAGAAAGCCATGAAAATCCAACAAAGAGCCGAAAAAAGCTACATACTCAAAAGCTTTCTGACATGAAAGAACTGAGGCAGCAGATCTGTTTGCACAGCTGGTGAAACTTCATGGTGCTTGCTTGATCCTAAAGAAATCTCTTCCCCAAAAGGGGGCTGGTGGTTAAGCTTGTACGGGTTTGAGGATTTTAGAATCTGTTAAATGGAATTTTAATACAATTATGGTGGAATATTTATATGTTCTTTAAAACAGCATTGTTGTCCGATCCAAGCCTTTGGGACCTGGACAACACAGAAAAGAGATGGAAGCCAAGGCTGAGATTAGTTATTTCAGTCCCACATATATTTTGTTCCTGAGAAGGCTGGTGTGTTCTTCCACTGTCTGAAACCAACTAACCCTTGACTGATATTTGAAGTAAGTCTTAGGATCATCACTTACTGGGCCACAGACCTTATGGTTCTTTCAGTCATGGCTTCACTTTGGTAAACCAAAGGCCTTCAAGTATAGACTCATAGAATCATAGAATCATAGAATCATAGAGTTGGAAGAGACCACAAGGGCCATCGAGTCCAACCCCCTGCTAAGCAGGAAACACCACCAGGGCACTCCTGACATATGGTCGTCAAGCCTCTGCTTAAAGACCTCCAAAGAAGGAGACTCCACCACACTCCTTGGAAGCAAATTCCACTGTCGAACAGTTCTCACTGTCAGGAAGTTCCTCCTAATGTTTAGGTGGAATCTTTTTTCTTGTAGTTTGGAACCATTGCTCCGTGTCCGCTTCTCTGGAGCAGCAGAAAACAACCTTTCTCCCTCCTCTATGTGACATCCTTTTATATATTTGAACATGGCTATCATATCACCCCTTAACCTCCTCTTCTCCAGGCTAAACATGCCCAGCTCCCTTAGCCGTTCCTCATAAGGCATCGTTTCCAGGCCTTTGACCATTTTGGTTGCCCTCCTCTGGACACGTTCCAGTTTGTCAGTGTCCTTCTTGAACTGTGGTGCCCAGAACTGGACACAGTACTCCAGGTGAGGTCTGACCAGAGTGGCACTATTACTTCCTATTACTAAGTAGCTTTGAGCTTTTGCATAAGAACATCCTGTTCTCACAGTGGCCAACCAGAAGTCCAGGAGAAGACCATCTCCCCTCCTGAATTCTCCAGCGCTGGTATTCAGAAGCATGCAGCCTCCGACTGAGGAGGCAAAGTCTATGTGGCATGAGACTGTGAAAGTGTCTAGTGGGAACTGGTAATAGGGGAGGAAGAGATCACTGCTTGAGAGCTAGGATAGTTGTAGCCAGGCAAATGCACAGTACTGGGCTAAATCAATGAAAGGCCTGTCTAGGTAAAGGTAAAGGGACCCCTGACCATTAGATCCAGTCGTGGCCGACTCTGGGGTTGCGGCGCTCATCTCACTTTATTGGCCAAGGGAGCCAACGTTTGTCCACAGACAGTTTTTCCGGGTCATGTGGCCAGCATGACTAAGCCACTTCTGGCAAACCAGAGCAGAACATGGAAACGCCGTTTACCTTCCTGCCGGAGTGGTACCTATTTATCTACTTGCACTTTGATGTGCTTTCAAACTGCTAGGTGGGCAGGAGCTGGGACCGAGCAACAGGAGCTCACCCCGTCACGGGGATTTGAACCGCCAACCTTCTGATCAGCAAGTCCTAGGCTCTGTGGTTTAACCCACAGCGCCACCCATGTCCCTGTACGTCGTGGTAGAAGGCAGCTTCATCAACTAGATCTCAAACAGCTTTGTGAACTAAGCCACAACTGATAGACTAGCAAAAAAAGGGTTGTACAAGTGTAGATTTGAGTTGACCCAAATAACACACCAGATCTTGGAGTAGATTTACAAGTGGTTTGATGACACGGCATTTAGGCTTGCCGTGCATCCAGAATTTCCTGGACATAGCTGTAATATTGCAGTCGGAAGCAGCATTCAGGTGAAAATCGCAAAAGTTCTCCGATATGGAAACCCATGTTGGCAGTGTCGTTTTTGGTGATTTCCCTTAAAGATAGCCCAGAAACCTCTTCTTCTTCTTTTTTGGGGGTGGTGGTGGTGGTTTTAAAGCTCAGCAACTTTGCCAAAAAAACCTCAATGACTTTTGTGTCAAGATATTCACTTTTTGAACCCTAATGGCACTGAATCTGTGAACTTATTTACTGAAAAAGCTGGGCCTGCTGAAAGCTCCATCCATGGTTCCTTATCTATGATGGCTGTTTCACAGCATCATTTGATGCTGAAGTCAACAAGGAATGGACACATATGGGTGAATGTGTTTAAGCAAGGGTGTATATACATAACTCTTTTAGCATCTCATTCTGTAAGAACCTGTCGGGGTCATTTATAGGACCGGGGTCATTTATAGGTCAACATGGTGTGCATCTGGACTGTTCCCATTTTCAGGCTGATTGGCCAATAGCACCATTACGTCTGCAAATAGTGTCCAGCTTCAGCCTGAGCCAGAAGGACTTGTGTTGCTCTAATTTCTTCCTAGAAATACCTTTGATTATTCCCCCCTTCCTTTTCCTAAATGTTCCCCTGGACACCAATAGCACTTCTAAGCCTCTTAGGGATTTTCTTTTTTACTCTGTGCTTCCTGATAAGGCACTGAGGAGCATGACTGCTGAAGAGGTAGACAGCTGAGTCCTCTGCAGCATTTTTCTCTCCTGAGAGGCAAAGCTAGATACAGATATGGACATAATTTGGAAGCAAGCAGCTTCATTATCAAACCTTTTAGCTAGACTAGAGCATTAAATGTAATAAGGTATCCATGTATCCCATTAAGAAGTACTGTGTGGTTATTATAATGAATCCTGTTGCAACAGGTATGAGACCTATTTTCAATTTCATTTACAATAGATTCTGGAAAGTGGTGTGTCTGCTTGTTCTCTGTAGGTCAAGCTGCCTCGAGATACTTGTTGCCAAACATGACATGGGGATTCCTGAGGTGGGGTGTGTGTGATCTTTTTCAGTGTCTGGATGCCAGCCATTTTAAATCAAGATGGTGGCTCTAAACATCACTTTGGTGTGACTTCACTCGTTTTTTGGCCTAGGTATGGCTGTGTCTCATGATATCACCACCAAACTTGGCATAAGGGTTCCTGAGGTGGAGAAACAGACTTTGTTGCCATTTGGACACCAGGTGCCATTGTGAATCAAGATCAAAGCATCACTTTGGTGCAACTTTGCCCATTTTTGACATAATTTCAGCCACTTCTCCAGATATCGTTGCCAAACTCAGCACAAGGGTTCCTGAGATGGGGATGCGGCAATATGTCAAAATTTGGGCGCCATTTTGAATCAATGGAGATTGAGTAGCTTCCCCCCTTATGTACTGCACACAGAGTCTAGATCTATGGCTTTTTGTTTGTTTGTTTTCCTTTTGTAGCTGAAAAGTGATTCTTGAGAAACTGGCCTCTTTCAGAAAAGCTTACTGCTGATTGATTCTGCATTACTCCACAGTATGTCCATTTGAAAACATAGTTCTGGCACCTCTCAGATGGGCACCAAGGGAGAGAACAAGGGAGGCACCTCTTTTTCTAGAAAAATAGCACTGGTCCAGTCTCTCAGCCATTACCCCATGACAGCTAACAAAGACTTTGAAACAGCCATTAGGCTAAATGGGGCACTGCCCTGTCCACTTCATTCTGCTCTCAGCCAGACCCTACATGCCTGCTGTCTTATTATTATTATTTTTTAAAATGATATTTTATTAAGTTTTAACAAAAAGAAAGTTACAAGACAATAAACAAAAAAACACAAGAGAGATACAAAAACACAAAAATACAAAAATGCAAAAATTTAAATTTAACATAAAGAAAAAAATAAAAAATAAAAATAAAAATAAAAAGTCCCTCTTTTTAATTTCTCATCATTCATTAACTTATTTTCCTGACCTCCTCACACCTCCCTTTTTTGTATTCCAATTAAAAAAATGGTTCAGCAAATTCATACCTCTTAATTTATCCTTAATTATTTATCCTCACATATTATATCTTCAAATTTTCATCTAACATCAATCCATTCTTGCATATTCTTATTTTATCTTGTTACTAGAATCACTTCAATTCATTTCAACGTCATCAACATTCAAAAAATTTACAATGTTTCTGTAAATAGATCTTAAATTTCTTCCAATCTTCTTCCACCAACTCTTCTCCCTGGTCTCGGATCCTGCCAGGCCTGCTGTCTTATTTATAATTAGTCCAAGGGGCAGCACAGCCTGTCAGTTTCATCCTCCTCCTCCTCCTCAGTCACAGTGTTGCCCTTGTAGAATTCAAGAAGGAGGAGGGTGGGGACAAAACCAGCATTAGTTAGCTATGGCTTCACCTACCACTGGGCTCCCTGCCTCCACTGCTCCTATCAAAATGTACATGTTTATAACACCAGTAAAAAACTGCATTGCAGAGGAAGAGTATATTTTGAAGTTAATATTTCAAGCATTTGCCAGTAGGTTGTAGCCTCATAGACATGACCTTATTCACAATCACAGTATGCATCCCATGTTCGCTTAATGCAAAACAAATGTGCCAATCCCTAGGGTCACCATTTCAGAGACTTAATTTGGGTCAAGATCCCAATTCATTTAGAGTGAGCAGTGTGCCCAGAAGCAGAATTGCACCTGGTCCTCAAGGAATGATTCTGATTGATTATATTAAAATTCTTGCAACATACTTTTGGGCACTACACACCAGAGAATTATTTTATCAGTCCTCTGAGAAGCAATTCACTCCAATGTCTGCCAGGCTGACCCGTGGCCTTGTTCAGCCCAAGTGCAGTATCTGAGAATATTCTGTGTACCAAGACAAAGTTCCTTTCTTTCAATCAAGACCCTGAGCCTATAAGCTGCTACTCTATTACATTATCAATAAGCTAATAAGCAAGCTATATAATAATGACAGCTAGAAATATTTTGTTCCCTGAACAACTAATATGAAGAGACGTTTTGGGGAATTCAAAAGTTTTCTTACCACTTTCTGACTTTTCAGTAGACCCTAACAAAAAGTTATTTAACAGGTGTTGTTTTTATACCTCTAAAGTTCTTCCCAACTTCTCCTAAACCACCATTGCCAATTTTCTGCCCTTCTGCATAATTCCTCGGGTCTTCAAGGGCCTCAAACCCCCAACTGCTGCCTATTAGAAAAATATTATTTCAAAATAGGGGCAATAAAGTCTTTCACACAGAGACAGTAGACTGCTTCCCTTAGGTATCTGGTTGGCCACTGTAAGAAAAGAATGCTGGACTAGATAGGCCATTGGTCTGATCCAGCAATGCTCTTACACAGTTAAAAAAGCATGTCTTAGAGAAGGTTTGAGAAATAGCTCTCAACTTCAAATGATAGGTTCCACAATTGACTTGTGGGACTGTTTTCAGGCAAGTCACTCCTCAGGAGATGAAGTGAGAAAATAACTGAATGAAGACTTCACAACTCCAGAAATGCACAAATAAGTCAACTCCTGTTTTAGGGACAATATTGAGCAAGCAACTGTAATAATAATAATAATAATAATAATAATAATAATAATAATAATACTAATAATAATTTATTATTTATACCCCGCCCATCTGGCTGGGTTTCCCTAGCCACTCTGGGCGGCTTCCAACTGAATATTAAAAACAATACAGCATCAGACATTAAAAACTTCCCTAAAGAGGGCCGCCTTCAGTTGTCTTTTAAAAGTAAAATAGCTGTTTATTGCCTTGACATCTGCTGGGAGGGCGTTCCACAGGGCAGGCGCCACTACCGAGAAGGCCATCTGCATGGTTCCCTGTAACCTTACTTCTCGCAATGAGGGAACCGCCAGAAGGCCCTCGGCGCTGGATCTCAGTGTCCGGGCTAAACGATGGGGGTGGAGACGCTTCTTCAGGTATACAGGACCGAGGCTGTTTGGGGCTTTAAAGGTCAGCACCAACACTTTGAATCGTGCTCGGAAACGTACTGGGAGCCAATGCAGATCTCTCAGGACCGGTGTTATGTGGTCCCGGCGGCCACTCCCAGTCACCAGTCTAGCTGCCGCATTCTGGATTAATTGCAGTTTCCGGGTCACCTTCAAAGGTAGCCCCACATAGAGCGCATTGCAGTAGTCCAAGCGGGAGATAACCAGAGCATGCACCACTCTGGTGAGACAGTCCGCGGGCAGGTATAGTCTTAGCCAGTGGCGTAGCGTGGGGGGTGCAGGGGGGGCCGGCCGCACCGGGCGCAACATCTGGGGTTAGGGCAAATCCACGGGTTAGGGGGCGCAAATCCACGGGTTAGGGGGCGCAAATTACTTGCCTTGCCCCGGGTGCTGACAACCCACGCTACGCCACTGGTCTTAGCCTGCGTACCAGGTGGAGCTGCTAGACAGCTGCCCTGGATAAAGAATTAATCTGTGCCTCCATGAACAACTGTGAGTCCAAAATGACTCCCAGGCTGCGCACCTGGTCCTTCAGGGGCACAGTTACCCCATTCAGGACCAGGGAATCCCCCACACCCACCCGCCCCCTGTCCCCCCAAAACAGTACTTCGGTCTTGTCAGGATTCAACCTCAATCTGTTAGCCGCCATCCATCCTCCAACCACTACAGGAGAATTATGTGAGGTGGGATTTAGTGGGTTTTTTTTGAAAAAGGATAATCAGGTGGCATTTTGGTTTTTAATGCCTAGAGGTCAGGATTCAGCGCCCACGAGGCAACATACTGATCCTAAGCTTCTAAGATGCCAATAAGATCCAATGAAATAAATATTATTTTATTCATTACAAACATTTATACCCTCCCTTTCTGTTTTTTTTTAAAGCTTAAAGTGGCTTACAGCATAGAGATTAAAATAATCAACCAACAAAACCCCAAGCTAAAAGAAAACTAGACGGGAACAGCATATTCAAGCATACTAAACTTCCAGAGAATAAAACAACCAACAACCGAATGCCTATTGAAATAAAAACATCTTCACAAGATGGTAGAAAACCAGTCAGGGTGTGAGGAGGCACAGTGATCAGCAGAGAAAGATGTCGGCAAGGCCACGGAAATTTGCATCAGAATAATTCATTTTAGTCAGATTGCAATTCTCGGGGCAATTCTCTTTCATTTACTCCAGTATAACTTACTGAACTCCCCCTTCTCCAAATAAAATTTGACATGTGTGACATGTCGGCTTAAAAGGTGCATTAGCAAAATGGCAGGATGCAGAAATAAATCTAGGTGTTGTGTATGACAACAGAACTGATGACTATATTGCTGAAAAAGATGTGTCAGGAGCCAAGTGACCTGGTTGATTCTTTTGAACTCTGGGAGATGCTCTGGAATAGATCTGTTGAGTCAGAGCTTTGCAACTCTAGTGAAATAGAGGCTGCTCATCACAAAGCAGAATAAACTCTGTTCACTTTCATCAGTTCTTATGCCGGTTCTGTAAGACCCTCTTCACTGCAGGATAAGAGAGAGAGAGAGAGAGAAAAATCATGCCTCTGTTTGAACAAACACCTGGGACTTTACAAAGGCAATAACCATTCATGGATTTGTAATAAGGCTGTGCCAAAGTATCACAGAAGACTTAAGAGATCATCGCTCCCACTTCTGCCAGCCATTATTTTAAATGATTCACTGAGGGAATAGTGGTTGATGCTGCCTATATGCAAGTAATCTTGACAGAGGAATTAACAGTCCAGTCACCTGCAAAGTGGTCTGAGATAAATTCTACTGGGTTGAATGGGATCTGCTGCTACGGAAATGTACACAATAATTTCAGCCTAACATGGGCAGCTATTTCATATGCCTTTGCTGTTGGATAAAGGCAGGAAAAAAAGATCTGTTAAAACTTATATATTTTTATTTTTAAATGTGTACCCCATCCTTCCTCCTGAAGGAGCCCAGAGCAGTAATTTATGACACTGATGGACTGATAAGGTTGGAAACCATGTTAAGAATGGACAGAGATGGTTAATATAGAACACTACAGTGGAACCTCTGGTTACGTACTTAATTCGTTCCGGAGGTCCGTTCTTAACCTGAAACTGTTCTGAACCTGAAGCACCACTTTAGCTAATGGGGCTTCCCGCTGCCACCGAAGCACAATTTCTGTTCTCATCCTGAAGCAAAGTTCTTAACCTGAGGTACTATTTCTGGGTTAGCAGAGTCTGCAACTTGAAGCGTCTGTAACCTGAGGTACCACTGTATTGAATTTCTAGTCAGAGTAGGCTGCTGAAATTAATGGATCTAATTAACTTATGCCCACCAATGTCAATGGGTCTACTCTTAGTACAATCAACACCGAATTCAACATTGTCTGTTTGGAGTGAATCTGGCAAAAGCTGTTCCTTCTCTTATTTATATTGTGTGGATTATATGGTTGAAGTGTGCCATCGCTCCTACAGGAATACTCCTGTTCCAAGCTCCAGCCAGCAGGGACATTCCATTTCAGGGTATTACAAAAGGCTCAAGCTGGACAATGCCTCCCTCCCCTCACTGCCTCTGACTGAACATATTACGGATCCTACAGGCCAAGGAGCATGGCCAGCCATTACTGAGCTGTGTTTAGGTGGGGTGAGATGCCCTCCCTTAAAAAAACCACATGCTTTGTACTTGGGGTTCATCTGAGCAGGCTGAGAGGCCTCCCCTGTCATTTCTCAGTGGCCCTGCTTGGCCCCCTCCCCGTGTGATTGCGAGAGAACACTTTCAGAGCATTTGCGACAAAACTGCATGCTGTATGTCAGTACGGAAGGTAACACACAAGTATTTTAAAAATTCAATTTAGACTTTCAGTGTGCGTATATATTATGTGAAGGATGGGGGGGGGACCTCACTTCAGCAGATGGGCTATATTAATATAGTTCCATGAAGCTTTGCTCGTTTATGGAAGGGCAAATGCTCATGTGGGGCAGCGCTGCCAAGAAACCAGAAATAAAAAAAAAACAAAACTGGCCAGTTGCCAAGATTTTGTGTATACAAAGGCAACATTCGGGATAAAGCTGGAATGTTATGCTGCAGATTCTCATGACTGCTTGCGCATGAACTATGTAGACCAGGCGTCTTCCACATGGAGTTAACAACCCAGGAGTAGATTTATTATTATTATTACAGTGGTACCTCTGGTTGCGAACGGGATCCGTTCCGGAGGCCCATTCGCAACATGAGAAGAACACAACCCACAGTGGCGTGTCTGTGCACGCGCAGGTTGCGATTCACCATTTCTGCGCATGATGACATTTTGCACGTCTACACATTCGATAGCAGCGAGGAGTGGCAAAATCCGGAAGTAACCCTTTCTGGTACTTCCGGGTCGCCGTGGGACGCAACCTGATAAAACGTATCATGAAGCAAACGTAACATGAGGTATGAGTGTATTATTATTAATAATAATATACCGTCCTATAACTGGAGGTCTCATGGGGCTCAGGTGGAGGCAGAGGCATAGGAAGGGGGGGCGGACCGCCCCAGGTGTCATCACTGAGGGGGGTGACATTTGGCATGCCACCCGCCCACGACTCCCAAGCCTACCCTGAGCAGTTGATGGGGGGTGACCCCCCCAAATCTGCACCTGGTACCACCTGACCTTGCTATGCTTCTGGGCAGAGGTGTCCGTTTCTTTTGCTGAGACAGCAATGTCGTAAGATTCCAAACCAACATTTCAATTAAAGGATCCCTAAGAGGGCTAGGAAGGGACGCGGGTGGCGCTGTGGTTAAAACCTCAGCGCCTAGGACTTGCCGATCGCATGGTCGGCGGTTCGAACCTCCGCGGTGGGGTGCGCTCCCGTCGTTCGGTCCCAGCGCCTGCCAACCTAGCAGTTCGAAAGCACCCCCGGGTGCAAGTAGATAAATAGGGACCACTTACCAGTGGGAAGGTAAACAGCGTTTCCGTGTGCTGCGCTGGCTCGCCAGATGCAGCTTGTCATGCTGGCCACGTGACCTGGAAGTGTCTGCAGACAGCGCTGGCTCCTGGCCTATAGAGTGTGATGAGCGCACAACCCTAGAGTTTGTCAAGACTGGCCCGTACAGGCAGGGGCACTTTTACCTTTTAAGAGGGCTAGGGGTGATGTATTGAGACTATAGGACTAGGACTGGGGACCCAGGTTCAGACCCTCTCAACAATGGGGCACATGAGGGTGACATCTGAACACATATAAAAAACGTCGTGAAAATGCTTTTTAAAAAAAGTTTTGAAAAATATATTGAATTTGCCGTAGCTCACCATATAGTGTCACATATGCATAATGCACTTTGCAACACACTTAAAATGTTTTATTTGCAGCCGGATTTCTGAGTCCTTAAAGAACCATAAAGACCACAATGAAGGCTGATCGCCGAAGAATTGATGCTTTTGAATTATGGCACTGGAGGAGACTCTTGAGAGTTCCATGGATTGCAAGAAGATCTAACCTATCCATTCTTAAGGAAATCAGCCCTGAGTGCTCACTGGAAGGACAGATCCTGAAGCTGAGACTCCAATACTTTGGCCCCCTCATGAGAAGAGAAGACCCCCTGGAAAAGACCCTGATGTTGAGAAAGATGGAGGGCACAAGGAGAAGGGGACGACAGAGGACGAGATGGTTGGACGGTGTTCTCGAAGCTACCAGCATGAGTTTGACCAAACTGTGGGTGGCAGTGGAAGACAGGAGTGCCTGGTGTGCTCTGGTCCATGGGGTCACGAAGAGTCGGGCACGACTAAACGACTAAACAACAACATCTGAGTCCTTAGTGACCTTGGGCCAGTCATTATCTTTCAGCCTAACCTACCTTATAGGGTTGTTGTGATATGTAACAAAATAATACTGACAAGGCTGTTCTGCTTTATACCACGCATTCTTACAATGGGCAGCTATTGACAGGATACTAAGAAAAAAGAAAAAAAAGGACAGTTTCATTGGCACAAGAGACCTGCTTTTACTGCCCACACCAGGGCTGGGGACCCTATGAGCCATGGGCTGCCCTCTGGATTGTCCACAGGTGAGTCTGCTTGCCTTACCTGAGTGCTTTTGCCTGGTTTGGGAATATGACCTTGCCATGCCTCTTGTTGCCTGGGTGGAGACAGCGCCTGACATTTGCATGGCTGCAATGTAGCCGACTGTATAAGGGCAAGAGTCTGGAGTCCTCCTGTGGCGCAGTGGGTCAGTGGGTCTGGCTGTTAACCAGAAGGTTGGTGGTTTGAGCCCACCCAGGGATGGCTGTGGGGAGAATTCCTGCATTGTAGGGGGTTGGGCAGGAATATCCAACTCCCAAGAGACTGTGATCTACTCCCAGTACTAAAAAACTGACAGTGATCTACCCATTGTCGTTGGAGGGAGGAGAAGTATGCGTGGGATAGGTGGATTGCCCAGAGTTGTTGAGCTTTTTTGAGGGAGGATCCCTCAAAAAGGATAAGGATCCCGCGATCTACCGGGATCAGTCAGGGATCTACCGGTAGATCATGATCTACTGGTTGGACGTCCCTGGACTTCATAACCCTTGGGTCCCTTCCAACTCTACAAAGATTCTGTGATCTATTGGCCTGCCCTCTCTTGTTTCTGGCTGTTCTGCCGACTGCTGGTGAAGGTTATGCATGAGAAAATACAGCGCTCAGACAGGTCACTATTTCCCAGCCCTAATCTGTACCTCTGTGCAACCCAATGGCAGCCAACAGCAGAAAAGGCAAAAGGCAGGCATGGTGTCTTGTGCCAGGCCATTGAAAATGCTGCCTGTGGCATGTGGGATACCTTGAACTAAACTACTGGGGCAAAAGCAATGAATCATAGAATTGGAAGGGGCCACAAAGATCATCTAGTCCAACCCCCAGTAGTCTCGTAATCTGGGGAACCGGGTTCGCGTCTCCGCTCCTCCCCATGCAGCTGCTGGGTGACCTTGGGCCAGTCACACTTCTCTGAAGTCTCTCAGCCCCACTCACCTCACAGAGTGTTTGTTGAGGGGGAGGAAGGGAGAGGAGAATGTTAGCCGCTTTGAGACCCCTTAAAGGGAGTGAAAGGCGGGATATCAAATCCAAACTCTTCTTCTTCTTCTTCTTCAAACGCATGACCCTGAGACCCTCATGTTCTACCAATTGAGCTGTCCCAGTAGCTCTCTCAATAATTCCCCACTGGAATAACCGACACCACTTTTGAGATCATATCATTTCTACTGAGTTTTGTTATACAACAGCAGCTATAGCGGATTGAACAAACTTTCTCTCTCGCTTTTTCAATTATTTGTCCCTGGCGCTTTCCGATTTACCTCTGAAGATGTCCTTGGGCACAAATAAGGTGGCAGCAATATTAGCTTCCCCTGCCAAGATGAACCGAGAACAAGGATCCCTTAGAGAATATGAGTTCTTATTCTAGAGATGGCTGTAGGCATCCAGGAAGTCTATTGGAGAGTCCCAAACGTGCTGAATTAAACAGCAGATCTTAGCTTCGGCAGCCTTGATAGACACATCAATTTATTTTCCCTGCTGGCTGGGTCAAAGAGCTGAATCTGACTTATTTTTCCTTATGCAATCCAGGCCTGTGATCCAGATATCCTTTTATCTTAGTAATTAGGGAGGAATGTGATCTCAGAAATTTAAGGACAAACTGAATCATTGCACATCATGAAATCCTAAACACACTTCTTAGAGAGGAAGCTCCTCGGGGGACTGTGACCTGGTTCACACATAATGCTAAACCAGGGGTGGGGAATGTTTTCAGCCTGAGGGCCACACCTGCTTCTGAGGGCCACATGCCAGCAGTGGGTCTGACCAGAGGTCAAAATGGTGAAAGCATAGGAGACAACTCTTAGGGGTTGAGGGGTCTTCATCCCCCCCATAAAATATTCGAGGACACCCCCCCAGTTGATGGGCATTGCCATTCGAATGGTGTTCATGCACCACATCATGTGACCAATTCTTTTCTTCAAGTTGGCAACTCTGGGTGGAAAAATGAATGTAAATGTTATCTTTGTAGAATACACCGGTTTCTACACAGCTGTCTCTCTTTTCTAGCCAGGCAAGAAAGAGGCACCACCAGAATTCTAGGGCACATTTCAAAACCAGTAAAGGATGGTATGAAGTGGGGCCTGTGAGGAGTGTGAGGTGGGGAGAGTCCTAAAGCCCACACAGAGAGGCTTGGAGAGTTGCATTTGACTCCTGGGTCTGAAGGTCATCATCCTGTGCTAAACCATGGTTTAATCTGATGGTCCCAAACCAGCCCAGTGGCTTAACCATGGCTCCGCATTACATGGGAACCTGGCCAGTGAAACTTACTTCTATGAATAGGATTGCACTGCAAGTGGGAATCGTGTGTGTGTGTGTATCTGTGTTTCTGTGTGTGCTATTTTTTTTTTTTTAGTCAGGACAAATGAATTGCCCACGATCCCCCAAGTATTTTAAGTGTTTAGTTCTTTCTGTCCTCCTATATACATAATAATAATAATTTATTATTTTTACCCTGCCCCAGCCACTCTGGGCGTCTTCCAACACATATAAAACATAACATAACAACACTCAACATTTAAAAACCTTCCCTATACAGAGCTGCCTTCAAATGTCTTCAAAAGTTTATATAGTTACTCCTCTCCTCGACATCTGATGGGAGGGTGTTCCACAGGGCGCCACTACCGAGAAGTCCCTCTCCCTTTATCAGCATGCCATGTGGAAGTATAGAAAAGCAAACCAGATAATCAAAGGGAGAATGTAAAATCAGATGACTTCTTAAAAAACCAGCTTCTGTAAAGAGATATGTTTCCCTCTAGAGCAACAGTCATGACTTGGGACCAAGGAACTTGTTGGATCGACCATTTCCATATTCACCTCAATCTGTGCCTTGAAATCACCTTCAGAGCCCTTCCATTCCATGTCACCTCCATCACAGATATGGCAGGCAACTATCGGGCAAAGACCAAGATATGAAGTGGATTTGTTTCATGTTCTGAATGAAATGCATTCACTTTTGTGGAGAGGAGAAAGAACTGCAAATGGGAAGTCCCGTTTTAGTTCTGGGCTTACTGCCAATCAGCCTCTGAGAATTTTGCCCTCATTTGACACCACTGATCAAGTATATAAAAGGTTATTTGGTCCTCCTTGTCACCTGCTTTCTTTTTTTCCAACAGTCCAAATACCAATTGATAATTTCAGCTGCTTTTTGTGTATGTAATTTACCTTGTTCTATAATTGTGGGGGGGGGGGTGTTAAGCAATTGGGACAGAAAGTGCTTTAACCTCTGTTATATTCAACTATTTTAGCTATTGCTAAATTGTTGATTACCAGAACTCCCAGTAAGACAATACTGGCTGCAATCTCACAAGCCACTTTATGCACATGCAAAATTTTGCACGTGGTCTTCTTGAATCTGTTTTGGTGCTGCAACCCCCTTGTCTATGCTAAATTGCAGGCTACTCCCCCTCTCCCAGCAGCCCAACTTCACTGAAACACAATGGCTGGCTGGACAGGCAGATAGAGCACTTATGCTCTACTAGATCAAATGCCATTGTTCTCTGGAATGTCATGTCTTATCTCCTAAAAGATACAGAGCAGGAAGAAATGTCTCCAAAATTAGACTACTTAGATGATAAGCAAATGGAAAGTGGAACACTCAGATACAAGATAGTTTTACATAGTTGTGTGCATTACTGCAGCATCGCATTCAGTCACATGCAATTAATTGCTGGCTTCATTTATTTTCAGGTTAATAAAATGCTGACTTTTCTAGAATTCTTTCCCCCTTCCTCTTCTCATTAGGTTATGCTGATTGAATAGGGGGGAAATGATTAAAATAGAGCAGAGGTGGTGGTGTGCGGTCCATGTTAAGAAACACTTTTATTTTGTCCTTCCTTTCTTGCCAGAAACAGAGGAATGAAAATTACACCTCTATAAGGATGATTATGTTCTGATGATGGAAGGTAGATAGCACATTATCTGCTGCTAGATTGTCTTAATCAGCTTGTCATTAGGGAGCATGACCTCATGACTATGGAAAGCAGCTGGGGATATGGATATTTTTGCAGGTGTCGCTCACGGTGTGCGCATGCATGTATGTGCGTATGCAATTACTCCAGAATGTGGCAGCTAGACTGGTGACTGGGAGCGGCCGCCGGGGCCACATAACACCGGTTCTGAGAGATCTGCATTGGCTCCCAGTACGTTTCCGAGCACAATTCAAAGTGTTGGTGCTGACCTTTAAACGGCCTCGGTCCTGTATACCTGAAGGAGCGTCTCCACCCCCTTCGTTCTGCCCGGACACTGAGATCCAGCACTGAGGGCCTTCTGGGGGTTCCCTCATTGCGAGAAGTGAGGTTACAGGGAACCAGACAGAGGGCCTTCTCGGTAGTGGCACCCACCCTGTGGAACACCCTCCCTTCAGATGTGAAGGAAATAAGCAGCTATCTTCTCTTTAAAAGACATCTGAAGGCAGCCCTGTTCAGGGAAGTTTTTAATATTTAACACTGTATTGTTTTTAATACTTGATTGGGAGCCGCCCAGAGTGGCTGGGGAGACTCAGCCAGATGGGCGGGGTATAAATAAACAAATAAACAAATAAACAAACAAATAAATTATTATTATGTTTTACTTGCGGTATTTATCTGTGCCTTCGATTTTGGCAACTGCAAGAGAGACTTGCTACAGGCCGACCTCTGAATCTGAAAGGGAAAATATGCCTTCTTTATCTGTAACCCTAGTCTCCAAGTTCCGCCTATCTTTTCCTTGACGTGCCAAAAATGGAAGCTGAATTCTGAAAAGACAGAAGTCTTATTTGCTCTTGTGTCTAGGGAGTGGAGGGAGGGCCTGTTTCGGATGGAGCTGCACTCCCTTGGAAGAAGCCTGGGGGTACTTCTGAATCCAGCATCGTCACGGGAGTCTCAGGTAGTCTCAGGGGCTAACAGTGCCTATGTTCAACTACGACTGGTTCACCAGTGTGGGGGTGCAAATATCCAGGGTGTGGGGGTCAGGTGGGATTGCTATGAGGAATTATGAAATATGGAGCAGGCCATTTGTGTCAGCAATAAAAGCATTGCGTTGACTGGGTTTGATTCATTGGCAATAATTTCTGATCAAATCCCACAAGCCTCTGCACCTCTGCCATTTGCTTTCTCTACGCCTGACAGGCACGTATAAGCATTCTAAATACACAGGTCAGTTGTTGATCAGGCAACCTGGGTCATAAAGATAGTAGGTAGCTTCTTTGATGTAGCTATTGTTAGTTTTGTTAATCTTAAGGCCAGGAAGAGAGTTCACAAGGAGATGGTAAATACTCTTTCCTTGCCATTCTTCCTTCCTTTCCTGCCTGTTTAGGACCTCCGGAGTTTCCTAAAAGCATTCCTCCTTGCTTCTTATGTTATTTACTCTGAACTACATATGCATGCTCAAGTAGGAAATAGTTTCTTTGTAGTTAAAAGAATTTCTTCTGATCTGACTGTCCCATGTGGGGTTTTTGAAATGCTCAGAGGAAATCTGATTGGTTCTTACGAATATTATGTAAAAAGTTCTTTTGTGAATAAAACGACCTGGGCCAAGGGGTGGAGAGATTATTATTATTGGCACCTCCTCCCAGAGTCTTGCTGGTCAAGCCTCGTGTGTATTCTATTAATCAGAGTCCAATCCTTCCTTGTTTTGGGAATGCTGCAACCAGCTATGACCCCTTTTGGACAGAGACAACTTGGCCACTGTACTTCATGCTATGGCAACTTCCAGAGTGGATTATTGCAATGAACTCTACATGGTCCAAACTACTGTAGTCAGATTACCGGCTGGGGTTCCCTTTATTGTTGTTGTTTGTTGTTGTTTAGTCGTTTAGTCGTGTCTGACTCTTCGTGACCCCATGGACCAAAGCACATCAGGCACTCCTGTCTTCCACTCATGCTCATGGTCAAAACTCATGCTGGTAGCTTCGAGAACACTGTCCAACCATCTCGTCCTCTGTTGTCCCCTTCTCCTTCTGCCCTCCATCTTTCCCAACATCAGGGACTTTTCCAGGGAGTCTTCTCTTCTCATGAGGTGGCCAAAGTATTGGAGCCTCAGCTTCAGGATCTGTCCTTCCAGTGAGCACTCAGGACTGACTCCTATTACTCATTTTAAAATAGCTGTACTGGTTGCCAGCTCACTCTGAGCCCAATTCATGGTTCTTTGAGTCTCCAATATCTGAAAGACCGCTTCCTTTCCCTACAGACTCACTTGGGTGTTAAGATTGGTGGTGGGGCACTCTTAGTTGTTCCACCACCCTCAGGTGATTTTTTTTTTTGGGGGGGGAGGTTACCTGGGAAAAGGCATTCTCTAAGGCAGCTGCCCCACACGGTGGGTGGGTGTTTGTGTGTGTGTGTGTGTGTGTGTGTGTGTGTGTGTGTCATCTTCTTTAGTTTCTGTTCCATGCTAAAGGCAACCATCTTTTCCCTGTACTTCAACACTTGATATATTTAGTTTTAATACCCACCCTGTTCTTGTGACTGTAATTTCTTTTCAATTGTTCTAAATATTTTATATTTAAATTGAAGTAACCCATCCTGCAACCATATGGTGAAGGGTGGGAAAGAAACTATTATTGTACACAGTGTGGCATTTATTCAAACCTGCAGCTCCCCAATGGGAACCAGAAGTCCAAGGAAAGTTATAGCACCTGAAAAATGCATCGAGAGGCCCCCAAATAGATTCAAATAAATCCTGTCAACGGCTGTCCAATCGCCAATTGTTCCGGCCACACTAATTCAGAAGGCAGATCCAGTCACTCTTAGCCATTATGCTGACCCACAAGGCTTTGTGTAATTCTACAAGCCCTGAAAACATATATATTGTGTGTGGACTTGTACATTTAATATAGTATAACCGCACTTCAGAGAAAGGTGCTGTGAAAAGTTGAAACTGCATATTGCTTCTCTTTTTCTGTTAATCGTCCGGAGACAAAAGGTGGATGGAGCAAAATGGAACTGTGCACTGACCTGTCACCTTGAACAATCTGGTCTCAAATTATAGCTTAGGACACAATGAAAATGAGGTTGGCAGTTTCATTCCATTCCCTATTTGCAGATTTCACAGGATCACGATAAGGTTTAATGGGAACGAGGCTCTCCTCTCAAGAGCAAACCAGGCTTGGAAATGGAAGAATAGGGTAGGAAATTGACAATGGAGTCCCGGAGACGAGTATAACAAAAGTGCTACCTCGTTCCTCTGTACCAAGCCTTGGCACTTCGGGGCATTTCAATTAACATTTTGTTCACTTACACCGGTGTGTACAATACCTAAAGGTAGAAGCAATAGGCCTTTGCTGATTGCCATAGCTTATTATGGATGGCAAAGGCCCAGGTACTATTATTCCCATAAATCAGTGGCATTCAAATTGTGATTTGAGGAAACATAACTCAATGGAAGAGCCTGTGCTATGCACAGAGAAACTCAGTTGCTGGCATTTGCATTGAACAGGATCAGGTAGCAAGGGGAGAGGAACAGGGCCTGCTCTGGGTTTGAGAGAGAGCCGTGGGCAAAATACTGGGTCCTTATGAGCAAAGTATTCAGCCCTCTGCCAGTGGTGAGCAACAACAGCTTCCATCAGCATTGTGTTGGTATGGGTTTGTTGTTTTTGCAGAGGATCCCATGAATTATGATGAACTCCTGGGATTCTTTGGAATATAGTTTGAAAACTGCCGCCATGTTCATTAACCAGAGGGCAATGTTCTATGGCTTATATCCACCTCAGGGCCAGTTCCATGGCTTCTGCCATACCTCATTACTTCTTGTTTTTCAGGATAGGGAAAGTGATGGTACTGGATCAGGAGTCTGGAGAGAGGGCCCTGCATCTCTTTGCCCAGGCCACACCAAGACACCATGATTCTCCCTCTCTCAATGATCCCTTACCTGGGTTGACTCTTTCCTGGCCAGCTAGGCACTAACTCCACTCCAGGTGGAAATGGGATAGGTGAGGGGAGCCTATAGCGACATCCCTGCATATTGATGGGAGCCATTTCCTTTCCCTGGATTGGACATCCATCTCAAGATGCTGCATATTCCGTAACAGTAATCACAACATAGAAACCAGTTTGCTAAATAAAGTAAAAACAATATATATGTGCAAATAGACACAAACAAGACTATAGCCACGAATACTATGCCAACACTTTTGCAAAAGACCTTTTTTTTTTTAAAAAAAAGGGAGGGGCTTGTTTTTAATATAAAAGGGTAGGGATATAAACATTTGTGTTGCTGAACAAGATACTGAACATGCCGCCCAATTCACAGGATGATAGCAGAAAGCCATGCAGCACACTTTGGGCCAGAAGCACACGAAACACAGCATGTCCCAGTGAGCACCATGCTTACACTTACATTTGTCAGTTTCACACTAGCTTTGCTTGTTTTAAGCATTTCCATCATCTGCACAGGAGGGAAAAACAGAAGGCAAAGTTTAAAAAGGGTGCATACACACAGAAGCTAAGCAATTCTCGTTATTGTCAATCTAATCTAATCTAAGTATAGATGCATATCAAGTCAATTCCCAGCATTCGATCACACTTTGGCTTCCCACCAAGGGCTGAAACAGATTGTCGTTGTTGTTAAAATCTGTATACTGTCCTTCATCCGTAGGTCTCAGGGTGGATCACAACATAAAATTGCAATATATATATAAAAAATGCAAAATACGTAATAAAAATAAGAACATGACTAAACCAATAACAGTACATTGAAAAGGGCATTGGATGTCAATGAACCAAAGGCCTGTTTGAAGAGGAACGTTTTCGCCTGGCGCCTAAAGATGTATAATGAATGTGCTAGGCAAACCTTCCTGGGGAGAGCATTCCATAAATGGGGAGCCACTGTGGAAAAAGTCTTTTCTCATGTTACCACCCTCCAGACCTCTTGTGGAGGAGGCACATGAAGAAGGGCCTCAGAGGTTGATCTCAGGGTCCCAGTAGGTTCCTATGGAGAGAGGTGGTCCTTGAGGTGGTCCTTGAGGTATTGCAGTCTTGAGATGTGCGGTCTTGAGACAGGCTATGACTAAGCCTGTCATGTGACCTGTCACATTTAAATGTACTCACCACACTCACCTGCAAACCAGCCAGCATATGTGGTAAATACCTTTAAATTTGATAGGTCATTCATGGAAATCTTATGTTAGGAGCCCTTTACCTGTGGTTCGCAACATGGATGTTTTGGCTACGAGAAACAAAGACCAGAATGGAGATACATAGATGGAAGCTAGGCTATGGAGTTAGTTCTCGACTCCTTTACCATGAACTGCCATTAAATGTGAGTGGGCAAAGTAATCAGATGGCAATCTGGGACTTAAATTGTGACGGTGCTGAAATGGACCCAGAATGCTGAGTCAATAGGGACAGCTTGTAACCCCTTGAATGTATCCCTGTACTTTTTTTTTTACATACAAATTGCAATTTTCTCTTAGTGGGGTGGGTGTTAGGATTCATTCCCCACGTTGCAGTCATGGGATTGTGTATATCACATGACGGTGTATGTTTTCATTCCACATTATGGGAAGTGATGGAGACAGGATGTTTGGATTACTGTGTTTCCGTGATGTAGGACATTTGTCCTTTGTTTTTTGCTGTCTGATGCTGAAGAGGAAGGAGTGAATTACAATGCTCTGAGTGTATATACAGTGCTGCCTCGCAAGACGAAATTAATTCGTTCCGCGAGCTTTTTCGTCTTGCGATTTTTTCGTCTTGCGAAGCACGGACTTTGGAAAAGCTTCAAAAATCACCAAAGTCTTCAAAAACCTCAAAAAAGGCTACCACATTGCGTGCTATGAGTTGCTCCTCAAAGTGAATGCACAGTTTTAAGAAAAAGGAAACAAACTTGCAAGACAAAGGAAACAAACTTGCAAGACGTTTTCGTCTTGCGAAGCAAGCCCATAGGGAAATCCGTCTTGCGAAGCAACTTAAAAAATGAAAAACTCTTTCGTTTTGCGAGTTTTTCATCTTACGAGGCACTCGTCTTGCGAGGTACCACTGTATGTAAATAAACGTAGTTTAGCCAAAAAGCTGTGCTACTGAGTCTGTATGCTGACTGCCTATACTCTGCTGAACCTGAAGTGTGCCGATGCCTCTGAGGTATCAGTCGCTGTGATGTTCGGGCTGGAGAAAGATTTTTAATCTCCTGAACTACCGACCAGGAGGGAGAGAACATGCCAGTCGGACATGTGTCTCTGCCGGACTCCTACTCGTGTGTAGGACCTCCTGACAGTGGGAGCTAGTAAAGCACTGTCCTTGGGGACAATATTGTAGTGGAGAGGAAGAAAAACTGAAAGGAGGGGGCACCAGTTTGTCATGATCAGCCTTTTCATCATGTGATGATGTAGTGCTGACCACACAGAAGGGGTCAAACTATTCCCTAAGGATATCCCCCCCACAGGACTTTAGCTTTTGGAAACTAAAACATGGACAAGGTAGATATGGGTAGGTGAGGATAAACAGGCTGAATGTTTCAATAAAAAGACAGAAAATGGTTGCATAACATTCCACATATAGCAAAATCTTGGTTTCCAAGTAGACTTCCCCTCCAGTAATTTAAATGCTAAGTCAGCAAGACTAGTTTTAAAGAAATATTTGAAGAGATATTAAAAAGGGGGAAAGGGAAAAGGGGAAAAAAGAGCTTCTCCACAAGTCAGAGCTAATTATTTTGATCAAAGATTAAACCACATATGAGATAAGCCGATGTTCTCAAACATACACTAATTTATATACAATTCTCCACGAGGAATAACTAAAGGGATGGTTTTCGGTCTCGAAAGGCTTATTTATGCCATGGGCTATCGTTGCAAAATTACTGTGACTGCTTTAAGCACCTCACCCTACAAAATTGTTATTCACATATCCATGTAATGACTACTGAAGTCGAGTTCATCAACAGCATTCACAAGCCAGCACACTTAATTATGGCTGCTGTCTCAATGAACTGAACCTTATGGCCATTTTCCACTTTTACAGTTCACACTATTTATAGCTTATAGGCAAAAAGCAATCATTTTGGCTCCCCAGAAAACAGCATGACTAAGGACCAATTCATCCAATACATCACATATGTGCTTTTAAATATATATTTGTATTCCTCCCTTCATTCAAAGACCAGCAATTTAATACCCATTGTAGAGGGTGCAGCTGATTTGAAGGAGAAAAGCAGGGGGTGGGAAACCACTTCCCTCCTTTTAATCTCACATTAAGTGTCTGCTGGACTAAAGCCACTTCCATCAGCGGAGAGACACAAATAAAACACAGGCCTCTCAAATTTACTAAGGAATACATGCTGGAATCCACATCATCAGCTGCAACCTCAGATTAACTGTCTCCAGGCACACTCTCCTATGGACAAATCATACAGTAATGTGCGAACAGCGATGAACACAAGGTCCAGTCAGTAACCACATGTGATTGCAACAACTGGAAAAAAAATGATGTAAATTGTGTCTGTGTTTGGTGACACATTGTCTGCTCACATGATCTTGTAGCTGAGGTCAGCTAGGAACACTTGCATGATTCAGCCCTTTGCTTTATTGCTTATACTACTGTTGTAAACAAAAATTGTCCTTTTCCCTTATGGGGTATCCAAGAGCCCATATAGAGTCCTTACGTAGGTTCCCTATTGGTAGGAGATAATAACAGAGGCCAACCAGAGAATATTGAGAAGCAAAGCAGCTAGTAAGCCTGATATTTATTGATCTGTTGCAACAGGATGCTCCCCTCACACGCAGGAAAGGAGGAGGAACCTAGAACAATGGTGCTCAAGGCCTTATAAAGACTTTTGAAATTGCCACCCTGTAGATCAAGACCACCCCCAGAAACATCATACATACATCACAGAAGGGGTGTAACCTAAAACCAACCCTCAGATACATCATACCTACATCACAGAAAAGGTGGTCTAAAACAGAAATTTGAATGTTGTTTGTCTCCTGTCATTGTTTATCTCCTGTCTGGCAGATTACTTGATTGGATTTCCTGGGGAGCCTGGCCAGTCTTTTGTAATGATAAATACTTAGTTCCTGGGCCAGGTCACAGGCTCACACCCTATTCAAACACAGACATACCCTTAAGACAGGATAAAAAAATTCCTTCCAGTAGCACCTTAAAGACCAACTAAGTTAGTTCTAGGTATGAGCTTTCGTGTGTATCTGAAGAAGTGTGCATGCACACGAAAGCTCATACCTAGAACTAACTTAGTTGGTCTTTAAGGTGCTACTGGAAGGAATTTTTTTATTTTGTTTTGACTATGGCAGACCAACACGGCTACCTATCTGTAACTGGAACCTTAAGACAGGATTTGTGAAGGAAAAAGACAATGGGGAGTCTTTTCCATTTTCCTTTGACCTTGCAGAGAAAACATTTGGTCAGTTTGGGACGGTTTGGGAATCAAAATGGTTCCAGGTCAATCTTCCTGTGCTGATCTATGTATGTGCTTGGTTGGTACACTTATGAACATTTAACATATATCCAAGACCTCAAAATTCCTATCACACTACCCACCAATGGCGTGTGGTGAAACTCTTCGTAGGGGAACAGTTAGGGTCAGAGGGGCCAGGTTGCGAGGGTGATTTGGGGAGGGGACATTGTGTGTGTGAGCATCGTGCCTCCTCCCCTAAGATAGGCAGAAGCTTCCTGGGCTTTGGGAATGAGGTGCCAGGACTCTGAAAGGATGCCTGAAGCCTCTTGCCTCCTTCCCAAAGCTGGGCAGGCTTTGGGAAGGTGGCAGGAGGGCTCTTGGACCCATCAGAGCATCACACCTCCCTCCCTATGCTGAGCAAAAGCCTCCTGGGCTTTGGAAAGTGACAGCATCCTGACACAGATTGTCCCCCACCCCCATCTCTCCCACTTCCTCATTCGTCATCCTCATCACCTCCTCTATGGGTGCTGCTAACTGCCCTTCGTCTTTGAACTCTTTGCTCTCCTACTTTTAAGGCGTGCTTGTCTTTTGCATGGTACCTAATAAAGCAACATATAAGATGATCTTCAGTAACAGATGTCTATAGAATTTTCAGCCATAGAAAATGAGTGTGCATACATGTAAACTTTATGAGACATAAAACTCCACTTAAAAATCAGAGGCATGCTTTTTTTAGACCGGAATTTCTTTCAAACTAAGAAAATACACTGTGATACTTTCTCCTATCCTGGAATAAGAAAGCTGTTGTTGTTAGTGTAATGGAGGTGCCCCTTGGAGTTCCTGTATTCCCTGTGCCACAATGATAAGCTTCCACAAGGATTTGAAATAAATAAATTGTGTCTCAATCACATGCTACTAAAAGAATATCCATGTTTTAGTAAAAGGCGAAAGATTTATACGATCTGAAGAGAAACCAGAGATGAAGGTGATGGACTATATGGAACTGGCGGAAATGACTGGCAGAATCTGAGACCAAGGAGAAGAGTTGGTGGAAGAAGATTGGAAGAAATTTAAAGTTTATTTACAGAAACATTGTAAAATTAAGGAATGTTAGAAGGATGTTGGAATGAAGTTATGTGGTTTTAGCAGAAATGATATAAAGGATTAAGTAAAAATGGATAGTTAATTGGTGAAAGAAGAGAGTGTAAAATTACAGTATGTTAAGATAAATTATTAGGATAAAAACAAAGATGGAAAGGATTTGCTGAAATACCTAATTGAACTAGAATACAAAAAAGGGAGGTATGAGGAGGTCAAGGAAACAAGCAAATGAAAAATAAGTTATGGGAAGGTTTGACTTGTTTTTTCTTTTTCTTTTTTCTTTTTCTTCTTAATTGTTTGTATTTTTCTGGGGTTTTTTTTTTGCTTGTCTGTATTTATGTGATGTTTTGTTTTGTTTTTTCTTGCTTAATTTAGTGTTTTCTTTTTGTAATCTTTAAAATTGGAATAAATACTATTTTTTTTTAAAAAATAAATATCCATGTTTTATTCTTTGTTGCTGGGAAATGTTCAAAGATTTCCAGGACTTTTAAAGTGCAGCCAGTTTACAACAAGTGTGCCCCCTAAGCAAGTTATTAGCACACTTGTAGATTAAACCAATTGATACATTAATTCCCTTAAACATTCATAGCAGGTGATAAAATAGCATAAACTTTATTTTTAGTGCATAACTCAATTTCCATAATTCCTGGAATCTCTGATTGAGTATCTAGTGCTCCCCAAAGGCCTCCTTAAAATACTTCTTGGCCTAGTCCCAGTGCATACATTAATCAAGCTATAAAACAGGGAGTTATCATTTTTAAAGAGACCTTGGAGAGTCATTGAAGAAAAGGCACTGACACTTCCATAAAGACCCTGCAATAAGAGATGAAAAATCAAGGGAAGTCAATAACTAAAATGAGATGGCTTAAAGTTTATTGCTAGATAATCATTCCTATCTGTTAATATATGCTTGTGTCTCTAAGTTTTATATCAATGAATGAAGTCCAGAAATAGATTGTGCTGACAGCCTCGAGTCACTGAGAAACACTGTTGATAACTTTGCAGTCAAAGAGAGATGATAGTGAGGGGTGGAGTTGGGGGGGCATTTTGATCTTCTAACCTTAGTACAGCAGAAGCTAAACATTTTATTTTTGAACTATGCCAGCAATGAAAATTTCTCAATTAGCATTTTGCCCATTTGTCACAATCTTCTTCAGGAGCAATCTGCAACTAGTTTTAATCTCCCTTCAGTCTTGAAACATTTGCCATTTTATACTTGTAATGGTTCTAGGGGTTGCTCGTGCGTAAGCCGGTGCAAACACCTGGGTGTATTGCCTGAGTGAATGTGATGGCCTGGGATTCCGATTCAGAGGATGAACCAGAGGAATCCCAGCCTGCACAGGAGTCCCCACCTCCAGGGCCGGCTGAACTGGGGCAAGGCCTAGATGCTGAAGAGCCTGCACCTGTGGCAGAGCACCGGGAGCTGGCCCCAGGTGAAACCCTTCTGGCCCCAGAGGGGCTTGAGGACTCAGTGGCTACAGGTGAGCCTCCTCCAGGGCCCAGTAACCCTTCGGCCTCTCCTGATCTGCAGAGGCTTAGGGCAGAGAGGCGAAGGGAACTGGTTGCTCCCAGGAGGAGTGCTCGCCTTAAGGCCAGAGGAGGCGGGGCTCCTGGGGGCCGGGACCGCCCCTGGCCTTAGAAGAGGATAAAAGCCCAGTCAGCCCGGTCCCAGGTTGCGGGAGCAACGTCGTTGTTGGCTTTGGACCTTCCTGTGTTCCTGATCCCTGCTCGGCCTCCTGTTCCTGACCATCCGGTGTTCCTGTACCCTGCTCGGCCTCCTGTTCCAGCGTTCCTGTTCCCCACCCGGCTCTCCGCCTCGGACCTCGCCCATCTCCGTGTGGACTCAGACTACGCTCCCGGTACCTTTCCCCCGGGTCCAGCACAGTGAACCTTTTCTGTCCGGACAGCCACTCACTCGTGGCTGTCTCAGTCGCTGGCAGAATCCGTCAGTGGGTGTTTCTTGAACTTCTTCCATCAAAGAAGCTCTTTGACGCCTAGTCTCCGCCTACTCTCTCTGCGTGAAAGCCTTCTGCGCAAGGAGGGCGTAGGCAGTGGAGGACCTCTACTCTCCCCGAGTCATGGGACCGCCTCGCCGCTTCCCCCCTTCTCCACTGGTGCTATGCTGATTCTCTTCCCCAGAAGATGGGCTGCCTCTCCCAATCCCGGGATGCTCTCTGGAATCCCTCTGGATTTTGCTCTCTCCCTCTGGCACTGATGGCAGTTCCCTGACAATACTCAATATTTGTCTTTTGTAATGCTTTACTTTATTATTTCAGTGCTGATAAAATTGTAGATGTTAGGGGTTAGGCTGAGTTTGAGAGGGCAAAAAACAAACAGGCTACATACTGTAAATGGGGAAGCCTTTATAGACAATTAAAACTTGAAAACTAAGGAAGGATGAATCTATCAAATTCAGTTACTCAGTTATCGTTTTCATTTTTCCAATCTTAATTTCAGTTTGCCCATATCCACATGAAAATTATAAGCATTTTCGAGAGTATTTCACCCAGTATATGAATTTTTGTTTGCAATTTTGCCCAATATACACATTTTTTTTGCAAGTAATTTACCCTAATATACACATAATTGTGCATACTTTCCCCTACAATATGCTTTGTTCCATGCGTTTTTTTGTTTGGAGAATTCTGCTGCAAAATTCAGAGAAGTGTGACTTTCTAAAAGTAGCTGCACTTCATTCATGCACCAGCTTGGGAAGCGTGAATTGTTATTGAAAGGCCCATTTAAAAAGAGAGAGAGAAAACCCTATATTACACTATAATAGAAAGGGTAATAAAAAAAGGTGGAAACCACTATATTTGCTAATACACAAAGGCAAAGATGCAATGAAAACAACTAAATAATACATACTTCTTGCAGAAAGCTTTATTTTCACTGCCAAATACCCTATCATTTTTCAATGAAACGAAAATGTCCCCCCCCCACAATTGCTGGGGAGGGGTGAGTGTGTAAATAATAATATTACAGAATTGTAGAGAAAAATAGCACCACAAGGGTCATCTAATCCAAACCCCTGCAACCCAGGAATCTTTTGCGCAACATGGGACTTGAACCCACAACCCTGGGATTAAGAGTCTCATGCTCTGCCGACTGAGCTATCCATGCTGTCTGGGTGTGTGCGGTGCAGTGCAGTACTGGATGGTGGTGCATGACATCGCTGCCCTTGCTGCTGCTTACTGGGATGTAGAGGGGTGAAGGGGCAGCATGGTGAACATGTGCATGCTGCATATATGGGTTTGTGGTGTGTGTTGCATGTGTGCTGTTTCCCCCCCCCCACGCACTGGCATGTGGCCCCCATAAAACTGGTCATGAAAGAATCTGGCCCTTGCTCTTGCTCTATTCTTTCTCCCTTAGCATATTTTTGTTCCTATCCGTTTTTAAAAGATGTTGCTTTGCCAATAAAAAGGCTCAACGCCGTATAAATTTATCTATTTTCGAGCACAACTGCTAGCACTTATTTCTTTCACAATGCCACCTTTATCACATGCTGTCAGGGACGCAGCGGGAGCGCAGGGAGGGGAGGAGATGGAGAGCGAGGGGGAGCAATCCGAGGGCAGTGTAGGAGAAGATGACAGTAGCCCGAGAGATTCCATGAGCCTCTCCAGCGAATCGGAAGATTCACAGAAGGGGGCGCCGGTGGCCAGGGCAAGGGGGGCCCCAAGGGGGACACCCCAGAAGCAAGGGGCCAGCGGGGACTCCCAGAGCAGCAGTTGGAAATCAGGACCAGCTTCCCCACCGGAGCGTAGTGGGGGGGAGGAGTCCCAGGTATTGGGGCCAGCGTATTCACCACCAGCGAGAGAAGATGAGTCAGGATTGACCACGCCTCCATCGGAGAGCGAGGGAACGGTCAAGAGGAAGGTTGCCGGCTGGGCGCGTGCACCAAGTTCAAATGTACAGGCGAGCGGCACAGCAGGTAGCCCGGATAGGGAACCAGGTCCTAAAGCCCGCCGGAAGGAGGGGCAAGAATCAGGGGGGTCAGCGTCAGAAGAGTCCAGAAAAGGTGAAACCCCAGCGGGCAGGAGGGCCCAGAGGAGGAAGGAGCTAAGGAAGAGGTGGAGCAAGGCTAGAGTCTTAAACTGGTGTGGAAGGGGAGGAGACTCAGACAGAGCTTCGCCGGTCTAGGGTTTAAGACGTAGGGCTGCGTGCTACGGCTTTGAAATGGAAACTGAACTTCAATAAAGACTTTTGTACATAACCACAGCCGGGCGTTGGTCCTTTGTGAGCTGGGACCTAAGGGCGGCTCTGACACATGCAAATCATAAAGCGAGGAAGCTGGCATTTGTTTATATCAACCTTTTCACAAATGCTTCTCTATCCTAAAATGAACTTTTTTCTCTTGACTCCATTAAAAAAGAAAATTATATTTGATTCTTCTGTTTGAGGGCCAACCAATTGAAAAGGCATCAGATTCCTTGATGAGTTGGTGGAGAAAAACTTAATGCATGGGCGGCAGGGGTTTGGCTTTCAGGATTCCTTCATATTACCATTATTTATGTTCCTTCTCCAGGTCCCCCGTTATGGGTCTGCCATGACGCACCTTCCTTCAAGTCTCTCATTTACCTCCATCTACTTGCCGCCATGTTTTCTACAGATAGAGGCATGGCTCAGGCATAAAGCTGCCCCTCCCAAGACACTGTGGTTGGCTGGAATTTCAATAAACCTGAGTTTGGGCACTCCCTCTTCCCTTAGCTTGAGAGGATATGCCATGGTTTGTTAATATCTAAACTGCCCTCAGGGCCAGCCCACCCTTGGAGCAAAGTGAGGTGAGTGCCTCAGGTGGTAGGTTCTGCATACCCCTCAACTGTCCTGCAACATCTAGGAATTCCAGAAGCCACCCCAGCTTCTGATTGGATCCCAGGAGATCCCATTTTAGCTCCCATGAGATCACAGCTCCAAAAGGCACTGTTTTGGGGAGTTCTGCTCTTGTGCAGGAGTGTCCCCCCCGAAAGGCGCATGTCCCAATTTTCCTCTGAGGCGTGTTGGAGGGTATGGCTCTGAAGGCAGCAGATCTAGATCTAGGTCTTTATTTTCTCCTTGTCCCCAGTGTAGATCTACGCTTGCCCCTTCTTCTCTAGCAGCGAAGGGTTGCCATTTTGTGGTTTGCCTCAGGTGCCAAGACGTCTTGGGCCGGTCCAGTGAGGTACTGTGGACTGCTCTGTTCTGAGGTCTCAGATGGGCAGTTAAGAAGCCTCTGGACTGACTAGGCCTGGTTCTGACAACAGGTCTGTATAATTTACAAACCTTATTATGCGGGGGCCACAATAGACTTACCACGGCAGGGATTACACTCATCACTTCTCAATCATAGATATTGTTCTCTTAGGTTTAGGCATAACCTGAAATGGGTATTTATAGTTTTAAGCCCCACCATGCCTAAAACAGAATATGTGACAAGGGCTATATGTATGTACTGTACATGCATGGACATTTGTGGTGCCCTTCAGCTGTTTTCGACACTTTGGGCTGATGGGAGTTGTAGACCAAAACAGCTGGAAGGCTGGGGAAGGCTGATGTAGCCCACTCGCCTTTTCAGGGGGAACAATGAGAAAATCAAATGTGCATTCAACCTTTGTTGTATATCTTACATTTTAGGTGTAAATGTAAAGGGACCCCTGACCATTAGGTCCAGTCATGGCCAACTCTGGGGTTGCGGCGCTCATCTCGCTTTATTGACTGAGGGAGCCAGCATACAGCTTCCGGGTCATGTGGCCAGCATGACTAAGCTGCTTCTGGCGAACCAGAGCAACGCACGGAAACGCCGTTTACCTTCCTGCCGGAGCGGTACCTATTTATCTACTTCCACTTTGACGTGCTTTCGAACTGCTAGGTTGGCAGGAGCAGGGACTGGGTGCAAATAAGGCCTTGGCCCAGTATACCTGAAGGAGTGTCTCCATCCCCACCGCTCAGCCCGGAAACTGAGGTCCTCCTCCGAGGGTCTTCTGCTGGTTCTCTCACTCCAAGAAACAAAGTTACAGGGAACCAGGCAGAGGGCCTTCTCGGTAGTGGCGCCCTCCCTGTGGAACACCCTCCCTTTGGTTGTCAAGGAGATAAGGAACTACTGTACACAAGTTTTAGAAGACATCTGAAGGCAGCCTTGTTTTGGGAAGTTTTTAATGTTTGATGTTTTACTATGTTTTTATATATGCTGTAAGCTGCCTAGAGTAGCTGGGGAAACCCAGCCAGAGGGGCGGGGTATTATTATTATTATTAATAATAACAATAATAAAGAGTCGTCTACCAGCTGTACTTCTTGCAGATGTGCAAAATGTTCAGATAGGAATAATTATCCTGTATACTTTGAGATTGGGCTATTATACCAAAAGAAAGTATGGCAAACAACCACTAACATTTAATGATAATATTAAATGATGCTTCTGAATAGTAGATGCCCTTTCAAATAAATATATTTTAAAGTACTTAAATGGTACTTTATTCAAATATACAATATTTTACTACAAACACAAAACAGCAAATAGGAAGCTACTCAACCTTCCACTTGTTCCGTTTATTTGAGTCTACACAAGTGTAAGCAGTGAATGATAATTCATTTTCATTTTTGATGTGCTAACTTCAATTTATAATGCTTATCTAATTCATCTAATTACAAGAAGCAGAGCATCCATCACTGTCTTTTAAGATACAGCCTGGTTCAGTTGTGCTGTGACTGATACGTAATAAAACTATTAAAAACCGATTTGTTTCTTAATTAAAAAATAAATTTGTTTGATTAAAAAGCACAAATTGTTTCTTAATTTTCTCCACTTACTGTTCCTAATTGATTTGGATGTATTTAAGACATGCTTTTAATCTTTCTTTTGATTTTTAAGAAGGCTGGTTGCCTCTGTCCATTTCATACCCTGACACAAAAAACCTTTGGTTTTGGGGTCGTTGTTTTGCAAATCTTTGCATAGACTCCTCTGTTCAATACCTTTAAGTAGAAACCAGAACCCTGCAAATGGGTCTGATGAAATGGAAAAGAGTGAATTTATTTATTTTACTGAGCAAAAAAATTATTTACTGCATGATAGTAATAAAACCTCGGTGGTTTTAATTGTAAGATGCATTCTGTTACCAGATTAACTTCAGCTCACACCTGTGCAAAAGAACAACTAAAGCAGATTTGGTGAAACAATTGGTGTGACATTGGTTGTGTCTTGGTGCTGTGCTTTTCTGCAAAGCAGTTCAACAATCAAGTGGGAGGGTCCAGGAGATCAACAACAACAACAACAACAACAACAACCCTATACTTTTGTACAGCTCTAATCAGCCTCATAACGGCGTTTCCGTGCACTGCTCTGGTTTTGCCAGAAGCGGCTTAGTCATGCTGGCCACATGACCCAGAAGCTGTACGCCGGCTCCCTCAGCCTGTAAAGCGAGATGAGCGCCACAACCTCAGAGTCGTTCGCGACTGGACTTAATTGTCAGGGGTCCCTTTACCTTTAATCAGCCTCACAGTGTCCCTAAAATGTTGCCATGCTCAAGGTGGGGATATTATTTGAGGCTTGGGGAGAGGAAATGGTGAACAGCAAGGTTCAAAAGCCTCTTCTTAGCTATTTAAGATTGTGTGTAACTTCCATATGACTTGCAATAACTGGAGATATAGATATTATTCAAGAACATCAATGTCTGGTCTGAAACACATTGGGAAGGAGGACAATTGCTCCCCTGTCATTCCATAATGGCATCCCAGTCAGAGTCGTCTACAACAACTGCAGACCATGTTTACTCTGATGTTATGTCTAATTCTACTGGACTTACTACGAGGTAAGTGTGCACTGTATGGCCTGATCCTTTGTGTATTTATTTAAAAGTAATTCAGTTAATTCAGTGGGTTTTGGTAGTTTGTGTACACAGAAATACAAGTTTTTAAATTATAATCTATTCCCTCTTCTCAGGGTTTCACCTGCAAAAGAAATGTACAAACATATCAGATTCTATGTGAACTCTCAGATAATTTCTGAGATGGCTGTCTCCTGGTATCCCTTGATCAACTCCAGGGTTTCAAGGTTAAGATTTCCTAAGGTTGCAAGTTTAACACCATGGAATATTTAGGTAGCCTTTTTTTTGTTGTTATTCAAATCAGTTGTTTGTTATAGAAATCAATTTATACAGAGCAGGCTCTTCATAGCTGAGCAGCCACCTCTGCAAATTCCAGGGTTGATTTACTGTTTCCATTCCTTGCACTCTTTTTAGTGGAGCATAAAATTGAAAGGCTTATGTCAAACCCATTGGCACGTGGACACATTCAAGACAAAATTAATTTTAAGGGCACTTACAGGATACAAAAATCTAAGCGGTGCTTTACAAATCTACGGCACAATTTACAGCACTTTAGGAAAAAAAGCTTGCGCAGAAGAGAAGATTGGATGCTTTCTAATCTATCAGAATCTCGTTAGCTATAGTTCAGTTTGGAGACGGCAAGGAATGGCAGGAAACATTTCTGGGTGAAAGAGGGAGATTCCTGGTGTTTCTTAGCTTCTCTACAGTGGCGTAGCGTGGGGGGTGCTGGGGGGCCCGGCCGCACCGGGCACAACATCTGGGGGGGCGCTCGCACTCGCAGCTCTCTGCCCCTACCTGGCTCACAGGTTAGGGGGCGCAAATTACTTGCCTTGCCCTGGGTGCTGACAACCCACGCTACGCCACTGCTTCTCTATACTGCAACACAAATGTCGATGACAAAAGCGCTTGCTGTTCTGCAGAACTTTGTGAAAGGGGATGGGCAGAATTGGTTGTGACCAGCAAATAACAGCAGCTAGGAAAGCAAGTCAAGTTTTGTGTGGAGTCCTGCCAATAAAATATGCATATCAACATTTTAAATGCGGACAGTTGCTTACTTCCTTGCCATGCCTTTGCTGATGACACCACAATAAAGCCTCTCCTCTTGCAAAGAGGGGAGGGGTTGTGGGCAGGACGCGATGTCTGCCTCATGCAATGGGCATTATGCCCCCTGCCTCCCACTCACCTGGCTGGCGCATCACGCCCACAGGTAAGCGCCCAACCAGGCAGCTTGGAGGGGGCGTGGTTTGCAGTTTAACTTACTGCTGCGCCAGCCATGCGGCCTCATTCCTTCCGTTAAAGGAATCCGGCGGTCATGGATCCTGTCCGATGCCTGTGTGGCAGGGGGCCATGGCACGACTCTCGGTGACATCAGGGGAGAGCTTATAGTTGTATTAGCATCAACAGGCTCCACCTACTGGTGAATAAACTTTTTAGGCTCACCCCTCTCCGAGTGGGTGGAGTCAATCTATCGTGGTCCAATGCCTAAGCCAATACCTTCTCACCTGCTGTAATCAATAAAGTTGTGGCCTTTTCTTGCCCATTAACCTTATATTCCGTGTCCGTGTGTCTTCATTCCACAAAGCGGGGATCGGGTCCTCGAACCACAACATAGAGACAGAAGCAACACAACACGAGCAGCTGCCTCTCCTCTCCTTTCTTCTCCCCAGAAATAACCCACTCCTTAACTGGCCATTCAGCAATGGAATCAGAGGTTTGTTTGTTTTTTAATCTGGGGGAACACGTCCTCCAGCTGCTAGGGAAAGCTACCTAATTTGGCTCCTATTGACTTTCTTTTTTTCAATCTTAGCACACCTCCTAAAATCAACCTGCAGGTCTGTAAATATAAAAAACTGCCTAGTTAATACTTAAGTTAAGGTTGTATAACATCCACAAATCCTCACTGCTTGTTGCAGAAACCAGGCTACTATTGCATTTGTGCCACCTTCCAGTTGCCTGAATACCACTCCCTACTAACAACCAACTGATTAATAAACTTGGATTGAATTGTCTGATACCAGGGGCAGTGCAAAAGAACAGGTGCTACTGATTCTATTTGTCTCTGTCCACAGGGGTGCAGTTTCTCTACGAGTGGCGTTTAATAATAATAATAATAATAATAATAATAATAATAATAATAATAAATTTTATTTATATCCCGCCCTCCCCAGTCGAAGCTGGGCTCAGGGCGGCTAACAACAATCAAAATAATCCAATGATTCTAAAAACATTTCATTATAAAAATTAATTCAAATCAAATTGATGGCAACCATTAAGCAAAATTCTGTGCAGATTGCCAGAGGAGGGGGGTCAGGCTGCGCCCTGACCAAAGGCCTGGTGGAACAGCTCTGTCTTGCAGGCCCTGCGGAAAGATGTCAAGTCCCGCAGGGCCCTAGTCTCTTGTGACAGAGCGTTCCACCAGGTTGGAGCCGCAGCCGAAAAAGCCCTGGCTCTAGTTGAGGCCAGCCTAACCTCTCTGTGGCCCGGGACCTCCAAGATGTTTTTGTTTGAAGATCGTAAGTTCCTCTGTGGGACATACCAGGAGAGGCGGTCCCGTAGGTACGAGGGTCCTAGGCCGTATAGGGCTTTAAAGGTTAAAACCAGCACCTTAAACCTGATCCTGTACTCCACCGGGAGCCAGTGCAGCTGGTATAGTACTGGATGAATGTGATCTCGCAGCGAAGACCCCATAAGGAGTCTCGCCACGGCATTCTGCACCCGCTGGAGATTCTGGGTCAGTCTCAAGGGTAGCCCCACGTAGAGCGTTTTCTGGAATCTCCCTGGCAGTATTGCCAAAACTAGCTCATTCAGTCTTGCTCGTGTGTACACCCTTGCGTTGATTCAGGTTGGTCAAATGGGAGAGGTTAGTCGCCATTGGCTGTCCATTGGCAAAAGATGAAAGCATATGATTTGAAAAAAAGCTTCAGTAAGAGCCTAAGATTGAACACTGAACAGTATGTGCAACAAAGTGCTAGTGAAATCACTGAAAAGCTTCAAGCGCTGTAAATTCAAGATGGCTAGTGACTAGATAGCTTGTGATGAGCGTTGGCAGGTCTTCACTTAGAGACAGTGTCTCTGTAAAACTTCTACTGCTGTGTGCAGTGCAAGGAAATGCTCCGTTCTGGATGCATGCCTTTGAATGCTTGCACATTTCATCTCTCCCAATAATGAAAGGAAATAAAATCAAACTAATAATTCCAGGGACCTATTTGGCTATTTTGACTTCCACAAATGTGTACATAAGATTCAACACAGATTCTATTAATGGTTGGAAATAAAGATGAAAGAATGTTGATACATTTACAGTTTAATTGAAAGGGCACGAGTGCAACTGGGATTTTAGAGTTCACAGAAACTGTACAGTACACTTCAGTGCTACACGAGTTCTTGACTTTGAGAGAAAATATATTCTCTTTCAAGATTTACTTTCAAGCTCCCCAATTATAATGGGTGCCCTAGAAAAATGTGCAGCATATTGTCAGCATCTATCATCTACAAAAGATAGCAATAAGTAATATATCTAGAGAACTGCCCAAGATAATCAAGATTCTGCACAGTAGGAAGCCACTATAAGACCCAAGCGTAGGTAGATTCCGGTAATGTAAAGTCTTAGATTAATTAGCTGGCTGTGAATAGGAATACTGAATAAAAATCTTACATTAGGGAGACTAGAAGGGGGTCGTTTCAAAATGGCTGCCTGGAGGCAGAGATGTGTAGGAACAAACAAGAGTACTCCTTAAACTAGCTAATTACTGGAAGAAGGCAGATCTAGTATAGTTCATCAACAATGAATTTCTGCAATGTGCCTTATGTGTATTCCAAGGGAAGGATCAAAGGGGAAGCAGAAGCCACAAGGGAAGGCTGAGAGTGGACAGAATCCAGAATTATTGTTTGGGATCTCTGTCAAATACTTGGTGATGGAGAGGAGGGTTTGAAGGGGGAAGGGCCAAAGGTCACTGGTAGAGAATCCGCTCTGCATTCAAAAGAGCCTTGGCTCAATCCCTGGTCATTGGAGACCATGCTTTTTGGGGGACAAGAGGCGGGCAGGTGTGGAGGATTCCCTGGTCCTGAATGGGGTAACTGTGCCCCTGAAGGACCAGGTGCGCAGCCTGGGAGTCATTTTGGACTCACAGCTGTCCATGGAGGCACAGGTCAAATCTGTATCCAGGGCAGCTGTCTACCAGCTCCATCTGGTACGCAGGCTGAGACCCTATCTGCCTGCGGTCTGTCTCGCCAGAGTGGTACATGCTCTGGTTATCTCCCGCTTGGACTACTGCAATGCGCTCTACGTGGGGCTACCTTTGAAGGTGACCCGGAAACTACAACTAATCCAGAATGCGGCAGCTAGACTGGTGACTGGGAGCGGCCGCCGAGACCATATAACACCGGTCTTGAAAGACCTACATTGGCTCCCAGTACGTTTCCGAGCACAATTCAAAGTGTTGGTGCTGACCTTTAAAGCCCTAAATGGCCTCGGTCCAGTATATCTGAAGGAGCGTCTCCTCCCCCATCGTTCTGCCCGGACACTGAGGTCCAGCTCCGAGGGCCTTCTGGCGGTTCCCTCACTGCGAGAGGCCAAGTTGCAGGGAACCAGGCAGAGGGCCTTCTCGGTGGTGGCGCCCGCCCTGTGGAATGCCCTCCCATCGGATGTCAAGGCGATGGACAACTACCTGACATTCAGAAGACATCTGAAGGCAGCCCTGTTCAGGGAAGTTTTTAATATGTGACATTTTAGTGTATTTTTTATCTCTGTTGGAAGCCGCCCAGAGTGGCTGGGGAAACCCAGCCAGATGGGCGGGGTACAAATAATAAATTATTATTATTATTATTATTATTATTATTATTATTATTATGCTGAACTATATGGACCAATGGTCTGACTCTGTATAAGGCAGCTTTCCATGTTTTCCTAAAGCAAAGAAGGCATCTAGAATGTCAGTGGGATTTGCCTTTCCCAAACATGGCTGATGAGTGCAAAGGCATGTGGGAAGCAAGAGGAGTTCAGTGTGCATCTTTGGGTGATGGTTTCAACCACAATGGGTGTTAAGGTGCTGACCGGTGGGTTGCACAGTGGCTCATTCATGGTGCCTATCCAGAGGTCTTCACTGCCAAACTTTCCAGTGAGCAAACCAGACTCTTTGGGCAAAAATTCATAGGATAGTAGATATGTGCAAAACTCATGTTGCCATAGTCCATACACTCGTAACCAAGAAATATGAAAAGTTTGTCACGGCTAAAATTGGCCACTGTTACTTTAATGCTTAAAAAGCTGGGTCAGTATGAGTCAGCGATCTGCACCGGGTTGTATATATAGAGTGAGATGTGAGTGAAATGTTAGTTTGGGTTGGTTGGTTGGTTGGTTGGTTGGTTGGTTGGTTGGTTGGTTGGTTAGTGAAAACTGGTAGTGTTGATGTGTACAGTTGGTCAGTCGCTTTTGCAGAAAGACTTTTAAGAATAAAAGCAGAAAGTACTCTGCAAGGATATTCTTCTCGTGGACTCTTTTATCCTGACAAGGGTCCGAGGACCAGGCTGAGGCAACAAAGGGAGGTCAGAACTCCCCCTTTTTTTAAACAAACACTGACAAAGTTTTGTCCCTGGTACTGAATAAGCAATTTATGATACACTTCTCTGTTTATATCCACAGAATCACTGAGTTGGAGAAGGGCCTTGTGAGCTATTGATCTAATCTAATCACCTGCCTGATGCAGGAAATCCAGGGCTTGAGCATCTCCAACAGATAGGCTTTGCTGCTGCTGCTGTGATAATGTCTTAATAAAAAGTTTCAAAGAAAATGCTGTGCTTGACAGTCTGGTGTGACCTGGCAGAAAACGTTCAACTGAATCTGACAAGCAGGAAATCAGTCTTCTATGGTGAGTTCTTGCAAGGGAAGAGTGGCTCGGAGTCTTTCTGTTTCTGTGCATTCCTGGTTAGCACAGACTGGCATGTCTCTACTGATTTTTCATGGCTGTCAGGGGCTGTCCCTTAGAGAGGTAGTCCTTGCCCTGTCTACCCAAACCCTACAGCTACCTCTGAAAAGAAACATAGCACCAAAACAGAAATCATCATTATTTCCTAGCCCTGAGAAGAGGTGAGGAGGGCAGAAATAATGACTCCTAGCTGATACCCCATGTCACTTTGCAAACTAGATTGATTTGTCCAAAGTAGAACAAAAAAGCACCCTGTTTTCACCTCCATCCAAAGAGCATGGCAGAGTATATAAGAAAACAAAAAGCAATCCAAATGAATTTGAGGCATGTTTCATGCAGGGCCCTCTGCACTTATGGATCAGCCGCCATTTTACACCTGCTGTGAAGAACCATGGGGTGCTCTCTGCTCATTCCAAGTGGGAAGCAAGAAGCAGATCAGAAGATAGTTCTCAAAAAAAGAAGCTGTGCATGTGCAATGGCCAATCACTACTTATCGTTTGAAGAAAGCAGTTCCCGTTTCCATCACTCACTCAAGAAAAAAAGGCAGGTATTTGTTGGATTAATCCTCTTAAATCACAAGTGCAGGTATGGCTAGAGACAAATGAGAGTGCACACACATCTCCCAAAACTGAAGGTGATGTGACAGAGCGGGTAATTGGGAAGCTTATTTCAGCCTGGGGTGGAGGAACCAACTGAGAGTTTAACTTTGCCAAGAAAGCTAGTTTCTAACCTCCTGCACCCCTCTCTGTTCTCTTATCCAGGTAACCAAACAAACCCCTGTGCAAACAGAACATCAGCAATGTCTAGGCAACACGATGGCCATGTACATACACAATAGACAATCTTTTATAGAATTCCTTCAAACCATAACAAGTCGAAAATGAAATCTTTAGTCTCAAAGTCTATTAAAATCTTTAAATGAAGCGAGGTACCAGATTTTGCACAATGGAAGACAAGCTGTGAAACTTTGTTTATTCAGCAAATATGATGTCTAACACTGAACAGTGATTCCTGATACTGACTACTGTTTCGCAGAATTCTTTGTCAGCATGGTTGGGGGATATAGAATTGCTTCATAAACCCATTTTATTTTGAATGAATGCATGTAAATGAAAATATTAGAACATGAGAACTGTTCCATAGCATTTGATATTTTCATGGTTTGAAGGAATGCTATAAAAGATTGTCTATTGCGTATGTACATGGTCATCGTGTTGCCTCTTATCCAGGTAAGAAAGATACATTATCAGAACTCAAGGCCATGGAGGGGGTGGTCTGGGAAGGGTTATGTGAGCCAGACAGAGAGGCATTTAGCTCCCAGGCCTGAGGTCCTCCCCCTCCCTTGGTGATAAATGAATAGAGACATCATTGTCCGTGAGGAACATGGCCATCCCGCTACCATTTTTGTCCAGTTATTTGAAGTGCTTAAAAATCCTGCATCAAGAGGGAGCCAGGCAAAGTTAATGATATACCTGCTCATTTGTGTTTTTCTCATACAATGAGCAGCCCATTTAATTGTCCAAAAGAGTTTTTGCAGGCACAGCAGTAATAAGCAGTGCATCTTTCCCCCTAGGGTCTGCTTTCAACGCTCAGCAACCCTAAGTCTTCCACAACTATAAATCTCTGCGTACATTAGTATAGTGATGACAGGTAAACATACACACCTGTGGCACTGTCTATAAATTGTATATTTTGGAAAGGCAAAGTTCTTAACAGTGCTTTCTCAGTTATGACAGAGTGCCGTTGTTGCCACCAAAGTATCCGTTGGGGAGATGGTTGGGTTTCTATTCCTCTCCCTGTACAAATATTGTGTAGGATTGGTTCATCTCATGTCTGTGTTATGTATTCCAGCTCCGAATCCCCCGAGATCTGCTTTTTAGCACTAAAGACTATGAAGAAGATCGGCAGAAGGGACGTGAAGAAGAGTTAAGAGCCTCGGATATAAAATCTCCAGGTTGATGGACTGTCTGGAGTTGACAGAAGGGACGGCAGAGTCCGAGACCAGGGAGAGGAGACGGTGGAAGAAGATTGGGAATTTAAAGTTTATATTTGGAAATTTTGTAAAAATTTAATGAGGGAGAGAAAAATCGTGGAATGAAATTTTTATGACCCTAGTGGAAATGTTTTAAGAGATTAAGTTCAAATAGATATATTAGTTTTAATGAGAAATAAGATTTAAAAAAGTAAAAACGGATTGTTAATTGGTGAAAGAAGAGAATGTAAAATTACAGTACATTAAGATAGATTATAAGGACAAAATAAAGAGGGAAAGGATTTGCTGAAATATCTAACTGAATTAGAATACAAAAAAGGGAGGTGGGAGGAGGTCAGGGAAACAAGCAAATGAAAGATAAATTATGTGAAGGTTTGATGTATTATTTGCTTTTCTTTTATCTTAATTTTTTATTTTTTATTTTTATTGTATTCTTTTTTATTGTGATACATTGTTTTGTTTTTTGTTTAATTTGGTGTTTTTCTGTTTCATGTGTAACCTTTAAAACCTCAATAAATATTATTTTTAAAAAAGAAAGATTGTTGGAATCACAGGAGCGGATGTTTACTGTACTGTTTCCGTTTGTTTTTGCTTTCACTCCTGACTCCTCTCCGAGGAAGATGAGGGAGAAGAGACATGTTTTCCTTTGTTCTGCCTTATGCTTAATGAAGTAGCTTAGCGCTTACAACCCCAGCCTAGCTCTGACTGCGTTTTATCTCTGCTGGACTCTGGATGTGTGCTCAGTGTCTCCAAGGCATGAGTCACTGCAAATCGTCAGGGAAGGTGGTTTGGAACTCCCCAGAGCTGCATGCTGCACCCTGATGGAATAGACAGGCTGGAAACGTTCCTGTCGTATGCTTGGGGGTTGCCCTACCCCCCGGCCGACCCGACAGAGATGTGGTCAGGGAGGGAACTGATGACATACTCAGTGATGCCCTGCCTTTTTGGACAGCTTACCTGATTCCTCTCTCCCCCCATATTGATTGTCACAGGCCCATCAATTCTTCACTTCCTCTTTGTAGCCTCAGCATATGCTCAATTATATTTTATTTTCACTGAAGCACAACTGCTTCAATAAAAATGAAATTAAAATGCATGAACAAGCAACTGCTGAAAAGGAAAATTAAGGAATTTCAGGGCCCACAGCTAGCAGAGAACAGGAAATATCTCATCAAAGGACCGCTTCATTAATGCCCATGACTAGAAGGGAACAGGAAATGACAAAAGGCCAGTTTTGATATAATGATGGCAAAGAGAAAGTGCTACTTCATTAAATGGAGAGACCTTTGCTGCACACCTAATCACTCTGAACTGAATGGGATTCATTTATGGGTAAATATACTTATTATCGTCGCATGGAGATAGCCATTGATGGACTTTTTGTAGAGAATTCTGTATTTCATCTATATCCTGCCTTTCATTCAAGGAGCTCAAAAAAAGGGTGCATGTTCCTCCCCACAATTTTTATTCTTCACAAGAACCCTGTGGGGCAGGTTCGCCTAAGAGAGCTGGTGAGCTTCATGGGTGAAAAGGGTCCTAGCCCTAGTCCTAGCCTGACACTCTAACCAGTGGAACCACATGTTTAATATCATTTCCCTAAAACTGCAGACGAAGTGGTAAAACTAGCAGAAGAAGAAGAAGAAGAAGAAGAAGAAGAAGAAGAAGAGGAGGAGGAGTAGTAGTAGTTTGGATTTGATATCCCGCTTTATCACTACCCGAAGGAGTCTCAAAGCGGCTAACCATCTCCTTTCCCTTCTTTCCCCACAACAAACACTCTGTGAGGTGAGTGGGGCTGAGAGACTTCAAAGAAGTGTGACTGGCCCAAGGTCACCCAGCAGCTGCATGTGGAGGAGCGGGGAAGCGAACCCGGTTCACCAGATTACGAGTCCACTGCTCTTAACCACTACACCACACTGGAAGTGGAGATAAGACCCCTCTCAGGGAAAAGAAAATTTAAGAAAAAGCCATCTTACTTAGAAGGATTCAGCACAGAGTATTTTCTGCTATTTGGTTAATATCCATCCTTTAAATATGTACTGCACAGCTGCCCGTCTTGCTCATTTTAAACATGCTACCTGCATATCTCCTTTCTGTGATTAATCCATTATACTCTTGGTGACACGATTTACACTTTAAAATTTTGATTTAATTTCAATTACAGCAACCTGTGGAAACATGTTCCAGCGGAGGCTATGCAGAAAGTTAATTGGATGATCAATTTAGAATGCCTGTGCCGTTACGAAATTTTCCAAAGTCACAGGTGTGTTACAGAAGGGGATGGGGGCCCAGTAGAAGAAGCTTCTTTAAATGAGGAATCCACAGGGAGGCGTCTTGTAGGGTAACTACTACGCAATGCACTGACACAGACAAGCAGCTTATGAAGGACATTAATCAAGGGGAAAGTGAACAGGGAATGAGATGCTTCAGGCCACAAAGGCTTTCCAAATGGCATCCTTAGCAATAAAGGAAGACAGAAGTCTGGAGGAGGGAAATAAAGCAGGGTTTTCACGAGGAAATAAATGGAATTGCCCCAGAACATCCCATCTGTCAATGAGGTGGCTTTCTGTTGCTCAGAGGTGGTCAAGTGAACCATGGGGGGGGGGATGGGATTTCTTAAAGTATGTTTGTTAAAGCATACTTCCAAACTGGCCTGTGGCAAAAATAGCGCTTGGTTAAATGCAACGAAGAACCGAAGCCATCTCAGCAGTGTTGAAGGGTGCTTGTGTGAAAAGAGCCTCAGAGGAAAGCTATGATAGATCATCCCATGCCCTCAGGGCCAGGACTAGAAGCAACTAAACTAGCAGAAACATTTCTTCAAAAGGAACCTCTACAACCAGTACTTTTCTGGCCTAAGGACGCCATGAGCCCCAGTGCAAATGGAGCCGTGCACTTTTCCTGCTCTACAGAAGTAAATGTCTAGTGAAGGCCATGTTCTTTTGAACATAGAGGAACCCCTCAGTGAAGGCAAAGCACTTTGAACGCTGCAGCTTTTATGTCAGGCTCAGCCTGAACATGGCTGTAGCTGAGGCAGCCTCTGAGCATTGCCCTCATTCAGTTCCTCTGCAATGAAGTGTCCAGGATTTGCTCCCCTGGCCTTTGCTGAAGTCAGAGCTTGCATCAGAACACATCTCTGGTTTATTTGGTGTGGTTTTTTTTTTTTTAAATCTCAGTGTAATTTTTGTTTGAGTAATGGAAGTGTATTAAAGTTCTCTAGAGGCTGACTGGCAACACTGCTGTCTGCGCTTGCAAATCATGGTTGTTTTAAGGGAACTTAAGGGAGATGGATGGGTGCCACTGATTCCCTAGGGGACGGTTGTTTAGTTTTTAGATTCTACCATTTCTTATGTTTAGCTGCCCAGGACATTTTTGGTTGTATGGATTTTAACATGTTTAGGTAAAAGAAACCCAGTTGTACTTATCAAATGGCAGAAGTAAATAATTGTGTTGTTGTCTAGAAAGACATTGTGAAATCCAGCAATACCACCTGAATGCCAAACTTTTGGGGGGCGGGGCGGGGGGGGGGAGAATCTCTTATATAGGGCACCCCATGCAGCCTTGCAAACAAGTCTAAAAATAATGAGACACATTTCTATACTGCCTTATGTTGTTCAAACTGCTTTGCATACATTGGGTTGGACCCATACAAATTTAGGTGTACAGTGGTGCCTCGCAAGACGAAAAGAATCCGTTCCGCGAGTCTCTTCGTCTAGCGGTTTTTTCGTCTTGCGAAGCAAGCCCATTGATGGCTTAGCGGATTAGCGCTATTACCGCCTTTTAGCGGCTTATCGGATAAGCAGATAAGCAGCTTAGTGGCTTAGAAAAAGGGAGGAAAAAAAACCTGCAGGAACTCGCAAGACATTTTCGTCTTGCAAAGCAAGCCCATAGGAAATTTGTTTTGCGAAGCACCTCCAAAACGGAAAACCCTTTCGTCTAGCGGGTTTTCCGTCTTGCGAGGCGTTCGTCTTGCGGGGCACCACTGTACTTAGTTCCTATTGAAATCAACATCTCAGCGGCAGTTTTGGCACTAGATGAAGACAAATCATAAATATTAATAGACATTTGTCTTCTTTCTTTCTTTTTTTTAAACCCACCTATGATGGATGCTTGTTAACTTGATTCCCTTGTTTTCTTTTCATTAAGGGAAGCAATAGAAATAATCAAGAATTAACCTCCTGAAGAGAAAGGAGCCAGACTCGAACGGTACTTAATCCTTGAGAAAATTAAATGCTGGAAACCAGAAAGCTGCAAGGTTAAGGGGCATAGCTTTGTTGAATGCTTAGCTGCGCTTTTGATTCTGCAGAAATGTTAAGAGTGCAACCAAGTGAGACTGCAGGGGATACGTGATCAAATCTCCCTTTTGGGGGTGGTCATATTGGAGACATTGCGATGGGAAGAGTTTTTAAACATCCTTCTTCCGTGCACTACTTTATATCAACATTTTATATCTCCACCCAGTTTGAAGCTATCATTCCTCCCCCCACTCTAGCCTGAAGCTCCTATTTGCTTTCCCTGTGTGTGTGGAACAAACAGGCACCATATAAGTTAGCCATATAAGTACCAAAATAGGAAAAATATAATCATATCTCAGCTGGGAATATATGATGTGAAATTGCCTGTTTCTATTTTCATACCATCTCATGAAATTTCATTTGGGGGTGAGTTCTTGTCACCTTAAAATATAAATAGTCTAAGGAACTATAAAGCCCAAGCAATTCCCATAAGCTGCTGAAGTTTTACTTACTAACGCTGCACATATGTTATGAAGCGAGATTTAAAAGCACTGTTTTGCAGCCATTTTGGACACCATGTAATGACTGATCCATTGGGGATGCACAAGGAGTTTCTAAATCATCCCGTTTAGTGACTGACCTCTGCCACTTGCAGTCTTACTAATGTTGCTGGACTCCAACTCCCATGATCCCTAACCAGAGGGCATGCTGGGAGAGGCTGATAGGAGCAGGACTCCATCAACATCTGGAGGGATGCAGGTTATTTATCCCCATGTTACCAACGACATACATGCACACCTTTTTATCTTACTCTACAAATGAGTATCCTGCCAACCTAGCAGTTCGAAAGCACAAAGTGCAAGTAGATAAATAGGTACCACTCCAGCAGGAAGGTAAACGGCGTTTCCATGCGCTGGTCTGGTTCACCAGAAGCGGCTTAGTCATGCTGGCCACATGACCTGGAAGCTGTACGCCGGCTCCCTCGGCCAATAAAGCGAGATGAGCGCCACAACCCCAGAGTCGGCCCCGACTGGACCAAACGGTCAGGGGTCCCTTTACCTTTTACAAATGAGTAACAGGTGCACAGAGAGCACTGGGAAATGTGTGTCAGGGTAAAACATAAGCCTGCCATTACAAAAGATGAATTCAGGTAAGTCAATTTCCACATGATGCAGCTTTGTCAACATTGCATAGTGGGGTTCCCAGAGAATGGTGGCCAGTTATCATGGCCCCCAAGCTTCTCAAGTAGGTTTGATTATAAATTTAAGATCTGTACGATTAGCTTAGCCAACGCACCCCCTAGTTGCAGCAGCCAACCGTGACAGTTAGCCTTATTCTTGATGTGCACTTATAATGAAGCTTTCCTTCTCTCCCCATTTCCCCTAACTTCTGATGGTAACAGTCCTAAATACGCTTAATTAAATACTCAATGATTGGGACTAGATCTGGCCTACCTACTGCCCTTGTCCAAATGATTAACATCATATTTATTCCTCCCACCTCGGAGGGAAATCATCTTGGAAACAGCAACGCTGTGAGAGAAACTCACACAAACGTTTACGGCTGGGGGCATGGCTTGAGTGCTCTGCAAGCTCTGACCCACCAGCCACCCAAAGGCCACACTGCTGTGGTTATAAATCACCAATCCAGACCAAATCATCACAGGGGGTAAAGCAAACGAAGGTACGCAGGCACAGATTGCTTGGGAAGAGCCCTACAGAGCGGTGAGATTTAGACAGCTGTCAGAAAAGCAGGGACATTCAGTCTTTACAACTAGGCCTGATGCTCCTGTACAGATCCTTCTTCTAATAAAGAGGTAAGTCCACTTACTTCATGTGATTTACTGTATGCTCCCAACTGACTCCGCTGCTCCTGATCCCCTAAAGGCAGCAGGGGAGACAGGTGACATGGATTGCTCCCATTTGTAGCTACTTCCCTATCCAGTGTATGTGTGGATGTGACAGGGATGGCATGAGCCTTGCTGAAAGTTATATGGTTTGGGACGATCTGGAAAGAAGGCTCTAAATGTCTAATGCTGGGTAGATTACGCAATTTCAGAAACATCTCTTAAAGAGAACAAACTGCATAAAACATAGCAACCGCCAAGCCAGCTGAGGACGGCATCTTTATCTCGAGTGAGGCTTTTATTGGTACCTTCAAGAGAAAGAAGAATTGCTCCATGAAAAGAAATGTGCTTATCTCTCGAGACATGCTTGTTGAGCTTTAAACAGTTATGCTCAGTGCTAAGAAAAAGCGTGTTCAAGGCCTAAACCACTTTCTTGAAGATACACAAAGAAGCCATCATTTCGGGAGCAGGAAGCCCCACAGCTTACTTGCCCATGAAAGAACAGAGTCAGCTTTGCTCATGTGAACGAAACAGGCCTGGAATCAGCACCTGGCAGAATGGGACATTTGTCAGGGCCCACATGCCACCGGGGCCTATACCTTGCCTGCCTTCCCTGCATCTGCTGCCACTGGGACCCACTGGCTTGCTTGGGGGTCGGGGAACATGATCTGCTATGGGGGGCCACTCACAGCTGGGGGGCGGCAGCTGATACCCGCCCCACCCCCTTGCCCATCGGGTTATCTAGTGGCATCAGCAGTGCTATAATCGCCAGCATTATGACCATGCATTTTTCCTCTAGCAAGCCATACAACACAGGAACAATACTTTTGCAGGGTTCTGCACAGCACTCTAGATTAGGGATGCCTGAAGAATTCAGAAACAAGTGTAAAAATGATTTGAAATGGATATTCTGAGATAAATGTAAGAAAATGAAGAAATAACAATAAAAGGATCGTTTTCATTCTGAGCACAGCAACCTGCTCTGCCTCCAGTATATACTAAACATTCACAAACCTACCTACAAGAAAACTTTGAAGAAAACAAAAACTGAAGCTAGGGGGTGGAACATCAGATGCGATGGGATAATGGAATGGGGATTCTTGTGGGGTTGCCAATACACCCATGGTATATGTGTTTATTGTGTGAATTGCCCGTGCATTTTAAGGCAATTCTTAATTGATTCAAATGTATTCGTATAATTGCTGTAATGACGTTTAATTGTGCAATTAGTGTAAAGGCATGCAATCATGTAATTAGGGTGTGTAATTACAATATGTAATAATATTAGACTGTTGTACAATCCTGTTTTTTAACTGTAGAAGAAGGAGAGAAAGAGATGCATGTGGTACTAAAAGCATCAGTGTTCTGAAATGCATGGCAACATAAAAATGTATGAATGTTAAAAGCTCCCAGGAAAAAGGATTTGTATATGAAATGCTAATAGCACTGTAATAGTGCTTCATTAGGGCACCATAATTATTACAAAATTGCTGCAAGTGAAAATGGGGCTTGATATTGACAGAAAGGTAATTTTGTTCTGATTACAGTGGTGCCTCGCAAGACGAAAATAATTCGTTCCGCGAGTCGCTTCGTCTTGTGATTTTTTCGTCTTGCGGAGCGCGGATTCCCCGGGTATTAACGGTTTTACGAAAAAGGAAGCAAACTCGCAAGACGTTTTCGTCTTGCGAAGCAAGCCCATAGGGAAATTTGTCTTGCGAAGCACCTTGAAAAACGGAAAACCCTTTTGTCTAGTGAGTTTTTCGTCTTGCGAGGCATTCGTCTTGCGGGGCACCACTGTACCAGGAGGCTTGTTAAGGACTGAAGATTATTTTGGGTCTAACGACCCAGAGGGGCACAACGTCTGCCAAAGTTAAAGAGAGGAAACCTCTTTTGAAGGTGCACTTTCAGCAACAATCAGTTGATAAGTTGCTGGGGGCGGGCCTTCAAAGAGACATGCTGTAACACCCAATCAGCTTTTAAAGTGAAGTCCCTTTGAAGTCTCTGCGGAGGGGGAAAGATGCCATTAGTCAGTATGGCCCATCAACATGGAAAGAATTGTGAAAGCTCTACAATTCCTACATATTACTATGCATGCCAAGAGAAGGCATTGCAAATCAACCCTAGGCATCCTCTTATAAAAGACATGCTCAGACATGTGCAAGCAAATGAAGCTTGAACATTGCTGCGGCTTCCTTCGCAGCTGCTATCCTAAGATCAGGGCATCTGCCACCAGATACAAAGGGATATGGAGAGAGGATGGAAAGAGGCCCTTCATTAGAACATGAACCCTGGGCCAGATGAAAGGGTGGAAGGAGAACCGAAAGAACCGGAAGAGGATGATGAAGAGGAAGAACAAAAGTAGGAAACAGAAGATGCTGAAGAGAAAAGGGAGCCCACAGATGTTTTTTAAAAAAAGATTGTAAAGTGCACTCTCACAAATAGCACACCACATCTGGAATGAAAGAGGAAAGTGAAATAAATTTGGTTCCCTCCTCCCCACTGTAAAATGTGATGGGAGAGGCTTAGGGTTACGGGCAGCGGAACTGCATTCTGTAAACATGTAAATGTACTATTTAACTGACTACAGTGGTGCCCCGCAAGACGAACGCCTTGCAAGACGGAAAACCCGCTAGACGAAAGGGTTTTCCGTTTTGGAGGTGCTTCGCAAAACGAATTTCCTATGGGCTTGCTTCGCAAGACGAAAATGTCTTGCGAGTTCCTGAGGGTTTTTCCCCCCTTCCCCCCCATTTTCTAAGCCGCTAAGCCGCTTATCCGCCTATCCGCTAAGCCGATAAGCTGCTAAAAGCCGCTAAAAGCCGCTAAGCCGCTAATAGCGCTAATCCGCTAAGCCGTCAATGGGCTTGCTTCGCAAGACGAAAAAACCACTAGATGAAGAGAATCGCGGAACGCATTCTTTTCGTCTTGCGAGGCACCACTGTACTTGGTGCTGTACCATGCCATGGATTCAAAATCAAATTGTTCACACCATTTGCAGTTAAACACCTCCCACCAAAGAACAACAACAACAACAACAACAGCAACACCCAGAAGCAGTTGGGATTCAAACAGCTTCCTCTACTGCCTCTCCAAAGGGGAAAATGCACAGATTTTGCACTCTCCCTCTCCAGAAAGATGTTTTATTTTTATTTAAATGTGTAACAACCCCCACAAAAGCACAGTACTCAGTTTCTCATGCATGAACTAACAATTTTATCTATTGCATTTGCAATGGCTACTTATTTGTATCAGAAGTAATAACTGACTAATCAATGTTCTTCACAATATTATTGACAAAAAGTGCTTTATGATTTGCAAAAGTAAACAAGAATGGGTTTTGGAATACATTCATTACTGGTATTATTCTGATGTAGCCAAATACACATTGGCTTGTTCATTCAAATGAATGGCTAACCCTTATTTGTGCATGGATTTTATGCTAATCACTCCATGCCTAACACTGTGTGATGCCTCTATTGTACCTGCTACTATTAGTGTTCCTAATTAAGGAATTATTTACCAACTATTAGCATGTCTTTGATAGCTCGCTGACATGTTAATTATGGCTAATTGAGAGTTTGCACAGACATGATTCCATTTCCATTCTTGTATGAAACCTTCCATAAATCCATTGTCAGTTTAACTACAATGAATCTAAATTACAGCAGAGTTATAAATGCTCTAAAAACCAAATTTTAGTAACTTACATTGCTCTGCTTTTTAATTTTAAGTATCTGTCACCTTATTCATGGTTTCTCTACCTTATGTCACACCCATTTAAGATACTGGAGCCATGAATCATTCCACACACACTTAAAAACAGAAAGCAGATCAATTTAATAATCCTACGCACACTTCCAAGATTAAGCTCCATTGAACAGTGAGAAAGCATGAGCAGGGTTGCACTACACATAGCCAAATTTAAAAAGTCAATAATTTATAGCATTTCTAATGCTTTGGTGTAATGTATGTTCATTGTACCTTACAACTATCATTCTTTTGCCTTCCAACTTTACTGCAGTTCTACAGAAGTGCAGAAAGTGCTATTAGGCACAGAACTGCTTTCTGAAAACCTCTTTTTTATATAAAAAAAGTTTCTACTTGTTATGCCTTGAATATATGCTTTAAAGTGGAAGGGTAATGACTTCTTGAAACTGAGAAGACTTCTGGAAACTGAGAAGACTTCTGGAAACTGAGAAAAAATTTCCAGTATTTAGGGTAGGGCTTCAATGCTTTTGCTGTTGGATTACTGAAACCATAAAAAATACAGCAAATATACAAGTGTGCCTTTTTACTATACTGTAATGATGCAACTTTTTAAAACAAATGATATCAAAACTAGTAGTTGAGTATAAAATGAATAGAGAACAAAAGGAAGACGGGGAAAGCTGCACTTGGTTCTAGTGTACAAGAGAAAGTGCAGATCTAGTTATCCTGTTACAGCAGCAGGAGTGGTCAGTGTGGTCCTCCAAATGTTGCTGGTCAGCTCTTCCTTCTAAGCTGGGGTCCACAAGGGGTGACTGAATCCCAGCTGGATCCAAGGCTAGGGTAGTTGACAGGAGATCAGGACCAAGGTCAGCTCACTATGGACTTAGGCTCAGAGTCAGTCTGGATCAGGCTTCCTCAAACTCGGCTCTCCAGATGTTTTTGGCCTACAACTCCCATGATCCCTAGCTAGCAGGACCAGTGGTCAGGGATGATGGGAATTGTAGTCTCAAAACATCTGGAGGGCCGAGTCTGAGGAAGTCTGGTCTGGATAAAAGACTCACAGGAGACATGAGAATAGGATGCTGCTCCAATGATGGTCCAGAGCCAACACAGCTTAAGTGGTCATAGAATCATAGAATCAGAGTTGGAAGAGACCCCAAGGGCCATCGAGTCCAACCCCCTGCCAAGCAGGAAACACCACCAGAGCACTCCTGACATATGGTCGTCAAGCCTCTGCTTAAAGACCTCCAAAGAAGGAGACTCCACCACACTCCTTGGCAGCAAATTCCACTGTCAAACAGCTCTTACTGTCAGGAAGTTCTTCCTAATGTTTAGGTGGAATCTTCTTTCTTGTAGTTTGGAGCCATTGCTCTGTGTCCGCTTCTCTGGAGCAGCAGAAAACAACCTTTCTCCCTCCTCTATGTGACATCCTTTTATATATTTGAATATGGCTATCATATCACCCCTTAACCTCCTCTTCTCCAGGCTAAACATGCCCAGCTCCCTTAGCCGTTCCTCTTAAGGCATCGTTTCCAGGCCTTTGACCATTTTGGTTGCCGTCCTCTGGACACGTTCCAGTTTGTCAGTGTCCTTCTTGAACTGTGGTGCCCAGAACTGGACACAGTACTCCAGGTGAGGTCTGACCAGAGCAGAATACAGTGGCACTATTACTTCCCTTGATCTAGATGCTATACTCCTATTGATGCAGCCCAGAATTGCATTGGCTTTTTTAGCTGCCGCCTCACACTGTTGGCTCATGTCAAGTTTGTGGTCAACCAAGACTCCTAGATCCTTTTCACATGTACTGCTCTCAAGCCAGGTGTCACCCATCTTGTATTTGTGCCTCTCATTTTTTTTGCCCAAGTGCAATACTTTACATTTCTCCCTGTTAAAATTCATCTTGTTTCTTTTGGCCCAGTTCTCTAATCTGTCAAGGTCATTTTGAAGTGTGATCCTGTCCTCTGGGGTGTTATTCTGTTTGGTTGGTTTCTCCAAGCTTGGCTCCCCTGATGAAACTGTTGGGGTTTAAAGGGGCCATCCTATTTCTCAGGCACTGGACCAGGAAGAACTGGAGAGGGTCCTGCTGCCCTTGGATGTGGTGTGGCGGAAGAGGAGTGCCCTCAAAAACTGTTGAGGGTTCAGAGGAGTCCTCAGAGACCAAGATGAGGGGCACACATGCACTATCAGGCCATGCAGCTGACCTCCCTGTTGAGTCCTGTGACTCTCAACAGGGGCCTCTGGCAAAGCAGTGACGCTCTCTCTAGGGATTGTCCCTGAACCCAGTTTTTCGCTTCCTCAATGACATCCAACCCCTCCTCGAAAAGCAGAATTTCCTTAGTTATGACAGGAAGCTGTGGAAAGCTGTGGCACTATCTGCAAGATTAATGCATTCTTATTTCACAAGATAAGGTACCTCTGTGGATCTTTGAACATTCTAAAGTGCTACATAAATATGAACTGTTTTCTGAAGAAAAATGCATCTCTTTATGAGGAATGGGGTGTGTGGGTGTGTATGGAAAACTAAACTAAGACTGCAAGACTAAACCTTAATATGAAACATACCTTTAATTATCCTTCTGAAATCTAATATATGGGACAAAGACATCCCACCATTTATTTATTTTTTTGGGGTGCTAGGCCATCTAGCATCACATCGAGAGGAAATGTTTTGCCCTTGGTACCCTTTTCTCTGTGAGAATAATAGGCGACCACTGGCTGAGGTAGGAAAAGCTAAAGAAGTGCACTTTTAGAAGACACTGTTGGAGTGGAGGCTGAGCATGTTCTCTGCCTCCTTAGCCGCCCAAGAGAACGCAAATCAAGCTCATGCCCATCTCCACAGCTTTTTTTTTTTGGAATAATATTTTATTAAGTTTTAACAATAAAGAAGTTATAAAACAACAAATAAAAAAACCACAAGAAGAATACAAAAACACAAAAATACAAAGATACAAAAGTACAAAAATACAAACATTTAACATAAAAAAGGAAAGACAAAAAACAAAAATCCCTCTTTTTTAATTTCTCATCTTTGTTTAACTTATTTTCCTGACTTCCTCACGCCTCCCTTTTTTGTATTCCATTTAAAAATTGGTTCAGCAAATTCATATCATGTTAGTTTATCCTTAATTGTTTTTCCTCACATATTATAGCTTCAAGTTTTCATCTAATATCAATCCAATCTTACATTTTACCTTATTACTAGAACCCCTTCATTTCATTTCAATGTCATCAACATTCAAAAATTTTACAATATTTCTGTAAGTAGATTTTAAATTTCCTCCAATCTTCTTCCACCAACTCTTCTCCCTGGTCTCGGATTCTGCCATTCATTTCCATCCCATCTCCACAGCTCCACCTCTTCATCTACAAAGCATCCTAGGTTCTGCTTCTTGGCTACACTAGAGCAGGGCTGAGGAAACCTAAAGGTCTCCAGGTCCCTCTGTCAGGCCCTTGTGACACTTTCCAGTCCACATCTCCTATCCTCAGGGTACATCCCTCAATGCATCTTCTGGTTGGAATGTGTCCTTGAACTGCGTTTGTGCCTCTTTGTTTGCCTGCATAGAAAGATGTGTGTGACAAGTGCAGGAGGCTCTGACTTTCAATGTACAAAGGTGACACATGTGCTTCCACCCCACTTTTGCCTCTGGTTCCTCCACCCACCACTGGGATGCAGCTCCTGGAAGGATGCTCATAAGGGAAAGAGGGCCTCAGGGCTGGACGAGGTTGCTCTTCCCTGCGCTAGAATGAGACAGAGAACTGGGAACTGTCATTCATCTTGGTAGATGGATTTTCTCTGGCTGATGGAGCGCTGAAGCCAACTAATGCTGCATACTGTCAGTGTCTCCATTCTTAAACAGCAGCATGTAGGGAGAGCTTTAATCTTGCACTACTTCTGGCTCCTGCTGAGGAACCTCTATTCATCATCATTATTAATGATATCACAGTGTATTAAAGTTCTCTCTTACAAGCAAGGCAGCTGATAGAAAATGTCAGGCTGACTCGGTCCTTTGGAATTAATATCCAGGAGCAAAATGACTTACTTAGAAAATCTCTTTCTGTAGCAGGTGACCAAATATCCAGAGTTTTATTTTGTCTAGGAAAGAGCTGCAATTTAGGCACTGTAATATGAATTGCAGAAAACTACAAGAGGTTTACACGTTTAATACTCAGTATTAGCCAAAGTACAGCTTGCCAGTTTTAGTGTAAACTCTGGGATGTAGAAGTGGGAGGGGAAGGGAAAGCTTTGGAACTTCAGTGGGATGAAATCAATTGCCTGTGTGGGTCTGCCCCACTTTTCTACCACTGGGTTGGTTGGTTTCGGGCTGATGTCCCATCTCCTCAACTACTGATGCAGGGCCTAGCTCATTCAAAAATATCACATGACACAACAGATCATACAAGAACAGTCCAGCTTAAAGCCCCATTGTCTCCCAGTACACTGAGAAGATTGCAGCAATGACATGACTGCTACAACAACATGAGCATGTGAAGAACACAACAAAACACTTTAGGGACTACTCTATGGGGCTGCACCATCATGATTTCACCACCACTACCAACGCGGGTGGCGCTGTGGTCTAAACCACAGAGCCTAGGGCTTGCTGATCAGAAGGTCGGCGGTTCGAATCCCCGCGACGGGGTGAGCTCCCATTGCTCGGTCCCTGCTCCTGCCAACCTAGCAGTTCGAAAGCACGTCAAAGTGCAAGTAGATAAATAGGTACCGCTCCAGTGGGAAGGTAAACGGCGTTTCCATGCGCTGCTCTGATTTTGGTGTTCCGTTGTGCCAGAAGTGGCTTAGTCATGCTGGCCACATGTCCCAGAAAACTGTCTGTGGACAAACGCCTGCCCCCTCGGCCAATAAAGTAAGATGAGTGCCGCAACCCCAGAGTCGTCTGTGACCTGACTTAACTGTCAGGGGTCCTTTACCCTTTTTTTACTGTGCACCTAGGATGCAAAAAGACAAGCCCTGCTGGCTGTCTCATGATTTAGAAAGAGACTGCAAATTTGAAAAACGGGGATTTAATATACGGTGGTACCTCAGTTTAAGAACAGTCCTGTTTACGAACTATTCAGTTTACGAACTCTGCAAAACCGGAAGTAGTGTCCCGGTTTGCAAACTTTACCTTGGTCTAAGGATGGAATCCAAAAAGTGGAAGGGCACTGGCGGTGGGAGGCCTCATTAGGGAAAGCGAGACTTGGTTTAAGTACAGTTTCAGTTTAAGAACGGACTTCTGGAACGGATTAAGTTCATAAACCGAGGTACCACAGTGCTGGTAGAGAGACACGGGCTTCAAAAATAAAAGGGAACAAGCTGAATCAAATACAAGGCAGAATTCTTGCTGAGCAGTATTTAGATTGAGGCGGCTGCTCAGTGACTTCACATAATCCCCAAGTGATTCCAATTCGCACACACTGTCAGAGGGAAGAGCCTGGGAACGGCTCAGAATGCCAAATGGACGACAGACAGTGGATGTTCAGGTGTTTTTGCAAACCAGCGCCAAGGAGCGCCAAGGTTACCTAGCAAAGCACTTGCAACTAAACCCTCTCCCTCTCCTTCCCCCCTCTCCCCCCCCTCATTCTCTCTCCAAGACAAGCAACACTGGAGCACCAAAAACCTGAGTCTCCTACAATTGCTGATTTTTATATAACATCTTGCTGAAATGATGACAGCGTGGAGAATGAAGCGTCCACTCGAGGAAATAGCAGGCTGTTTTATTTTATTCTTCCTGTGACTAGGACTGGATTGTCAGACTTCAACTGATTCTGCCTGAAATCAGAAGACGTACCGTATACCGTATTTTTCGCCCTATAGGACGCACTTTTTACCCTCCAAAAATGAAGGGGAAATCTGGGTGCGTTCTATGGGGCGAATGCAGGCTTTCGCTGAAGCTTGGAGAGCGAGAGGGGTCGGAGTTCCCGCAGGGCTGTCTAGGCTGCGGATAGTAGCCTGCTTCCCGGAGCGTCGGGCGCCCTGAAAGCAGAGCGCCTGGCACTTCGGGAACACACCCGCAGCCTAGGCAGCCCTGCGGGAGGTCCCCGCAGGGCTCCCCACGCTGCGGATAGCAGCCTGCCGCCCGGCGGGCAGAGCACCCTGAAGCAAAGCGCCCCTCGCACCGGGCATACATCCGCAGCGTGGGGAGCCCTGCAGGAGTTCCCCGCAGGGCTCCCCACGCTGCAGATAGCAGCCTGGCCTGCTGCCCGGCGGGCGGGGCTCCCTGAAACAGAGCGCCCTGCGCGCCGGACAGACATCCGCAGCGTGGGGAGCCCTGCAGGAGTTCCCCGCAGGGCTCCCCACGCTGCGGATAGCAGCCTGGCCTGCTGCCCGGCGGGCGGGGCTCCCTGAAGCAGAGCGCCCCTCGCGCTGGGCAGACATCGGCCAGCCCCACAAGCTCAGGGGACAGCAGGGAGGCGCAGCGCCACCATCGCGCTGTTCCTCGACCTGGTTCGGTTTCCCTGACCTGCTTTTGGGGGGGAAATAAAGGAAAAAAAATTCCCCTTTATTTCCCCCCCAAAAAACTAGGTGTGTCCTATGGGACGGAGCGTCCTATGGGACGAAAAATACGGTAGATCTTGGTACTGTAAACATTTCCCCATACGTATTACCTCCCCCAAGCTTGATTTCCAATGCCTATCTCTCAGGGCCACATCCAGATTTGAGAAGGCTCTTGGCACTGTGTCCTCTCCATGGATAAGGTGCCCTGTTTGTAGGCGGCTGTGGACTGCCATTTTGAAATTTCCCACGGTGCTTTGGAGCACCCAGTGTAATAGAAGGCCCAGTTGTTAGTGCTGATGAGCCTGTTTGGGTGCTGTGGCTCAGACAGCTGCCTGTGTTTGCTGAGTTCTGCCACTAGGCTCACTCCCTCAGAGGTATGAAATTATTCTGTGGCCCTAGGAAAGCCATTATTTATAGCCAATTTAAATGATTCATCTCTAATGTTTTAGTTTTACACTGATTCGCAGCCCTAGTATTTACCAAGCCCCAAACAAAATAAAACCCCTTTAAAATACATCATGTCTCTGGAATGTTCATTGTGTGCCTTGCAGACTTGACAGCTCATCTAGGACGCCAAGGGACCCATATTTACTTGTATTTAGAAGACTGGCTGACAAGATCTTGGGAAGAACAATCTGCCCTTCAGACAATCTGTTTCTGTTTCAGCTGTGGAGCAAGGAAACAAAAAAAACAGCAGCAGCTTTCAGCTAATACATTTAACAAGAGTCAGGATCATTTTCTCACCTGCCACAGAGCCTATTATTAAAACCCCACCTATGCTGGACGTCCCAGAAAATTTCCACTGACCCTGTTTTCCAGTTTGGATTGTGATCAATCCAGCAGCAAGTGGTCTATGAAAATGCATCCTCCTTTTGACAACTGTGGATTATCAAGGATTCCTTCCGGTGATGAAAGTATTGCAAGGTATAGCTGCAAAAGGGAGTAAATGTTTTGGAATCATTGGCAATGGTAAACTGCAGCCTTTGTGGAAAAGGTTTCTCCTGATTATCCAAATAGAATGGATTTCTAAAAGCCTACATAATTCAGATTGCACGTAACTATAATAATAATAAAAACACGGGGGGGGGGGGGACGAAGATCATGGCCACTGGGCCCATCACCTCCTGGCAAATAGAAGGGGAAGAAATGGAGGCAGTGAGAGATTTTACTTTCTTGGGCTCCATGATCACTGCAGATGGTGACAGCAGTCACGAAATTAAAAGACGCCTGCTCCTTGGGAGAAAGGCGATGGCAAACCTAGACAGCATCTTAAAAAGCAGAGATATCACCTTGCCAACAAAGGTCCGTATAGTTAAAGCCATGGTTTTCCCAGTAGTGACGTATGGAAGTGAGAGCTGGACCATAAAGAAGGCTGATTGCCAAAGAATTGATGCTTTTGAATTATGGTGCTGGAGGAGACTCTTGAGAGTCCCATGGACTGCAAGAAGATCAAACGCATCCATTCTTAAGGAAATCAGCCCTGGGTGCTCACTGGAAGGACAGATCCTGACGCTGAGGCTCCAATACTTTGGCCACCTCATGAGAAGAGAAAACTCCCTGGAAAAGGCCCTGATGTTGGGAAAGATGGAGGGCACAAGGAGAAGGGGACGACAGAGGAGAAGATAGTTGGACAGTGTTCTCGAAGCTACCAGCATGAGTTTGACCAAACTGCGGGAGGCAGTGGAAGACAGAAGTGCCTGGCGTGCTCTGCTCCATGGGGTCACGAAGAGTCGGACACGACTAAACGACTAAACAACAACAATAATACCCAGGATTTATATGGTGCACTTGAAGTATTCAAAACCCATACATCGTTTTTGAGCCATCTTGGCTGTTGGTTCTGGAAAACTTGCTCCCTGGCTTTCAGGCCTTTTCCCACCTGATCTGGGAGGGCGGGGCCCTGACTGACTCCAGCTACAAAAGCTGAAGCTGCTGAAGAGACCAGGGACCATCCGGACTGTCTCTTCGTGCAGACTCAGGTCATCGTCTGAGTTACCACCACCTGCCATGAACCTCCATTGCCTGGATTGGCAGCAATAGCAGCAGATATGTCCTCTGCTTATGATAATATTTTATTCTCTTGTTAACTGTGCTGTTTTTAGATGTGCATGCTATATTTGACTTCCTTTAGTAATGTTTTCTTCTGAAATGTTTAAGATAAAAAAGGTTTGGTTAACTTTCCTGCGTTTAAATTTGCATTCTGTAGTTGACCTCCTTTGCAATGTTCTGTTTTGAAATCTTTTAAGATAATATTTTAATTTCCTGTTAATTATGTTGCTTTGAATGTATGCTTTATATTTGACTTTCTACAGAAATGTTTTATTCTAGATTGTTTTATTTGATGTTTTAATGCAGGATGTAAACAGCGTTCAGTCTTATCTTGAAAATGTAAAGTGGTATAGAAATGAAATTAATGAGAACAACAACAACAATTTTAGAAATTTGTACAGGAGCAATTTGAGGCAGGGAAGTATTTTTATCCCCTTATTGCATATGGAGATTCTCAAGGCCGTAACTCATTTAGAAAATTTGGTGCCGAGATGAGATTTAAGCCACAGACTCCCCAGCCCATGGTCTCCATTCTTAACCCCTATGGTTAGGCTTCCTTTTATTTGCTTTGAAAATTTGAAAAGGTTTTCAGAGTAGCTTTTTAAAAAAATGTTCTAAGTCAGTATCTTCATTCCCAACAACAAAAATTGCTCCTGGAGGACTCACTGCCCCACTGTTTCAATGCTAAGCATCATGCCTCTAAACATTTTGGGGGGAACACTCCAGGTTTGTAAATTATAAATCTTCCCCCACTTCTGATTAATTCTCTTCCCTGTCATATGCAAGAACATAATTCTGAGCAGGCGCAAAAACGCACAAGCCATCACATAAAGCGTTAATTCGGACCCTACATAGAAATGAGAATTGCCTGCGCATTTCTGCTAGATTGTCTGAAGCCCGGACACAGGCCTGATTTTAGACACTGGTGCTTTTGGGGGGGCCACCACAGGTGGACAGATTTAGCTGCAGTGTTAATTCAGTACAGCCTGGTTAAGTTGTGATAAATAATGTTATCATCTATAAAAACAGTAGATAGAATTAGTGGTAGCGGCAACGCAGAGTCACCGTATTTTTCGCTCTATAAGACGCACCAGACCACAAGACGCACCTAGTTTTTGGAGGAGGAAAACAAGAAAAAAATTATTCTGAATCTCAGAAGCCAGAACAGCAAGAGGGATCGCTGTGAAGTGAAAGCAGCAATCCCTCTTGCTGTTCTGGCTTCTGGGATAGCTGCGCAGCCTGCATTCGCTCCATAAGACGCACACACATTTCCCCTTACTTTTTAGGAGGGGAAAAGTGAGTCTTATAGAGCAAAAAATACGGTACGTCATTTATGGCTTGCATCTGTCCATTTTAAGTAAGTGCTGCATATAATTTCTAGAGGTTTTTAAGTTCTTTGCTACCATGGTCTTTCATGTTTTTATTGCATATAATGCTCGGCAATATATTACCGTATTTTTCACTCTATAAGACGCACCAGACCACAAGACGCACCTAGTTTTTGGAGGAGGAAAACAAGAAAAAAAATATTCTGAATCTCAGAAGTCAGAACAGCAAGAGGGATCGCTGCACAGCGAAAGCAGCAATCCCTCTTGCTGTTCTGGCTTCTGGGATAGCTGTGCAGTCTGTATTCGCTCCATAAGATGCACACACATTTCCCCTTACTTTTTAGGAGGGGAAAAGTGAGTCTTATAGAGCAGAAAATACGGTATTTACTGATTCATAGAATTTTAGGGCTTAAAGGGACCTTGGAGATCATGCAGTCGAGCTGCCCTATACAGTGCAGAAATCTTGAAACAACAGCATCCCCGGCAGAAGGCCACAGAGCCCCTGCTTAAATAGTTGCAGAAAAGCAGAACTTCCCATCGTCCTACTGTGACCGTATGTTGCACGCCAAACACCTCTTCCTCTTAGAACGTTCCTCCTAATGATTAACCAAAATCTGCCTCCTTGCTTTTCCTTCTCATTAGTGCTAGCCCTGCACTCCAGTGAAGCAGAAAACAAGCCTGCCCCACTTTCTATATGACAACTCCTCATATATTTGAAGAGAGCTATTATGTTACATATGTTCTACATCTTCTGTGTGCTCCATCAGCACGGATTTAATTTCTAAAGTCTTCTGAACCTCAGCTTTCAGATTTCACCAGGGACTGCAGCTCCTCTGGAGATACGAGTGTATATAACGAATTGATTCCCTTCCTCCCGTAAGACCTTGACTCCAGGAGGTCAATCAAGGCGTACTTCACACACAAGCAATTTCCTTTGCCTGAGATCCGCTTTACCTGAAACGTCACCGACTTGCAGCCTAATTGGTGGCCATGGGAGTTGCATAGTCCCTTAAAACCAACACAAATGCTAGCGTGGTAGCCGACTGCAAAGTTACAGCAGCTAATCATGTCACAGAGACCTTAGAAAGACATGTTCGGGAGGAGATTGTCAGCCTCCTTCAAGAAAATAACAAGGTAGCTATGGCGGGAAGTGGAGGATATTTAGTTCTCTCAATAATGTGTCATCTTTGCCCTGCATTGAATAAAGCTAACAACCAGCAACCAAACAGCAGGAGGCTAGCATGAAAAAGACAAAACTGACCGAGGGAAGGCGGCAAGGCTTGCTCTTTACCCGTTAGTCCCGTTTTCTGGATAAGCTAAAGGGCACGTGCCAATTAATTCTCAGCAGGATCTCAACGATTGCTCTAAATCCAGGAATTAGAAGCTAAAGGCTAACTTTGAAATGGCAAAGGAGCACAGCAGTATACCATGAAACAATTCTTGATACTCACCCTCAGAAGAGCATCACTTTACCATTCCACATCCCTTCCTTCCATGCTGACAGTTCCTAGGGTTGTATTATAGTATCAGAGCCATGCCCTTTCGTGCCTGTTCTTCTAAATATGTCACCGAGTGCCTCTCATGCCCCAAACTCCCAATTAGTGCTCTGAAATATCTTGTTTAAAAACATGTCCTGTCATTTCAAGTGCACTTTGGTGTACCCTTCACCTCTAAAAGACATAAGACCCCACTGGAATAACAATCAAAGACTAAAGAATTTACTTTGAGAGTATTTCCTTTCCAGACATTTAAAAGGAGGTTTTGTACCTACAGTGAATTTATGGCAGCTCTCTAAAGGAAGTATATGTGGGAAATCACAGTCAGATATAACTAGCAAGCTTTGGGCTAGTTAATGCATGAAGGGGTTAAGATCATAGAATTGTATTCTTAGATTCAGCTAGGTCATGCCCCTCACCTGGAGGGAAGTTAAGTTTCCTTCTTTGTCCACTCTTTTTCACCATGTGAACTCACCAAGTTACTAGCTCAGACTGCATGCTTAGAGCTATTTCAGAATATTTTGTACCCCAAGATTTCTGCCTGTGTTTACTTGTTGCTGCATGGAATAGCACATGAATCTAACCTTTGAACTCTGTAAGTAAAGCATTTAAACTTACTAAACAGTGTGGTCTGTTTGCGAGAGGTGTAGAAATGGGGGGAGCGCTGTCAGTGGACTAAATGGGATATTAAAAGGTCTAACAGCCTATATTCCTAATGCTTCTGCAGTGCCCTACAAATTACATGCCAAAAGAACTCCAGGTCATTTAAGATGGCTATCCTCCACCCCTACAGGAGAAAATACTGTGTGAATCATCAGTATGTGGGGAACTCTTTGCAGCAGTACCTGTTGGAACCACTTTTGCAAAGCCTCCCTGTGTACCAGGAGCTCACAAGCAGTGAGCTGGTTTGGATGAAATAACAGCCCACGGTTTACCAAGGCGAAGGAGCCTTGGAGGACCCTCTGGTTTATATAGTCCCTTTTCCTTGCTCTCCCTCCCCTCAAGCACTGCAATCCCATCATTGATGCCTAGCCTCCAGTAAGCTACAGTGCCTGCTTCTCCTGCAACCTAGGATGGGAAATGAACAGGAAATCCTAGTTTCCCATCGATCTGGGTTTTCAGGACAACTACAAAGCATACTCTGCTGTTGGAATAATATGGCAAATAGGCTTCTGCCACAGACCATGAACAGAACCGCAACACACAAGGGAACGTATCACAACACATAAGAAGAAAGCGTATGCAAGCCTTTGGATCTTTTAAGACTTATTCATCTAGCACTAAACCATGATTAGGTATTTTGGGAACCATCACACCTTGTTTTCATGATAACAAAACTGAGGATTGTTTGCATTGGGTTGACAATATGAATCAAGGAAATAATATTTCCCTTCTGCTTACCACACTGAACTAGGATTGAAAGGTATCCCAGAAAAAGGATGAGAAGGTTAAAAAAACTCTATCCTTGGCATATGAATATGCATGCCTATTCATAGAATCATAGAGTTGGAAGAGACCACAAGGGCCATCGAGTCGAACCCCCCACTGGGTCTTACTCCTAGGTAAGCATGTAACAGGATTATAACCAGCATGCATTTTGCATCCCTATCCCTAACATTTGTGTTAAACCTCAATAAATGAAGCTGAGTACCAGTAAATTAGAGGCTTGGGAAACTGGTGTTAACACAGAGATTTCCCCCTTATATTAAAGCTATTTGTACTAGGATAGCGGTGAACCAGCATAGTTCCAGGAAGGCAACCATCTATTTTGAACTTTTGGTGTTTAAAATAGAAATGTTAGTAGCATCTTTCAATTCACAGTGAAGTCTGCTTCTGGGGGCAAGTTGATTATTTCTGGCAATAAAGAGCACATGCTTGGTGTTGGTTTCTATTTCCCTCACTGAGCAGCAGCTGCAGTCACGGGACATTGTTTTGCATTCCACAGTCAGAGTTACTGTTGGGTTCCCACGGGAATGGGAGACTGGATGTGACGTTCACTGGTTTCCTGTTTTTCACTGTTCTCTCGGTGTTCTTTGTTTCCGAGAGGAGTTGCTTCTCTGCTCTCACAGAGGCAAGATGCATGTTTGTATTCTCTCAGCATAGAGTGTAAATAAAATTAAGAATGAAGCACATACTGCTTATCCTTCTGCTGTGTGACGACGCTCTGCTTGGGCTCAAGATAAGACGAGCCTGTATCAGCTTCAGCTTCAGATGGGCCGAAGCTGGTCAAAATCTCACACTTGGCATGTAAAATGTCCACGGTTCAGCCACTGGCATCTTCAGGTAAGACTGGAAAAGACTCCTACCTATGGTCCTGGAAATTGGCAGCCACTCAGCAGCCACTTAGCAAGACGGACCAATGGTCTTACATGATATGAGACAACTTTCTATGCTCTGAGCTGGCCTTAAGTTAAGTCATTCTCTTTTAGCCTCAGTCCACCTCTATCACGTGGGGAGAAATATGTGTCTACACTATGGGACTTTCCAAGGATCAAAAGAGAATGCATGTGAAGGTGCTTTGAACAATCTAAAGTTCTGCAGAAATAGCTATTGTGACTGTACTTGTATGCCCAAATCTTCTCCTGAGCTGCCCACCTATATATCACAAGGGGAAAGGGAGGTTCAGTCACCTTCGGAGGTTGTTTTTGCCCTTTCGTTATTTGATTCAAACCTCCTACATCTCTTAAAACACTTTTGTACAGTGGTGCCCCGCAAGACGAATGCCTCGCAAGACGGAAAACCGGCTAGACGAAAGGATTTTCCGTTTTGGAGGCGCTTCGCAAAACGAATTTCCCTATGGGCTTGCTTCGCAAGACGAAAATGTCTTGCGAGTTCCTGCGGTTTTTTTCTCCCCCCCCCCTTTTCTAAGCTGCTAAGCCGTTTATCAGCTGATCTGATAAGCCGCTAAGCCGCTAAAAGCCGCTAAAAGCTGCTAAGCCGCTAATAGCGCTAATCCGCTAAGCCGTCAATGGGCTTGCTTCGCAAGACGAAAAAACCGCTAGACGAAGAGACTCGCGGAACGGATTAATTTTGTCTTGCGAGGCACCACTGTAGTTCCAAGGCTCACTGTGGAGATCCAGTTGTGGAACGTGACTGTGTTACCCACATACCTGGACTACGGAGATCAGAAACATAAATAAAACCCAACTGATTAGGGAAGCTTAAATATACCGCTAAGAATCATGAGGTTGTTCTTTACAGTTTGATGCATTCCAAGGGCTTTAAGTTTGCGCCTCGCCTCACAACTTGAAAAGTGTTCTGACCTTTCCAGTGGGCGAGAAGAGCAGCGTTGAGTGGAAATGTCCATGTGTATCTTGTTTTGCCACCTGCCCAGATGAAATGTCCCTCTGCGTTCCTTATGGGAGCAGAGTGGCTGCCATAGAAACCAGGAACCACATGGGACCTAACCATGTGGGGTGCCATTTGTCTGAAGCATCAGTTGGGTAAATTTAGTCAACCTTCGTTTTTGGAAGCAGCAGCTAAAAAAAGTGCACAACCCTGATACAATTCAGTGGAACGGATTAAGAAACAACAACTCAGACCCAGCTTATACTATAAAAATCCCAGGCAAATAAAATGGCACCACAGCTAAAATAATTTTGGAACTGGTGCCAGGTGAGCATCAACCAAGAAGGTGCTCCTAAGTCACATGTCTGACATCAAATGGAAACAGAGGGGGCAGATAACATGAGGAATGTTTTGGCAATGTGCGTGTAAGTGTAGCACGAGGACTCCTTTTCTTCAACCTTGGTTCAGTAGGTCTTTGAGATGGGGCCCAGTGAATGGTCTGTTGAGTACCTGGCAGAAACTTCAGAGTTGCTGAAACCAAGATGCTCTCCAGACCGCACCAATGTCTTGAATGGGAGACAGCTATGAGTCCCATCTAAGACTGGGATGTAAAGGTATATATATCTATCAGACTCCGTAGTCATCAAGTCCAAATCTTTACCTTGAAGCTGAACCCTCCAAATGAACCCCCATACCCAGCTCACTCCCCAGCAAGTCCTTGGGACCAAATTCAGGACAGTAATCAAGGTGTGTCTGTGAGTGCCTGAATGTGTGGGGCATCCTAATATTTCAGACACCCAGTTCACAGGAATCCTTTGATGTCTGCTTAGAACAGGAAACCTGACTCTGACACATTCACAGTGCCTCAGGCTCAGGCTCAATATTTTAAAAATCCCAATATTTATAATCCAGGGCTCATTCTCAACTGTCTTGCCACTTCCGAAGGCTTTGTAGTCAAATTTAGAGCCTTTGTGAAGAGATAACATTATTCAAGAGCTTAATAACTCACACAGTAATGCTACCCGTGAGGAAGTGCAACAGTAAATAACACGTACTTCCCAAGCACTGCAGTGGGGGCAGCTGCTCAGATTATTTGGTTAAGCCCCTGCCTTAGAGATTAATTGTTATTATTTTAGCTGTTTGAATGAGGAGTTCAGGGGGAAGGGGAGAACAGCAGCATCAGTATGCAAAAGCCTATGGACTTGGCTGCATCCTAAAGAAATAAATAAAAGGCAAACTGCTCCGATATATTATGACTTTAAACAACCACAACCACATACCATCGATAGACAGAACAGCACAATGAGAAAGTGTGCTGTTATTCAGTCTTCAGTTAACCAAGTGTTTAGTCATAGGAGCTAGTGTTACCTTGAACAAATCATTCAAGATGCACACTGGGATAGCTCAGTTGGTTAGAGCACAATGCTGATAACGCCAAGGTTGCAGGTTCGATCCCAGCATTGCAGGGGGGTTGGACTAAATGATCCTCAGGGTACTTTCCGACTCAACAGTTCTACGAATCTATGATACTTACTGGCTAGGTTGATAAATAGAACAGTATTTACAGATAGTGGCTTAATCCAAAGCTCTGTGACCCTTAGATGGGGTGGGGAAAATGGCTGCCCATGCATAAATGTAAATCCATTTCTGTATACATTATGCATATTTGAGGAGACATGTATAAGTCTTATGTATTTAGTTCTCCTGCTTTACTCTTTTGCATAATTTATTTGCCAACTTGGAAGGCTTTAAACAAGGACTAGACAAAGAAGCGAGAAAATCAAGAGATCAAAAAAGTCTACACAGTGTCGGTTTGCTACATTAAAGTAAATAAGTTGTAATGAGGTATTTCATCTGCTACTTTTATGATTCCAGCACTGTATGAACAAGGCCCATCTCCAAATAAACTTATTTTGGCAATTATATTTAACAGCATTCCTTTTGCTTGCAAATTTCATCATCATTGCATTCTCCCAAGCTTTCCTCAGTCATTCTGTGAAGTGTTGGAGGGTCCTTATTCTAAGACCCTGCTTCTAAGATTATAGCAGAAAATTGAAAGCAATTGTTTTTAGAAAGCAATTCTAATACCACATTGTGGATCTTTTTTTGGCAGCTCCCAAAAAACTACTTTCCAGTGAAGAGTTGCTCATGAATCAGCCTGAAGTTTTTGGCCAGGGAATCCAAAACTGCACAAAAAAATTGTGCAAGAAGGTTGGGAAATGTTAATGATGAAAGAACCCTGAGTTGTAAACTGCTTTTTAGGATGCCGCAGTGTCTGATCAAAACCCTGTCACACAATTCGAACTGAGAGGGTTAAGGGCATTTCCAAGGCTATATTTACTTTCAGTGCACAGATTGCATTTTCTTTGGAAGCAGAATTTTTTGTTGTTGGCAGTTTTCTATACCTGAGATTCCCACAATATCATGACCACGAAGTGCCATCCAGAATATCCTCGAAGGATTAAAAATCATAGTCTTTCACCATTCTCTGCTTTCTGCTACATGGATATCAGTAAAGGCCAGATGTTGTGTTTCTTTATTCCTTTTTGGTGGCCTTTCAGCCATAATGCTCAAACCAGAACAGGAAACTGACTTTGTGTTTCGTGTTAAGGGGGATATGAGTTGAGCAGTATTGTGCACATTCACCAGGCCTCAGGGAGAATGTGTACATAATCTTTCCATGAAGAGGGAATTGTGTACATTCCCCAGGCAATAGAGATAATCTTCAGCACACCTTGAAAAATGTGTATACATAGACCGAATTTTGTTCATTCTTTTTTTAATCAATAAATACTTTATTTTCTTTTTTCATTTATGCATTTTACATGTCTTAGTACATCAATCATTGTCATTGTTTATCTTACAGTCCTTGACTTCCATGCACACCCCTCTGCGGGTTCTTAATTAGTCCTTGTTAAGCTGCATCTCCTTAATGACCACCCTTCTTCTGCTTATTTTAACTGCTGCTCATATATCTAACCCCACTTGGAAATTTATCTGATATTTCTTTAAATATTTGCCAAAGTACAGTGGTGCCCTGCAAGACGAATGCCTCGCAAGATGAAAAACCCGCTAGACGAAAGGGTTTTCCGTTTTTCGAGGCGCTTCGCAAGACGAATTTCCCTATGGGCTTGCTTCGCAAGATGAAAACATCTTGCGAGTCTTTTCGCTTCCCCCCCTTTTTCTAAGCTGCTAAGCCGCTAATAGCTGCTTAGCCGCTAAGCCGCTAAGTCGCTAAGCCTTTAATAGCCGCTAAGCCACTAATAGCGCTAATCCGCTAAAAGGGGTGATTCGCAAGACGAAAAAACCGCAAGACGAAGAGACTTGCGGAACGGATTATTTTCGTCTTGCGAGGCACCACTGTATTCCCATTCTTCTTTTACATCTGACTCATCCTGATTTCTAATCTTTGCAGTCAACATTGCTAGCTCCGCGTATTCTATTAGCTTATTTTGCCAGTCTATTTTTGTGGAACTATTTTTGTCCTTCCACCTTTGGGCATAAAATATTCTGGCCGCTGTTATTGTGTAGAGAAAAAGACTAAGTACTTTCTTGGGTATTTCCCTCTCTACTATACTCAATAAGAACATCTCTGGTTTCTTGGGAAATGAGACCCTGAACATCTTTTTCAGTTTTGAGTATATCTTCTCACAATACTCTCTGGCTTTCTTACACCCCCACCACATGTGTATAAATGTCCCTTCAATCTCTTCACATTTCCAACATAAATTGCTTTCCTTTTTATACATTTTTACTAGTTTACTAGGGGTGAGGTACCATCTATATATCACCTTTTGTAGGTTCTCTTTTAGGGTATAGCATGCTGGGAAGTTTATTGTGGTTTTCCACAGTTTTTCCCAAGAGGACCTATGAATGTTGTGTCCTAGGTCAATTGTCTGTTGGATCATAGGCGTCTTTGTCATATCTTCCTTAGTCTTCCCATTCTAATAAGATTTTATAAATTTTTGAAACTAGTTTTTATTTGTTGCCCAATAAGACTTTTTGAGTTCTGAGTTTTCCTCAGAAAATCCTCTTTCTTTGTCTTTCCTGAATATCTCATTTAACTGGAAATACTGGACCCAGTCTTTGATCCAGTTTTGTATGTTTTCTTTCTTTTTTAAGTTTGGTTTCCCTTATTTGAATTCTGTAATATCTTTATAGGTACCCCAATCTCCTTTAATGTTGGTCTTCTTTACTGATAGCGCTTCTATAGGTGATAACCATCGTGGCGTTTTCCTTTCTAAAACGTCTTTATTCCTTATCCAAATGAATTTTGTTCATTTTCTGGGCACTGACCATATTTCCTAACAGGCTTTGGAAAATGTGCGTATCCTGGCAAGCTTTTCACCACCCCAGCTGTTCCCCAGTCAGCAGCACAAGGGGGTAGGTCACAGCAAGAAGAAAGTGTTAAACCTTCGCTCCCCCTCCCCTGTCACCTCCTATGCTGCTCTTAAAATCTTAATAGGAGCATGGGGAGATGGTAACTGCAGCCCAAGACATCTGGAGGGCAGCATGATGGCTAACCTTGGAGTAGACAATATGGGGGTGAAATAAACTAATAATCCAAGGCAGGTTTGTCTATCCTTGGTTCCTATCCTAGGAGGTGAAAGGTTTCCTTACAGCATTGTTAAAAATTACACAAAGATTGCATTTTCTAATAATTGTTTTTTTAAAAGGTATATTTGATATATCCATCGCCCACCTAAAGCAACTAAGACTAAAACTCTCTCTCTCTCTATATATATATATTTAACTGTATTTAGCTGGCCCAAGACGTTTTGGCCCCTGAAGTGAACCACAAAAATGACACCTCTCTCCCCACCAGGGAAGAATGTGGGAGTCAAGATCTACATCTCAAACAAGGGGAAGAAATTAAGGTCTGCAATGGGATCTGCTGTCCCTGTGGATCCTGCCGCTTGAGGTGGTCCCTTCACCTTGCCTCATTGAATTTGGCAGGAACTGCTTTTGCGGATTGCGCAGTAAAATACTTGTCCGGGGAAACGCAAGGCAATTAGGCAGAACAAGGACTACAACCAGCTCTGAGTTCTGCTGAGTTCACCAGTGTGTAGTACCCTCCTCCACAGTCTACGTCACCATCACTGCTCCCTTGCGTGCTTTTCTTTGCCCTCCGAGGCAGAGTAACATCCCTTTGGGCAGCAACACATAGGAACAGGAATTACACAGGAACTTTTGCCACTCAGCCAGAGCCAGAAGAGCCTGAAAGGGGAAGTAAGGGGAGAAGCCAAAAGGTGCCATTTGACAAGGTCAATAATACTAAGGACCAGTTCTTTAACATGGATAGGGGATAACTTATGAGCAAGCGCGAGTCTTTACATAAACAATGGAGATGTTTGTTTTTAAGTGCTTTCCCTTGCCGTTCAGAGTAACACAGCCTCCCAAAGCAGTTCCTCCTACCTTTGTTTTCCAGCTTGAGTTCCTCTGCTAGTAAGCTGTCCTGTCTATTGCCAAGTACAAATGCCAAGAAAGAGAGGATCAGGGCATCCAGGATTCCAATGATGGCCAGAATGTAAGCCCAGCGGATTGAACAAGCTCCCAATGTGTACTTGTCTGTCTTTTCACCACACATCCGTTTCACCTCCTTTGCATCCCAGCCATCAGGATAAATCATACAGCCCAGGACAAGACAGGCAGCTGGGAAAAGAAAGAAAGAAAGAGGAATAAAGAGAATGACAGAACAATCACGTGGCTGAAGTTTATAACTCACAACTATTCCCATATTCAGTTATTAAAATGTCTCTAATTTGCAATGCAAAACTTCGTAACCTGCTTATTTCCAAGACAACCACAACATCTTCACTGTGCAGAAAATTATGATGATGCTCAGAAACTTGAAGTTTTATGAACATTTTTGGGGGGTTGATGGGTAGGAAACCTTCACCTTTAACAACTTATTTTGCTTATTCTCAGACTTTGGGGAAAGAGTTGGGGCTGCAAGGCAAGCAGGGAAGTTGATACATCCATTCGTAATGCAAAGGGAATTGACATACTGTAAACTTAAAGTCTGTGGAGCAAATAAAGAGATCCACCTTATATCCAGATGGTATCTGTATTGTGCTAATGTAAGTTTTCAACCATATACAGAAACAACAACAAATATTATGAATCTCTGCTAAAACATCCATTTAACAAGTAGTCTTTTTCTTTTTCTTTTTTTGAAAATAATTTTTATTAAATTTCATATTTCCAAATTAAACACATCAAATCAATTAGTCCAAATTATAACAATACATATCATATAATCCAATTGTTTTCCAAATTGTAAATTTTTGTGGGGGGTACCCAAGCTTCTTGATTCTGTCAATCAAGGAACAAGTAGTCTTTTTCAAGTTCTTACTGATGAATGAAAGCTTCTAACTCCTTGCAGCGGTGGGGAAGTTTCTAATCAGAGTCCAACTTGAATGATGAAATGCCCTAAGATTTCCAGGATTGTTTTGTCTTGCAGTTCTTCCAACTTCATTAATCTTCTTCTATAAGAAAATTACTTCTGGTTTCCAACTCCCCTTCAGTATAGAAAACAAGCTGTCCGAAATGTCATTGGCCCAAGGAAAGACTTTCCCTTCCCTGCCACTTGCCTCAGCAGACTGGTGGTCAATAAATGATGAACACGCATCCTAAAACACGCAGCAAGGGACAAAATGGTTTTAAATGTTTTAAGCGCTTTTAATTTGCAGCACCTTAAATGGTGGTTGTTGTTTTTTTATAATATTATATTATTTCATTAATTTATTTTTGTTTGGGGTGGGATAAGCATTTAGTCAGGGTGGGGAGTAGTTTAATTTGAGCACTATTGTTTCTTGTTTTGTTTTTTTATTATTATTCTGTTAAGTTATTGTATAGTTTGTATTTTGCTTTTTAAGGGGAAGGGTCAGGGCTGCCTGGGAGTGGGCCTCAGCCAATAGATTGGGTGGGGCAGGTTCCACAGGGGGAGGGGGGATGTATTGGGACACCCGATCTCAGTGATCACGGGCAGGAGGAGGAGTTATGCTAAGACCAGACCATGTCATTACCAAGGAGGCAGGTTTAGTCGTTGTTTGAGGACTATCCCTGCCTCCAGGTCTGGTCGTGACCGGAAGGATACAGGAATCAGCAAGAGAAACCCACATGACCTGAAAGTGTTGCTGTGCAATGCCAGGTCAATGATGAATAAAACCACTGCCATCCATGACCTGATTGTGGATGGAGGACTTGACCTGGCACGTGTGACAGAGACCTGGTTGGATGAAGCAGATGGGCCTGTCCTTGCCGCTGCTTGTCCACCAGGTTTCTCTTACGCACAGCAACCCAGGTCATGTGGGCGGGGAGGGGAGGTAGCAGTGATTTTTAGGAAGTCATTAGTCTGCACCAGGTGTCCTATTGGGAAGACCCAGTTTTCTGAGTGCATGTTCTGGAAGTTGGGCAATAGGGGCAGTACAGGATTCCTACTGGTGTACCGACCTCCCCGCTGCACCAAGGATTCCCTGCCCGAGCTGCTTCAGGTTGTGGCGGATATGCTCCTGGAGACACCTAGCTTGGTTGTCCTGGGGGATTTTAACATCCATGCCGACATGACCTTACAAGGGGCCGCTCGGGACTTCGTGGAAAGCATGGCCTCCATGGTCATGGTCCCTGAATAAGTTTGGCCCAACTCATAGCGGCGGACATGCCTTAGACTTGGTGTTTACCTCTACGGATGTTGGTGATCTGACACTAACTAAAAGTGAAACAAAAGAAGTGCCATGGTCAGATCACTTCCTGGTGCAACTGGACTTCTCCACAACCCTTCCCCTCTGCAGGGAGGTGGGACCAATTCGGATGGTCTGCCCCCGCCACTTAATGGATCCAAATGGCTTCCAGAGAGTGGTAGGGGATGTTTTATCCCACGTTGATGGCCTTTCAGCTGATTCCCTGGTGGCACGCTGGAATGCGGAGTTAACCAGGGCTATTGACTGTCTGGCTCTGAAGTGCCCTCTCCGATTGCATGGAGTCCAGACAGCCCCATGGTTTTCCCCGGAGCTGAGGGGGATGAAACAATCGTTGAGATGGCTAGAGTGCCGGTGGCGGAAAACTCATTCTGAATCAGAACGGACACGGGCTAGAGCTCAACGTTGAGCCTACCAAGTGGCAATGGCGACGGCGAAGAGGGCCTTCTTCACAGCCTCCATTGCATCTGCAGAAAAGAGCAGCAGGAGACTTTTTCAGGTGGTTCGCAATCTATCGGAACCACCTGCACCACTGGGGCCTGGTAGGGACCCCAAGATCTCCTGCAATGCTTTTGCAAAGTTCTTTGTAGATAAAGTCGCTCAGATTCAGAAGGAGGTAGACTCCACCATGGGAGCAGGGCCGGGGTGGGAGAGTGCTAGAGTTGTGTCTGGTCCTGTTACATGGGATCAATTCCAATCTGTTACCTCTGAGGATGTGGACAGGCTGCTTGGACAAGTGAAACCGACCACCTGTCTCCTTGATCCTTGCCCATCCTGGCTGATAAAAGCGAGCCGGGAAGGGCTGGGCGATGGGCTCTGCGGGGTGGTGAATGCTTCCCTCTGTGAGGGAGCCTTCCCAGACCCGCTGAAAGAGGCAGTCATTAAACCGCTTCTTAAAAAAACATCTTTAGACCCGGCCAATTTGGCCAACTATCGCCCAGTCTCAAATCTACCATTCTTGGGCAAGGTGATTGAGCGGGTGGTTGCTGAACAACTCCAAGCACACTTGGAGGAAGTGGACCATTTGGATCCCTTCCAATCGGGATTCAGGCCTCACCATGGGACTGAAACTGCCTTGGTCGCGCTTGTTGATGATCTCCGGTGGGCTAGGGACAAAGGTGAGAGCTGTTTCCTAGTTCTGCTGGATCTCTCAGCGGCCTTTGACACCATCGACCATAACATCCTTCTGGACTGTCTAGAGGGGCTGGGAGCTGGGGGCACTGTCATACAGTGGTTCCGCTCCTTCCTCCTGGGCCCTGTCCAGAAAGTGGTGTGGGGGAAGAGTGTTCAGACCCCTGGGCTCTCACTTGTGGGGTGCCTCAGGGTTCCGTCCTCTCCCCCATGCTTTTTAATATCTATATGAAGCCGCTGGGAGTGATCATCAGGGGGTTTGGACTGGGTGTTTATCAGTATGCAGATGACACCCAGCTCTACCTCTCTTTTAAATCAGAACCAGTGAAGGCGGTGAAGGTCCTGTGTGAGTGCCTGGAGGCGGTTGGAGGATGGATGGCGGCTAACAGATTGAGGTTGAATCCTGACAAGACAGAAGTACTGTTTTGGGGGGACAGGGAGCGGGTGGGTGTGGGGGATTCCCTGGTCTTGAATGGGGTAACTGTGCCCCTGAAGGACCAGGTACACAGCCTGGGAGTCATTTTGGACTCACAGCTGTTCATGGAGGCGCAGGTTAACTCTGTGTCCAGGGCGGCTGTCTACCAGCTCCACCTGGTACGCAGGCTAAGACCCTACCTGCCCGCGGACTCTCTTGCCAGAGTGGTGCATGCTCTAGTTATCTCACGCTTGGACTACTGCAACGCGCTCTACGTGGGACTACCTTTGAAGGTGACCCGGAAACTGCAATTAATCCAGAATGCGGCAGCTAGACTGGTGACTGGGACCACATAACACCGGTTCTGAGAGATCTGCATTGGCTCCCAGTACGTTTCCGAGCACGATTCAAAGTGTTGGTGCTGACCTTTAAAGCCCTAAACGGCCTCGGTCCTGTATACCTGAAGGCGCGTCTCCACCCCCATTGTTTAGCCCGGACACTGAGATCCAGCGCTGAGGGCCTTCTGGCGGTTCCCTCATTGCGGGAAGCAAAGCTACAGGGAACCATGCAGATGGCCTTCTCGGTAGTGGCGCCCGCCCTGTGGAACGCCCTCCCATCAGATGACAAAGAGATAAACGATTTCCTGACATTCAGAAGACATCTTAAGGCAGCCCTGATCAGGGAAGTTTTTAGTATATAACACTATATAACACTGTACTGTTTTTAACACTTGATTGGGAGCCGCCCAGACTGGCTGGGGAAACTCAGCCAGATGGGCGGGGTATAAATAATAAATTATTATTATTATTATTATTATTATTATTATTATTATTATTATTCTAGCATGTCATAGATTTCCCTCAAGTCACTTTGTACCCTGTTTGCTTAACTTTTCCCTGCTTTCTGTTTCCTTGCCAAACATAAGCAGACCAAACAGCTGAGAGTCAAGCCAGCTTCACTTGAACAAACTCACAGAGGTGATGCCTGACATTTCTGAAAGGCCTTTCCACAGCAATTCTAGTCTGTTATAATCTTGTCATCCACATTTTTGTCTCTTGCTATAATAATAATGATAACTTTATTATTTATACCCTGCCCATCTGGCTGTGTCTTTCCCCAGTCATATCCTTTTTATGCCCAATGAAGACCTTCAGTGGTACCTCGGTTTACAAACTTAATCCGTTCTAGAAGTCCGTTCTTAAACTGAAATTGTTCTTAAACTGAGGCGCGCTTTCCCTAATGAGACGGCCACCAGTGTCCTTCCACTGTTCAGCTTCCGTTTGTAGACCAAGTTAAAGTTCGCAAACTAGGACACTACTTCCGGTTTTGCAGAGTTCGTATACCGAATAGTTCATAAATAGGGCTGTTCTTAAACCTAGGTACCACTGTACTAGGAATTCCCCACAATTCCTGCATAAAAGGCGAAGCTTCTACTGGGCCACTTTCACAGACCTCACATCCAGCATAAAGAGCTGAAGTACAAGGTACTTCAACTCCTGTATTTATTTTGTTGCTCATCGATGTTTAAATTATTAAAAATCCTAAATTAGTGCGGGGTGTTTTTCTTGCATACAGTGGTGGCCCGCAAGACGAATGCCTCGCAAGACGAAAAACGCGCTAGACGAAAGGGTTTTCCATTTTGGAGGTGCTTCGCAAGACGAATTTCCCTATGGGCTTGCTTCGCAAGACGAAAATGTCTTGCGAGTTTTTCCGACTTTCCCCCCCTTTCCCCTCCCTTTTTCTAAGCCACTAAGCCGCTTATCCACTAAGCCGCTAAAAGCCGCTAAGCCGCTAATAGCGCTAATCCGCTAAGCCGCTAATGGGCTTGCTTCGCAAGACGAAAAAACCACTAGACGAAGAGACTCGCGGAACGGATTCTTTTCGTCTTGCGAGGCACCACTGTAATTGTCACAACCACTGAAAGTGAACAGAGTAAGTCACACAGAACAAAAGACACACCTTTGCTTTGTATATTAATTTGGTTTGCTTGGAAGAGTGAATAGATGTTAGGTATGAAAATATAGTTAAGAAAATTCAGTGTTTTTTTCGGCAGTTACTTATATTGTATGCCTTGAACACTGTAGAAATAATAATTCAGAAGCAATAATTAAGCTGAAATTATGTGGAAGAGAAAAGCAGACGGTTGTCTACCTTACTTACAATTAAAATGAACTTACACAGTTTTTTGAAAACAAAATATCAGTTACGTTGAAATTAACTCATAGGATTCCATCTTCAGAATGCAGTACTAGGAACAGGAGCCCCCATTAGTTTAATGCACTACTTAATAAATGTTATGAGAATTAGCAGTCTTCACATGCAAAAAATAAATTAAAACCGAAGTACACATGTACACTCTTAAATAAGATTACCTAGGCACAGTTTTCATTTGGCATGCTAGGAAGCACAGGCGAGTATTTGAGAGGCAGTCCCAGCAAGGTTTCATTTATCAGTTGTAAGATCTTTAAAGCAGAAGAGATACTTATAAAATCTACCTATCATTTTTAGTTGAAAGGGTCGATTTTGACTTTTTAATCCTTCCCAGAGGACCAGGAAATTTTCTGTGCAAGCAATCTCATCCTTTTTCGCCTGGCTGCCATTTTCACAGTTTGTTCACTGCTGCCATGGTTTAGTACAGAAACATGGCAGGTGTGATGGGCTGGCAGGAAGAAGAGTAGGAGTGGCAGCTGTCAGTGAAAGGTGTGTCACACATCCACTATGGCAGGTGTATGTGCCTTTAAGATACACATCTCTAGCCCCCACTGCCCTCCTTTGAAGTGGGGATATCACATCTTTCCTGCTGATATTGGAATCCATAAACTGAGCAATCATTTGCAATATCCTCCCTGTCACGGAAAACTGGGTAATTTCTGTGTTCATTGACACCATTCCCCCCCAACTTCCCAAAGCAAGATAATGCTACTTTCCTGTGTACATGCAAATCAGCCTAGGGATTTGATTTGGTGGATTTGATTTATTATATTTCTATACTGCTTTTCAGTCAAATGAATCCCAAAGCGGCTTACGAACAATAAATAACAAAACCATCTGTGTATCTGAAGACGTGTGCATGCACACAAAAGCCTATAGCAAGAACAAACTTAGTTGGTCTCTAAGGTGCTACTGAACATTTTTTTTAAAAAAAAATATATATATATATATTTTGAGTGAGTCAGACCAACACGACTATGTACCTGAATCTAGTAACAAAACCATGATAGAACATAACAGAACATCACAAATACAGCATATATCATACAGAATAAATAACAAATTTTCAGCAAAACAATTGTAAACTATAAAGCACTGTTAACAGAGCAACAACTAAAACATAATCTAAACACCACAGTTAAAGCAAAAGTCATATTATATGGTGCATTTATAATCTATAAAGCAATATTAACAACATTAACAAAATAGCACACGAAAGATAAACTAAACACTGTTAAGCTCATACACACACTCTCCATACATGGGCAAAATACACATCTACATAATGCCCATGGCAGCAAGCAACTTCCTTCTGAAGGTTCCTCAGACTCGAGGGGGTACAGCAGAGGTGAAACCAACCACCCCCTGATGGCAAACAGAGTCTCTCTCCCCTCTCAGTTCTTCTTCTGGAAACAGCTCCCTTATGAAGGCTCCTAGGGCTGGAGGCTGGGGCAAGGCAGATGGAAAAAGCCATTACCTGCTGGCCAACATAGTTTCTGGCTGAACCCACTGGCTTTGTTTGCAGGCCCATGTGGACAAGATATCTTCCGCTCTTCACCCCTGTCCCCTCACTACTTGCCAAGCTGGCAAGAGCCAAATGTCAACATCACTTTGTTTTTTTTTTTTTTAATATTTATTAAGGTTTTTTTAGATATAAAATACACACATAGAACAATCTTACTTCTATCACAACAAATTCTTCGCTTCTTTGGACTCCCTCACGTCCCCCTCTCCCATTTACGTCGTTAAAAAATTTTTTTCCAAACAAATTATCAGCTTGTTTACAATCTCATGTCCACACATTCAAATATAATCTAGCACTTTTTCCAATAAATTTTTATATTTTCTTTAATCTCACTTATCATTAAATTTAAATCTAGTTTAGTGGTGGCCAATTTTTTATAATCTAGCATCCTTCTTAACATTCAAACAAATTACAATGTTTTTGTAGATACATCTTGAATTTCTCCCAGTCTTCCTCCATCTTTTCTTCTCCCAGATCTCGGATTCTGCCAGTCATCTCGGCCAGTTGCATATAGTCCATCAGCTGCATCTGCCACTCTTCCAGTGTGGGTAAATCTTGAGTTTTCCAATTTTTTGCGATGAGAATCCTTGCTGCCGTTGTTGCATACATGAAAAATGTTCGATCCTTCTTTAACACCCTCTGGCCGACAATACCCAGAAGGAAGGCCTCTGGTTTCTTAGTGAAGGTATACTTAAATACCTTTTTCAACTCATTATATATCATTTCCCAGAAGGCCTTCACCTTAGGGCATGTCCACCAGAGGTGAAAGAATGTTCCTTCATTTTCTTTACATTTCCAACATTTATTGTCAGACGAATGGTATATTTTGGCAAGTTTAACTGGGGTCATGTACCATCTATATAGCATTTTCATAACATTTTCCTTCAGAGCATTACATGCAGTGAAGTTCAGCCCAGTGGTCCACAACCTTTCCCAGTCCTCAAACATAATGTTATGCCCAATATCCTGTGCCCATTTTATCAAAGCCGATTTAACCATTTCGTCTTGTGTATTCCATTTTAGCAGCAAGTTATACATTCTAGATAGTACCTTGGTCTTTGGTTCTAACAATTCAGTTTCTAACTTCGATTTCTCCACCTGGAACCCTAACTTTTTATCATTTTTAAAAACTTCTTTAATCTGAGCATAATGTAACCAGTCTCGCACCTTGTCCTTCATTTTCTCCAAACTCTGCAATTTCCAATTGTCTCCATCTTTTTCTAATATTTCCCAATATTTTGGCCATTTGGCCTCCATATTGGGTCTTTTTAGGGCCTTAGCCTCCAGAGGTGAGAGCCACCTTGGAGTTTTATTTTCCAGTAAGTCTTTATATTTTGTCCAGACATTAAACACTGCTTTCCTGACAATATGGTTCTTAAAGGCCTTATTGATCTTAACTTTATCATACCATAAGTATGCATGCCAACCAAAAGCATTGTTAAAACCTTCCAAGTCCAGCACGTCAGTGTCTTCGAGAAGTAGCCAGTCTTTTAGCCAGCAAAAAGCTGCGGCTTCATAGTACAACTTTAAGTCTGGCAGGGCAAAGCCACCTCTTTCTTTCGCATCTGTTAATATCTTAAACTTAATTCTGGGCTTTTTGCCCTGCCAGACAAATTTAGATATATCTTTCTGCCACTTCCGGAAGCACTCCGTTTTGTCCACGATCTGCAATGTTTGAAACAAAAACAACATTTTTGGCAATACATTCATCTTGATAGCAGCAATTCGGCCTAACAAAGAAAGCTTCAATTTTGTCCAACTATCCAAGTCTCTCTTAATTTCAGACCAACATTTTTCATAATTATCCTTAAATAGACTCAGGTTTTTTGCTGTTATGTTTACCCCTAGGTATTTTACTTTTTTGACCATAGTTAGTTCTGTTTCTCTCTGAAACCGTTCCGACTCTATATCTGTCAAATTTTTTCCCAACACTTTAGTTTTCTGTTTATTTAATTTAAATCCTGCCACCCGACCAAAATCCTGTATCAATTGTAATACTCTTTTCGTACTAGATTCTGGCTCCTGCAGGGTCAAAACTAGGTCATCTGCAAAAGCTTTCAATTTGTATTGTTTCGCTCCGACCTGAATCCCTTCCACCAACCGGTCCCCTCTGATCAAATTCAAGAGCACCTCCAGAACCGAAATAAATAACAAAGGGGAAATCGGGCAGCCTTGTCGTGTTCCTTTTTCAATTTTGAACTCTTCTGTAACCACATTGTTAACTATCAATTTAGCCTTTTGTTCTGAATATATTGCGTCAATCCCATTCTCAAACCCCCGTCCCACTCCCATTTGATTTAAATTTCCCTTCATAAATTTCCAAGAAATATTGTCAAAGGCCTTCTCCGCGTCTATAAAAATTAACACTGCTTTTGTATTTATGTCTGTTTGCAAAAGTTCCAAAACGTCAATAATGTTCCTAGTATTTGCAAACATATGTCTGCCTGGGAGAAAGCCTGCCTGGTCTTTATGAATTACTTCATTAAGGACTCTTTTAAATCTACTTGCCAAAATGTCTGCAAATATTTTATAATCCACGTTCAGAAGGGAGATGGGACGATAGTTTTTGAGTTGTGTCTTTTCAGCTTCAGATTTTGGTATCAATGTGATAAAGGCTTCCTTCCACGATTCCGGCGCCTTCTTCCCTTCCATAATTTCATTACAGACCTCCATCATTGGTTGGATCAGATAGTCTTTTAATGTCTTATAATACTTGGAGGTCAGACCGTCTGGCCCTGGAGATTTGCCCAGTTGCATGTTCTGGATAGCTTGTTCAATCTCTTGTTGTGTTATTTTGTTGTTCAGGATTAATCTGTTTTTTTGTGACAACTTTGTTAGTCCATTTCTTTCCAAAAATTGTTTAATCTCAACCTCATCTTGCGGCCCTTGAGTGTATAATTTTTTAAAGTATCTCTGGAAACACTTTCTAATTTCCATGGGGTTCTGGATATTTCTTCCTTCAATTTCTAGGTTTGTAACTGTATTTAATTTCTGTCTCTTCTTCAACTGCCAAGCTAGCAGTTTCCCACATTTATTTGCCGATTCAAAAGTTTTTTGTTTCATTAATTTAATCTTCCATTCTATTTCTTGGTTTATCAATTTGGAATATTGAGCTTGATATAGTTTAATTTCTCTCAGAATCGGCTGTGACTTCGGATTTGATCTTAATTTCTTCTCCAATTCTTTGATTTTCTGCAAAATCTTATCTTTCCTTTCATTTTGTGTTCTTTTCTTTACAGTGTTCTGTTGTATCAAGAACCCCCTCATCACAGCTTTGCTTGCGTCCCAGATAGTTCTTTTTTCCACCGTGGTGTTCATATTTATCTCAAAATAATCCTTCAGAGTTTTTTGGGCCTTCTTGACAATCTCCTGATCTCTAAACAAGCTATCATTCATCTTCCATCTAAAGGAACCGGTTGGCAAAAGTGTCATATCCATCTTCAGCGCATTATGGTCGGAGCAGGTCTTTGGGCAGATTTCCACTTTTCTGACCTTGGGTGCCAGACCTCTAGATATCCATATTTGGTCGATTCTTGTCCAAGTCAGTTGGGCTTCAGAGAAGAATGTTCCCTCTCTTCCCAGGGGGTTCTTAGTTCTCCAAATGTCAATCCAGTCCATATTGTCAGCCATTTCAAAAAAGGTCTTTGGCAGTCTGCCGTCTTTTGTAACATTTTGATTTTGTGACTTATCCATATTTGTCGATACGACCCCATTCATATCTCCCATCATAATGATGTTGTTGTAGTCCAGATAGTCCAGCATAGTCTCATGCAACTTCTTGTAAAATTCCGATTTCCCGTCATTTGGTGCATAAATTCCTAATATCAAAATCTTTTCTCCTTGATGTTGTATCTCAATTCCTAATATTCTTCCATGTTCGTCTTTGAATAAGAATTTAGGTGACAGGCTCTCTTTTGCATATATCACCACTCCTCGCTTCTTTACTCTGTCCGAAGATATAAATTCTTGACCAAGTCTTTTGTTTATTAACACCTTTCTATGGAGCCTAGTCACATGTGTTTCTTGTAAGCAGATAATATCCAATTGTTCTTTTTTTAATATATGAAAAATTTTCCTCCTTTTTTCCGGGATGTTGCAGCCATTAATGTTCCAACTCATAAGTTGCAGAGACATCCTGAATAAATCTGGTTATTTTTCAAGGGGTGGTATCTTATTCAGAGAATCTTCAGGGTCCAAGGGTGCAGGTACCTCTGGTGTTTCAGGCCCTGGAAGTTGATCAATTCCTTTGTGAAGGTCCTCTCCGTATACGTTCAGAAATTTATCTCTGTCTTCCGATGTTCTGATTTTGATCTTCTTCCCTCTAAAAGTAAAAGATAGTCCTTGAGGAAATTCCCACCTAAAGATGATTGAATTCTTTCTTAGTAGTCTTGTCAACTCCAAATAGTTAGATCTAAGATCTAGCAGTTGTTTAGGAATATCCTTGTAGATCTCAATTCTTTTGTCCAAAATGTCCAGTGACTTTCCGTAGTGTAGGCCCAAAATCTTATCCCTTTCCTCCTTTGACCTCAGTATTATCAAACAGTCTCTGGGCTTCTCTTTCTTTAGGAGTCTTCCGAGCCTAAAAGCCGAAACAATTTTAAAGTCCTTTTCCTCTAAACTCCAAAATTTGGAAAATTCTTTAGTCAAAAACTCAGCTAGGTTGCCTTCTTCCACTTCTGGTATTGCTCTTATCCTTAAATTGCTCTCCCTGTTCCGCAGTTCAAGCATGGACAAATAGGTCTGATGTTCACCTACTTGTTTGCAGAGTGGTCTTACCTCTTGTTCTAAATTTTCAAGTTTTTGGCTGGTATCTTCAGCCAATTTCCGATTTTCCCCTGCAGCCTCCTTCAATTCTCCGATTGCTTGAGTATTCTGTGCAACTTGTCCAGATAATTTATTTAAACATTCTATGTTCTGCTCAATTTTATATGTTTGCTCATCAGCTTTCTTGTCCAAAGATTCTACTTTCTTATCCAAAGATTCTAATTTTTCAAAAATTTTCTCTAAAATAGCAGTGCTTGCCCCTGAGGCCATATCTTCCAGTTGTAATTCCTCAGTTTCTCCCTCCCCTGCCCGAGGCAGAGAAACAGCTTCCACCTCAGAAGGCAAAGTAGGCACAGATGATCTACGTGCCTGTGAGGCTGCGGTTAAAGTTGTCAAAGTTGTTTGTTTAGTTCTTCCTCTCCTTCTTGTACCACTCATTCCAAAGTTATCTACAAGTCAAGGTCAAGCTGAGTTGTTCCCATGAGAAAGCCACGGCCCAGATGGTAACAGTCAACAGAGGGCCGGGAAAAGGAAAGTAAAATAAAAGTCACTGTTATAAGTCCCAAATCCTCTAGGGGGAGTTTAAAATATTTCAGGAAAGAAATCAATTTCAATTAAAATAAAGTCAGATTTCTAAGTCCAAGAACCTTCAATAAAAAGATTTTTCAGCAGAGTTGGGGTTTAATACAGCAACAGTGTTTCTGATGGTGCAAGCTGGTAATCCAAATGCCTTAAAGTAACAAGTTCAAACTCTCTCAGATTGTTTCAAAGTTCAGATTCAAAGTATCCAAACTGCAAACTGCAAGCTGACAGCTCAGTTTCTCAGGCAGCTCCAGCGCCTGGGGTTTTTAGTTAGAGTGTAGCTCCAAAAGGAGAAAGATATCCCCGTGTAATTAAAGTTCATAAAAGTCCAACACATAAGGTTATTGTTCCACTTAGAATAAAGTTCAATGGGTGCTCCGATCAAATAGTTTAAAAGATCTCTCTTTGCCTCCACTCCTCCAGCTCTTTGCGTTCAAGTTCAATGGGAGCGGAAGACGGACTTCCTGTTTTTCGTCACTCCGCTTTCAGCCAAATTTAATATTTTAAAGTCCCAAATTGCATACAGTCAGATGTTTACTCACGGGTTGTTGTTTTGAAAGCATAAATTTCAGGAAGAAAGGTCAGCGCTCACTGGCAACAGCTACGCGGCTTCACTCCGCCGATTGCGGAACGACCCACAGCGCCGCAGCCTCCTCCGCGATCCGGAGCCCCTTACGGGGTTCCTTCAACGTTTCGGTGGCCGCTACTGGCGCCCGCCGGGTCCCGGGACCGCAGGCTTCTGCTGCCTGCGGTTTTCCGTTTTGGGTCTCCGCTGCGCCGTAGTGGACGACCCTTTTTCGAGCGGAGCTTCCCTTCCCCGTTAGGAAAGGGCAGCCATTACCCTTCGCGCCGCCTCCGGAAGTCCTGTCAACATCACTTTGTGGCTACTTTCTCAAGCTATAAACAGCAGCAGATGCACTGACGTTGCTGCCGCCGGGGCTTGATCAGTTCTTGCCACAAGTGCAGAATATGGGCCACCAAGTCCTTCAGGCTAGGACACACAGGTACTTGTTAAGCTGCACTCTAATAAAGACAAATTAGCCTGAGATACGGTTTTGTCTTGGCTTGCCAGCGGTTTCTCAGATAAGAGGATTTAGTTGAGGCTGTTAGCTGACAAAACACATCAATCCACTGAATTAAGGGGGGAAGTCTGAGACTTCAGCTCCGCAGATGGCGACACACAGAATGGCCCATGCAGAAACAGTCCCCGACACAAGAGTCTGAGGGCCTCCAGGCTGTCAGTATTTTGTGGGAAAGATTCAAGGACGTACCATTTGCACAATTCAAGCAGTTTAAAGAACTCTATTGCTCAAGTGAAACAAAACCATTGAAAAAAAACACAGAGAGACTTTTTGTGGTTTGGAAAGTACAGTGGTACCTCGGGCTACAGATGCTTCAGGTTACAGACTCCGCTAACCCAGAAATAGTACCTCAGGTTAAGAACTCTGCTTCAGGATGAGAACAGAAATCGGGTGGCGGTGTGGTAGCAGCAGCAGGAGACCCCATTAGCTAAAGTGGTACCTCAAGTTAAGAACAGTTTCAGGTTAAGAAGGGATCTCCAGAACGAATTAAGTTCTTAACCTGAGGTACCACTGTAATGGAGAAATGCATTGAAAAGTGTAGGATGAACAAATGATTAAAGGGAACGCCCTGAATGCAGCATGAATGCTCATTGTCACAGAACCAGCCCATAAGCAAATCAGAACCAATTCTGGGCCTACAAGAAGGAAGTTGTTCATAATATAAAATTGCCACAAACCCAGTCTGGGGGGAAACACACCCAAAAAGTAAAAAATGGAATACACAGGCATCAATCAGATGCTCTGAAGAAAGGGGATGGCGAGGAAGCAATCTTGTGTAGGTTCAAGAAGAGAGTTTTTGTAAAGCAGGTGATACATGAAATTATTCCCCTCATTAATACACTTTGATTCCAAGTTCTTGAGAGAAAGCCTGCCAGGTTGCAGGGCAGATGGCATAGCAGTGACATATACAACAGCAGACATCTGGCAGACAGGTGTTAGATTTTGTATCTGGTGGCTGGCCAGCAGCTCAAACCTGTCTGAGTGGAAATGAAGGTAACTGGAAGGAAGAAGGTGTTTAGCAGACAGAAAAACAGAACAGAAGAGCGGAACACACTGGCTGTCTACCTTTTCTCACCAAAAGATCAGAAATAGGACCACAGTCCCTAGCGGCACCTTCTGCGTTGAGAATCAGCCTCAAGAGTTTTTCTGCAGCAAGGAAATTTCAGTGAGCAGATGTATTATTGCTCCATAATACATCTGCTCATCTGTTCAGCTGCCAGTTTGGCATCATGCGTTTCTGGTATTGCTTTAGCTTGGCTTCCCTCTCTTCAATGTTAATGATGCAGCTCTCAAGTGGAAAACATTAAATTTTTTTATCAGTGGTTTAGAGACGACGTAAATAGAAAGTTCTAGGGATGGGCAAATTTGTCAATTTAAGTTTCTCTCAGTTTCTTGGTTTTTTTCCAGCCTTAAGCTCTGTCCTCTGCATTTCAAAATTATTCGTTGTTTAAAAAAAACAAAATAACTCCAGATGAAAATTCACATGGATTTTTGAATGTGCTTTTCTACTGTTGTGCACATTTACATACACATTTTTTTAAAAAAAACAAACAAACATATTTTTGCAGGCAATTTCTCCTAACACAATGAATTTGTGCACACTGTTTCCACTCTTATAAGCAATGTATGCTTTTCTGTTCATATTTTTGGACTGGAGAACTGCATCACCAAATGCGGAGAGGTGCAAATTTTTAAGGACCAACCACAGCACATGGTGGTTACTGTTTCGATTTGGGGCATGCAAATTAAGTAATGTCAGTAAGCTTCCATTAAAATGTGAACTGAATGGATTTATTATTTTTTTATAATATTTTTTATTCATTTTCCAAACACATAATAAAGACAAGCGAAACACAAAACAAAAACATACAAAACATTTAAACATGTATAACTTCATAATCTTATTTTCATGTACCTTCTTTCCTTCGACTTCCCCATACCTCCCCATCACTGCATCCTTGTTTTACGATTCTTTAGCAACCCTTTAGTCAATTTATCTATAATTCCCTTTCATTAAGTTTTCTTTAATTTGTTAATTACAGCTGTAATTCTCTGCTTCTTACCCCTTGACATCTTAACACTCCTCAATTTTACAACAGTTTTTAAGATATATTTTAAATTTCTTCCAGTCCTCTTCCACTGTCTCCTTCCCCTGGTCGCGGATTCTGCCAGTCATCTCAGCCAGTCCCATAAAGTCCGTCACCTTTGTTTGCCATTCTTCCAGAGTAGGTAGTTCTTGCATCTTCCAATACTTTGCCAGAAGAATTCTTGCTGCTGTGGTAGCATACATAAAAAAAATCCTGTCCCTCTTTAACACCAATTGGCCAACCATGCCCAAGAGAAAAGCCTCAGGTTTCTTAGGAAAGGTCCACTTAAGGACTTTCTTAATTTCATTATAGATCATTTCCCAAAAAGCTTTAATCTTCGGGCAGGTCCACCAAAGGTGAACTGAATGGATTTATTCCCCATCCCCACTTCCTACAGCTTTCTCATAAAACGTGTGTTGTGCACATTTACATACACATTTTTTTTTTAAAAACAAACAAACATATTTTTGCAGGCAATTTCTCCTAACACAATGAATTTGTGCACACTGTTTCCACTCTTATAAGCAATGTATGCTTTTCTGTTCATATTTTTGGACTGGAGAACTGCATCACCAAATGCGGAGAGGTGCAAATTTTTAAGGACCAACCACAGCACATGGTGGTTACTGTTTCGATTTGGGGCATGCAAATTAAGTAATGTCAGTAAGCTTCCATTAAAATGTGAACTGAATGGATTTATTATTTTTTTATAATATTTTTTATTCATTTTCCAAACACATAATAAAGACAAGCGAAACACAAAACAAAAACATACAAAACATTTAAACATGTATAACTTCATAATCTTATTTTCATGCACCTTCTTTCCTTCGACTTCCCCATACCTCCCCATCACTGCATCCTTGTTTTACGATTCTTTAGCAACCCTTTAGTCAATTTATCTATAATTCCCTTTCATTAAGTTTTCTTTAATTTGTTAATTACAGCTGTAATTCTCTGCTTCTTACCCCTTGACATCTTAACACTCCTCAATTTTACAACAGTTTTTAAGATATATTTTAAATTTCTTCCAGTCCTCTTCCACTGTCTCCTTCCCCTGGTCGTGGATTCTGCCAGTCATCTCAGCCAGTCCCATAAAGTCCGTCACCTTTGTTTGCCATTCTTCCAGAGTAGGTAGTTCTTGCATCTTCCAATACTTTGCCAGAAGAATTCTTGCTGCTGTGGTAGCATACATAAAAAAAATCCTGTCCCTCTTTAACACCAATTGGCCAACCATGCCCAAGAGAAAAGCCTCAGGTTTCTTAGGAAAGGTCCACTTAAGGACTTTCTTAATTTCATTATAGATCATTTCCCAAAAAGCTTTAATCTTCGGGCAGGTCCACCAAAGGTGAACTGAATGGATTTATTCCCCATCCCCACTTCCTACAGCTTTCTCATAAAACTTTCCATGGTATAGAAATGTGTTTCCCTCCCTCCTTAGGTCCACACCACAAACTAGCTTTTTGTAAACAGTTTTGAGGTCTGTTCCCACCCCACCACACAATATATGGATTTTATGAAACAAAGGAATGGTCCAGTGAAGTATATTTTATGAGAGGGCAGTACATAAATACTTTTACAAATAAATATATAAAATATACTATTACTGATAGGATAGATGGACAGAGCAGAAGTCTCGTGAAATGGCAGGAAGAAGAACAGGGAAGCTTGTGGGTATCCCCAACTATATGAGAACTCCTCTGCTTTAGTAGTTCAGTGGGGGAACAATTCAGCATATGAATAATTATTGTTAAGTGCAGCTGGTTTTTATGGGAGACGGTAAGCTGCTTTGCAGAGGAAGCTCCTCAAAAAGCAGGGAATTCATTATTAAATGAAATAGAAAAAATGAAAATCAATTCAAATACTGACTTAGGGAGGGATGAAGAATGGCTCTGCTTGTCACTAGTGATATTACTGGCAATATCCAACAGGTACCCATGATTTCCATATAACCAGGTTACCCAGAACAATTGCCATTGCTAGACATGAGCTTGAAGGGCTTGGTCTGATGTCTTGAGGAGCTTATCCCCCACATCTGAATGTTCTGAGATAAGAGTGCCAGGTGAACTGGGTTACCACATCAATACAGTACCAGCAAAGTCGAGTGTATGGCTTGCTGAGTTATTCACCCTCCCATTGGTTCAGGAAATATACCTACATATAGTAAAGGTAAAGGGACCCCTGACCATGAGGTCCAGTTGTGACCGACTCTGGGGTTGCGGCGCTTATCTCGCTTTATTGGCCGAGGGAGCCAGTGTACAGCTTCTGGGTCATGTGGCCAGCATGACTAAGCCGCTTCTGGTGAACCAGAGCAGCGCACGGAAACGCCGTTTACCTTCCCACCAGAGCGGTACCTGTTTATCTACTTGCACTTTGACGTGCTTTTGAACTGCTAGGTTGGCAGGAGCTGGGACAGAGCAACGGGAGCTCACCCCGTCACAGGGATTCGAACTGCCGACCTTCTGATGAGCAAGTCCTAGGTTCTGTGGTTTAACCCACAGCGCCACCCCCCATACCTACATATAGAGACAGTTATAATAGTATCTGGGGCATTGCTTTCATTCCTTTTGCTTTCATCCCTTTCATTCTCATTCATTTCCCGATGCTGTCCTGTCTGTGTCAGGGTCAGACTCTGAACACGTAAGAGTTGGAGGAAGAGGCTGTGGGTTTCACACAGCAGCATTAGCTAGCATGCTGATAGTGTTAGTGGATCTCTCTGTGCATGTGTCTCTTTACTTCAAAGAGCATAAAAAACTGTATATAGCAGTGTTTTGCTTTGTCTTGTGTCTGGAGACAATAAACACTTTGCCACTTTGAACTGTGTGGGAAAGGAGTTTTCTCCTTAACCCGGGACTCTGGAAGGAGGTGCCTGCTGGGAGCAGGAAATCTCTGAAGACTTTCTTGGTGCACTACATTCTCACACAGGTTGAGGTGTGGCAAACGATCACCTGACTTCCACAACTCACCAAAATACTGGTTTTCAGCAAAACTGCTCCACGCTCCATTCTTTGCACTCGGAATAGGCAGGATTGGACTCATTACTGAGAGAGGCATCCAAAATACCTTGGAGCACAAAATATATTAATTCCATCTGTTGGCCAGGGGTCAACATCCAAAGGACCACACGGAGTCAAAATAGCCCTCGTGTAGCCCCATCCGAAGCCACCCCACAGTAGAAGCATAAGGAGTAACAGTTCAAAGAGAAACCCGTCTCCCACATCTAAAAAATATATTAAAATGTGGGTTTCTCTGAAGCTCAGCCAAGAAGTGCAAGTTGTTATTTATTACATTATCAGCTTAACATTTTTCATTTTAGCAGCTGTCTACTTGATAACTACCTGATAAACTTATATGCCAAAAGTTTACTGCATCTGCATTAGGAAATCAGCCTGGGGAGTTCCTGCTTATGCTGGACTGGTTTTTTTGAATCCTTTGACAAGAAATAATTTGACTGTGTTAAACTCTTTGCATCCCAACAACAAACAACTGCTTTGGTGGGCGGACTGCAGAAAAGTGCAAAGGATAATTCAGAAAAAGAGAGAAAGAAGCGGCCAAAGGGACCAACTGCTGGTTGCAAAGGGGAGTACCAAGGGGTTTAATAACCCCTTTATTAAAACATATATTTTAAGATAGAAAGAACTGTTGAAATAAAGCCTTCTTAGTATGCCCCGAAGGAGATAGAGATATAATAAATAAAAATAATGTTTGTGGTGGAGGGAGGAAACCACGACATTTTTCGCAAAGTAGCCTTATGTATGACAAAGAGCAGGTACGTTTTGTGTAACAAAGCAATATTTTTCCACAGCACACTCCCTCATGCATCAGAGGGGCACACATTAGTCTCACTGGTCTGTGCTGCCTGTCATGTGCTGTTCTTCACTTATCTCATCTACAGCTCTTCCTGATCTTTTTAACAGTTCCATTAAGTATTAAAGGAGAGGAAGGGACAATAGGCCCTCGAGGATCCTCCGCTAGGCCGTCACTTCATCCACTCTGACATTCAACAGTGACATTTCCCTGCCTTTCAGAAAGCAGATGCCTCGCCAAACCCGGCAGCAGGGAGAGTATCAGCGACAGTGGCGTCCCCCTCACTGAGGACGCGGGTTATGAATAATGGCAGTAGCAATGGCAGAGGCTGAGGCAAGGGAGAAAATCTTCCGAATTTCCAGATCCTTACTGAAAGAGAGAGGGAAGGCCGTTTCACACAACCAGTTTTGGAGAGGGAAGCCACCGCTAGGCATATTCCTCTTGAGGAAACCTGATTTCCCACACAAATTGGGCTGCAAATGCTGGTGTGAGAGGTGCTAACACGCTCAAGGCGTCCGCACATGGGCACCACCACTGAGAAGGCCCTCAGCTTCACCTCGGATGGTGGGAGAACCTGCAGGAGGCCCTCCATTGTAGATCTAAGTGGGTGGGACACATGGAGATGGGCAATCTTATGAAGTACCCTGGTCCAAAGCCACAAAGGGCTTTTAACCAGCCATTTTTTTGGACTGGGTGCCGGTGCATTAAGCATGGCACAAGTATAATAAGATAATAAAACCTAGTCCCAGTCAGTATAGCGCTCCCTGTTAGGGAAGATAAGTGGAGACTGGCGCTCCCACATCAGAGTAAGGCCAGAATGTGCCCACTACAGTGGTGCCTCGCAAGACGAAATTAATCCGTTCCGTGAGGCTCTTCGTATAGCGGTTTTTTCGTCTTGCGAAGCAAGCCCATTGACAGCTTAGCGGATTAGCGCTATTAGCGGTTTAGCGGCTTTTAGCGGATCAGCTGATAAGCGGCTTAGGGCTTAGGAAAAGGGGGGGGAGGGAAAAAACCCCGCAGGAACTCGCAAGACATTTTCGTCTTGCGAAGCAAGCCCATAGGGAAATTCGTTTTGCGAAGCGCCTCCAAAACGGAAAACCCTTTCGTCTAGCGGGTTTTCCGTCTTGCGAGGCGTTTGTCTTGCGGGGCACCACTGTACATTAAAAGTGTGATCGGATTTATTATGTCTGGGTTTGCCTCCCACCTATGGTTGCTATTTAACAAAAACAACAAGAATGTAATATAGAGCTTGGCCCCCAGAGAAGCTTCAGTGTATGAGAGCTGCCAACACTGGTTTGACATTGTTCCACTGTGTTACCTAGGGCTAGTTCACACATGCAATACAAACGTCATTTGATTTCTCATCACTTGACTACGTAGCCATTGGTGGTTGGAAGCAGGGAACATGTGAATCATGTCTAGGATGATGTGAAAACCTCATTTGTAGACTTTGATCTGTGATTTCTTACTCACACATCCAAGCGAGCTGTGATGCATGTGTGAAGCAGTCAATAGTCTACAATTGTTATCCAGTTTGTCACATTTCTACACCATTAACTCTTTGTGCTGCTTCACACATAACACCAAGCCAAACTATGGCTTGGTGCAAACGCACAGGCTCATGCAATGGAGATGATGTCCACTTTGCTCCTCCACCAGACCAACTGATGCGTCGCTGTGAGCTAAGCCATGGTTTGTCTTCTGAACCTGGGATCACAGTTTGTCTTATTCCACACAAACAAATAGAAGTTAAAGAAGAATTACAGATCTTGAAGAGTCGGTGGAAGAAGATTGGAAAAAAATTAAAGATTATTTACAGAAATATTGTAAAATTAATGAGCTTTAGAAAAATGGTGGAATGAAGTTATATGGCTTTGGCAGAAATGTTATAAGGAATTAGGTACAGATAGATTGTTAATGTATTAAAGGGAAAAAATAAGGTTAGAATATGTTAAGATTAATTACAAGACAGAAAACAGAGGAAGATGGAAAGGAATTGCTGAAACAGTTAATTGAAGTGGAATACAAAAAGGGAGGCGTGAGGAAGTCAATGAAACAAGTGAATGAAAGATAAGATTGAAAATATTGGAAGTGTTTTTAATTGTTCTTGTTTTGTTTTGTTAATTCAATCTTTTATGTAGTGTTTTTGTTTTTGTATTGTATTATATCAATTTGTTTAATTCTTTTTTCTTTCTTTTTGTAATCTTTAAACTCTTAATAAATATATATATATATATATTTTAAAGAAGAATTACAGATCTTGGGTTTACAGTTCGTGATTTGTCTAGAGTCAGGTTCGGCTGATACGCCAAGTCAAATCATGGTTCAGTTTCCAGCAGAAGAATCTGACTGCACAGTGGAAAATATTAACCTCATTGTTCCTTAACGTAGGCTAACGTAAGAGGAACCTGTCAGGGAATTGCCATCAGCTCAGAGGCGAGAGGTGGAAGGGCAGTTGGGGTTACATGGAGCCTCCAAAGATTGTGAGAAGCAGCACTTCCTCCGCGGAGGAGAGAAGCCATGCCTCCAGTGGAGAAGGGGTGCAGGGCTCGGAGGTTGCAAGGGAGAGCCACAGCACCGAGCATGAGCAAGCGGAGGGAGGCAGGTCCCCCTTTGCCCATGCCCTCTCTGCGCAGTCGGTTTACGCGCAGAGAGGGGAGGCGTAGGATGGGGGTCAAGAGACTACTCTGCTGGGGAAAGTTTAAGGACCTCCCACTTCCAGATTCTGCTAGTGACTGAGCAAGACATGGAACTGAGACGTTCTGCACTGTGAAAGCCTTTGAGAAGACCAGTGGGGGTCTTGCCTGTTTGCTCTCGAGCAACCACGCCGGCACACATAACAGAACCATTCCTGATTTAGCAGCACAATAAAGAGAACTGAGTCCATTGTGGAAGTATCTTCTCTTTGATAAGCACAAAATACAGTTGCGGTCTCCTATTCGAAGATGTTGCCAAATGGAGTTAATTGCTTAGGAGGCATCTTTGATGTCACACTAGGTTTCAACTTAGGCTTGGCGGGAACAACTTTTTCTCATCTGTTTTGTGGGTCTGAATTTGCAAACATCTCTTAACAGCTTCAAGCCGCTGACAATGCGTTAGATTTATCAGTGCAATTTTATGGCCTACGTAGATAAAGTTGTACAGATCTGCAAATTAATGGTGCTTTGAAACCACCATCCCAGCTTCACGCACAGCTTCAAGGACCATTAAGTAATCCCGTTGCAGTAAATGGTTGTGTATGCTTGGCTACCAGACTGTATTTCACTGCGTGACACCCTTGTTCCTCCTGTAAGCTTAGCTGGAACACCGGATAGCAGGTTTGGTCTCTAAATATATATACTTATCTATAAGGCTGCTCTACTGGAGCTGGGAACGGCCATTCAAAGAAAAATGGCACCACACGAAAAATGGACATGAAAGAGGGGGAATTTTTGAAACTTTTATATCTCCTCCACTGAAAAAATGCTGGGGTACATTTTCACTTGGGTGTTTGTACAGATTGGATGGAAAAGAAAAACACAACAGGCGTGCATAGGGGTAAAATTCTGCCCAAGCCACCTTATTAAAGGTGTCTGTGTCTTGGTTTGCTGCTGGTTCTTCAGGCCTTGTTCATTTTGTAATGTCCCCTCCTACGGGACAAAGCAGGTCCTGTCTTTTCTCTGTCCTTCCTCTTCAAAACATTTGTCCACTGCAGCAAAATGTGTCAGCAGTCAATGATGGCACTTAACAGTACTTTTTTCCCTTTAAAAAGTAGGCATTCTTAAATTCCAGCTGTGCTAAATAGAATAATCCTACTGCTCTATCAAATGAAATGAATACAGAGGTAGCAGATATTTGGAAGTTGCTGTGTTTACAGCAGTTCTCGAGTAAGGTGTAATTACAATCATCTGAAAAATGATTTGGGGCTGTATTCTGCTTTGCTACCTCTTGCTTTCTGGAATCATCTTTTTTAAAAAAAATAAATCCACTGTTCTTTAGCATGTAATGAATTATCGCATTGCTTCCATGCTGCCAGGGGGAGGGGGAGAACAAGAGAAAAGAAATTGGGCCATTTGAAGTTTTTGTAAATTTGATTGCTTCTACCTGCAGAACATATATTTGTCTCTTAGATTTTATAAATTTTCATTTTCCCAGTATGATGTATTGAATTTCAGTCCCACACAATTTTTCTCTTTTCATGGACTTTGGAGAAGGCATGCTTGATTTACAATGGAAAGAAGAAGAGAAAAAGAATATAAATCCACATAGATGTTTGACTAGAATGCAGCAACTTCCATCAGCCAAAGGATGCTTCATGCCACTTTAATTGAAACATGTCCATTTCTCATCAAAGTTCCTCATTCACAGAGGGAGCACAATGCCTTGTCTTGAGCTGACAGAACCTATAAATAGTTCACAACCGAACCCCCCAGTCCTTATCACATATTCTTTCTCTCAGCTAACCAAATGTCACAGATTGCATCTTCCTCCCTGGTTCCTTCTTTTTCTTAAGCCTTTCAGTTTTTAGAAACCTAGCTGAACAGAATAGATTTTAAGGGGTTTCTCCTGCAATTCAGCAGATTATGCTTCTAATTAGACAATGGAGTGGTTTTAAATCGAGGGTAATAAAGGAAGCTTTCAGATTACGTTCTGGGGAGCCCCGGGGTTTACTGGGAACTTTTCAGTGGTTCCTCAGTGTAGTGGCTGTAATGGCAGATAAGCTCCAATGATTGGCAGTTTGTGCCTCCAATAAAGATCCATCTTTGCAATGCGTAGCCATAGGAGAGCATGGGTGTGCTCTTGGTTGAACTGTCACTTTAAATAAAGCAATAAGGAGGCCCAAAAAACCTGAGCAGCACCCAACATGAATAGGGTCTGCACCTAGGACCCAGAATCCTATAGAAAACACTGGGATTCCATGGCACTCCTCTGCAAATGAATCGGTATGGAAATGTCTCCCTGAAAGCACAACGTTTCAAAAACACTGCTCTATAATCTGGTCTCTACAGCTCCATCAGGTAATGTGACTTTCAAATGGTTTGACTTCACCCCCAAAGGCACACTCCTCCATTGCCCCCCGAGACAGGCGCTAACAAGGATAATTTGTGCGTTTTTCTGGACTGATTTTGCAGCATAGAGGCCAGTGTAGATTATAAATGGATCCATCATCTAAACATGCTAGAACTATGTTGTTGTTATTGAATGAAACCTGCTTTTGCTCTGAATCTGAGAGAAGCTCTGCATTTATGCTTACAGATTTAAAAAAAAAGAAAAAGATGGATGCAATAGGCAATGGCATGTCTGCACTGGAAATTAACTGAATTGAGAAAGGCTATGCAGAGTTCACAGAAATTGAGAAGAGCCAAAGGAGCAGTGTATGGGAGAGGCCAAGAAAACAACGGGGGGATTCATGATGTGTGATCAGTGGGTATTATGAAAACAGGGTAATGATTGTGGCTTTGCTATCATTTGGGTAGACTCCCTGTTCCACACAGATATTTAGAAAATGAGGAAACGTGCAAAGTAAAAATTAAGCTGCAGACAATGGAGCATAGTTTCACTTCTATTCTGCTAGGAAAAAACTCACTGGTTTTCTGTGGGAAGGGGTACAGGTTATAGGGAGATATTTGTTTCTGATTTCAAATATGTATAAATATCTGGTCTTAGCTAACGATGCCACTACATAATTAGAATTGTTTGCCTTTGAACAATGAATAATCATTGGCAGGAAAATATATAACTAAAAGCAATGTGAATGATGCTGTACCCTATGTCTCAAACAATGGGTCACAGTGGAGTAAAATTTTTAGTTACAGTCATTACCAACACACCACACCCCTAATATGCCATTAAAAAACAACTGTTGCCAAGATTGTTTCAAAAAAATGTAAGGTTATATTGGACACTTTATCAAGTATCTATTTTCAGTTCATAAAAAGTTAGTTATGACTGTGGTATTATGGTTATTGTAAACAACAAAAAAGATCTAACTAGGATGCTTTCTAGCTCAGCTTCTCTTCAATATGCTAGCAAAGAGTGCGCAATCTGGTGTTTATTGAAAGACTTTTATTATAGTGATCTTATATATGTGAAGGCTGGAGCATTCAAATATGTGAACCCCCATATACATTTAATGAGCTCTTTCTGAAATCTACCTGAATCTGCCTTTAAAAGCCGCCTCCATGAATGACTTTTCACAATAATCCTACAGAAATGTGTTGCGTTATCCAATTGCTCCGCAGAATCAACATTTTTCTTAGCTTGTTATAATCATTAGTTTTATACCATCCACAACAGGCAAATGATATAATGATATAATATTTCCATAGGGCTTAGCACTCTGTATATTACTACTATCTTGTTGTAAAAAGGGATTTAGAAATTCAGCCATGTTCCCATATGTGGGCTGTAAAGGGGGGTTGCTTATTTCATTATGTGTTACAATGCAACCTGAACTATATTTCTGAAGCATAAATAAGTTGCTTCTTTTCAGCTGTATCTCCCATCTTTTGCACCAGCCATTCAAATATTTGATGATCTATAATAGCTCTCTATAGGGACGCGGGTGGCACTGTGGGTTAAACCACAGAGCCTAGGACTTGCTGATCAGAAGGTCGGCGGTTTGAATCCCCGGGACAGGGTGAGCTCCCGCTGCTCGGTCCCAGCTCCTGCCAACCTAGCAGTTCGAAAGCATGTCAAAGTACAAGTAGATAAATAGGTACTGCTCCGGCGGGAAGGTAAACGGCATTTCCACGCACTGCTCTGGTTCCCCAGAAGCGGCTTGGTCATGCTGGCCACATGACCCGGAAGCTGTACGCCGGCTCCCTCGGCCAATAAAGTGAGATGAGCGCCGCAACCCCAGAGTTGTTTTTTTTTTTTTAAAAAAATATTTATTAAGATTTTACAAAATCAAAAATAAAAACGTGCATAATAAGACAAGAAACAGAAAAAACTCTCAAACAAAAACACCAAATACAAAGAACAAGAAAAGTGAAAAAAATAGAAAATTAAAACCACTCCCTTTTTGATAATTTTGAGCTCATTAACTTGTTTCTTTGACTTCCTCACACCTCCCCTTTTTGTATTCCCATTAAAGTATTCAAATCAGCAAATCCTTATCCTCTTTCATTTATCTTAACTCCAAATCTTAACATATTATAACCCTATAATTTCACCAATTTTTTAATTCATTTTTGCATACTCTTTTTAACTTTTGTTGCTAGTACCACTTATTTTCAATTTAACATCATTTTAACATTCATTAATTTTACAGTGTTTCCGCAAATAATTTTTAAATTTCTTCCAATCTTGTTCCACCAGCTCTTCTCCCAGGTCTCGAATTCTGCCAGTCATTTCCGCTAATTCCATATAGTCCATCACCTTCATCTGCCACTCTTCCAGGGTGGGTAGATCTTGTGTCTTCCAATACTTTGCAATAAGTATTCTTGCTGCCGTGGTTGCATACATAAAGAAAGTTCTATCCTTTTTTGGCACCAATTGGCTGACCATGCCCAGGAGAAAGGCCTCTGGTTTCTTCAAGAAGGTATACCTAAATACCTTTTTCATTTCATTATAGATCATCTCCCAGAAAGCCTTAATCCTTGGGCACGTCCACCAAAGGTGAAAGAATGTACCTTCAGTGCCGCGACCCCAGAGTTGGCCATGACTGGACCTAATGGTCAGGGGTCCCTTTACCTTTACCTTAATAGCTCTCTAATTATCTTGTCTTTTGATGGAAAAAGGCCCCAAACCTCCCATCTTTCCTACACCTTTGAATTCATAATCATTTTGACACTTTCTATCCTCTGCATCTGCCAACAAATTTAGCTACGTAGACTCATAGGCTTGTAGAGTTGCATTACTCGACAATACAAGTATCTCAGTCAAAAAAATTCAAAAAATTCTTGTAGAGCTTGAGGTAGGTGACCGAGTCACAGTCACCAGGTTTGGGGGGGGGGGATATGCACTAAAGCTATTGATTCTGCCAGTGAGCAGGTACAATGCTAATCATTTAGAGCCCCCAAGTTTGAACCGAGATATTCCATTGTATATACAAAGTCAGCTAATCCTCCATAAGAGCTGGCACATGCCCTCAATGGGTGTATATTGCAAATATAGTGACTTTTGGAGGAAGACAGTGGGAGCTAGAAGCATGCTGAGACAGGAGTAGGAAGTATTGTAGCAGCAGCATTTCTGGGTTTCTCACCTGAAACTCAATTCAGTGTGCAGCTACATGAGAAAAACCTAAAAAGCTGCAGGAGAGAAGGAAATGTGGGAGGAATACATTATCTGAACCAATTACAATAAGCTGGTGCTTTTTTAAAATATAAAAAATGCTGCAGATGTTGAAGGCTGTGTTGTGATGAATGGGAACAATAAATAGCAGCATGTTTTCTGAGGGTCTATCGCATTTTTCCTAGAGATAGTATATAACTTTAGAGTAAGCCAGCATCAGAAATAACTCTTCACCTTCTTCACATTTGCACTGCTGCCTTCAGCGTAAACATCTGATAGGTCTGGAACTGTAGTCTTTTAAGTCGCCTTCATTTTAATTACCCGCAAAGGCAGTTTACAATGCATAAGTGGGTTGCAAATTTGGTTTTTGGCTGAAGACGAGAAAGCTCTGCTGTTAAGTTGGCAGCACGGGAGCTACTCCAGGACAACTTCTTCCATGCCACCAGGGCAGCATGAGAAGGTCAAGGCCACAGGGAGGAAGCTTCCAATGAGGCTGCAAACCAGCATTGTGAGTCAAGGACCTGCCACCTGCTTAGGGCTAAATAAGACACAAGGACACGTGTATTTTAGGTTAATGGGCTAAAGAAGGCCACAACTTTATTGGTTACAGTATTTGAGTGGTATTGGCTTAGGCACTGGATGAAACAATCTATATATGACTCCACCCCGCACAGCGGGGGGTCAATTGAAGGTTAACAACAAGTGGGAGGAGTTTGTTGATGCAAATACAACTGGAAGCTTCCCCTGATGTCACCGGGGGCCGTGCCATGGCCCTAGCCACCAGCAGGTCATTGGACAGGATCCACGACCGCTGGATTCCTTTAATGGAATACCCAACAAGGGGAGGGGTAGGTGCTGGCCACAACCTGCCCTCCAACGCACGACACATATTTCAATGCCTAACCACCAATACCCAAAATGTTGTGATGATTTGCTACGTGGTAGGCAAAAAACCAAGAGGCAATTTGCCAAATGGATAAAAATTCCTACCAGGCCCCCTGTGCAACCAGGGCAACCAACCAAAGTCCATAGCAAGGTCAAAAGCATAAATATGACCTAAAGGGCGGGCGGGCGGGCGGGCGGGTGATCCGTTGACTCCAGGCCGCGACCGCTTGAATGTGGCTAAACCCTGCCCCCAAGTCAGCCCTATTGGCTGCCTGAGGGGTGCGGCGTGGCAACCGGGAAAGTGAGGCAGGGGGCTGAATATGCCCCCCCCCCGCTGATGTGGGAATGGCTCCATCTCACAACACCTGGTAGGAGGAGAGGTTTTGTTCCAGGACCAGGAAGATGGAGGGATTTCTTCCCTTCCTTAACAGCAACCTTGTATGTGTGCCTGCAAACCCAATTCCATTCTAATGGCTAATCTGTTGTGGAGAGAAGCAAACACAGATCTCTTCTATTCAGGCTAGAGCACAGACAACAGCTCCGGCTCCCAGCACTGCAGCACAGGAAAAAGGGAGACACTTTGTTTAGCGCCAGAGGTCTGCAAATGAATAGCAGAAAGTCATTTGGTTACCAAGGAAACCGAACAGCAGTATAGCTGGTGCTTCATTGAAACCACGATCAGGAGAGAGAAATAATGTGTTATTGCAATATATTGTGTCAAGAACATCAATATAACATGGCAAGGCGGGGGTGGGGGCAAGCCATCCTCCAGACTTTATCAACGCCTGCTATTTTTAGTAACAAAACTATTCTTTTTATGGGGCTTCTATTTATGACGGTACACAGGGTACAGGTGGGTCCGTGGTTTCCAAACAGGGTCTTAATTGTGTGTGGGGGGGGGGCATTCTTTGCTTGAATCTGAATTGCAGAGATCAAATTTAAAATTACAAAAACCCAAAGGGATGGGAAAAGGCGCATGAGCTTGTGTGAGACACACATTTTAGGCACAGGTGCCTCTGACTCTCTCACTCTCTTTTTTGTTTCCCCTTAAAGATGCTTAAGTCAGTGGTAAAGCAGATGAAAGACAAGTACTGAAGTACAGCTTCCCTGCTCCCTCCATAAAACTTGTGATGGTGGTTTTCAAAAGCACCCCTGAGCGCAGGGGCTTCACAGAGCTGTTGTTGGCATCCGTCTGTCTCAAGACAGTGAGCCTCTGGGGATGAAGTCAAACTGATGTGTAAGCACCACCGAAGTGACCTCCCTGGGGTGCAAGGCTGGGCAGGGTGCCTGGAGGTCCTGGGCTGCCCAGACAACAATTATGCCCACCCTACTGGCCTCACTGATGTGCTTCAAAGAAAGCAGAGCAAGACATTTGACACCAGCTGGGCTGCAGGAGCTGCTGGAAAGAGGCATACAAGGTGCTATCCAACCGCCTTAGGGATTCCACTCTGGATTTCTGCAAGGTTTACTCCTTAGCCTTTAGAGAGTAGTTTCTGCGTTTCAGTGGAAGGGGAGACAAAGGAACTGAAGAGATGTACAGATACAAGGATAATGGAGAACAAAATTGCATAAATGCAATTTATGACGACATACTTAAGGTCGTCAGATTATGGGGTCCACTTGCAATAGCTACTGCACCAGGGCTAAGAGTAGCCCAATATGATGGGATCTTGTGGCCCAGGCCCCTGCAGCACCAAAGGCTAAAACCCAATAGCATGGTTAAGGGTTAACATAAGAACAGCCAACATTTCTCTGGAGACCTTAGCAACTACATTGCCACCCAACTGTGAAATTATTCATCACAGCCTAAGTTATCCACGTGTGAAGAGCTTCCCTCAACATGGATGATAATGGCATGGGCACTTGCAATCCGTTCAGTACTCTAGTCCACAAACAACAGGCAGTCTCTGGAAAGAGGTCACAGCACCTTCTCCATCAAAGAAGCGGGGTCTGGTTAGCACGAGGGTAGAGGACAAGCTTGCAGGGGACATGTCTCAGTGGTCAGGGGCGGAGGAATGGTGTGCAGGTCGCCCCGGGTTTTCACCACTTAGGGGGTTGACAAAATGCCAGGTGGCACTCACCACAGGGCCTGCAGCATGCCTGAGCCATGCGTCTATCCTGGGAGAGACACAGTGGCTTGGGCGCGCACAGGCTCCGCACTCTTGGAACTTTGAAGTGTCAGGCATAGCTCTAATGGCTTTAGCCCAAACGTAGCAGAGTTTTCCTGCACAGCGAAGAAGCTAGTTGAGGTGGAAATGACTAGTCAGCTAGACTCAGAATAACTATTTACAGGATTTATTAAAAGGAAAAGAAACCAGCAGAATTTCTGCATACAAAACAAAGTAAAATAAATCCTTTCTTTCTCTCTCTCTCTTAACCATACACAGCACTCCTACTCCTAACACACCACTCCCCAAACTGTGCTAGCATTCCTAGATAACAGAGTTGAGTGCTGGTCGTTAACCAATTGGAGTAAGTAGTTTCTAGGTCAAGCAGACCTTGGCTTTCTGCCAAGAGTAAATTGACACTGCCTTGAGTTAATTGTGTGAAGCCAGAATCTGTAAGTTTTCATGAGAATCAATTAACAGAAACTGAACACGCACTGCCCAAATGGTCCACCTGCTGCCTCTCCCCCAGCTGTAGGGCAGCTGAGTGGGAGGAGGCAGGCAAACTCCACAGGCCCCACGTTGCGCTCCGCCCCTATGGACCGCTCACCCTGCCTTCACCCTGCCCCTACGGGCAGCTTGCACCACCCCTGGGCGCACTGTCCCAGGCGCCCGAGTGGCTTCCTCCATCACTGTCAGTGGTTGTTAGGGTCAGTGGCAACTAGAGTGAGTGGGGCAATAGCTGTGGCCCTTAACTTTTGTTCAGCTCCAAGGTCCTGAAATATTCAGCCTCCAAGCTGGAGATTCCCTACTCCTTGCATTAGGACAACTTTAAAACTTAAATGAAAGATAACTCTATCCAACAATAGTACAGTGGTACATCTGGTTGCGAACGGGATCCGTTCCAGAGGCCCGTTCGCAACATGAAAAGCCCGCAATCTGAAGTGCCGTTTCTGTGCAGGTGCACAGCGCGATTTGGTGCTTGTGCTGATGCGCGAAGCGTGATTTAGCGCTTCTGCACATGCGCGAACGGCGAAACCTGGAAATAACCCTTTCCGGTAATTCCGGGTCGCCGTGAGACGCAACCTGAAAAAACGTAACATGAATCAAACATAACATTAGGTATGACTGTATTTGTGGTGGGTATGTATTTTGCCCACATAGTTCTATAGACAATCCTCCCGAGCTGAAGCAGAGTCTGGTATTCTTCCAACAGGACCTGCTTCAGACAAAAGGGTGACTCCAATGCTGTTGAGGAATTAAAAAACTCTTTTATGGTCAAGGATCTTAGGAAAGGATTCAGAGATCCTGAAAGAAATGAAACCCAATAAACAAATTTTACTGCAGAAAATTTAATGCTTTAAAAGCATTTGGGAACTGAATTTCCTTCTTCAGAAATGATCTTAGACTTTCTGAAGAAGCTTACATAGATGCTGCTGCCTGTTGGACACCACAAGGAAGGGTTTGGGGAGCAGCCATAGCCCCATGGTAGCGCACTTGCTTTGCATGCAAAGGGTGGAAGGGTCAATCCCTGGCATCCAGGTAGGGCTATGAAAGACCCCTGTCTGAATTACTGCTGGCCAGTGACTGATAGATAGATAGATAGAATCTGTATTTGCAACAGTCACAAGCCATAACAATAAAATAAAATACAATGTATTTAGGTAAAGTAAAGGGACCCCTGACCATTAGGTCCAGTCGTGACCGACTCTGGGGTTGCGGTGCTCATCTCGCTTTACTGGCCGAGGGAGCCGGCGCACAGCTTCTGGGTCATGTGGCCAGCATGACTAAGCTGCTTCTGGCGAACCAGAGCAGCGCACGGAAACGCCGTTTACCTTCCCGCCGGAGCGGTACCTATTTATCTACGTGCACTTTTACGTGCTTTCGAACTGCTAGGTTGGCAGAAGCCGGGACCGAGCAACGGGAGCTCAACCCGTCGCGGGGATTCGAACCGCCAACCTTCTGATGAGCAAGTCCAAGGCTCAGTGGTTTAACCCACAGCACCACCTGCGTCCCAATCGGGTTGTTGTTGTTTAGTCATTTAGTCGTGCCCGACTCTTCGTGACCGCATGGACCAGAGCACGCCAGGCACTTCTGTCTTCCACTGCCTCCCGCAGTTTGGTCAGACTCATGTTTGTAGCTTCGAAGACACTATCCAACCATCTCGTCCTCTGTCGTCCCCTTCTCCTTGTGCCCTCCATCTTTCCCAACATCAGGGTCTTTTCCAGGGAGTCTTCTCTTCTCATGAGGTGGCCAAAGTATTGGAGCCTCAGCTTCACGATCTGTCCTTCCAGTGAGCACTCAGGGCTGATTTCCTTAAGAATGGATCGGTTTGTTCTTCTTGCAGTCCATGGGACTCTCAAGAGTCTCCTCCAGCACCATAATTCAAAAGAATCAATTCTTCGGCAATCTGCCTTCTTTATGGTCCAGCTCTCACTTCCATACATCACTACTGGGAAGACCATAGCTTTTACTATACGGACCTTTGTTGGCAAGGTGATGTCTCTACTTTTTAAGATGCTGTCTAGGTTTGTCATTGCTTTCCTCCCAAGAAGCAGGCGTCTCTTAATTTCGTGGCTGCTATCACCATCTGCAGTGATCATGGAGCCCAAGAAAGTAAAATCTCTCACTGCCTCCATTTCTTCCCCTTCTATTTGCCAGGAGGTGATGGGACCAGTGGCCATGATCTTCGTTTTTTTGATGTTGAGCTTCAGACCATATTTTGCGCTCTCCTCTTTCACCCTCAATAAAAGGTTCTTTAATTCCTCCTCACTTTCTGCCATCAATGTTGTGTCATCTGCATATCTGAGCTTGTTGATATTTCTTCCGGCAATCTTAATTCCGGCTTCGGATTCATCCAGCCCAGCCTTTCGCATGATGAATTCTGCATATAAGTTAAATAAGCAGGGAGACAATATACAGCCTTGTCGTACTCCTTTCCCAATTTTGAACCAATCAGTTGTTCCATATCCAGTTCTAACTGTAGCTTCTTGTCCCACATAGAGATTTCTCAGGAGACAGATGAGGTGATCAGGCACTCCCATTTCTTTAAGAGCTTGCCATAGTTTGCTGTGGTCGACAGAGTCAAAGGCTTTTGCATAGTCAATGAAGCAGAAGTAGATGTCTTTCTGGAACTCTCTAGCTTTCTCCATAATCCAGCGCATGTTTGCAATTTGGTCTCTGGTTCCTCTGCCTCTTCTAAATCCAGCTTGCACTTCTGGGAGTTCTCAGTCCACATACTGCTTGAGCCTTCCTTGTAGAATTTTAAGCATAACCTTGCTAGCGTGTGAAATGAGTGAAATTGTGCGGTAGTTGGAGCATTCTTTGGCACTGCCCTTCTTTGGGATTGGGATGTAGACTGATCTTCTCCAATCCTCTGGCCACTGCTGAGTTTTCCAAACTTGCTGGCATATTGAGTGTAGCACCTTAACAGCATCATCTTTTAAAATTTTAAATAGTTCAGCTGGAATACCATCACTTCCACTGGCCTTGTTATTTGCAGTGCTTTCTAAGGCCCATTTGACTTCACTCTCCAGGATGTCTGGCTCAAGGTCAGCAACCCCACTACCTGGAGTGTACGAGACATCCATATCTTTCTGGTATAATTTTCCTCTGTGTATTCTTGCCACCTCTTCTTGATGTCTTCTGCTTCTGTTAGGTCCTTACCACTTTTGTCCTTTATTATGGTAATCTTTGAACGAAATGTTCCTTTCATATCTCCAATTTTCTTGAACAGATCTCTGGTTCTTCCCATTCTGTTGTTTTCCTCTATTTCTTTGCATTGCTCATTTAAGAAGGCCTTCTTATCTCTCCTTGCTATTTTTTGGAAATCTGCATTCAATTTCCTGTATCTTTCTCTATCTCCCTCGCATTTTGCTTGCCTTCTCTCCCCCGCTATTTGTAAGGCCTCGTTGGACAGCCACTTTGCTTTCTTGCATTTCCTTTTCATTGGGATGGTTTTCGTTGCTGCCTCCTGTATAATGTTGCGAGCCTCCATCAATAGTTCTTCGGGCACTCTGTCCAGCAGATCTAAATCCTTAAACCTGTTCCTCACTTCCACTGTGTATTCATAAGGGATTTGATTTAGATTGTATCTTACCGGCCCAGTGGTTTTTCCTACTTTCTTCAGTTTAAGCTTGAATTTTGCTATAAGAAGCTGATGATCTGAGCCACAGTCAGCTCCAGGTCTTGTTTTTGCTGACTGTATCAAGCTTCTCCATCTTTGGCTGCAGAGAATATAATCAATCTGATTTCGATGCTGCCCATCTGGTGATGTCCACGTGTAGAGTCGTCTCTTGTGTTGTTGGAAAAGTGTGTTTGTGATGGCCAGCTTGTTCTCTTGACAGAACTCTATTAGCCTTTGCCCTGCTTCATTTTGCTCTCCAAGGCCAAACTTGCCAGTTGTTCCTTTTATCTCTTGGTTCCCTACTTTAGCATTCCAATCTCCTATAATGAGAAGAACATCCTTCTTTGGTGTCACTTCTATAAGGTGTTGTAAGTCTTCATAGAATTGGTCAATTTCAGTTTCTTCCGCACCAGTAGTTGGTGCATAAACTTGGATTTATTGTACAATTTATTTTAAACTTGTTTATAAATCCAATATATAATAAACTTAATTATAATATTATATTTATTATTTATTAAATATTTATTATAAATTTATTATAATAAATTTATAATAAACTTGGATTTATTGTACAATTTATTGTACACCCAATCGGGTGTACAATGTATTTAGGGTAGAGCTAAATGCTTACCTATACAAAGCATGTTCTAGAGGTTTACATCAACACGAATGGCAGAATTAATACATAGTCCTTTAGCTGCAGATAAAACATGTGAACCAATAGGCTTTATTTATATTAAAAAAAACTGAGGAGTGTTAAAACGTTAATCAAATAATAGATCTTATTATACTTTCCCCTGCTATTTCTTTTAATTTATTTTTTGCAGAAATATCTAAGCTAGATGGACCATTGGTTTGATTTGGTAAAATGCAGCTTCTTATATTCCTAGGCATTTGTCCAAGTCATATGAAACTTCAGACAGGTCTCAGACTTGACAGGTCTGTCATGGAAAATACTAAGGTGAATCAAGATAAAGCTTGAAAAAGAAAATGATATATACTGAAAAGCTCACAAATGGGCAGAATGATGAACAGTTTGTTAACAAGCTGCACACTCTGAATACTTTTTTGGTTTATTCACATAGATATCCCCACCCCTCCAGCAAGAAGCCTTCTAAGTACTTAATTTGCTTTGCTCCATTGATTTTAATTAATCTTGCCCAAGGCTGGCAAGGCTGATGAGCCTGGAGAACTTTAAAAAGGCAACAGCCAAATGGTTGCTTTCGTCTGCTTCAGATTTCTTAAACTCCTTCTGGTGCATTGCTAACACCTTAAGTCACCACTGCAATTGTATTGTCAGGGAACTGCCATCGGAGCCAAAGGAGGAGAGAGGGCTCCAGAGGGATGCCGGAGAGGGTCCCAGTAGGGAGAGAGGCAGCCCATCCACTGGGGAAGGAAATCAGCGTAGCACCAGTGGAGAAGGGGGGCAGATGGGGGAATCGGAGAAAAGGCTCCTGGACTCCTCACCGGAGACCAGCGGGGAGAGCACGGGTCCTCCGCTGCCCACACCCTCCCTGCGCAGAAGACTTCCGCGCAGGGAGAGTAGGAGGCGACTGGGCGTCAAAGAACTTCTTTGCTGGAAGAAGTTCAAGAAACGCCCACTGACGGATTCTGCCAGCGATTGAGACAGCCACGGATGGGTGGGTGTCCAGACAGAAAGGGTTCAACCAGGCAACCTGGCCAGGAGTGGCGGCAACTTACGCACGAGCAACCCCCTTAGAACCATTACATGTATCTAGCCAGAGACAAAAACCTACAGTCTGGGATTGATGCAGACATCATGAACAAAGACCTTTAACATTTCCAGAAATAAATCATTTCTTATTTCTAATATAATGTACAAGAGAAGATGGATCCTAACTACTCAACCCACTCTACAATCAGTTGTCAGGGGGGTGCAGTTAATATTTTTGAGGGTGAGGAGGGAGAGAGAGGCTTGAATCGCCTGAGTTCATTGAAGGTGTCTGCACTCTGCGTTCCATCTCAAAGGAATTAGAGCTTGATTCAGAGTTGAAGAATTTCCTTGGGAGTCTGGTCATCTCTTTGGAGTCATTCACACAATATTTTATTAGAGTATATTACAATATATACTACAATATAGTATAGTATATTGTATTTTAAAATGGGGTTTCAGAGTTTTTAGGGGTTTTTGAATGTTTTATGTAGTTTTTCAGTTTCATTGTTCTGTATGGGACAATGACAATAAAGATATCGTATATCGTATATCGTATTATATTTTATAATAAAATCAGCATAAGTAATATAAAGGTAAAGGTACCCCTGCCCGTACAGGCCAGTCGTGTCTGACTCTAGGGTTGCATGCCATGAGCCGGTGCCGTCCGAAGACACTTCCGGGTCACGTGGCCAGCGTGACGAAGCTGCAGCTGGCGAGCCAGCACCAGCGCAGCACACGGAAACGCCGTTTACCTTCCCGCTATAAACCGGTACCTATTTATCTACTTGCACTTAAGAGTGCTTTCGAACTGCTAGGTGGGCAGGAGCTGCGACCGAACAATGGGAGCTCACCCTGCTGCAGGGATTCGAACCGCCGACCATACGATCGGCAAGTCCTAGGCACTGAGGTTTTACCCACAGCGCCACCCGCGTCCCAGAAGTAATATAGCTAACCCAAATTCATATGAATACAATGATTAAAGAGGTAAAGGTAAAAGGCAAAGGTAAAGGACCCCTGGACAGTTAAGTCCAGTCAAAGGCGACTATGGGGTTGAGTCGCTCATCTCGCTTTCAGGCTGATCAAAGAGGTACCCATTAACAAATATATTCTATTGTAATCCATATGTCTACAGAGAGTCACTTTACTGGAATATCTCTGAAGAGCTATGACAGGATTCAATTGCCTGGTCCCATTAGTGGGAGCCACTGCTAATGCAATGGAGACTTCCCCACCCTCTCCTCCCTCCATGAACCCCCAACTACTCCCCCAAATTTGCTCTGCAGGGCCAGGAGAACCCTCAGAACAGTGTGCAAGGACTGGGAGAAGGGAGATCATTCTGGGGGCAAGCAAAAACGCTTGCGCTAACAGAACACATCTGCTGAGTGACATGTTGAATTCCACCCCATTGATAATACAGATCAATGAATAGCGCTTAACTAGAGAAAATGAAAAATAAAGTTAACTCTATTAATTTAGGAAAACCAGAATTAATTCAGTGAATGGTATATTGTTTTCCCTGGAACCATGAAGTTCTAAAGCAGGGATGGGAAACCTGTGTCCATTCAGATGTTGCTGAGGTACAACTCCCATCATCCCTGAGCACTGGGCGTGCAGATAGGGCTGTCGGGAACTGGAACCCAACATGCCTGTTCTAAAGTTAATTCCTCCAAAGCAGAGTTGTCTAAGAAGAAGAAGAGGAGGAGGAGGAGGAGGAGGAGTTTGGACTTGATATTCCACCTTTCACTCCCCTTAAAGTATCTCAAAGTGGCTAACAATCTCCTTTCCCTTCCTCCCCAACAACATCTGAAGAAGTGTGCATACACACAAAAGCTCATACTAATAACTAACTTAGTTGGTCTCTAAGGTGCTACTGGAAGGATTTGTTTTTGTTTTTGTTTCAACTATGGCAGACCAACATGGCTACCTACCTGTAATTTCCCCACAACAAACACTCTGTGAGGTGAGCGAGGCTGAGAGACTTCAGAGAAGTGTGACTAGCCCAAGGTCACCCAGTAGCTGCAGGTGGAGGAGCAGAGACGTGAACCCAGTTCACCAGATTATGAGTCCACCGCTCTCAACTGCTGGTAGGAACACCATGAGGGTTTTTGCCCTCTTTCCTTTCCTGCTAACCTCCCCTTCCCCTAAAAAGTGTTTCCTGCAAATCACTGAAAGGAAACTTAGAGAAGTGCCAGCTGCTCAGGAAGGATGCAAGTTTAATATGGAGGTCCAAACAATTCCATTAGAGTACATTGGAGGAGGCTCCATGGACCTGCATCAATGAAAAATAAAGCTCCTACTAAGGCCAGGACACATGGAGAGAAAGGTGTATGATGAAAGGGGCAGGACGGATCCACAGCAATGTGCTAGGGAGACATCAGGTCAGTTAAGATGTAAATGATGGAAGCTCTCTGAGCTAGAAGAAATGTGAAGTCTTGCTCTAAATAATTGGTTAAATAAAACCAAGATTTGCCTGGAGGTGCCCTCCCATTGCAAACTTTCCCCTGTGACCCTTTTTAGGAGAAGATCACAGAGAAGGCCATATGCCCTAAAACAGAGGTGGGGAACCTGTGGCCATATGGATGTTGCTGGATTCCTGTTCCCACCAACCCTGGTCAGCTTGGCCAATGGCCCAGGATGACAACTGCAGTCCAGGTTCCCCACCCTGACTAAAACATCATTTTTTAAGCCTAACATCTGCGAAAAAGTAACCTTGGGCTTCTAACATCTTGTGATGCAGTCACACAAATCAATCAATGGAAGAATGATCTGCTTTCTCAAGAAAACCCACCCCTGAGGATGTATAGTCAGTCTAAAAAGGGAAGACATACATTCATTAAAATGGTTCATTAAGAGCATTATTCAGCACCAGACCGTCCTACTAATCAATCCATTTGAATTAGCAGAAGGCAACTTTACCACAAAGCATTTAACTCATATATCACTGAAATCATTAGGGTACCTCCTGGTGAGCGAGCAGTCTTGGATTTGGTACACTTATAGCCCAAGGCAACCCAATTACTTGAAAATATATATATATATATATATATATATATATATATATATATATATATGAAAACTGAGCATTTTTTCATGGCTCCTCCAAACTTGCAGACTTAAAAGCCACATTCAGTTTATCCTATGCTGGCTCAACAAGACAAATTTTCGCCTGAGCAATCAAACTAGAAAGCCCCTAATTAATCTGTTTCCTGTTTTGTTAAACTAGAAAACTACATTATGATTACCTGTTTCAGAACAAGGCAGGATATTACACCAACTCCCAACAAGTAGAATTATACCATGAGATTTGTTTACTAATATTTTTTAATAAAGAACACTGGACACAAAATATAAACAGGCATTCAATATTCCTTCAAATCTACAGTTCTAAGAGCTTGATCATTCATAGGTTGCCTGGTAATTTTGGTACTTGTGGCAAAGTTCACTCTCATTTCTATCTAGATTTGAGGTTAAGTTTGACTCACAGCAGATCCATTAATTTCAATGGTCGAGTAAAACTTAGTTAACTACCACCCATGTATGAACATTTCTACATATTTACCTGCATATTTTTCCTAACATACACATTTTTGTATGCAATTTAGTTTAGTATATTCGTTTTTGCAAGTAGTTTTCCCCTGACAGAATTTGTTTTTGTACATCATTTTCACTAACTATACAACACTTTTGTGGGAACATTTCAATAACAAATGCATCTTCATATGCATTTTGGGGGGTTAGAAAGCTGCATCACAAAGTTTGGAGAAGAGTGAATTTTGAAGGAAAGCTATGTTTAGGTTCGCTTATTGCTTTGGAAAGTGAAAAATATATATATTAAAATGTGGACTGAGAAATTTCTCCCCCAACCCAAGATCAGGAAACACATCATACTTTGGTGGGAGGGTGGGGTATTTATTCTAAAGCTTCGATCCCACATGTTTGCCCAGTATTCACAACAGCCAACTTTATCTTGCTCAAAAAGAGTGTGCCATGATTGATGATGGTACTAGAGATTGTTCAAATGTTAATCTTCTGGCACAGAGTATTTGTATAATTCTCTTCTCAATGCTTCAATATTTATTTTTAAAATGCAAACCCCATTCTTCACACTAACGTCACAGGCAAGGTTACAGTATCAGATACATAGACACAATAAATAATCACACACAAATACACAAACCAATAGACACCTTTTAAAACTAGTAGGTCAGACTATTTTTTTGTAACTAAAAAATATAGTTGACAGTTCCCTGGCCTTCTTCAAAGGCCTGGTGGAACAGAAAATGTTCTAAGCTGTTGCCAGAATGCATTCAACACTTGAGCCTACCTGATCTCAAGGGGGAAATAGCATCCCAGGTGTCATTCGGCTGCAACATCAAAGCCGTCACCTTGAACTGGGCTCAGTGACAAATAGGCAGTGAGTGCAATTGCTTTGAGAGCAGTTTAAACTTCATAGCGCTCAGTAACTGATTTATGACTCTTTGGGGTCACAGGCACCTAATTGTTCAGGTATGTTGTTGCTGTTTAGTCGTTTAGTCGTGTCCGACTCTTCGTGACCCCATGGACCAGAGCACACCAGGCACTCCTGTCTTCCACTGCCTCCTGCAGTTTGGTCAAACTCATGCTGGTAGATTCAAGAACACTGTCCAACCATCTCGTCCTCTCTCATCCCCTTCTCCTTGTGCCTTCAATCTTTCCCAACATCAGGGTCTTTTCCAAGGAGTCTTCTCTTCTCATGAGGTGGCCAAAGTCTTGGAGCCTCAGCTTCAGGATCTGTCCTTCCAGTGAGCACTCAGGGCTGATTTCCTTCAGAATGGAGAGGTTTGATCTTCTTGCAGTCCATGGGACTCTCAAGAGTCTCCTCCAGCACCATAATTCAAAAGCATCAATTCTTCTGCGATCAGCCTTCTTGATGGTCCAGCTCTCACTTCCATACATCACTACTGGGAAAACCACAGCTTTAACTATACGGACCTTGGGTGGCAAGGTGATATCTCTGCTTTGGTCGGCAAGGTGGTATCTCGAGAGCCAATGTGGTGTAGTGGTTAAGAGCGGTAGTCTTGTAATCTGGGGAACCAGGTTTGCGTCTCCGCTCCTCCACATGCAGCTGCTGGGTGACCTTGGGCCAGTCACACTTCTTTGAAGTCTCTCAGCCCCAGTCACCTCACAGAGTGTTTGTTGTGGGGGAGGAAGGGAAAGGAGAATGTTAGCCGCTTTGAGACTCCTTAAAAGGGAGTGAAAGGTGGGATACCAAATCCAAACTTTTCTTCTTCTTCTTTTAAAGATGCTGTCTAATTGTTCAGGTATACCCTGATCAAAGTCAAGGGCCCCAGAAAGGTGATAGGCTAAAAATGTCTATCTCAAAGTGGTTCATAGGCCTATGCTCTCTAACATGCAAAGTGCAAACAGCCAGGTGTTCCTCCTCTTAATAGCATCCAAACTCCCTTTCTAAGTTTACATGAGGCCAGCTTGAATCCATTCCAGATCAGGAAAAATGTTGGGGAGCCAGGCTCCTGCTCAAAAGCTAGCAAGAGCGGAACATGCTATCTGTGAAATACAAATAACCACCTGATGTGAATAGGATCATTTAAGTAGCTCATTTAAGTAGCTCATATGAACAATGCAGTATTCAACACTGAATTACAAATTGACTTCATAATATGCTCCCTTGTTTCTAGGTCCTGTTATCATCCTTGGGCCTTTCCCCTAACAGATACATATATTTAAATCAGTGCTTCATCCCTGGTATTTAGCTTTGAGAAGCTTCATTCACATGGCACCAAGTAAAGTGATGCAGCTTTATTCTGCATCCATAACAGTGAAACCAGACACCTCCCTCTGCCCCAGCTGCAACAAAACCTGTCTCTTCCCTATCGGCCTCTACAGCAGGAGCTTGTAACTCGCCAGTGGTTTGACTTCAGCCCCAAAGGTGCCTTCTTCCACTGGATATTAATATGGTGCCTTCTTCTATCTGGATATGAATATGGACTTGAATAGACTTCATCTCTCAAGGAGATAGAGGGGAAAATTTTTCACCTTCAATTTCTGTATTTATATTGTTATTGCAATATACTAATCAAATTAAGGGGACGCGGGTGGCGCTATGGGTAAAACCTCAGCGCCTAGAACTTGCCGATCGCACGGTCGGCGGTTCGAACCCCCACGGCGGGGTGCGCTCCCGTCGTTCGGTCCCAGAGCCTGCCAACCTAGCAGTTCGAAAGCACCCCCAGGTGCAAGTAGATAAATAGGGACCGCCTACTAGCGGGAAGGTAAACGGCGTTCTGTGTGCTGCGCTGGCTCGCCAGATGCAGCTTGTCATGCTGGCCATGTGACCCGGAAATGTCTGTGGACAGCGCTGGCTCCCGGCCTCTAGAGTGAGATGAGCACACAACCCTAGAGTCTGGCAAGACTGACCCGTACGGGCAGGGGTACCTTTACCTTTAATCAAATTAAAAGAAAAAGAATCTACATTCACATACACATAGAACATTACACACATCAGAGCCAGCTCCCCAACATGGCGCCCTCCAAATGTTTCGGACTACAACTCAGATCAGCCCCAGCCTGTGGTCAGGGATGAAGGTAATTATAGATCAAAATGCCCAGAGGGCACCAGGTTGGGGAAGCCTGCACTAATCTATGGCATTAGAGGCATCCATGGTACAGGTGTCTTCCCACTTACAAGGGGGTTATGTTCTCAGGTACCACGCATATACGTGAAATTGCGTAAAGTGGGGGACACCATCTAAAAAAACCTGGAAACCTCTGGAAACCCTTAAAAAGCCCTTTCCCAAACCAGCAGCACTTACCTGAATGGTAGCAATGGTGGCTCTCCGTCTCCAAAAACTCCTCCAAACCCCACCACAAGCGCTCCCTCCAAAGCTCCTTTCTCAAATTCCAACTGTCCACAGGCCTCAAAGGTCTGTGCAAAGGTTCCCGGGATTGTGAGCCATTTTCCTGCTCTTTACAAACCATTTTTGCAGTTTCCCCCTATTTTCAGGCAGTTTTTGTGCCTTTTTGCAGTTTAAATCAATATATTTAATTATCTCCCAGTGTTGCGCATCTACACCGTCACGCAAGAGTCGAATACGCATAAGTGGGGAGATGCCCATATAGAATTTAAGGAAGTGCTCAAACTAAAATCCTTCTTTGCAGTGGAAGCAATCAGCAACGGTAAGAGTGATAACCACAATGTCTAAAATTATGGCATCCCCCCCCCCCAATCTCGCCCCCAGAGCTACTTGCCACAGTTATGTGGCATCTATTCATTCTGCCACTGAAATGTTTAGTGTGAGTATGTTCTGTTAGCCACAGCTGACTGGTTACAATGCGAACAGAATTCCTTTATAACCAGATGCCACAGTACATCTTTCAATCCAAAATAGTTTGTTTTTAAATGTTCATTAGCCATCATATGAACAGAGCTGGAAAATGTTTATTTGAAATATAAATATGCATCTCCCAAATTTTTCTTACTGTTTGTGTACCTCTGTTTAATATTTATGCAACCATTTTGGGGGTGTGTATGCACCTGTTCCTATTTTCCAGGTACATGAGCCTGGAATGTTTAATATGAATTTTAAAAGCGGGCAATTCAGTCTTAAGAGGTAAATGGAAGAATATATTTCCAAAATGAACCAACAAGGGAAATCTGAGCATAGAATATCCCTGGCACTTTAATTCAAACAGTTCATCCATCCATGGCAGGGAGCCATAACAACACGCAGCGTAAACGTCTCTGCAGTGCCACTGCTAATTGAAAAAGTGAATGTTATTTATTAAAGACTGCTCAGGATGAGCCCAGGAAACCACTGGAAATTTGGCTTCTGTATAGCAATTTTTAAAGGAATTGTGAACGCTCCTGCTGCTACCAATGGCTTAATTTTTTTCCAAAGACATTTTAAACCATATTAAAGCAAACTCTCTTTATCTTAATACAAGTGGCACTTGGGGGGTAATTAAGATAACACATCCCCCTTAGCCAACCAAAATAGGCATATCAGAGTTTGGGAGGGGAAATCATCTTAAATACACTGCCTGATTCGAGAGGGACACAAACAGTTTTCTTAGAGAACCCTTTGCCATGGAATTCCTGAGTGCTGCCTGTGGTCACCAGGCTAGTGCTTAAACACACAGCTGTATTCAGCTGCCTCACAGCAAGAATCAAAGTACCAATCAATCCATCAAGTTCATTTCTACTGACTGCGGGCAACTCTATGTTAGGTTGTGGGTGAACATATCAGACGACACAGCGATTCTTCAAACAGCTCTTGTTTATTCACAGGCCAGAACAGAACTGAACTAAAGGGTTCAGCCAGCTTGCTTATATAGAGCTCCAGAACAACGTAATTGTAACAACTTTCTGTAACTATCCAATCACTGAACGTCACTTTCGATCCCTTATTTGCATATGTGGACCTGAACTATCTACAGTATCCCCCTGCTGGCCCAGGGTGAGAACTTCAGGACATAACACTCTACAAAGTCTCAGGCAGAGCTCATTGCTAGCCGTGATACTTCGAGGGTCCATTTAACGGGAGAAGTCAGACCCTAAGCCAGGAAACGTCTATATGCAGAACAACACTATGCACATTTCGTTCTACGTACCAAATGATTATGATCTGCATATTTAGGGTAGCAGTTGCTATGTATATTTCACTTTTGTTTATTCCAGCACGAGAACCAGGCTCAACATATTTAAATGACAAATGCCATTTTATTTATCAAAAGAGATAAGAAGTTAGCTGAATCCTCTTATCTCATTGCAGTTTGTGGGTGATGGAGGAAGAAAAGGAACATGAAAGGTAAAGAACAGCAGGGAAAAGTTGTTGTAATTATAACTTTGGAAGCTATGTATTGCATTGTAAGTAAACCATTCTCTGGATTTTATTAAACCTATTTTTTTATTTTTTTAAAAATAGAAACACTTCCATTCTCCACTGCAACCCATTCCTGTTCTTTGTTATACTGACCTAACCAAGAATCAGCTGCACTGTTGTGACATTTAAATCGCACACCAGTCCTGAAACAGAGTACAGGTCTTTCTTTTTCCGTTTTAGAAGTTTTATCTCTGAATTCAGCGCTTCCACAGGGCTGCATTGTCATGTGCATTACAATCTCAGAGTTACATTAGCAAGACTTGAACACCCTGAATTGAAGTATTCAAGTCTTAAGGCGGATGGCTGAGCTTGCTACAAAAAACATATTACACTAGAGATGGAACATTATTTAAACAGAGCTGAATGTAGATAAACATCTCCAAGCGAGAACATACGTTTGAAATTCCAGTGGTGTTTTCAGGTGAAGGCTATTTCCTGGGCTTAATATTTTTTTAAAAAATGCCCATCCAAATATACACTAGAGAAGAGAAACCACCAGGAAGGATCTCGAATCCTCGAACTACAACTGTTCCCACCACCAACCTTACTTTGCAGAGATTCATCCCATGAGTGAACATTCAGACACATGTAATAAGCAAGCAGTGGATGAGATGGTTATAATAAGCAGAGGACGAGATGGTTGGGCAGTGTTCTCGAAGCTACCAGCATGAGTTTGACCAAACTGCGGGAGGCAGTGGAAGACAGAAGTGCCTGGCGTTCTCTGGTCCATGGGGTCACGAAGAGTCGGACACAACTAAACGACTAAACAACAACAATAAGCAAGCCTGACAACCACGCCAGGGTCTTGGGCTGCCATACTCAAATCAAAAGTGGAACAGTGTTCTGCAGTCCAAGAACCCTGAGGGCTGCCCCTAGAAAAGGCAGCTGGACACAATCTGGGAGCTGGCCAGACTGACAGCTGGAAGCCTGAAGCTTGAGAGGAACCAGGCAGAAGAAACTCCTCTGCTGTACCAGTGGCAAGAAGCCACTCTGTTTTAAATCATGCCCACAAGCCAGCTCCAGGTTGGAGACATTCCTCAGCAAAGGGCCCCTACCTCTGCCACTCTTCCCTTGGGCTGTCAGCAGCGGGCACAGAAGCTGCAGTGATGAGCAACTAGGTTTAGTTGCCACTTTAAATTTTTTACAGTGCTGGTGAAGCATCATTCTGGGGCATGATGGGAAATTAAAATGGACGCGGGTGGCGCTGTGGGTTAAACCACAGAGCTAGGATTTGCTGATCAGAAGGTCAGCGGTTCGAATCCCCACGGCGGGGTGAGCCCCCGTTGCTCGGTCCCTGGTCCTATCCACCTAGCAGTTCGAAAGCACGGCAAAGTGCAAGTAGATAAATAGGTACTGTTCCGGTGGAAAGGTAAATGGCGTTTCCTTGCGCTGCTCTGGTTCGCCAGAAGTAGCTTAGTCATGCTGGCCACATGACCTGGAAGCTGTACACCGGCTCCCTTGGCCAATAAAGCGAGATGGGCGTCGCAGCCCCAGAGTCGGCCACGACTGGACATAATGGTCAGGGGTCCCTTTACCTTTTTATGTCGGGAGCAAAATTAAATGGTTGCTCAACCCAGATGCCTACTGTGGCTCAGGATGCCAAGCTGAGAGGGCAAGCGTCAGTGATGGACTCTAATACTGAAGTTTCACAACATCTGTGGATCAGAAAGACCACCGCTACATATCCTTCATTCCCGTCTGTAGATGAAGGAGGCTCTCTTCACTGAACACTGACTGTCCAGGAAGCTAATTTAAAGCAGGCCCCAACATCCTGAAGCCAAGCCTAGGAGTCTCTGACACTAAGCTAGACAACACATATATTGACTAGCTAAGTCCCTGAGTTGTAAGGGCACTCACAAAATGGTCCCTCCCATACTCTCCATGCCCAGTGGAATGACTCGGTGGGTACATGTGTAGAAGAGTGTTTTTCTCCTGGTTCATACATCCAAGTTTTTAAGCTTAGCTGAGAACTAAGCTTGATGGGAGATATGAATGGAGTGGTGTCTACAAATATGGACAAGGTAGTCAAAATAAGGTTAGAATGTGTTAAGATAATTATAGGATTAAAAATAGAGGAAGATGGAAAGGAACTGCTGAAAAAATTAATAGAAATGGAATACAAAAAGGGAGGTGTGAGGAGGTTGCGGAAATAAGGGAATGAAAGATAAGATATTGAAATCATTTGATGTGTTTTAAATTGTGTTTGTTTTGCATTGTTACTTTAATGTTAGTGTTTTGTTAGTGTAATGTATAGCCTTTTTTGTATTGTATTGTATTGTATTGTATTGTATTGTATTGTATTGTATTGTATTGTATGGTTTTTATTTTTTGTAGTGTTTAAATTGTTGGAAAAGGTAATAAATATTTTTTTTTTTTTAAAGAGAACTAAAATGGGGAAGAAATTGACTGGGGCACACAAGGAAGGAGAATATTCCATTTCTTTTTGTTGTGCTTGCATCACATTATCTGTCTCTACCCCACTTTCACCCCCAGACATGCTTGTCCCAAAGCATAAAGTAGGGAGCATTAACAGTAGGTGACCAGATAGGAGAATGGCTTTATCCATGGGAGATGCAGCCGCCATTTGGCTGAACAGCTGAGGAGAGAGTACTATTCTGCCCCTCTCAGTTCTTCACCAAGCAGTGGTAGCCATGGGAAAGGTCTCTCTGGAGTTATCACTTCTGAAAGGGGCAACTTCTCTAACACCAAGCCATGATGAGCACAAAACGGAGGTTCTACACCGGGGGTCAGCAAACTTTTTCAGCAGGGGGCTGGTCCACTGTCCCTCAGACCTTGTGAGGGGCCGGACTATATTTTTGGGGAAAAAGAATAAGAATGAATTCCTATGCCCCACAAATAACCCAGAGATGCATTTTAAATAAAAGGACACATTCTACTCGTGTAAAAACATGCTGACTCCCGGACCGTCTGCAGGCTGGATTGAGAAGACGATTGGGCCGGATCCGGCCCCTGTGCCTTGGTTTGCCTACCCATGTTCTACACTACCTGTTTAGAAAAAGTTTCTTTAGGACATTGATCTAAAATAATAAATGTTAGCAATCCTAAGTTATATCATTTAATTTACGTGCAAATAGCATTATACCAGATCCAAGAAGAAGGGCCGAAGATTCATTTATTTTCGTTATATAAGAAACTTGAAAACATCTCAACAAAATGTTTTGCAACGCATAACAAGCAAACACAAAACACCAAACTTTGAGGCATTATTGCAGGTTCACAGAGGACATCTTTCTAAGAGTGAATGGCATGTGAAGGCCTGGCCAAAGCTGTTTCCACAATTGATGTTAAAATATGCAGAACTTGCAGGTTTAACGTACAGAATAAGAGAGCAAGAAGAACACATATTTAGAGAAGGGTGGGAAATATTTAGTGACTATATGGAAAAATAACAGTACACAGCTGAAAATGCTGGCAGTATTAAGTTAAAATTAACAGTGTAATTATTGGAGAACTGACAAAAATGGTTTCAGTAAAATATGCAGGAAGAGTAGATAAATAAAATGAATCAAGGAAGGAGAGGGAAGGGTCATTGGATACAGCCTGCATTTCTCTTGAGCCTAAAACACACACACACAAACCTTGCCTTGGCAGTAGAACTAACCACCCCTGAAGCAAGCATTGATTTAGCCAGTACATTTGAAGTATTAGAAATAGAATTTCACAAACAGGCAATTAGAACTGCTTTGGGTCAGAATGCGGAGTTTTTGAAAGCAAGCACTTTAACATGGCTTTTGTCTGCGCGCACAAGGAATGTTCATTACATGGAGACAGCCGCCGTGTGAGAGGTTTAAAGCACCCGTCTCATAACATGTCTGATGTTCGCTTTGACCCTGAGCAGCAGCAACCGTATGCTCTGGGGGCTATTTACTTATTAAGATTATATACTGCACTTCAGTAAAGCATTTCTTAGGGCAGCTCATAAACGAAATGAAATACAGCAAAATTAGTAAATATATGGCAGATGAAAACAAAATAAACCAGCACGGATAAAACTGAGAATTTAAAAACCCTGGTTGAAGCTATTTGCCTGGAAATACATTAGAGCAGAGCTTTCCAAACTTTTTATTTCAGTAACACACTTTTTAGTCATGCATCATTTCATGACACAGCAATTCAGTTTTACTAGTACACCAGAGGTTAAACTTTCCAGCTCTGTATTTGAGAGAAGGAGGCAAAACTTGAAGGAGATAGAGAGTATTCCACATGGGGGGCACCATAGAAGACAACCCCCCCATGCCATGCTCCAAAATATGGCAAGGGGTGGACCTTGGTAATACAGTGCCATGTGCAAAGCCAAAATTTGATGCCCCCTCAAGCCCGGCTTTCCCAAAGCCAAGTGCTGGGCTTTGGGAAAGAGACACAAGGCTCTACCAAAGTCTTAGAGCCCTTCCACCTCTTCCCAAAGTTGGGCAAGTGCTGGACTTTGGGAAGGAGAAGGGAGGACTCTAGAACCTGTCAGAGACCTCGTGCTTTTGTCTAAGCTTTGGAAAAGGAGGCAGGAAGGCAGCCCCTTGATCCCGGGGGGGGGGGGGGACCAGTCGCAATGCCCTAAACCCACCTCTGGATTGTATGGGCAAAAAAATGTAGTCATTTTCAATGCCAAGGACCCACATACCTACGGGACTGCCTCCTGGTATGCCCCGCAGAGGACCTTAAGGTCCAGAAATAACACTTTGGAGGTCTCAAGCCTCAAGGAGGTTATATTGGTTTCAACTAGGACTAGGGCTAGGGCCTTTTCAGCACTGGCCTCGACGTGGTGGAACGCTCTGTCCCAAGAGACTAGGGCTCTGCGGGACTTGACATCTTTCTGCAGGGCCTGCAAGACAGAGCTGTTCCGCCTGGCCTTTTGTTTGGACTTGGTCTGACCCTTATGTTTCCCTCCCCTTAAGGTCTTGATTTATCAGCTACTTTAAAATGAGGTTGCATTTTAAACTGCATTTTAACCTGTATTTTAAATTGGGTTTTGTTTTGTTTTGACCCCCCCTTTCCCCCCTATTATGTTTTTATTGTGATTTTATTGGTGTTAGCCGCCCTGAGCCTGGCTCTGGCCGGGGAAGACGGGGTATAAATAAAATTAATTTATTATTATTATTATTATTATTATTATTATTATTATTATTATTAATTTGTTGAGACCAATATGGATTTAAGAGGGAACATATTCCACATGGCCCTGTATATGAGGCGTATATAGGTATATATAGGCCTCATATACAGGGCCATGTGGAATACGTTCCCTCTTAAATAAGTTAATAAGTTAATGAGTGGGTTTAGATTTGGCTAAAGTTTTCAGAGAGAAGAGCTTTTGGATTTCATTAAAGCTCCCCTACCTTTCCTCCAGGGGATATAAAAAGTTGCAAGTGAAGTACGGAAGGAATTACTATTTGCTGAAATTAATGAAGACTTCTGCCTCAAGTGGCATGCACGTATTTGACAAAACATTCAGTGTGTGCATTATATAGTGTAACTGGGTTTGTCTCATAACAAGCTACACACTAGTGAATGGGATCTCCATGTTGCAAATCAACATTTTAATGATGAATAGTTCATGACTGCACGGAGCCATGCATTTACTGTTGCTTCTACTCAGTGACAAAAGAATCACAGAATCATAGGATCATCTAGTCCTACAATGCAGGAATATACAGCTGTCCCTTACGGGGATCGAACCTGTAAGCTTGGCTTTATCAGTACAGTGGTACCTTGGGTTACAGACCCTTCAGGTTACAGACTCCACTAATCCAAAAATAGTACCTCGGGTTAAGAATTTTGCTTCAAGATGAGAACAGAAATCACGCAGCAGCTGCGTGGTGGCAGCGGGAGACCCCATTAGCTAAAGCGGTGCTTCAGGTTAAGAACAGTTTCAGGTTAAGAACGGACCTCCAGAATGAATTCAGTTCTTAACCCGAGGTACCACTGTACCACACTCTAACCTACTGAGTTATCCAGCTGATGTAATCCTATTTACATGTTGCTCAAACCATTTTGCTTCAGACTTTCTGAGTGAATCTTTCAGGGTTTAAAAACAAACATCTTTATATTGAATACTTTTATAGCAAGTAGCTGTATAAAAAAAAAACACACCCCACAAACTTTACCCAAAGGATTCATAATTTAGAAGCAGTTAACAACCACACTTCACATTTTCGGACTGCAAGATTTCTAACCTATTTGTTTTTCTGTGGAAGTGAAGTATCCTTTGATGGAACCAGCAATTCTAAAAGAAGATAAAACTTTTAGTGTATCATGACAATTATTATTATTATTTGTTCTTTATAGTACTCTACTCTATGGGCTTTTTTCAGGTCCTCCGAAGCATGTCATAGTAAATATAGCAAGGAAGTCGGTAAAATATTTGCGCGTAAAGTTACAGTACCAGTTTTTACACAATATAATTTATTGTGTGGTGTAAAAGATTATAACAATGTCAAAACAAACGTAAAGTTAAACATAAAGGTAGAGTATGGAGTCTAAGTACTAGTGCTTTGGCATGTTGTATTCATGAATGCTAAACAGAGTACATGAAACAGACTGGAGAATTCTAATTCTGTAAACCTAACAACAAGGTTTGTGACTACCCATCACTGCCCATCGCTATTGCTGAAAACTTATTAAAAAAACCCCAAAACAATTTAGACCTATAAAAACTGGCCTAGAAATAATAATAATAATAATAATAATAATAATAATAATAATAATAATAATTTATATCCCGCCCTCCCCAGCCAAGGCCTGCCTCAGAGCGGCTTACAAGCAATAATAAAAACAAGTTGAATGATTACAACTTAAAAACAAAATTAAAATACAACATTAAAATATTGAAACATTAAAGTATTAAAATGTAGCCTCATCGCAGGAGGAGAAGGAAAAGAAAAAAAGAAAGAGGGGGAGGGAATCAAATTGGCTCCAAGCCAAAGGCCAGGCGGAACAACTCTGTCTTACAGGCCCTGCAGAAAGAAATCAGATCCTGCAGGGCCTTGTTCTCATGAGGCAGAGCGTTCCACCAAGCCGGAGCCAGTGTTGAAAAGGCCCTGGCTCTGGTTGAGGCTAATCTGACTTCCTTAGGGCCCAGGATCACGAGGGTGTTGCTATTTATGGACCTTGAGGCTCTCCGTGAGGCATACCGGGAGAGGCGGTCCCGTAGGTACGAGATGTGCCCAGAACGGATGCACACTGGAAAATCTGCTTCATATTGAAAGACTTTTTAAAATTTTGCTTTACTTCTGTTTAAACTGCATTCTTTTGACCTTCTTCTGTGTTTTCTCCCCGTCATTTTTAAATGGAGAACCCTGTTCTCTTCTGCTGCCTGTAACTTTGGTGTTTCGCATTCTGATGGCATGAAAATTACAGATGTTCTGCTATTCCTCACCAAATGCAATAGACCTGTCAAATTTCAGACAGTTTGGATGAAAACATGAATAAATGCACCCCCGTTCATTTTTCACATTCATTTTACATTAAAATAAATGCAAACTAAATTGGTGGGGATACATTAATTTCCCTTTAAAGGCATTTTAAAATGAATTCGTACTGAACTGAGCCAGGAATACGCTCACAGTCTTCCTGTACTACCTAAAAACACTTAGTCCCTGCTCCAAGAAGAGGACTGTGGATAAAAGCTGCAGTGATACCTTCAATTGGGGAGATCTGCATATACCCCCTAAGGGCCCTTTGCTCCATTCCAGCTGTTCCAGCCTGGTAATACTGATCTGAGCAACAGTTAATATTTATGCACAAAGATAATATCACACCCTCACGGTCCAGTTGCATAATCATGCTGCTAAGTAAACAGGCTTTCTACAGGGAGTTTAGCTGGCATATCTGATAATCCCTTCGCACGCGCAAAATAAAAATCTGTTGATCTGCAATGAAGCTTAATAGCTGAAAAACAGCAAATGGAAAGTTCAATCAGCAATTATCCATAAAAACAACACAGTCTTGGTTTTTGGAAACATTTAACATGTGATGCTTCAACTGACTTAACACAGCATGTTCCAAAGGGGACCTCCTGGGCGAATATTCTAGCTGTCTGCATAAAACAAAAATTGAAGCTGGAACATAAAACACCGGCAACAGATGATTCTGGAAAATGATCAGGGGCCAATATTTCGAAGAGCGTCTAGTAATACAAAGTAGCTCAGCACTAGGTAGAAGTCTCAGGAAAAAAGAAAGCATACACTGGAAATGGCTAAATATATAACACAACTGCACACGCACACAAACTAGGAAGTGAATCACTTTAACAAGCAATACCCAAACACCCCACATGTATTTATCTGAATCAAGAAAAAAAATCAGGCAAGCATGTGTATGTGTTTGTTTGGTCACATTGTTTTGAAAGGGGGGGGGGCAAATATGCTATTTTGGAAGGGCAGGGTGAACAGCTAATACACCCTTTGTTTTGGGCCACATCTGATTTTTCATTCTTCTCTGATGGTTATGGGGTACAAGCAAGTATCCCACAACAACAACTGTTTCTAAACATTTTCTTTTTTGCACTTAAGCAGGCATTCTGGTGGTCCTGGCTACCTTTTAATTTATTTATTTATTTATTGCATTTATATACCGCCCTATACTTAGAGATCTCAGGACGGTTCACTGAACAATAAAGGTAAAGGTAAAGGGACCCCTGACCATTAGGTCCAGTCGTGACCGACTCTGGGGTTGCGGCGCTCATCTTGCTTTATTGGCCGAGGGAGCCGGCGTACAGCTTCCGGGTCATGTGGCCAGCATGACTAAGCCGCTTCTGGTGAACCAGAGCAGCGCACAGAAACGCCGTTTACCTTCCCGCCAGAGCGGTACCTATTTATCTACTTGCGCTTTGACGTGCTTTCGAACTGCTAGGTTGGCAGGAGCAGAGACCGAGCAACGGGAGCTCACCCCGTCGTGGGGATTCGAACCGCCGACCTGCTCTGTGGTTTAACCCACAGCTCCACAATACTGACATATAAAACCACAATATATATAATCAAAATAAAAACAATCCAACAACAACACCCCCCCCCAAAAAAGAGCCACATTCTAAAAGGGCATAGGACGTCAAACAAATCAACCAAAGGCCTGGTTACAAAGAAACGTTTTTGCCTGGTGCCTAAAGGTGTATAATGAAGGCACCAGGCAAACTTCCCTGTGAGGAGCATTCCACAGCCATTGCAGAGAAGGCCCATTCTCGTGTTGCCACCCTCTGGAGCTGTCGACGAGGAGGCACGCGAAGGAGGATCCTCAGAAGATGATCTCAGAGTCCAGGTAGGTTCATATGGAAAGAGGCAGTCCTTGACGTATTGTGGTCCTGAGCCGTTTTAAGGCTTTACAGGTTAAAAGCAGCACTTTGAATTGGACCTGGAAACTAATCGATAGCCAGTGCAGTCGGACCAGGATTGGTGTAATATGCTCAAGCCGTCTTTCTCCGGTGAGCAACCTGGCTGCTGAATTCTGCAGTAGCTGAAGTTTCTAAACCGTCTTCATAGGCAGTCTTTGTCGGAATCTCCGCTATGACCAAGCTGATAAAGCTCATCCTCCGATCATAATTAACGACCCGAGCCTTTGATCAGGCTCCAAGCACGCTCCCCCATTCAGTAGAGTGTCCAGCACGCAGGGAAGGATGAGAAACTCGGGCTACATTGCTAAGAGTTTTATTCCTAACTACGCAGACAGAAAACACATCCTCTCTCTGTGAAAGGCAGAGAGCAACTGAACAACAAAAGAACAGGAAGCCAGTAACGTCACATCTGTCTCCTGTCGTCTGTGAGACTTCCAACAGCCTGGAATATCTCTGGAATGTAAACAGAGTCTTGTGACTCCAAGCACTGCACAGTGGCAACACACAGAAACCAACAGTCTTACATATAACACATTGCACTAATCTAACCTTGAGGTTAGCAAAGCATAGACAACAGTAGTTAAACCATAGCTGGACCACCAGCCGAAGCTGATGGCAGGCACTCTGGGCCACTGAGGCAACCTGAGCCTTGAGCGACAGCAAAGGATCTAGGAGTACCCCCAAGCTACGAACCTGCTCCTTCAGAGGAAGTGTAACCCCATCAAGAGCAGGCGACCTCCCACCCATCTGGTCTAGGGAACCACCCCCTAACAATGCCTCAATCCTATCTGGACTGAGCTTCAGTGTGTTGGCTCTCATCCAGTCCATTACTGAGGCATTGGAGCTTTCCCCTTGCAGGGTACATCGGCAGATCCAATCTCTTCCAGGCAGAGGAAGGAATCAGAGCCTTGGCTCATTACCGGTGGGAGCTGATGGCTGACCCATGGAAGGTGGAATCACCATTGGGGAGCTGAAACCATTCAAAGCCTTATAAAGGCAGACAATACCTTGCACTGCTTCAAGGAGCCAGCTGTGTTTCTTGAAGGACACTTGCCTGAGTCTGTATCCTTGAGGACAAGGAGCTGGAGCAGCTGCTAAGGAGGAGGAGGAGGCATGGAAGTGGAAGTGAAAACAGGAGTGCAAAGCAGGATTGCAGAACGGAAGAGAGAAATGGTTTTAGAAAGCAGACTCATTTGCCTTCACTGCTTTTTGGTCCTATTGGTTGTGGCACCTCAACTGATTTTGCTTTCAGGTCATCACATTAGATGTGGCAATGCGACCTTGACAGTATCACACGGGTTAACTGTGACCAATAGCAGTGCAGCTGAATGAGGCTGAGGGCAGTAAAGTAAAGGGGGAGAGAAATGGTGCTGAGAATTGCAACACTTGAAGAACGTGACTGTGGTTGCAATGAGAGCAGAAAAACCATAGAAAACAGAAGTGTTACAACAAACATGAAACAAAGCAAGTAGGCTCAGTTCAGGTCTGGGCAATTTTTTTCTGTGGATTGTACATCCGATTGCCAGGAGGCAGAGGAGAATTCAAATATGTGAATGTGTCAGAAATTGCAGTCATACATAACTAAGCATGAGTGCTAGTTAGTGCATTAAGGGGTTAAGACCACAGAACTCTCTTCCTAGACTCAGCTAGGTCACACACCCCTTACTCCAGTGAGGGAGGAAGTGAATCTTCTTCATGTCCTTTTCATATTCTATTCTTGCCATGTAACCCACCAGAACAGGCATATCTGAACTTGCTCAAAGTTCAGACCACTTGTCTGAAACTATATTGCATATTTTGCTCCCAAGAGGAATCCACCTGTGTTCTCCTTTCTGCTGCATAGAACAATGCATGAATCAGACCTTTGGGTTTAGTAAGTAAAGCTTTTAAACTTACTTAGCAGTGTGTGGCAGTTCATTCAAAGATGTGAGTCCCAAGGGTCTGAATATGTATGGGAAACATTTCACCATGTGATCTGCTGCTTGTGTAAGCCAGCCTCTTTCCTCAAAATATGAGCCTAACCTCCTTAGCCCGCTTTCTTCCTCCTTGTGCTTGATTTTCTGCTGCTTATAAGCAGCCACCCTTAAATCGTTCAAATCCAAACTTAGGTTTGTTGCAATTGTCAAAAGAAAGCAAACAATTTCTTATTTTCATTGCTAACTTTCCTAACACGTTATAAACACTCTAATACATTAATTCAGATTATCATTCTGAGCACTTTTTGCATTAATTCTCAACTGACTGACCCTCTCCATCTGTAATTATTACCATGAAGGGTTTGAATATCATTAAGCTCTTCTCACCGACTGCATTAACTTTAAAAGGTAATTTGATTAATTCTGCAAGCCACTGGTAGACAGATATTTAACGCCTCGTGGAATTTGTGCATTATCGGTGTTTTGCAGCAACTAGATCCAAAAGATAAACTCAATCCTTGGAGGCCAGATGAAAAGGGTTGCTTGTTCCTCAGAAAGATTTCAAGTAATTTTGCTAAGCTTTAAAGAGTGCTTTAAATTGTTTTCTCCAGAATAACAAACAGATCATTCCTTTGAATCCACCCCCACCTCTCTTCACTTCTGATTTAATAACTTTCCATTTCAGCTGAACACATATTTCCACAGCATAGCCCAAGGTTTTCCACATGAGAAAGCGCAGTGATTTTCAGCAGGTTAAAATCATCAGCTGATAAACTGCTGAAGAGACTACTGTCAGCCAAAACAGGCAATCCTAATCAGGTTTAGTTAGTGGTAAGTCCCATGTACCTCATTTCCCAATTCTGCGTGCAAACCTGTGCACATTTACTGCAGAGTAAGCGGGTGGCGCTGTGGGTTAAACCACAGAGCCTAGGACTTGCTGATCAGAAGGTCGGCGGTTCGAATCCCCGCAACTGGGTGAGCTCCCGTTGCTCGGTCCCTGCTCCTACCAACCTAGCAGTTCGAAAACATGCAGTGCAAGTAGATAAATAGGTACCGCTCCGACGGGAAGGTAAATGGCGTTTCTGTGCGCTGCTCTGGTTCGCCAGAAGTGGCTTAGTCATGCTGGCCACATGACCCAGAAGCTGTACATCGGCTCCCTCGGCCAATAAAGCGAGATGAGCACCGCAACCCCAGAGTTGGTCACGACTGGACCTAATGGTCAGGGGTCCCTTTACCTCAAGTCTCACTGAAGTCAGTAGGGCTTAACTCACCATAAGCATTCACAGGATTGTGTGCTGTGTTTACATTTAAAACTGCAGAGATTATTTAGAAGGGGGTTGTGGATTTTTAGTATTGCAGTAATAGCAACTAGATATAAAAAAGAGAGAAAGTAACAGGGAAAGGTGATTACTTTGAAAGTACAGAGCATACATTCTTTGATTGCCACAGGCCAGTACTTAAAAATTTAATTCAGGCAGGAATATGCAAGGAAATATGTCTAGACAGAGGTATTCCTAAGCACACGTCTTCATTCAGGGAAAACATACTTTGAAAGCATCATCAAAAAGTGACAGATGACTTGGAAAGTTAATTAGATACGATCTCCCAAAGAGATCTTGTGGGTGTCTGCTAATTAGCCAGCTCGACTCTGGGTGCATCTTAAAGACAGTGTGTCATGGAACAGCATATAAAATACAGTCTTTACAATGGTTACAAACCAAGCCCCCCCCCCCCCTTTGGGGGAAAAATAGAGAGTAAAAATGTGCAGATACATTTGCAATGAATAATTCTCAAAGTAATCACACCTTTACCCCCTATTCTTCGCTTGTCTCTTTATTTCTTATCTTATCTACGTATCCCTGTCTTGGTTGCCCCCCCCCATCCCCTTTCTCCTTCTCGCTCTGCAACTGACTGCCGATGGTTATCATAATTGCTGTCTGCGCCAGCCAGGAACTCAAATGAAATAGGGGTCTGCGGAAGGGGTGAGAATGGCTGACACGCAGACAGGAAATCTGGAAGGCACTGCTCTGCACTTTTGCTTCCTGTCAGCTAGAAACCTACTGCGGCCGTAGGTCACGTGACCTGTCACAGAGCTGAACTGGCCACTTAAAAGACATTAGGCGGTGCCAGATTTAGAGCGATGCAGTTGGTTTCCCTGCACAGGGCGCCAAGCTAAGGGGGTGCAAAACTGAGAAGGGCCGAAATTGAGAAGATCTCTTTGGGGGCACCAAATTTTAGTCTCGTTCAGGGTGCCATATTACCAAAGATTATCAAAGTTTGCCCCTGAATGAGGTGATTTTTTTCAGTAAGGAATCCCGAGTCTTTCAAGCACACTGACACATAGTTAATGAAGTTGCCTGTGGTCAGGATAACACCGTCAGCATAGATTGCTGTCTCGGTGCAACAAGGTTGCGGGTGGAAGAAGTTGCGGCGTTCTGGCAGCTCATAGGATCAAAGTGTACAAAGAGAGTTTGCAAATGGCAAAAACACCATTTGGGAGTGAGACCACACCCCTGCGCTTGCTCACTCAATCCCACCGCCCCCCAACATTAAGCCCCACTCTTGCTGCCTGATCTCCCCCCAGTGATGCTATGGACAATGATAGAAGGCAAGATCTATATGAAGCCTCTGGGAAAGATCATCAGGGGGTTTGGGCTGGGTGTTCATCAGTATGCAGATGACACCCAGCTCTACCTCTCTTTTAAATCAGAACCAGTGAAGGCGGTGAAGGTCCTGTGTGAGTGCCTGGAGGCGGTTGGAGGATGGATGGCGGCTAACAGATTGAGGTTGAATCCTGACAAGACAGAAGTACTGTTTTGGGGGGACAGGGGGCGGGCAGGTGTGGGGGATTCCTTGGTCCTGAATGGGGTAACTGTGTCCCTGAAGGACCAGGTACGCAGCCTGGGAGTCATTTTGGACTCACAGCTGTCCATGGAGGCACAGGTTAATTCTGTGTCCAGGGCGGCTGTCTACCAGCTCCACCTGGTACGCAGGCTAAGACCCTAACTGCCCGCGGACTCTCTCTCACCAGAGTGGTGTATGCTCTAGTTAGCTCCCGCTTGGACTACTGCAATGCGCTCTACATGGGGCTACCTTTGAAGGTGACCCAGAAACTGCAATTAATCCAGAATGCGGCAGCTAGACTGGTGACTGGGAGCGGCCGCCGGGACCATATAACACTGGTCCTGAGAGATCTGCATTGGCTCCCAGTACGTTTCCAAGCACAATTCAAAGTGTTGGTGCTGACCTTTAAAGCCCTAAACGGCCTCGGTCCAGTATACCTGAAGGAGCGTCTCCACCCCCTTCGTTCAGCCTGGACACTGAGATCCAGCGCCGAGGGCCTTCTGGCGGTTCCCTCATTGCAAGAAGTGAGGTTACAGGGAACCAGACAGAGGGCCTTCTCGGTAGTGGCGCCCACCTTGTAGAACACCCTCCCTTCAGATATGAAGGAAATAAGCAGCTATCCTATCTTTAAAAGACATCTGAAGGCAGCCCTGTTTAGGGAAGTTTTAATATTTAATGCTGTATTGTTTTTAACACTGGATTGGGAGCCGCCCAGAGTGGCTGGGGAAACTCAGCCAGATGGGCGGGGTATAAATAATAAATTATTATTATTATTGTCCCCAGCACAACTGTGTCTCCAAAAGCAGGGCTAACCTTTTGCCCACAGTAGTGCATGGAAAGTATTAATTCACTCACAAGAAAGTAAGGCGGGAGTACACTCAGAGACATCACTACAATGGGAGCTAACCTGGCCTCTTTTCCCTGGTGACCTCAGCTTCCAAGAGTCAAGTCAGCCAATGTCTCCATAGACCAGATTGGGATCCATTTCTTGATCACATCAGAGCATCACATAGAACACAGCAACGTTTTATTTTGCCTGGCAGCCTCTCCCCAAAATAGTTAAGTTCAAAAATGTTGAAACAAAAAATGGTTGACATTTTAAAGCCAACAAAGAAAAGCTAAGAGTGTAGGAAATGGCCCGGATGAGCTCTTTGTCCATCTAGACCAGAATGATCTACTTTGGAAGTGGATCTGCAGGGGCAGTGAAAGAGGTCCCTTCTTGTCACTTGTTACCTGAACCTTTTAACTGTTCATGCACCTGTTCTACCAATGAGCTATGGTTTGTACCAGTTGCAAACTGTGTGTGGTTGCTTGTTTCCAGGCAAACGTCTGGGAAAACAATATGCTGAGGCACTGAATCATTTAAGAGACTATTACCCAAATGTGATCTTTGAACTTAGGTAAGGGCTGGAAATAAAACACTCCTGGTTTCAGTGTTTCCACCTTTTGAAAGAATCGGGCCCTTTCGAATCCTCTCCCCCTTTTAAAAACTGCCCTTAATGGAAAAAGCTGCCCCAAAGGAACTGATTACACTATCTTCAGGTCTGCACCTTCCTACCTGTGCGTGCAGACTTCAGCTTAGTAATGTGTTTTGAATGACCTTCCTTATCTTGTGTGACCTTTCAATGAAACCTTCATAGGTTGTTTTGCTAGGACATTTCCAACGTTATGCTATTTTCCTACTTAAAAAGCAAAGCAAATCACATTTGACACATTGTAAACACATAGCTGTCAACGTTTCCCTTTTTTTAAAAAGGGAATTCCCTTATTCCGAATGGGATTCCTCGCAAGAAAAAAGAAAAGTTGACAACTATGTTTAAACACCATGCATTCAAAATAAGATATTTTTATAACTTTATTTTCATCTTCATAGTTGCTTCCCAATGCTCTTTTCAAAGCAAGAGATTTGGACCAGGGAATCTTATTCTATCTTATTCCACTGCAGGAAACTGCAATACAGTGGTGCCTCGCAAGACGAAATTAATCCGTTCCATGAGGCTCTTCATATAGCGGTTTTTTCGTCTTGCGAAGCAAGCCCATTGGCAGCTTAGCGGATTAGCGCTATTAGCGGTTTAGCGACTTTTAGCGGATCAGCTGTTAAGCGGCTTATCAGCAGATCAGCTGATAAGCGGCTTAGGGCTTAGGAAAAGGGGGGGGGAGGGGGAAAAACCCGCAGGAACTCGCAAGACATTTTCGTCTTGCAAAGCAAGCCCATAGGGAAATTCGTTTTGCGAAGCGCCTCCAAAACGGAAAACCCTTTCGTCTAGCGGGTTTTCCGTCTTGCAGGGCACCACTGTACATTTTTGTTGAAAATTTTTTTTGCATAGGGCACAATTTCCCCCCTGGGCTGGACAACTATATAGAAACTGCCCTATAACTTGTTCCTGTCTGCTGCTGCTGCTTGCCCCATCATCAGGTGAGTTCCCCTGGGCTGTGGGGGTTGGACCACCTACCTAAGAGCTGCTAGGTGGGCCTGGATCACCCACCAGGGATCACCCACTAGCAGTCACATGGGAGCTCCACCATCCCCCAAAGGGCATCTTGCCCAGGGTTGTCCTAACCTGGTGCTGGGATTGCCCAGAAATGAAATCACAATGTCCAGGAGCAACAATGAATTTTCTTCTTGCAACCACCTGCATTGGCAGCCCAGAATAACGTGAGATACGTCTCCTGTTCCTCAAGTCTTTCACCCGCTGCAGATCTCTGAGCCACTTTGCGTTAGTTGGGAGAGTCAAGGGTCTTGATTCAGGACTCTGCCTTCCTACCAAGTTCTCTGGCATACCTTGGGGGTGAAGGGGTGTGTGTCAGTCTCTCACCCTTACACTGGGCTTTAGGAAACATGCAAAAGTAAGGGGAACCTGACTGCTTCCAAGTGTTTCCAAATCCATGTCCTTAACAGATGCGTTATTTAGGAAATATTGATGTGGTACGTGGATCACATCACTGGTCTACTTCACTGAACTGTTTCTTGGTGGTTACTTGGATACAGAATGTGGTGTATTTTGAGCAGGGCTCTACTGTTTCAATACACTTGCAGACCAAGACAAGTGGCAGCACTCATGTTGCTCGAGAGACAATCTTAGTCTTTTTGCCAGCAAAAGCCTATGCCCTTTCAAAGACAGGCGTGCAGTTACTTAGGAAAAACAGAGTGGTCCTATTTGTCCCCACCTCTAAAATGTCACTTGTGGTGACATGACTGTCCTTGGCCAAATTATGGAAGGATCTTCTTGATGTTAGAGGGCAGTCACAGCGTAATGCTGAAGACTGCAAGCTGGGAAGTCTCCAGTTCCAAGAATATCACATCACCAAAAAGCAGCCGCCATATTGATAGGCAGCCCACCCACCCCGTCTTGGCTCCCCATCTGCCGTAAGTGGATAACAATATCAACTTCCCTTCTGGGTTTGTTGTAAGGATTACCAAGACAATATATGTGGAACAATTTTAATGCAATACAAATGCTTATTAAGTCTTCAAGCCTCCATGGACATACTTTGCAGCTCCCTTGGTAGGTTTGATTCATGCTTTACAAATTAGTGAGATTCACTAGAGACTTTTTTTTTTTTTTTGAGGTGGGGGAGCTGTGTACACATTACCAGATAGGTTAATCTTTTTCTCAGTTTGGAAAGAAGCTGGTTTGGAGAAAAATACATCAAACCTCTGCATTTTTGATGAGTTTACAACAGGGTAGATACAGGATAGATTTTGATTGTGACTGAGGTCAGGTGACACCACTTCGTAAGCTGGTAGTGGGAGTGCACTGGACACAGAATAAATGGGGATGTGTACACAGTGAGAGAGAGAGAGAGAGAGAGAGAGAAATGAACAGCTGCCTATCTCTAGGATAACATGGAAAAATATTTTTAAAAATGACTCTGGTGTAAACAATGCTACAGAAATATTATATGCAAAGCCCCCAATGGGAATTATTTTATGGGGAGAAATTGCCACCATTTCCCAAGGCTGTCTCTGCAGTGATTCTAGTGTTATACTGAACCCTGTCCTCCAATTTTTCAATTCAGGAGAGGATTTTTTGCCAAAAGAGGTTCTTATTTTTCGACATCATTCTCACAGCACTTCTTAACTTTTTTCCCTCCAGATCGGACACCGGGTGACATAAAACTTCCATCTGTGGTGATTAATCTCCGATGGCTCATTTACATCTGCAAGTAACATGCCTGTTTAAAATAGCCTTTGGTGCTCATCAAGAATGCAAATAGCCAATAAGACACTTCTGTATTCTACTGAAGAACAAATGGGTGCATCCTGATTGTAGGCATTTCATAGGCATCTAAAGTGGTTCCCATAGGATACAGAATGCCAGACTATATAAGCCTCAGGGCTCTTATTATGCTCTAGGTCAGGAGTGCGGAACCTTTCATCTTCCAGGTACTGCTGAACTGCAACTCCCACTGTTGTGACGTGGGGTTTGTGATTTCAGCTCTCTTGACATAATATGCTGGAGACAGTTCTCTAGTAACACTTCTTTATTAAAGCAACAAGACTGAGACCTGAGGAGGGGAGAGCTACATTTATAGGGACAGGGAACTAGCTAGAAAGGATACATTTTGGAGGGAACAATATCAGGCAATCACAGTCCTGCCTTTTGGAGGAAACCAATAAGACAGAGGATCCAAATACAGCAGCTTAAATGAACCAATAGTAGCTGTACCCTCTGGAACCAAAAGGCAGTTACTTTACCCTAATGCAAATACAGACAATAATAATACAGATATAAAATCCTTTGACAATACACAACACCCACCACCCCAGCAGCAAATAAAATAAAACAACAACAACAATTTTATTATTTATACCCGCCCATCAGGCTGGGTTTCCCCAGCTACTCTGGGTGGCTCCCAACAGAATATTAAAAACATGATAAAACAACAAACATTGAAAACTTCTCTAAACAGATGCCTTCAGATGTCCTCCAAAAATCAGATAGTTCTTTATTTCCTTGACATTTGGCGGGAGGGCGTTCCACAGGGCAGGCGCCATTACCAAGAAGGCCCTCTGCCTAGTTTCCTTTAACCTCACTTCTCACAGTGAGAGAACCACCAGAAGGCCCTCAGAGCTGGACTTCAGTGTCCAGGATGAACAATGGGGATGGAGACCAATGTGCCCAATGACCAGGGAGGATAGTAGTTTGGCAACATGGGAAAAGCCAAAGGTCTCCCATTTCTGTTCTAAGTCAAAGTTAGTCAATGTGGTGTCCTCCAGATGTTTTTGGACTGTAACTCCCATAATCCTTGGCTACTGGGCAGTACCAGGTTGGCTACCCCAGCTCTAGGTGGTCTCTTCTCATTCCTTCTATTGAATTTTATGGAATCTATATAGGCTATGCCCCTGTCCCCAGATTCACTGTGTTCAAGTTCAAGTTCACTGTGATGAAGGCATTATTTTCAAAGGGCAGCATTCTGCCCTTTCTCCCTTCTGATGTAAAAAGAACAATTTTGTGGCTAAAAATTATGCATTCAGAAATTACCCGCTGCAGGGAATGTCACTAAGTGCAAGCATTTGTAGTGCTGTTATCGAGTCTGCTTAGCTCACCGTTTCCCTTTAAACAACTTGTTGCTACCAGATAGTAAAAAGGTAAAGGGACCCCTGACCATTAGGTCCAGTCGCGACCGACTCTGGGGTTGTGGTGCTCATCTCACTTTATTGGCCGAGGGAGCCGGCGTACAGCTTCCAGGTCATGTGGCCAGCATGACTAAGCCGCTTCTGGCGAACCAGAGCAGCGCACAGAAACGCCGTTTACCTTCCCACCGGAGCGATTCCTATTTATCTACGTGCACTTTGACGTGCTTTCGAACTGCTAGGTTGGCAGGAACAGGGACCGAGCAACGGGAGCTCACCCCGTCGCAGGGATTCGAACCGCCAACCTTCTGATCGGCAAGTCCTAGGCTCTGTGGTTTAACAGATAAAGGAATGCAGTTATTATATAATGCTCCCCCTTTATCAATCATCCTAAATAACATTTCTGGAGTCTCCCTGATGTCTCTTTAGGTACCGTGGACTTTCAGGCATAAGGCCACACCAGGCTTTTGAAACAAATTCTGAAGTTTATTGAAACAGAAGAAAAGAATGGAATTTAAGAGAAAGGTGAGCATGCGTTACTGAAAACTAGTACATTCCCCTTTGGAATAAAATTGACAAAACAAGATAAATGAAAATGTATCCACTATCTCTGGTCCACACAGTCCCTAAAACTGATGCTTTTAAAGGAAGTCTGGTGCTTTTAAATCTGCCACTCTTCCGTGATGGCTGTTCAGTTCTGGGCATACATAATGATGGACACACCTATCTTTATGTGTAGACCATTGGGGCAATCACTAGGGTCTTATCCACAACTTACTTTTTCTCTGCTTTTTCCAGGCACGGCCTGCACTTTAAAGCTCTGGGTCTGAGCATCCAATTTTTCTGCTGCAGATCTTTCTTTGTAAAAATCTGCTCTTTAAAGCTCAATCAGAACCAACGGCAATCTGCAGAAAACCTGAACTGACATTTGCTCCAATTGAGAGCTAAAGAGGGTTTTTTTTTTTTTCTCGAGAGTGAGGAAGCACTTGGATACAGAGCTTTTAAGTGCCTGGAAAGAGTGGGGGCAACAGTTAAGTGTAGATAAGCCCTTTGGCTCCAAGTTATCATTATAATCCCCCTGCAAGTTGAAACAAGCCCGGCCAACTTGACACCCATTCCCATGCTATAAAGGTAAAGGTAAGGGTACCCCTGCCCGTACGGGCCAGTCTTGCCAGACTCTAGGGTTGTGCGCTCATCTCACTCTATAGGCCGGGAGGCAGCGCTCTCCGCAGACACTTCCGGGTCACGTGGCCAGCGTGACAAGCTGCATCTGGCGAGCCAGCGCAGCACACGGAACGCCGTTTACCTTCCCGCTGGTAAGCGGTCCCTAATTATCTACTTGCACCCGAAGGTGCTTTCGAACTGCTAGGTTGGCAGGCGCTGGGACCGAACGACGGGAGCGCACCATGCTATAGATAAGTAAAAATATGCATTCTCATATAATCCACAGGCAGTTCAAGGCTGCAAAGCCCAATTCCTTCACAGATAACTTTGCAAAGTATCTTTCTGCCTGTTTCTAGGAACTGATCCTATTTCTGCTGTTAAGTTGTTCTCCGTACTTCTGTAAAGCAGCACTTCTCCAGGTTCTCTCTTGTATTCTTAAAATCAATTAATTAGAGGGTTACTAAAAAACAGGCCTACTTTAGCTTGTCCCCCAGAGAAACCAATTTGTAGCAATAGATTCACACCCTGGGTGTCTCTGAATTTAAGGGAGAAAATTGCATCGCATGCTATGGGACTGTCACAACATATTTTTAACAACATCCTTGTTCTCTAATAATCCATGGTAGACTGAGTGAGCATTTGCATTAATGTAAAAGATTTGCAAGCAGCTACTCCATGGTTGCCTGTAGTGAGAAATAATAAGTCCCAACTACCTGGCAGAGAAACTTCCTAAATGGTGAAAGTTACCATACTTTTTGCTCTATAAGACGCACCAGACCACAAGACGCACCTAGTTTTTGGAGGAGGAAAACAAGAAAAAAAATATTCTGAATCTCAGAAGCCAGAACAGCAAGAGGAATCACCGCGCAGTGAAAGCAGCAATCCCTCTTGCTGTTCTGGCTTCTGGGATAGCTGTGCAGCCTGCATTTGCTCCATAAGGCGCGCGCACATTTCCCCTTACTTTTTAGGAGGGAAAAAGTGAGTCTTATAAAGCAAAAAATACGGTAATTCCCCCTTTCTTTCAGGCTGTTCATATGTCACAAACAATGAAGGTCCCTTGGTTTAGGACTGTGCTTTACTCCTATATACTTAACCTAGGAGTAAATACCATTGACCTCATTGGGATTTACTTCTGAGTAACCAGGCACGCAACTCCCCCCCCCCAGTATCACTGAAGAAGAAGAAGAAGAGTTTGGATTTGATATCCCGCCTTTCACTCCCTTTAAGGAGTCTCAAAGCGGCTAACAATCTCCTTTCCCTTCCTCCCCCACAACAAACACTCTGTGGGGTGACTTCAAAGAAGTGTGACTGGCCCAAGGTCACCCACCAGCTGCATGTGGAGGAGCGGAGACGCGAACCCGGTTCACCAGATTACGAGTCTACTGCTCTTAACCACTACACCACACTGGGTCACTGATTGCATTCTGAAATGAGACTTAAAAGCATTTAACTCAAAATGGATTATGTCCTAACATAGATATGTGGGGAAAGGCAAGCTAGTAAAAATGTTCATGGGCTACTAAATTTTATGGGCTCCTTTGCAAGGATGATGCTACATCCCATTTGTCGGTTCATTTGCCTAATTAATTGTTCCATCATCCATTTTTCATGATTTGAAACTATTAGGTAAGCAGTCCTTCAGATCAGCACCGTTGAAAGATAAACATACTAAGTATGGGTAGATATAACACCTGGAAGGCCACAGGGAACCCGCTCTCTTCTACAGCCCTGTTGTACAATGTTCACTTCTTCACCACCTTCCACCCTGAAATATCTTCCTGTAACACCAGGGGCCATTTCCAAGGTTTCAACGACCGAATGCACTATCTGTGACAAGGAGATGATATAGTTGGATTAATCTGGGATCACAACCACAGTGTTTAATAGGGCATGTGATGTTTAACAGGGCATGCGACCATCCTGTTAAACACAAGAGCTGTCTGAAAAACACCAACATTACATCAATCCACAGTTTTGGTTCTACCTAGCTGCACTGCCCAAGTGCCATTTTTTAATGACAAAGAAGCCCTTCATGAAACACTGGGAAGTTTTCCAGAGACGAGTGATTTTGAAAACGGAAACATTCCTCTTGATTAGCTTGCAAATCAACTGCATAGCCCTTTGTTTTGATGCAAGCAAAGCTATCTCTTGGACCAAAGCAAGCTTTGCTGAACCTGGAGTGTCAGACCAAAGCAGAGCTAATAAGAAGATCTCAGCTAAATTGGAGATATAAGATTGCAGGGATCTTGAGGGAGGCATCACAGGAGATACTCTCTTCAGAAGTGACAGAGGGTATGATCCACTTAAACTCCATTGATTTCAGCCCTTCAAGTAAGTAGTTAAATCTCTTCTGCTGAAATCAATGGGACTTAAAAGTGTTTGAACTTGGTGATATGCACACTATACAAATGGTGTATATATATATATATATATATATATATATATATATATATATATGGAGGAGACTCTTGAGAGTCCCATGGACTGCAAGAAGATCAAACCTCTCCATTCTTAAGGAAATCAGCCCTGAGTGCTCAATGGAAGGACAGATCCTGAAGCTGAGGCTCCAGTACTTTGGCCACCTGATGAAAAGAGAAGACTCCCTGGAAAAAGATTTCCCTGGGAAAGATGGAGGACACAAGGAGAAGGGGACGACAGAGAACGAGATGGTTGGATAGTGTTCCCGAAGCTACCAGCATGAGTTTGACCAAACTGCAGGAGGCAGTCGAAGACAGGAGTGCCTGGCGTGCTCTGGTCCAGGGGGTCACGAAGAGTCAGACACGACTAAACGACTAAACAACAACATTATATGGATTGTACCCAAAGGTATTCAGAACTCCCTTCCCCCACGTGTCTTATTTGGGTCCACTTTCTTCCTTTCTCCACATGCCAAAAATTTACATTGCAGCAATGCTGGAAATCGTTCCCAGATAAGGTGTATGTTCACATTAGTGCTTACTCCATGTCCAGTCTGCTTCTGCTTCTAGTTTCTGAAGCTGCATTCACATGATGTTAGCCGCAATTGATCCTGTGGCAAATTCTGCTGCTTGATACATTTTTTTCTCAAAACTTCAGGCGGACTAGAAAGCTTAAGCTGCATTCATGCTTAAGAATGATGTAGACATCTGAGACATGCATCATGCATGCAGAGGTGTGGCACATGTGAAGATGTCAACTTCATGAATAGGAGTTTGGGGGGGTGGGGGGGTTGCAGGTGCAGGAAAACAAACAAAAAAACCCCCTCTCTGATGTGAGCAGCACTGTGCCAACGTGGCTTGAAACACACCAGGGAAAAATGATCTTGGTGTGTTTTAAGCTGCTAATGTGAACATAATAAAAATCTTCTTTCTTAAAAGAGACAGACTATTTCCATAATGACAACAAAATCTTCCCCTTTCATCTTTATCTTCTTTTTTGGCCCCCTCTTCTGTACCTGACAAGAAAAAACTTTAGGAAGGAAAAGCTTCTCTGGTGTGGAGATAAAATGGTAGAAGGAGTTTAGTTTGTTTAATCCCTTTGTATTTGGCTGCGGCTAACAGTGGGTGGTGCTGTGGGTTGAACGACAGAGTGTAGGGCTTGCTGATCAGAAGGTCGGTGGTTTGAATCCCCGCGACGGGGTGAGCTTCCGTTCCCCAGTCCCTGCTCCTGCCAATGTAGCAGTTCGAAAGCACGAAGTGCAAGTAGATAAATACGGTAGGTACCGCTCTGGCGGGAAGGTAAACGGCATTTCCATGCGCTGCTCTGGTTTGCCAGAAGCAGCTTAGTCATGCTGGCCACATGACCCGGAAGCTGTACACCGGCTCCCTCGGCCAATAAAGCGAGATAAGCGCCACAACCCCAGAGTCGTCCGTGACTGGACCTAATGGTCAGGGGTCCCTTTACCTTTACCTCTAACAGCACAAACATTAAGATGGGACGGAAAGGTGGCAAGTCCTGAGTTGTCAGGGCCAAATCAAAAGATGCCCCGAAAGAGGGATGTAATGTGTCTTTGTGCACAGAAGATGCAGATTTACAATGAACTCCCAACTCCCTCAAAGGTCTTTGAGAAAACCACAAGCCCTTCCTCTGCATCTCTCACACTGAATGGGATTTTGCTACAGTCTCTTAAATATTAGGTTGCTTCTGCGTTTTGAATAGAAGGGCCAGACATTATTTAGACACTTTCACTGCAGAATGGCAGCAAAATTATAAAGGAAGAAAATGATGATGTGCACTAAATAAGAGTGAAAGTAACTGCCGGTTTTTCACTCCAGCACAGGATGAAAGTTACTTTGAACAAGAATAGTGATAACTGGAAGACCCAATAAGGTCGCAGTGTGGACACAGAGACTTCAAAACGCAAAGTCTTTCAGGTGCCATACTAACTAAGAATATTATTTCTGATTTGCCAGCAGTGGGGGGGGGGGGGACGCTCTATGAGACAAAGCCGTCACGTCAGCCAACGTAAGCCAGAGATCATGCACCACAATTGCATTATAGTGGAGTTACACGAGGAAATTGGCACTGATCCAGATGCTCAGCTGTACTGGAATATCATGGAAGACAACTGTGGTTTTAATGAGATTTTAGGTGGTGCTCAGCAATTGCCCCTCTCATGCCAGATGAATGCCTGAGTCCTCTAAAGAGTTAAATCCACCTCTTGCATTCAGCATTATCTTGTAGAAGCTATATGTCAAGAGAGCACAGCCTGAAAATGTTGGGCTATTTCTCTCTGAGTGATAAGCCTAAGCAGAATCTCATGGGGACCCACCTCATACTGGATAGTGGCTGCATGCCAACCACTGAAGTCAACCTGGTTCTAGTGCAGGACTATCTTGAAGATAAACACATGACTATCTTCTTTGGTTGTTTGCTGCCCATTTGGGGTACTTCCCTGGCCTTAGGAGAACTTCAAGACCATGGGAATGTAACTCAAGGAACAGGAGACTAATGCATTAATTTGGTCAGCATAATAAACAGTATATAAAGGGGAGAGCAGAGCTCTGTCTTTTCAGAAAATCCCACCACAGTGCTTGAGCCAGTTCCATCAGGCTGTCAGTAGTCCAATCCTGCTGCTAACCAGAACTGAGTCTCACACAACTGAAAAGTGATGTGATGGGTGATGACCAGTTGGCAGGCTTTCCCCTGCCGAATGTAGGGCCCAAGAAGGTTGATATCAGGGGAGTCACTCTTTCAGATACTTGGGTCCCAACTTGTTTAAGGCTTTGTATGCTAGTATTCACACAATGGACTCAGCAGCTCACCGACAGGTAGTAAAGGGGTTTCAGGAATGGTGGAAAGTGGTTCCATTGGGCTGCCCTACTAACCAACCTAGCAGCCTCTAGCTGCAGCCTCTGAACCAATATCTATTAACCACTGTTTTTTAATCCCTTAAAACATACCCCTTGGGAACTTGCCATTACATTATTGCCCGTGAATCATCGGTAATACAACTTAGCACTTAGCTTTTTAAAAACAGCACTTTGAAAGATGCACAACAAAAGAGACCCTTCTGCAGCAGAACATAAGTAAGCATGAATTTAGGATAATGCCTGTCAATTATCTGCACATTAAAAATTGCACAACGGACATTTCTTGTTTCTTCTAATTACATTGCAGAAGGCAAGAGAATCAACGTGGCACTTACTCAAGGGACCAATAAATTGCAACAAAGGTCATAAATGCATAGCCAGATGATAACAGGAAAAACAAACAAGGCTTCTGGGACAACCTATATAATTTCCCATAAAGTGCAGGCAGTATCATTTTTATAGTGGTGTGTCAAATTTTTGCAAGGTTCCATTTTCAATGCAAAATTTGCTCATTTGGGGAAAGGGTGACAGTTCTTGGCCAAAAGGGGGGTACTGTCTCACAGGCTAGATCCAGTTCCCCACACCTGAGCTAAACTCCCAACCAACAGCAACTCTTGTCTTGTCTAGATTAAGCGTCAGTTTCTCCACCTGCATCCAATAAAAAAAAGGCACTTGACATGGGTGTAGAACGTCTACTGCCTCACTGGGATCAGAATATGAAAACAAGACGTAGAGCTTGGTATGATCTGCATACTGAAGACATCCCAGCTGAAATCTTCTAAGGACCTTGCTCATTTCATGCAGATGGTACAGAGCAAAGCAATTAAACCAGCCTAGTCAATTCCTCTTTCTTCTTAACTGGTTAGGCTGCCTCCTTTAACCAATCCTTTAACATTTTGGATTTTAGCTGGCCCAACCTACTCTCAGTACTGGTTACAGTGATGTGTCACTTCGTTGTGAAGTGAATTAAAAGGCATCAGACTATTCTTTCTTTTCTCAAAGAATTTGGTAGACAACAAGTTTAAAACAATTTTTGAGAAAGTGATTTTAGATAAAAGCTTGTTTTACAGTTTTAGTAAGAGCAAATAAAAAATAAACATATCCAACTACACATATTCTATCAATTTGCAGCCTCTAGTTCAGATTCAGGGTCCTTTCCTAATTCCTTCCTCTTTCACATTGCTGACTCCACAACCTTCCGTTAATGCCCTGTTTTCCCTCTTGGCTTATGTACTTTTCCCCCCAGTCTTCCTAACAACCTTTTAGCCAATCAGGACAACAGTAATGTCCTGGTTAACTGTCTATTTCTTCTTAATTAACAGTTTTCTGTGATGAATCTTTGACCTTCCTGTGAGCAATGCCCCCGTATAAAAAAACTTCATTAGCAAAATATACACACTGAAATATCGAACTTTCCTTGAACCTTTGACCCTCCTTTGGAAGAGAGCTTTGAAAGCAAGAAGCAACAGTTTTTCAACAAGAAACCAAACACAAAATGGCTTAAAGTTCTATTGTTTCACACATAGTCAGTAGTACTGAGTGGCACTTAGAGATCCAAGATAATGAATAGAATCTCATATCCCTTGTTCATCCCCTGACAGCCACAATCCACAAGCATGAATAAGGAAGTTTCAGTTGCAGAACTGGACCAGAAACCAGACTGAAATAACTAGCATAATCTAATAATACTCTGATTTCAGTCTCTAACATGTTTCCAAGAACCATGTCAATACAGTGGTGCCTCGCAAGATGAAATTAATTCGTTCTGTGAGTCGCTTTGTCTTGCGATTTTTTCGTCTTGCGGAGCGCGGATTGCCAGGATATTAATGGTTTTACGAAAAAGGAAGCAAATCCGCAAGACGTTTTCGTCTTGCAAAGCAAGCCCATAGGGAAATTCGTCTTGCGAAGCACCTCGAAAAACGGAAAACCCTTTCGTCTAGCGAGTTTTTCATCTTGCGAGGCATTCGTCTTGCGGGGCACCACTGTATATGATAAATTTTGCCCAGGGTGATAGTCGTTCAGTTAGGTTAAGTGATGGACCAACAATAGCCATTCCTTAGGATGGGACTGATCTATCCTGAGGCAGTCTTTATTCACCAGATCTCACCTGGCTATTCTAATGAGCCAGAACAGGCAAGATTCAGAAACCATGTGGCGAGTCACACTTTTTCCAGGATCTTGTTTCCCCAGGTGGGTAAGTCAGAGCAACTTCAAGCAACATTATCCTCTAACTGCCTTGTCAACTGGTCCCATAGATATGGGAGACATAACATCAGCACCAACATTAAAAGCAGTGCAGACCAGTCAGGGCCTCTTTTAACTGGGATTTGCAGTCAGTTTCCAACTCTTGATCACAAATTCTGGTTATGCAGCAAAACCACCTGGACTTCATCATAGCAAAAGTTGATGCAGCTGTACCCTTCAACAGCAGGTAAGGCAGGAGCAGGGGACTCACTCCAGGAAGAGAACACACAATTCGGTGTCCCGCTCCCAATCTATTAATAGTGATTTGCAGAGACACAGCAGCTCTGAGTGATACAGAAACAAAGCAAATGTGAGCAAAGGCTCTGGAGGAGCCATTGCAAGACAAATGCCTTGAAGGGAGAACATTACCTGCAACATATGGGCAAAGAGAAGAATGCTGAACAGTATCAGCATTGTTGTATCCCCTTCTTTTCTATTTTTGTCTGGAAATAAATCAGTATTCAGAATTAGCTGCCATGCAAGATCTCTGATGGATAAATGTTGAAAGTGTTACCGTCTCTCCTGACAATAGCAGACAATGGCTGTATCTTTATTACATCATTTGAGGGCACATCTGAGAGACCTGCATGTATATGCTTAGTATTATTACTAACATGCTGAAATATTTACAGCAAGGAAAAGTCATTCACCACCTCTGAAAGAATAGATTGTGCTGCTGTTTTCAAACAGCAATATGGAAGGGTTTATACAGGAGAATAAATAATTAAAATTCTGGTTGAATTAAGAATCAAATTCATACATAAGGTACTTAAAAAAAAAGCATTTCCAGAAGTTAATTAGAAGTACAGAATGCATTAATAATTTTAAAACACTCCTGACTAATTTATAGATTTTAGGCTTCATCATATTCATGGTTTGCCTTGCCATTCATAAGAACAGCTCAGGAATGAAAATGCACACTGTAACAAGGCACAGAAGGCTATCCTCTTCAGCAAAGGGTTGCACCCAACTGATGCCCTGGAATGAGCCAGTGGAGGAATCTGCTAATGGAAGAGGAGGAGAGACATTATCTCCCACCCCCTTGCAGATCCCAGGACCCCTGAAAATCTGCTCTGGAGGGTCAAGAGGTTCTCCAGAACAGGGTGGGAGTCAGACTGGAGGGCATAGCTGTCAACTTACAGATTTAAAAATAAGGGACCAGCAGCCTCGAAAATAAGGGATCAGCAGCCAAAATTAGGGATTTTCTGGGCACAGGTATGCTTAGCTTCTGAGCCCCTCTGAGCCAAAGGCAGAAAGCCCAGCCAGCAGCCAAACGAAGCCTCATCAATAAGGGACAGCAGCGGGACATGCTGCTGGGATAAGGGACTGTCCCGCCAAATAAGGGACGCTTGACAGCTATGCTGGAGGGCTGCAACAGGCAGGGGAGGGCAAATCCCCTCCCTTCCTCTTCTGTTCTTAGATACTTCTTCTGGAGCAGAAGTTCAAGGAGAATCAACTGGATCCCCCACAAAAACTTTAAGTGGCAAAAATGCCATTCTAGACATTACTTTCACACTAGAACCAGCATTATCCATGATAAGCTTTTCATCCCAGTCTCTCAATGGAAAGTGTGCAATGTGTGGCTGTCATACATTGGGAATTTTTGTTTTGCTACCATTGACACAGAATTAGAACGAGGGAAGTCACAACAAATCACGTAGATTCATAGGGCCTGCTTCCATTCCAAGGAGGAAACATGCCATGGGGATAGGAATCCCTGGGGTGAAAGTAACAACTGGACTAAGAGTCATGAGATGAAACAGAAACCTTTGAAAAATGGCAGAGGCAAAGGCAAGTTTCAGGTGCCATTAGTTCAGTCCAAGGTATCTCACGCTAGTGCAGGCATAGGCAAACTTGGTCCTCCAGATGTTTTGGGACTACAACTCCCATCATCCCTAGCTAGCAGAACCAGTGGTCAGGGATGATGGGAGTTGTAGTCCCAAAACATCTGGAGGACCAAGTTTGCCTATGCCTGCCCTAGTAAAAAGACTGGATGGTGCCGTCAGTGTAACATAAGGCTTTGCAAGAAAACATAAACAGAGGTTTCCTGTTCTGGAGAGGTTACACTTCAACAGATATAAAGAGGAAGAACATTTACTGAATCAACCAGGCAATTTGCATATTACCCTGGGCAGTAAAGAGAGAGAGAACGAATAAAAAACGAACAATCAATAAAATTTGCCTGATGCTTAAAAAGCATCCAAGTAGGTGACAGATGAACTTCCTTAGCGCACCATAAATCGGACATCATAACTGAAAAGGTCCTCTCTCCAGCTGCCATCCATGAAGGGACAATGCGGGATGAGACAGTCATTCAGGAATATGTGAAAACGCTGTTGCTTGCTAACATGGCGTAGTCACAATACGGGATACAATGGGGTGATATGTTTTGTCTCTTTTCAAAACATATAATCATTCAGTAAGGCAGCACATGCACAGATCAACAGCAAGCTGGGCTATTGAACCAAAATCTTTCTTTACATTTGCAGGAAGAAAACATGCATATCTTTCATTGGAAACCTATAATGTCTTTCTATTCACACAAAATTATGTCACAACCTCTCCCCCCCCCCCACAGGTACCTTCTTATGGAACTCTCCCATCTCTCATTCAAACTATTCTCATTCTTCTCGTCTTTTCTCCCAGAGATATTTGTCTCAGCTGTTCCCCTCTCATCCATTCCTCCGTTCCTTTGCCATCTGGCAAAGCCAAAGCCAGTCTGGTTCTGTTGGTAGAGTGCTTAGAGATAAGCTCCACATAAATATGAGTAATATACAAATTGCTAAAATAGCGCAGTAGCTGTTGCACAAACCTATCAAAATATCTACTGCAAAATACATTAGTCACATTATCTTGAAACTGCCCTCTGAAATGTGAGCAAAGAAAGACCGAGGGTTTTCAGTCCTTCCTGAGCTGCTCTTTCCTTAATTTTACATTGCCTGTCTTATGAAATAAAAAAGATGCTGCAATCTAGATGCTTTCCAATATTATTTATTTATTAAATTTATACCCCGTCCTCCCTCTCAAAGGAGTCTATGGCAGCAAACAACCAGTAAAATAATAATAATAATAATAATAATAATAATAATAATAATAATAATAATAATAAATCTTACAAACAATTCCAATACAGATGCAGATAATATGCCAGAAAGACTTCTGGAGAAGTAATTGCATGGCCAGACAATAGAAACTCTCAACCAAAATACAAGAAGAATGCACAGACCCACTGGGCATTTAACACAAATTGTTGTTGTTGTTGTTGTTGTAAGACACCCTGGCATTAATCAGAGGTATGCCGAACTTCCAATGACATTGAAACTCGGATGGCTCTCATTTAAAATTTAACACACAATCACAAACAAGTTCAAAAGCTGTAGTTATAACAGCCCTAATAGATTTTTCTCCGGTCTTCAAGGCACCTGAGGACTCCTTTCTCTGAAAAACATTTTTTTTTAACTAGTAATTTAAGCATGGACTGAGTAAAATCTAAATCCGCAAGACCATTATGCAATAGGTAAAAACAGATCTATTAATACACCATTCAGACAATGAAAAGATAAGGTATTTCAAGCAAATTTTTATTTTTACTAAAGTGATTTGGAAAAGACAAGGTGCATATCGATGCAACAACAGAGCCTGCCCCAGGAGGTGGGGTTGCGGGCTTCACGCCCACCCCACGTGAGCGGGGGCTGGTCCCAGCCCCGCGAGAGCAGAGGAAACCCGGTTGGGTCTGCCCCCCCAGCCAGCCAATCAGCTGGCTGGCTGGGGGGCATGGCCTGCCCTATTTAGGGCCGGCGCGGAGGGGGCTCGCCCTCTTTTCGCCGGCTCGCCCCCACGTTTTCCCACCCTCCCTCCCTTTGACTAGGCTTAGGTAGGTCTTTGACTTTGCTATGGACTTCGGTCTGTCGCCGCAAGGGGCATGGTAGGAATTTTTCCCAATTGGCGATTTCTGGCCTTTTGGTTTTTCGCCTACCTTGTAGCAACTCGTCACAACTTCTCGGCATTGGCGGTAGGCATTGGTAAGAAGGGGTTAAGAGGATGTGTGTGGGGGGGGGAGGAATGCCATCACCTCCCCCCAGCAAGCGAAGGGTGGTCCGTTAAAGGACTCTGGGGGGCGTGGCGCTGTCCGAAGCCTATGGAGGTGTGGGCCAAAGGCACGCCCCAGAGCGGTGACCCGGGGGAGCTCCTAGTCGACGTGCCTCGGCAGGATATAAGGTTATCCCTTCCCCGTGTCTCCAGCAAATGGGCTGGAGCTGGATAGTCGTTAGGACCAATGCCTAAGCCAATGCCTCTCATTCCTGAATTCAATAAAGTTGTGGCCTAATTCGCCCAATTAACCTTAAATTATGGTGTCTCGTGTCTTTATTTACCCTGGTGGGGGGCGGGAACTCACCACGCAACCGGAGAAATGGAGACACTAAGCATTCCCCACCAACCTCAGCATTGCTGTGGCTTACCTGGACGGCACTGGGGCAGGGCAGGGTGGCAAAGGGGTTTGGGCTACACAGACATACCAGCCGATGCCCCAGATGTGCTGCACCACTGCATCTACAGAGCCTCAACTTCAGTCCCAGCCATCATGCCCAGCCCCAGCCATAACCAGGTAAGGTGCATGTTTCCACTGCCTCACCCTGGCCACTGTACAGACACATGCTTATTTTTATTGGAAAGTTTTAAAAATTACAAACTGAACACCTTTCCCTCAACCCAAATGCACAGTTCAGGTGTCAGCAAGCACAGATTTCTAAGAAGTCAAAACCTGTTTTCAAAAGCTAGATTGGGAACCCGGGAGGCCACCAGCTCCCATTATCTTCCAAGGAAACGAAGAAGGGAGGAATAAGAAAGTTATCTGATAGGCACTGACTCCAGCAGGAGCTCTATTTCATCCGAATCTCCCAAGGACTAGACTCCTGCCCTGTAATAATGAAAAGCTACCAGAACTCAGTGAAAGGATGTCTGTCACCTAGTGACACAGGCCAATCAATGTTTTGTGGGCAGACTTGTGAAAAGCCAGACCTGAGCTAGACCTGAAGGATGAAATGCAGTCTGATCTAGACAACTGCATCTCTGTCTACTAACAAGGTAGACAGGCATTTAAAGAACACAGGCCGGAAGGCGAAAAATAAAATAAAATACAGAACTGCAGAGAGGGGGCAGAGTGCAGAAGGATTCTCCCTGTGAGTGAACGATACAGAATCCATCACCTTTGTTATCTCACCAAAATGGAGTTGGTCGCTTTTAGAAATTTAAGCCAGAATATCATGCTTGCCAGTCATGGTCATTAGACTTAGTTCACCACAATTACAAATCCATATCTCTCTCTCTCTCTCTCTCTCTCTCTCTCTCTCACACACACACACACACACACACACACACACTTGTAAAGAAGTATTCAGCTGTACTGTGATGGGTGATTGGATAATTGTGTTAATATGCATTATTGCATGGTTGGATTGACTGATTGTTTGTTTGTGAAAATGTAAGTGTTTAAAAAGGAAAATCTTCCACCCATTCTGCTATACTGAAAGCAGGCTTGAACTGCACCTTCCCATGTTATAACCTGGACCAAGTCGTAAGTGCTGTTGTTGTGAGGAACTGGGGGAAGTTTTTTTTTTAAAAAAAAATATTTATTAGCAGTTTAAAGATTACAAAAGAAAAGAAAAAGAATTAAACAAGACAAGACAAGACAATACAATACAAAAACAAAAACACCACAGACCCCAAACCCTAAAACATTTAATCAACCAAACAAAACAAAAACAATTAAAAACACATCCATTAATTTTGATATCATAACTTTCGTTCACTTGTTTCAGCGACCTCCTCACACCTCCCTTTTTGTATTCCACTTCAATTAACTGTTTCAGCAATTCCTTTCCATCTTCCTCTGGTTTTCTGTCCTGTAATTTTTTATCTTAACATATCCTAACCTTGTTTTTTCCCTTTAATACATTTACAATCTGTCTGTACCTAATTCCTTATAACATTTCTGCTAAAGCCATATAACTTCATTCCATCATTTTTCTAACATTCATTAATTTTACAATATTTCTGTAAAGAATCTTTAAATTTCTCCCAATCTTCTTCCACCGACTCTTCTTCCTGGTCTCGGATTCTGCCAGTCATTTCCGCCGAATTGGGGGAAGATTTTTGGCTAGGAGGGTTGGGAAGGTCTGGCGGGGAGCACTGCGGGCCATCCTCTTGACAGCTGTACTTTTGCTTTCTCTCTAAGCAATGGTCAGCTAAAAGGATTTAGGGCACAACCAACCTAGCTTCGGCTCCAAAATAACAGACAAATACAGAACATCACCACTCACATTCAGAAAAAAATGCAAATTTCCATAATATTCCACTCTATTAATATTCTACTGTTTTGCCTGTGTAAGTACGAGGTCTTGTATCAGAAGGCTTCTTGTGATAGGGAGTAGTTCTGCTGAAGAATGACTACAGAATGAGCTGCCTCTATTGCCAAACTGTAAATTAATTAGCTAGAAAAACTGATGGATCAATGAGCCAAAACGAAGAGTTTCATTCCTGCTGTCATTCCAAAATGAGAAATACAAACTGGAATGTTCTGAAATGCCATCATGAAAATATTCAAAGGTGTCCTATGCAAAGTTATTTAAGAGAAATGTTACAAATTCTAAATATAATTGTGTGGGAGAAAATTCCTGCATACCTTAGAAACACCAGTCCTGTGAATTATGTGTCTAACTAAGAACGGCTACAGTATTTGGGACTGAGAACATTCCCTCGCTCAGACAATCCCATGGTTTGGCACTAGAGCTGAAACTATAGCGGGGTGGGCCCACATGGTTTGGGATCCAACATTGCCATGTTTGGATGTAATTGCAAGCTATGGTTTGCCACACACCATAAACAAAAACTTCTGATCATCTTCCTTTGCATACAGAGAAGAGGAAGTATGTAAGCCCAAGGGTCAAGGCAAACCGTGGCTTTGCATGATGTCTAAAAGCAGACAGAGTTCGACAGAGAGCAGAAAATTATCAGTGCCTCCCAGAATCACATCATTGCTTGGGGTGTGAGGGAAACGTTTCTCAACAAAATTGTTTTCCTTTCAGCCTTTCCAGTGTACATATTGCAATGAAACACAGATCAAGCAGAAAACAATGCCCCGAGAGAAAGGAATGATATTTATATTATTTCTTTGGAGCTTTAATTTCTTCTCAAACATGTATGGCAGCCCTAAGCGCTTTATGTGATTTAACACATTTTTAATATACTTGTCACCATTCTGGCTCAGACAATAAACCTTGGAGATGTTGTGTATTTTTTAAAAAATAACCTGGAAGCTAAGCGGTATGTATTACTCTTCTGTCATATCCCATTATTTTATATTAATGAAAAACTGTGTGCTTTCAAGTATGCTCTGCAACACCAGAGTGTGTATCACTGGGCATCAGCTATTTTATTATTCTATTTCATAGATATCTTTGGGCAAGTTCAAATGTTAAGACATCCAGACAAGCACAGCAGACAAATTGCTTCTGTGTGACAATCCTTCACTCAAAGGCTGTATCATTTGTCACAACAACCACCCATGTGGTCTCCACTCCACACGGCGAGTTCCAAGCATTGCAGTTCTCACGATCGGTTCCAAACACCAGGCATTTGCGCACACACATAGTAGAATAATGTTAATTATATGTAGTATGCACATGTCTTTGAACAGCTTGTTCTTGTAACTTTGTTCCAAAATGACATGAGTTTGAAAAGGCAACGGCCACATGTACTCCTTCCCAAAGTTCCCTGCTCCTCCCATCTTTCACTTTAAAACTTGCATTTCCTTCTCATCGTCGAATCATGTTCTGATGAGCATCCATACAACAGTGATGACGTTTTAACTATGACTCTGCAAAACATTGCAGAGGTGCTTCTTTGGTGAAGCTTTTGGCTTTATAAACATCAAGGGCACCTTACTTCTGTATGTTGCACGTGAGGTGGGGTGTGTGAACTGCGAGTGACCAAGGGCCTGCCAAATCAGACTCCTGGGCAGAAGAGCACCATTTGCAATCCTAAAGTCAGGGTAGCTAGGAAGCCAACTGTGCCCCTCCAAAAATGGGGAGAGGTGATTAACCCTTTTCCACCTGTCAGGGAACTGACATCGGAGTCAGAGGTGGAGGCAAGGCTCCCGAGCAATGCTGGAGAGGGGCCCAGCAGGGAGAGAGGAAGCTCATCGGCTGGGGAAGGAAATCAGCGCAACACCAGTAGAGAAGGGGGGCAGATGGGGGATTCGGAGAGGGGTCTCCAAGACTCTTTGCCCAAAACTAGTGGGGAGAGCACGGGCACTCCTCTGCCCACTCCCTCCCTGCGCAGAAGATTTCCGCGCAGGGAGAATAGGAGGAGACTTGGCGTCAAACAACTTCTTTGCTGGAAGAGGTTCAAAAAACACCCACTGACGGATTCTGCGAGCGACTGAACGGCCAAGACAGGTTTAACCAGGCAACTTAGCCAGCAGTGGCGGTAACTTATGCACAAGCAACCCCTTATAACCATTACACCACCCACCACCTTTCTCACTCAAAATTGCTTCCTCCCAACCTTGGGAGATTGTGGACTCTAAAACAGAGGTTGGGTGGCCATCTGTCATGGATGCTTTAGTTGAGATTCCTGCACCGTAGGAGGTTGAATGAGATGACCATCGGGGTCTCTTCCAACTCTACTATTCTATGAATTCTATGATCCTATGAATGCCTCTCCTATGCCTCTGCTTCCCTCCCAGCAGGAAACCTCCTTTGAGGGGCAAAGCAAGGGACCCTTCCCTCTCCCCCTTGTAACCTTGAAGGAAGTTATGGCAAATCTTATGTAGCCACAGCAAGCCAGAACGAAACAGCTGCAAAACTACAAACCAGGAACAGCCACAAGCCAGGACAGGCTGAGCTTCAAGCGAACAGTAAGTGAACGTGGTACAAGATATAACAAATCACATCCTTAGCTAGCAGCGTGAAAGGCCATGTTGAATTTCAGACCTGGAATGGAGGCCCTTGCCTCTATTTCTGTAACTGAAGGCTACAGTCAGAGCACAGCTCTGTTAACTAGGTCAGGACAGAAGGATGGGATCCTAACAGCCATATGAATGGTCTCACGTTGCCTCCACCTTGGCAAGTGCTCCATGGAAAGCAGTAACAGTGCTGCTAGGTTTGGGTCCCCAATGCAGCCTTGAAGCCCTAAGCAATGCTCAAGTTCACCACTCTCAGAAGCTGGCCGTGGGACAAACACAGCTACCTCTGCAAGCCATTGTGTGGAGGCAACGCTCCGCTTTGCAAAGGCAAACCTCGCACCAGACACACAACAGTGTGTCAAGGAGCATTGCGCTCACACTCCCTGACCTTTCGCCTTCTTGGCTAGAAAACAGGTTTTCCTCCTGACTGCCCTCTCACAGATTTGGTTACTAGACATAAAGCTTGGCTGGAGCATGACCAGGGACGCAGATGTAATCAAGTACCGGGGGGAACATCTTAGGGAAACACCTGCTGACATGTGCATTTGCTAACGCTGGAAATGTGCTTAGATGGAAATACGTCATGTTCAGGGTGGTTTCACTACTGTTTCCCGTTGTTGACTTCTGCTAATAAAAGGAGCCTTGGCAGAGCTAGTCGGCAGCTTGTTTGGAGCATGCTTGCCAGTGTGCTTCTGCACAGCTCACCTGCATTCAACCTCCTGTCGTCCTCATTATTCCTACACCATTGGAAGGCAATGGACATGGGAACAGGACACCTACAGCCTCTGCCTTGCCAGGATTCATGCAGCCCATCACTGCATCCAGGCACACACTTGAAACACAGGTATTGCACACACTGCAACTCCCCACTGAGGCAAATCCGGGTTGTTTGACCCTGTAACTAACATCTTATTACCTTCTCCCCAGCAGCATCTAACTTTGTCCATTCAGATCTGACCCTCTACAAGCTGAAGTGGAAAATGTTATATCCTAAGGCAAATAACATCTATATAGTTAGTAATGATGGTGTGAAACCCAACCTGAGTAAGGGGTGAAACCCTTGATAGAAGCTAGCATTTTCTGAAGGGAAGATCAGAAGCAGCAGAAGCTATACACATTGTATATATTCTTTGCAAACACTGGGGAGCCCCAGCAATGAAGAGAATTCCCAAACCCTCTGTAGCAATTTAACCTTGTTTGTTCAACTGTTAGAGCTCTGTGCCAATGCCTGCAAGAAAGGGAGGCTGTTGCAACTAGCGCTTCAAGTGGGGTTTGGGTACGGCTTTTGCTGTAAGGAATTTATCTATCAAGCAATAAGAAGAGGAACATTCTAGGTGAGAGCAAAAAAATAACACCCTTCTCTGTCTGACATCTGCTTGCAATCACAGAGTGAGCTCAAATGTACACACTCAAAACAGCAGCAGCTGAGTGGAAAAAGTACATAAAGTATTTCACTGGTGAAGTTACTACTCAGGTAAATGACTTTCATTTAATTCAATGGATACTAAAGGATCCATAGATAGCCAAAAGCATATTGTTGTTGTACTATAACTCCCATCAGCCCCAGCCATCATGGCAAATGGTCAGGAATGATGGGAATTGTAGTCCAACAACATCTGGTGGGTATCAGTTGGCAGCCCCTGCACTACACAATGGCCCTGATTATACATTCATGGCAAGAAGGGGGAAATCAATTTGAAATTGCTGATACTCGCGACAATGTGATATGTCAACTACAAACAGAAAAAATAGTGTCATTCACCAGAATTACAGATGCCCCATTGACTGTGTTCTGCACTAAATCGGATTGGCCAGCCATAACTGATTATTTAATCTGATAAGAGATTGAGAAACCAATTATGCCACCCTGCCTTTCTTAACTAAAAAGTCCTCGTCAACACTGCTATGTATGCTTTGCAAAAACAAACAAACAAAAAAACACTTTCCATGGCATTGCAATGTTTATCTCCTACTGCCATGTGCCAAGTCTCCCAAGTTGTAATTAATACACAAAACAAAGAGGCGTTTTGGCTCATAGTGAAATTTCAAGGTTGAGTTATCCTCATATGCAAAATGGTACAAGATTCAATTTTCTCTTAGAAACTGCAGGATCACTTACTTCAGCCACCTCGAAAATTATCCAGTTAAATCCCCCAAACATAAAAGAGATATTTAGAAAGCAAAGTATATGCTTATTTCCTTGCTGAAACATTTGCATTAATACTGATATGAAGATTATATGCCTTACAGAACAACAATTAAAGTGGAAATCCTAAACCCATTTGTATGGGAGAAAGTCTCACTGATCACAGCTGGGCACACTTTCGAGGCGACATATACAGGATTGCACTGTCAGATACATAAGTGGATGTATTATTCTTTAAAGTGAACATGTATATCATAAAGAAGTCAGGTATCACAAGTGTTCCTTTCTGCCACACTTCTGCTGCAGCCATCAAAGGAACCAGTTCAGTGTTTGAAACTCCCATTGTTCTAGGCGCATTTTGCAGCAGGGAATTTAATTAGTGCAAGTACTGTAGTTTCTGGGCTCTGGGCACAGTACTGCACTTAAGATTTCAGATTAAAACTGCAGAGTAGAAGGAAAAGAGGACCATTTCCTGCCTCCCCCCTTCCAGCTATTCTCTGAAGATTGGTGAAGAGAACCTCTTAAGAATATATGGGGGGAAGGACTAGACCATGTGAAAAATGACCATAATATTTTAGCCGTAGTTCATTCATTTTCAGCTTTGTATTATTGTTATAAAGAAAAAGCGCCTGGGCATTCCGTTGCTGCGCCCATAACCTAGGTTTAAGTTGCCATTTAGCTCCTAGCTTTTATATCTGTTTCTGACACTGAGCCATTTCCCTTAGTGCACCATTGCTCTGAACAAAAGTTCCCCCATTGCTCCTCACATGTTCCAACTAAATCCAATATCACCACTGCTAAAATGCTTGGAGTGTTGCTTTGCGAGACAGAAGCTTTACATGGAAACAGCCTTCAGCAAAACCTCTAGGGTGGAAGTGACCTATTCAGGTCACCTGAAAGCCTGTCTTCCCCAGCGGCGTAGCTGGCGGCTCAGGTGCCCGGTGTGGCGCACACGTCCTGCAGCCGCGGGTGGGGTGAGCCGTCCAAGGGGGCAGGGCCTCTCTGCTGCCTCCCCCTCAGCTATAGGCAGCGGCGTAGCGTCGGTTGTCAGCACCCGAGGCAAGGCAAGTAATTTGCGCCCCCTAACCCGGGGCAAGGCAAGTAATTTGCGCCCCTGACCCCTAACCTGCCACCGCTGCCAGCTTCTTCTTGCTGCTGCCTGGGCTGGGGTATTTACAGTAAGGTAGCCACGGCGGCGGCGGCGGGGGGTCCATGTCAGGTGATCTGAGGCGAGTTGCCGCTGGCGCTGCCGCCCAAACGATGCCACTTGTCCAGAGGAGGAGGAGGGCAGAGAGGCGAGGAAAATGCAACATGGCTCAGCAGCTGCAGCGGCGGCGGCGGGGCTGTGAGGAGGGGCTACCTGGCGCGCCCTCCGCGGCCCTGATGCGCGGGGACCGCAGCGAGCACTGAGAGCCGCTGCCTGCCGGACGCCTTCAGCCCGGACGCGCGCACAGCTCGTCGGTTCCGCGAGACATGGGGCTCTGCTACAGCCTGCGCCCGAGGCTCTTCGGCGACTCCGGAGGCGGCGAGCGCGCCCCCCCAGATGTTGTGCCCGGTGCGGCCGGCCCCCCCTGCACCCCACACACTACGCCACTGGCTATAGGGCAGCTGAGGGAGAGGCAGTGGGCAGGTGCAAGCCCCAAGCTGCTGTTTCAGGCAGCGTGGAGCCTGTAGGTGCCCAAGCTACCACGTCACACCCAGGAGAGACGCATGGCTCGGGCACGCTGCAGGCCCCACAGTAAGTGCTGGCCCCCAAAGTGTGGCACCCAGTGCCAGCCATGTTTCATTACGTTTCTTGACTGAACTAAAAAGTTTCATGAGCCTTTTTTAAAAAAAAACACAAAACTTCTATTTTTGTCACCCCCTCAGTGAGGACACCCGGGGCAAAGAGCACCCACCTCACCTCCCTTCCTCCACCACTGGTCTTCTTCTCACTGTCTGGTAAGGGAATTAAGATGAACAAATGGAACCCAGTTAGTTCTGCCATAGCTCTATGGTTGCCAGTTTGAAGTAACATGCAGGTCTTTCTCCTGGTGGCACCAGGAATGTAGAATGCTCTCCCTGCTGTTGTATTGAAATTCCTTGGCTCCTGAGGACACACCAGTTCAGACAAATATTTCCTTGATCTTCTGACTTGATTTGATTGTTGTTATAACTCTTTTGCTGTTTTAATCAGCTTGTTTATTATAAGTACTTAATTTGTTCCGGAGGTCCATTCTTAACCTGAAGCACCACTTTAGCTAATGGTGCCTCCTGCTGCTGCCGCGCCGCCGGAGCACAATTTCTGTTCTCATCCTGAAGCAAAGTTCTTAACCTGAAGCACTATTTCTGCGTTAGCGGAGTCTGTAACCTGAAGCGTATGTAACCCAAGGTACCACTGTACTATGTATTTTAATTATGTGTGGCTGTGTTTTTATAATTGGTTTTAACTCTTTTTTTTTTCCTGTTGGCTTTTATTTGTTTGTGAAACAACTCTAATATTTCTCCTGGAAATGTAAGGCAGCAGCAGCAGCAGCAGCGCATATGAATCCATTAATCCATAAGAAAATCTGAAAAGCAATATCTAATGTTCAGCAATCGAAGCATTACACAAAGAAACAATTGTTGATGCAACTTCCCCAGACTTGCAGTCATCTGCCTTCAGGAATGTTTTTCACTTACATGAACGTGGCTTCAAAATGTCACCTGTGAGAAGCACAGAATTTAATATTAGGGCACCTCTAATATTCAAAGCCTTCCTGATGTAAAAGACTCTCAAAACAGAGCCAACCCAAGACATTTTTCTGCCTGAGGCAAAACAGTCACGTGGCCAATATTTGAACAACCTATAATGTGATGGGTTGACAAAAATACAACAAGACTTACGATGACAATATAAATGCAACTTTTGCTAGAAATTCAACTTGTAAATGGATTGTTCTTACTTTTTTATATAAAAAAGGCATAGAAGCATTTACGTATTCCGCTCTTGTGAAACAACAAACAAAAAACAAAAACTAACAAAAAACAAAAAACAAAAAACCTTATAGGGAGTTTTTAAAAATTACAAATGGTATGAAAAGACAGACATTTTCAACCATCTCACGTTATACTGGAAGTTGGGATCACCCAATGACTGGCAGTAAGTTCAGGAATGACAAAGGAAAGTACCTGATCAGGCATTATTTAATTAACTAATAGAAGTCAGCACAACATACCGTATTTTTCGCTCTATAGGACGCAACGGACCATAGGACACACCTTGTTTTAGAGGAGGAGAACAAGAAAAAAAATTCTCCCCCCTCTGCTCAGCGCCCCTTCAGCGAAGTGGCAGGAGAAACGGAGCCCTTTCCATTTCTCCTCCCGCTTGGCTGAAGGGGTGCTGCTCAGCTCTCCCTCTCAGCACTCCCTCTGCGCTTCAGAGGCATCGCGTTGTTATCGCTGAAGCCAAGGAGCCTGCATTCGCTCTATAGGACGCACACACATTTCCCCTTAATTTTTGGAGGGGGAAAGTGTGTCATATAGAGTGAAAAATACGGTATGTGTTATGGCATAGCCACTAATTAGACAGAGCAGGGGACAGATTTTGCTCAGATAATATTGGTGCTCATGGTTTCATTCCTACCTCCCATCCCAATTTCCTTCCCGTTAGTTCACTGTGCCAGTTTCAGGGCTGGTTTCACACGCTGCTCATAGGATTCTCTCAGGAGGCTCCAAGGAGGGCCTGCGTGACCCATAGCTAAGTGTGTGAGCACCACCATTCAGTTACTTGCATCACCCATATTTATTCCACTTGGTTTCCCCTTTTAGTTTTCCTTCCTTATTAAAGTGTTGTTCCATTATTCTTAGTTTCTAAGCCTGTGTTGTTTTTGAAATATGGTACCATATCTAGAAGGGATGCGGGTGGCGTTTTGGGTTAAACCACAGAGCCTAGGGCTTGTCGATCGGAAGGTCGGCGGTTTGAATCCCCGCGATGGGGTGAGCTCCCGTTGCTCAGTCCCTGCTCCTGCCAACCTAGCAGTTCAAAAGCACCTCAAAGTGCAAGTAGATAAATAGGTACCACTCCGGTGGGAAGGTAACCGGCGTTTCCGTGCACTGCTCTGGTTGCGCCAGAAGCGGCTTAGTCATGCTGGCCACGTGACCTGGAAGCTGTACGCCAGCTCCCTCGGCCAATGAAGCGAGATGAGCGCTGCAACCCCAGAGTTGGTCGTCCCTTTACCTTTTACCATATCTAGAAAACTAGGTACTTCATAAGTAATAAACAGCAGCTACAAATATGGCTTGCATCAGGCAAGCTTATGACATCACCCAAAGGCACCTCACTATTTGACCTGAGCTTACTGTATATCACACTCTTTGAAAGCCGTTGTCAACTTGCTGCCATCCAGATGTTTTGGACTACAACTCCCAGAAATCCCAGGAAGCACAATAAAAGCTGCTCTAGCCATTAGTCAGTTTATATTTCATTTCATTGTGTTGATGTTATTTAGGAAATTATTCTGAAAAGGGTATGGAAGTTTACCAAATCAAGAATTTTATACGCAGTACCCCTTTGAAAAGTTTTGCCTTCATCAGTTTGTTCCTCCTAGGGTTGCCATACGTCCTCTTTTTCCAGGACACGTCCTCTTTTTCATAGGTAGATCTATAGCTAAAAGTAGAAGTCGGCAAATGTGTCCTCTTTTTTGGTCTTTGAAATATGGCAACCCTCCCTAATAATTCTTACAATTCACACAACCAATAGAGGTTTTTCCCTAGAATGTACTACTTCATGTGGGGAGGAGATGCAATTTGAATGCCCATACAAACTATGACCATGCACAGAAAAAAAAAAGAATTTCTAGGGAAAAGGGTAGCCTGAACTCTTTAGCAGTGATATGAAGCATTAATTTTTTAAAAAAATGTTTAATATAACACAAAACCTGAAACATGTGCAGCCTGAAATGGTACAGTCAAAGAAAAGCGTTACCTCATTTTACCGCTTGCAAAACTGGGCCAAGGAAACAGACATTTCCAAAGTCAAATTTCAGACTCTACTGCAGCTTCCAACCATTGTTTTCTTACACACTGGTAGTATTTTGGTCTCCCTAACACAGCTGATAATTACATAGCCTTTTCAGTGAAAGCGACTAAACAGCTTCATATCACTGCCAAAAGCGTTGGAAGAGAGTAAGAAGTGAAGCAATAGCGGGTATCATAAATTACTGTTTATAGCGAGACAAATAAATGGCTGTCTTTGAAAATGGACCTTCTTGTATGGTTAAAGATTAAAGGGATGTTTATGGTAGCAATCTAAGGCCTTAAAATAACCCTTTAAAAATAGGTGCATTGTAGTGCTTCAGCTGCATCCCCACTAAGCCTACTTAAATCATTCCATTTATTTAGCGTAGCCTGTAATTTATCAGCCCAAACAAGCTGTGGGGGGGCTAACTACACATTACACCAAATGTGTGTGACTGAGCCCCCCCCCACAGGTTTTTCTTTGTTTTAAAGGCCAGCCTTTCTCAGAGGGAGGAAACTGAAAGCAATGCATATGGTGTGCTTTTTTGTGGGTGGGGGAATACTTGACTTGACACTCTTTCCTGTTTCTCTACTCCTGATCATGCCACTAAGTGCCATTTCTCTGCAGAAGGTTCGAGAAGCGTGTTCTGGAATCCCACCGGGTAAAAAGCTGGGTGAGGTGCAAAACATTCAACACTCCTTACTCCACTACTGCTCCCTGTCCCAATTGAGACTTCAGGGTGCAGCTACACATGCCTACATACAACAACCTCCTCCTCCTCCTCCTCCTCCTTCTTCTTTATTATTATTTATACCCCTCCCACCTGGCTGGGTTTCCCCAGCCACTCTGGACAGCTTCCAACAGAACACTAGAATACAATAACCTACAGTGGTGCCTCGCAAGACGAAAAGAATCCGTTCCCGAGTCTCTTCGTCTTGCGGTTTTTTCGTCTTGCAAAGCAAGCCCATTAGCGGCTTAGCGGATGAGCGCTATTAGCGGCTTAGTGGATCAGCTGATAAGCGGCTTAGCGGATCAGCTGATAAGTGGCTTAGGGGCTTAGCGGATCAGCTGATAAGCGGCTTAGCGGATCAGCTGATAAGCGGCTTAGCGGATCAGCTGATAAGCGGCTTAGCGGATCAGCTGATAAGCGGCTTAGCGGCTTAGAAAAAGGGGGGAGGGGGAAAAACCCGCAGGAACTCGCAAGACATTTTCGCCTTGCGAAGCAAGCCCATAGGAAATTCGTTTTGCGAAGCACCTCCAAAATGGAAAACCCTTTCGTCTAGCGGGTTTTCCGTCTTGCGAGGCATTCGTCTTGCGGGGCACCACTGTATTAAACATTAAAAGCTTCCCTAAACAGGGCTGCCTTCAGATGTCTTCTAAAAGTTTGGTAGTTATTTTTCTCTTTGACATCTGGTGGGAGGGCGTTCCACAGAGCGGGCCCCTTGGATTTTTTGGATTGTAAGTTCCATCAGCCCCAGATGGCACAGACATGCTCAGTATGAACTGAACCTGTTGTATAAATTGAACAGAACATGCAAAGCGATATGGAAATATTGAAAGACCCCCCCCCGAGTCCAAGTAAGCAGGTACAGTGGTACCTTGGGTTAAGTATTTAATTCGTTCTGGAGGTCTGTTCTTAACCTGAAGCACCACTTTAGCTAATGGGGCCTCCTGCCGCCGCCGCGCCACTGGAGCACGATTTCTGTTCTCATCCTGAAGCAAAGTTCTTAACCCAAGATACTATTTCTGGGTTAGCGGAGTCTGTAACCCGAAGTGTATGTAACCTGAAGCGTATGTAACCTGAGGTACCACTGTATAAGGAATGCATTTTAGAGAATTTAGGTTAATAAGAAGTGACAGGGTCTATGAAATAGAAGCCCAATTTATTAATTGCAGGAAGAAATTTTCTATTAGATTCTACGGAGAATTTGTGGGTGTTTCCCCTAAATTATCTATTTTTTTCATGTCATGGCATACCATGCATTTGTACAAATAAATCTGTGATCGACTGCCTACCAGAAGTATCCAGAAAGTGAAACACAATTAATAAGGGTCCTCATTATTTAAAGAGTACTTTTATGCTCAAGTCTCTTTTACCAGCACTAATTAATCCACATACCATCCCTGATTATTAGCCCCATTAATCACAAAGAATAATTATCCATAGGTATTACAATTGGAAAACAAATTATTTCTTAATAAAACCAAGAAAATTAGCACAATGCAGTAAAGCCATTTCATAAACCTAAATGTGGTTACAATTATTCTGAGCTTTAGTTCTGAACAAGCGGTAAACCTAAGAGGATGTCCACGACATCATTTTGTCCTTGATGTGCATTCTTCTGCTCAAGCACAGCATTAATTTAGGGATGCATAGAGAACATGACGCAGCAAAAAAAGAAGAAAAAAAAGAAAAAGGTGTTTTAGGAATGAACAAGCAGTAATTGGGGTGCTGGTGGAAAAAGTTGCATCTGAAATTTAGATGCAATAGCTGAGATGGTAAATCTCCAGATGATGTTGGATTCCAGCTCCCATAATCCTTGACCACTGTTCATGTTGGCTGGAGCTGATGTGAGTTGGAGCCCAATTATCACCTGGGGGGAGCACAGGTTCACCACCCCTGCCCTAAAGAGTGATCTAAATTGGTAGGTTTCTTGAACGTTGAAAGTGCAAGCTTGCCTAATATTTATTTGCAATTGGAACCCATTCATTGCCACTAATCCTCGATATATTTTGGAAAGTGGCTCATCTGTCCATTTGTTGCTTATAGGTTCACGCACCTCTTGAGATAGTTGTCAAACTCTGCACAAGGGCTCCCAAGGTGAAGGAGACAGTCTTCGCTTGGATGCAGGCTGCCATTTTGAATTCAAATGCAAAAGGTCCTAAGTTCAATACCTGACAATTCCCAGGGAGGGCTGGGAAAGATTCCTCCCTGAAACCCTGAAACCCTGGAGAGCTGCTGATGGTCTAGCTAAGCTAGATGGGCCAATGTTCTGATTCTGTTTAAGTGTCCTGGCCATTCCCAGCCAAGGAAGGCTCATGATTGACAAGCAAAGCACTTGCAGCAGCTTCCACAGTGCTCTAGATACACACATGCACACAAACCTCTAGTCTCTAGGCAGCTGTCCACAGGTCTAGACCCTGCAGAGCCCTGCAGTAACAGGGAGACCCCACCTTATAGCCAGCTTATATACTGTCCCCTGAAGGGTTGCAAGCCTGTACCCCGAGACTTCATGCTTCAAGCCCCACCTGGTTCTAGGAGACAGAAGGCAGGGGAAGGTCACTGATCCATATGTCAGATGGGTCTTCTTCTGCTCCATCTGGTGTACCTTCCTCTGTTGTGAACTCAGTGGCGTAGCGTGGGTTGTCAGCACCCGGGGCAAGGCAAATAATTTGCGCCCCCTAACCCGTGGATTTGCGCCCCCTAACCCGCGGATTTGCCCTAACCCCAGGTGTTGCGCCCGGTGCGGCCGGCCCCCCCTGCACCCCCCACGCTACGCCACTGTGTGAACTGCCCTGGTTCTCCCCCGTCCCCTGGCTCCTGCCTTGTGGGTAACATCTAACCCCATAAATCACTGGTCCCCTCTCCTCTGCTCCACACCTTTTGGAGTCCTGCCAGTCCCTGACATTAAGGCAGCTTCCTATGTTTCTAGAGGTAGATAAGTGCCTGAACAAAAGTCATAATTCAATGGTTAAAATAGTTCATGAAAAGTTCACTGCATTCATGAAGCCTCACCACAGACCTGAAGGAATGCATTTTACCATATCAGCAAAACTGTACAGGATAAATAGTGATGCATGCCCTGAAACATCTGATGACGAAAAGAGAAGAAGCTTTTTTTTCATTTATCAACTACACAAAATATGTCATAACATATTAGTTACAAAGCCAACCACTTCCATGAAGTCTGTCAGTATGCCCCAGCAAATCGCTTTCCATATTTTAACCCCTCACTTTCACAAACAGATTTCCTATATTTGCATATTGCTGTTTTGCTACCTAAACACTAGCAATTTCAGAAATGCAAATTTTCAAATGGGCTGTTAGACCCATTTTATATTTCAAGAAGATATTGTGACAAACAAATAAGTAGTTAGTAGATATGATCCAGTAAGACATATAATTTGATTTACTGCTCACAGAAAAAAAGAGGCTTTTTAAAAAGTATCTGCTCAATTAAATAGGTATAATTGGTATACCTTTGTGGATCAACTAAGGTAGCAAACGGTTAAGAAAGAGGGAAACTATGGTAGTAAAGTGGGTTGCATCGAACTCTTGTCCCTATGAGCTTTCAAACTACACATAAAAAGAAGGACTTGGAGGAACTGAGCTACAAATATCTGGAAACTTCTCCCCCTGGAACTATGATTGCAAACAACGATCCACTTCACATGCCACATGAAACCAAAGTTTCAGCATGGTCTAATGTGAACGAGCAACATGTTGATTCACACTACTCAAAGGTTTGCCTAGTGTTCCTCTTGTGCTATGGGTGAACCAAGCAGGACCGGACTTGGATATTTCAGATTTCAGCAGCCTGTGCAAGGCCAAATTCAGGGGGTGGGGCCTGCCTCTCACCTTCCATTCTACATGTGCACAATGTCATAGTTGTAACGCCCTGCAGTACCTCCCTCGGCTTTGTGCCCAGTGCGGGGGAACAACTTGCACTGCCCCAAATCCACCTCTGAACAAAGCCAGAGTCTGTTTTGTCATGCTGCCCAAACCCAGGCTTACAAGATGTAAACTGGCCCTGGATGGCCATGACGTCCACTCTGTGTGATTGCCCTTGTGGCTGCAGTCAGTGATTTCAGCTCAGCTGAGGCAACCGTTTCCCAGCAGTGATTTCAGGCTTGCAGAAGCTAGCCAGGGCTGCATACCTAAGCCTAGCCTCCCACCTTTGTCACCAGTGAAGTGCAGGTGGGTTCAGCGGCATAGCGTGGGTTGTCAGCACCTGGGGCAAGGCAAGTAATTTGCGCCCCCTAACCCGGGGCAAGGCAAGTAATTTGCGCCCCTAACCCCTAACCTGCCGCTGCCGCTGCCAGATTCTTCTTGCTGCTGCCTGGGCTGGGGTATTTACGGTAAGGTAGCCACGGCGGCGGCGGCGGGTCCGTGTCAGGTGATCTGAGGCGAGTTGCCGCTGGCGCTGCCGCCCAAACGACGCCGCTTGCCCGGAGGAGGGCAGAGAGGCGAGGAAAATGCAACATGGCCCAGCAGCTGCAGCAGCAGCAGCGGTGGCGGGGCTGTGAGGAGGGGCTGCCTGGCGCGCCCTCCGCGGCCCTGACGCGCGGGGACTGCGGCGAGCGCTGAGAGCCGCTGCCTGCCGGACGGCTTCAGCCCGGATGCGCGCACAGCTCGTCGGTTCCGCAAGACATGGGGCTCTGCTACAGCCTGCGCCCAAGGCTCTTCGGCGACTCTGGAGGCGGCGAGCACGCCCCCCAGATGTTGCGCCCGGTGCGGCCGGCCCCCCTGCACCCCCACGCTACGCCACTGGGTGGGTTCCCACGAGGCAAGACATGGTGATAACAGCAAGAACCTTTACTGAACAACATAGCTGGGAAACGGGCAAAGCAACTGCTTATATACATTCCTGAAAGCCTGGGCCACTCCCACTCCCAACGTGATTGGCTGTCTAAACTTCCAAGCTTGGGCCAATGGCAGAGGCCCAAATTCTGAAATGTTCTGTGATTAGACATCAAGTATCGAATCAGAACACAGGAGCTCAGAATCCTTAGTCCAGGCTCAAGCTCAGGCAAACACAGACCACTGAATACATAACATAAGACAAGAACAAACTTTGGGTACTACAACTGCACTTGGACACTACAAGATCCTGCCCTGGGGAAACAGCTGTGGGTGCAAATCTTCCTGAAGTCTTTCATCTGAGCCAGGACACAGTAAGGTTCAGCTTCAGAAGCAGGCAGGGAAAGGACTGATATAAGCAACAGCCCAGTTCAATAGCCTGCCAGACAAGATCCAGGCTTGGCTGTATCCAAAATGAAGTCCAGGGCTGACACAAAATGTTTATAGTTCTAACCAGAGCAGGGGGCAGCGGGGAATCATTGGGCTACCTGGGTGGACTTATCCAGGGGCCTGGGAGGGTGCCATCACATTGGGAATGCTTGGATTCTGGAGGTTCCAGGTTACAGCACTGCTGGTCTCTGGTTTTCTTCAACTTTGCAACCATCGTGTTTATGCTGATGTTATGCAAAAGCTATTCACAATAATATGCATATCTAGCAATGCAGATCTCTGAATCAATGCACATTTTCTTTTTTTTTTTTTTTAAATAATTTTTATTCAATTTTCAATTTTAAAGACAAAACAAACTTACATAAAAAAAAATCAAAACAAAAGTAAAACAAACACAAAACAAAACAAAACACAACCAAATTTTCATCTCCTTCTTTCAATGACTTCCCCGCACTCCCCTGCCCACCTTCGATTTTCACTACATAGCTCAGCAAATTATTTATTAGGTCTCTTAAAAATTATTCAATTCTTTCCTTCCAATTTATCTTTTCCCCCTTTTTAACTTATCATAATTTTACATGTTCCCTTTCCCATATTGGATCTATTCTCCAAGGTCGGCGTAATTTCTCTCCCACAAATTCATCCTTTTTTTTTTTTTCTTTTTTTTTTTAATATTAAATCTAAAATCATAATATTTCAGTTCCAAATCCCAGGTTTTTACCACCCCAAATTCCCCTCCCCCCTGCCCCCGCTTTGCCCCTACCCAAATAGATAAACAACAGTTTTAGCCTGGATTTCTGACATCCGAGGCCTTCAGGCCCCAGTTAGCCTCTCTCCGCCGATTTTGTTTATAGTCCTCTTTGTTGGTCTTCCCTTCTCCATGAAGTTCTGTCAGCAGCTCCTCATATTTTCTTTCTTCCAAATCAAACAAAGACAGTTTTTGACCAAAGACAACAAATCTCCCAAAGTCCAGCCCCAGAAAGAAGTCCCCATTGAACTTGTTCATTCTTTGTTGATTCAATATTCTGATTATTCCAGGGGCTTCTCTCTTCCTCTGGCCCTGCAGATCTGCAATCCCATAGTCATCCTCCTTGTTTCTTTGATTCCCAAAAGTTACAGGTTTCTGTTTGCATTCTTGTTGAACTCTTTCTTTTTCTCCTTCCCCCCATAGGATTATCTCTCCTTCTGCAGCTGCAAATTTTTTTTCCACTTGTTTAGTTCCATTGACAGAGTCGTTAAGTTTAAAACTGAAGGTCATCAACTGTTCAGTCATAATTGTGTTCTGTTTTTGCAAGGTTCCCACCAGACAAAACATTTTTTGTATCTCTGCCAGTAATTTTCCTTCAGCAGCCATTGCAATGTCATCAGTTCCCTCCAGAGGGATCTCCATCATGAATCTCACCCAACAGTCAGTTACTTTGTTGTTAAGAATTATTTTGTTTCCAATCAGTTCAATCAATTCAGTTTCAATGTAGCATTTAATCCAGAAAAGCAGTTATAACACAGTTCCACGTTTCGGCTAGTCGTTTGACAGCTCTTTTTGACAGCTGTCAAACTCCTTATTCTGTTTCTCGGGCTCCCACACTGGGCGCTACCCGGGTCTGGGGGGGTCAACTTAAAAAGCAAAACCCCCGGAATTCCTCTTTCTTCCACTCCTGCTCAAATTACTTCTTAATTCAGTTTGTGAAAGTTCTCCGTTTAAGCACCAAAGTCTTTCCGACCTGGTGCTATCTCTTTGCTTTAAATCTTTTGGTGGGGAGGGGGAGTGCGGACTTCCTTTTTAACACGTCCCCCCGATCATACTCGAATTCGTAAATAAGAAACTTTTAGTGCCGAAATTTCCTTTTACTCACGGGTTACATTTTCAGTCCAAATTTTAAGAAGAAAGACAGCGCTCTCCGGTCATGGCTCGCGGCTTCGCTCCGCCAAGGCAGCGATCGACTCTCAGCACCACGCCACTCTCCGGTCCACTCCGTAGCCTTTAAAAAGGCTCTTCGCGGGTCAGGGAGGGCGCTTAAGGTGCCCACCGAGGCACCATGTCCGCAGGCTTCCGCGCCTGCGGTTTCTAAGGGTCCCCGTGTCGCCGGCACGGCAAGACCCGTCCTTAGCGGAGCCGACTCCCTCCGGAGCTCAGAGGGAGTCCGCCATTACCCGTTCGCGCTATCCCGGAAGTCCGAATCAATGCACATTTTCACCCCTGGGAGCCATGGAACCAATAAGAAAGGGGCTGATTGTCAAGTTTGGTGCTAAAAGAATTAAAACGGCACATTGCATGGAGAGGATTCCAATTCTATTTGGAATTACACAGAACAATAAAACATACAATTCTCACTGTAATAACCAGTGGCTATCAGCAATTCCTTTGTGTAAGACATGTATTATAAAATTTAGGGAAACACTTAACTTGATTAGCAGTATTCTATACTAATCCTTTGCTCAGTCACTCTCAAAGGCTGTATTCATTTTTAAAAATCCTTTCCTTGGCTCTCTTTATAGGCACAGATCAAGGGCCCTAAAGACCATCATTCATAAAAACGCTGATTTGCCTCTTTATGGTCAAGGGGAAAAGCCTGCCCAGCCAAAACACTAGAATAGAAGCTCAATACACAAATCCTTTCCAGGATAAAGAATGGTGCACTGTGATTTTTTTTTAAAACCAAAACACATATCCTTGCATAAATGCATATTCTAACCAGCATTGGCAGAAAGCTTTTAGGTTTAAATCATTCTAGATAGGTATAAACCTCCATTACTGGTGTTGTGTGTGTGTGTGAACGCACGCAGGCACACAAACACACAAGTACAATGGCAGATGAAGGCGATGGACTTCATGGAACTGGCGGAAATGACTGGCAGAATCCGAGACCAGGGAGAAGAGTCGGTGGAAGAAGATTGGAAGAAATTTAAAGTTTATTTACAGAAACATTGTAAAATTAAGGAATGTTAGAAGGAGGCTGGAATGAAGTTATGTGACTTTAGCGGAAATATTATAAAGGGTTAAGTAAAAATAGATTGTTAATGGATGAAAGGAGGAAAGGTAAAGTTACATTATATTAAGATAAATTATAGGATAAAAATTGGGAAAGATGGAAAGGATTTGCTGAAATAGCTAACCGAACTAGAATACAAAAAAAAGGAGGTGCGAGGAGGTCAAGGAAACAAATAATGAAAGATAAGTTATGGGAAGGTTCGTTGTGTTTTTTAATTGTTTCTATTTTTCTGTTTTTCTGGTATTATTATTATTATTATTATTATTATTATTATTATTATTATTACTATTCTCTTCTTTTTTTACTGTGATGTGTTGTTATGTTTTTGTTTAACTTGGAATTATCTCTTTCTCTTTTTGTAACATTTAAAACTTTAATAAATATTATTTTAAACAAACAAACAAACAAACAAACAAACACACAAGTCCTAGAGAGAACACAGGGCTATATACCTGAGTTCCACCATAACCAAAAACTTTTCCATTACTGTACTGTTGAGCTGGACAAGCATATTGGCAACGCAGCTACAACAATGGCTCACATCTCCAAAAGCATATGGGGGAATGGGATGCTAACGACCAATACCAATGACCAAGGAAGGACTACCAGGCTTGTGTGTTGAGCATGCTACTTTATGGTAGTGAGACATGGGCCATTTGCACCCACCAGGAGCGACACCTCAATGCCTTCCACATGCACTGTGTCAGGAAAGTTTGGGGCATCACATGGCAAGACAAGAGTCTCAAACAGAGATCTGCTCTCCCAAACCCACAATCCCAGCATGTTCACATTTAGTGAACATGCTTGAAGCAAACATATAGTCAAAACACATTGGGTTCAATGGCAGGTGGGAATTCCAAAGTCTTTTTTCCCAAATGGCCACCCCTTTTTCTATCTCTCCCCCCCCCACACTTTTTAGCCAAGCACGTAAACCTGAATGCTCACAAGTTAAATGTGTGTAACTTGTGGGCTTACTGTATATGTTTTCAGCTGGGGGAAAGGTTGTCATCCATTGGGTACCGGAAGTTACCATAATATATTAGGCTTTCCATTTCAATAATTGGAAAAAATGTCCACAAACTTAAAATGCTTTACATCAGTTTTCAGGAAAACTTAGTCTTCATTGATTATCTATGTAGTTATCAAATTCCAGCTGCTTTAGCTAAAGCAATGAACATCCATGCAAGGGCAAACTTCTTTTGCTAATTTGAGAGTTAATTTGCAGCTGTTTGTTTCTATTTGATTGGGAATAGGTTTAAGTTAAATGTAAGCTGCTTTCAAAGTGAAAGTAAAATGCACACAAGGGACATATTGTTTAACTAAAAATCAGTTGATTAAGACAGGGCAAGTTAGGGAGAGATAATTAAACCTAAATTAATTAAACACACAGTATTAAAACCTGTTTGATTCTGAGTGTATCAGAAAAGTTCAAGTTCCTTTTGAATTCATGATTCACTTTTCAGTCATTATCATTTGATTTCATGAGTGTGAAATCATTTTAATCATTGGGAATGGTTGGAATTGTATTAATAGCTGGAAGAGCATAGATCATACCCTACATTCCTCAATATATTTTTTTCCTTACTAGCAATGAAATATTCCCTCCTCTTTTCACCAGTTCTTTTTTCTGGTCTGATTTGCATGTTTTCTTCTAATTGTCTATTTTACTGCAGGCTTACTGCACGTCTGGCTCCTCAACCACTCAGGTATTTTTAGGTGTACATACAAGACATTTTAAGAGTACATACAAATACATCGAACACAGTTTCAAACAGATGTACATCCTGGGGCAACCCACATTGGCGGGCTCAGTGTTCAATACAGACTTGTCCTCTGTGATATGTGGAGCAGCCCTTTCTCTTTCCCAATTTTGCATTCAGTTTCTTTTTTCAGCATGGATTTTTTCCTTATATTGAACCTCCTTCCCGTCATTCATCCCTGTACACAACACCGTCGAGCTACCATGATTCAGTGAGTGCTAGTCAATTGATATTTAATCCATACCATTTGTCTCTATCAGTTGTCTCATTTGCCTGAAATCGATGTCTCTGTCAAGTTTTCTGCATAGCTTGCACTCTCTCAAGTCACACTTCCTTTTTTGTGTGTGGAGGGGGGAATAATTAAAGGAGAACGAAGATCCGTGTTTGCTGCAGAGCATTGCAGGAATGAGCAGGTACACAGCAAAATGTGCAAGCTGAAAAGCTGAAACAAGGGGTTCGCCTGCCTGCATTTCAGAATGGCATTGCTCAGAGACAGACGCCTCGTGGAGTACATCTGCTCATCTCTTTCAGCTCTCTGCCTAGAAAACATGACCAAAAATAGACATTCCTATGCCTTATACAGAGTTGGACCATTGTCTACATTGATTGACAGTGGCTCACCAAACTTTCAGGCTTCTTTTCCAGCTTTTCAGTGCCACTGAACTAAAGTTCTGCTTGGTGTTCATTAGCCCAACTTGGTGCCTCAAATCAGAATCCTCCATATCCAATTGCTTCAGTCCACGTCAACCAGATGACAGTGCCCCCCAAGCAAAAAGTGACGAGGATACACTGTTCCAGAAGTAAGCAGACGAGGATGAGGTCTGCTATCTCCAACTAAGAATCTTGGTTAACAGTTCCTAGAAAAATACGACATTAAGGATCCTCAAACTAGTGCAGACTATAACCAGAGGTACTGTCACCCACTTGTATGTGAATGCCTTCATTGGCTTAAGAAGGAAAATACGGTCCTGCCTTAAAACAAATTTGAACTAGTCTGACACAAATGGCTGTGTGCCTTTCGTTGCTACTGTTGAATGGCAGGGGTCAACAGAACAGTTTTCTGGGAGCTTTCAACGACCTGCCTATCTTTGTGCCTGGAAGAAGAGGGAGCGCTGCCAGACAATTCAACCTCCCCCCCCACCCGACAATGTTTAAGAGACCTGTTTTCACAGTGTTATATCATACTGGCAATTTAAGATAGCCATGGTATGTAGAATAGAGCTCCTTCCTCAAACAGTGTTACTACTAACACCAGTACAGAAATACTAACAAAGACATCCCTCACTCTGGTGGTATTTTAGGGCTTACCCTTTTCGTTTGTGTAACAATGCAATGTATTTCATTCTGTTTCCGTTTAGCACCAACACAAACTGGCAATCCAGCACTGACATTGTTTCTCTTAGTTTTGACACTTTCTTATTGTCTCTGCACACTTGCATTGGCATCTGTGTGATTATTGTGCAATAGCACTAAATGACATCTTAGCAAATAGGAAACCACAGTTGGTAACTATAAATATATTATAAACATAGATAATTGTGTTCTTCAGAAACTTTTCTTGCCTGATGTAGCAGCGTTATAAAAACATTGTTGCCCCAACCACCTAAAGCAGGGGTAGGCAAACTAAGGCCCGGGGTCCGGATCTGGCCCAATCATCTTCTAAATCCGGCCTGCAGACGGTCTGGGAATCAGCGTGTTTTTACATGAGTAGAATGTGTCCTTTTATTTTAAATGCATCTCTGGGTTATTTGTGGGGCCTGCCTGGTGTTTTTACACGAGTAGAATGTGTTCTTTTATTTAAAATGCATCTCTGAGTTATTTGTGGGGCACAGGAATTCATCCATTTCCCTGACCCCAAAATATAGTCCAGCCCCCCACAAGGTCTGAGGGACAGTGGACCGGCCCCCTGCTGAAAAAGAAGAAGAAGAAGAGTTTGGATTTGATATCCCGCCTTTCACTCCCCTTCAGGAGTCTCAAAGCGGCTAACATTCTCCTTTCCCTTCCTTGCCCACAACAAACACTCTGTGAGGTGAGTGGGGCTGAGAGACTTCACAGAAGTGTGACTGGCCCAAGGTCACCCAGCAGCTGCATGTGGAGGAGCGGAGACGCGAACCCGGTTCCCCAGATTAGGAGACTACCACTCTTAACCTCTACACCACACTGGCTGACCCCTGTCCTAAAGGTTTCGCGTATATCTGTTTATCTTCATGAAATGTAATCACTACTTTCATGGCTTTGTTTTACAGTATACTGAAAGGTGAGCTTGTCCCAAGCCAGGTGTTTGGGTCATGTTGATGCAGCACTTAAATTGCTCATAATGTGACCCTGCACCTTTTGTACCACCCTCTTAAAAGTAGCAAAGCAGCTGGGAGCCTTCTGCTGAAGCAAGGACACTAACATTCATTAGCTATAGATCTGGTGCTGCTTGGTTCTGCTGATGCTGCTATGTTGCTGAAAATCCCATCAATCTCTCCTGGTATTTGGGCTTCAGCAAATGTTTCAACCAGATCACCACTGACACACGCAGACAGATGACGTCTAATGAGGATCTTTCATTTAATCAATAATTTTGTTTTGTTTTGTTTTGTTAAGGCATTTTGCCACAAACTTAAATTTCAGTGTCTAACAGATTACCTCTTGTACTTATTTATGTAGTGGGACAGGCTTCCAGTTCTCTGTGCAAGCTTCAGATCTAGGAAATTGGTATCTGTTCAAATCGAAGCCTCAATTGTCAAGGGCTTGGTCAGGACCAAAATATACATTGCACTGCAGATATATGGAAAGTTAGCCCCAACAATCTCTTCTCCATTGCATTGGGACACTCTGCAGGAACAGTGGGAAGGAGGGGATTATCCCCTAGCCTTCCAGTCCCTGTGGATCTCCCCACACAACTGCTTTTACCACAATAGTATTCCTTATCTGCGTCATCTCATGAAGACAAATCTGCAATACCTTGGGTGAGAATATGTCTGCAGAAGCATTATGCCTCATTTCCCTCTGCCCCTTCTTCACTGCAGATCATCAGTGGCACCACAGTTCAAGAAGGACACTGACAAACTGGAATGTGTCCAGAGGAGGGCAACCAAAATGGTCAAAGGCCTGGAAACGATGCCTTATGAGGAACGGCTAAGGGAGCTGGGCATGAAGGAGAAGAGGAGGTTAAGGGGTGATATGATAGCCATGTTCAAATATATAAAAGGATGTCACATAGAGGAGGGAGAAAGGTTGTTTTCTGCTGCTCCAGAGAAGCGGACACGGAGCAATGGATCCAAACTACAAGAAAGAAGATTCCACCTGAACATTAGGAAGAACTTCCTGACAGTAAGAGCTGTTCGACAGTGGAATTTGCTGCCAAGGAGTGTGGTGGAGTCTCCTTCTTTGGAGGTCTTTAAGCAGAGGCTTGACAACCATATGTCAGGAGTGCTCTGATGGTGTTTCCTGCTTGGAAGGGGGTTGGACTCGATGGCCCTTGTGGTCTCTTCCAACTCTATGATTCTATGATTCTATGATTCCTTCCTAAGGTACTTTGCAATTCAGAAGAAGCTGTTGGGTTATCATTTAATGTGGCAGCAGCATAATGCTTCATTTGACCCTTAGTCTGTTGGATTCTGTATTAGACGTCACAATTAATATACCGTAGCTCCAAGCCAATTGTCTTAAACAAACAAAGAACTGTTTGCTTATTTTTGAATGTGTGACTTTAGGATTGCAGCCAGTTCAGTTTCCATAACTGTGTGTTTGGAAATTGTTTTATAGTTATGCATATATAGGCAAAGGGTCCTTTGGAATTGTTTAATCCAGCAACTAGAAACCTTCCTAGACCGCTCCGTACCCACAACAGCCGGATAGTTAGCTCTGTGATTAATATTGTTATATAATGTAAAGCAATCATAAGCATAAAGACACTGAACTTCATACACTGTTTAGCTTCCCCCTACAAAAAAAGGGTTGATTAGAGTTTGCATAGTTCAAAATGTAGTAAAACAATTTAAAAAATGTTGTTTCAATTGGGTGAACGGATTTTAATTCTAAGAGGAATTCATGGACATTTATTTATAGCCTCATCTAAGCTGAACCCTCCTCATTGTTCTATACCACATGATCAGAAGACCAAATCCTGAATCAAGACACATTCAGAACACTGGGCAATTTTCAGTGTATTCAACTGCAAGTGTCTGAATTGGTTTATTTTCTAATAATAGGTATGCTGGCGAGTGATTGGGGTGAGGGCAAAGACTCTACATTGCATTAGCATAACAATTAAGACTTGCTGATTAAAAAATTAATTTGTCTATTGCCTAGCTTTTCAAAAGCATTCATTATATGTTAATTCTCATACTGAAGGCCCGTTGAGCAGAAGGTCATTTGTAAAGCATGTCACACACTGGTGGGGGGAGCAAAGTTGTAACTATTTATGACAGGAGAAAGGGGGCTGCTATTGATTGAAATGCTATTTCACACTCATGAAATATACATTTCAGACATTAAATATGTGCAAGTGTCATCACGATTGTGACATACTCTGGGAGTGACATACTGTTGAGTAGAAATTATGACAGGTAAAGAGGTTGATTTTTTAAAAAAGGTAGCATGAGATACTTTATAGGCAGTCTCCTTGATGGTCCTGAAGGGGGGGGGAGGCAATTACCTCTTGCCATGATCTGGACCCCCAGCAACAGTTGGGACTTAAGGCACAGACAGGTTGGAACAAAGCCTTCAGGTCCAAGAGTTTCGCTTTAATGCTCCCAGCTTGGTGAGTGTGGGCTGGGGGGGGGGTAGTCAAGGTCAGTAGATATAAATATTGGGTTCAGCAACAGCCAAGATGTCTTCTTAACAAACAATCCACTCCCAGTGACCTGTCCAAGGTCCTGAAATTCTGCCTCTGGTTGCTATTGCTTGTGGACTATTGTCCTGTGCCTGCCTCTGGATTTGTTGCACGCTAGGTTCAAGGTCCGTATAGTTAAAGCTATGGTTTTCGCAGTAGTGACGTATGGAAGTGAGAGCTGGATCATCAAGAAGGCTGATCGCTGAAGAATTGATGCTTTTGAATTATGGTGCTGGAGGAGACTCTTGAGAGTCCCATGGACTGCAAGAAGATCAAACCTCTCCATTCTGAAGGAAATCAGCCCTGAGTGTTCACTGGAAGGACAGATCGTGAAGTTGAGGCTCCAATACTTTGGCCACCTCATGAGAAGAGAAGACTCCCTGGAAAAGACCCTGATGTTGGGAAAGATGGAGGGCACAAGGAGAAGGGGACAACAGAGGACAAGATGGTTGGACAGTGTTCTCGAAGCTACCAACATGAGTTTGACCAAACTGGGGGAGGCAGTGGAAGACAGGAGTGCCTGGCGTGCTCTGGTCCAGGGGGTCACAAAGAGTTGGACACAACTAAACGACTAAACAACAATAACAAGGTTCTGGATCACTGATGGGAGCCTGCATTTAAGTCCCACTTGCCTTCTGCTTCCTCAGCACAGGACGCTCATAATTCAACAACAACAACAACATTCCTACACCTCCCTTCAGCACATGGCAGTTTACCGTACAAATATACAAAAATACACAAATGACACAACAAAAACAATACCCCCACAGTATTATTATTGCTATTATTATTATCATTTCTACAAAATGTAGCTCTTCTGGTTTATTTTCTCATTAATTACATTTAGGAGGGCACACAATGGCTTTAAAACCAAACAAGTTCAAGGCTCTCCCCTATTGTGAATTATTCTGTTTAAAGGGGGGGGAGTGTTGCTATTCATCTCACCTGAGCATTGGTAAAGGCAATGGTTTGTAATCACTACTAAACCCTTCCTTATAGCTCCATCCTTCATGGAATACTACTGGCTAGCTTTGGTTGCAAATGGGGTGTGGGATGTGGAGAGTGAAAGGGGTTGTCCAAGTTTCTTTTTCAACGTTTTTGACTCAAGGAGGTGGTCTGCACAGCAGCAGACCCTTGAAGGCTCCTGGGGGGTAAATTTTGATCTGCAATTAAAGTTTTAATTACTTGTACTTAAGGGCTTGGAAAGTCACAGGAATGCACAGGGCCTCATTAAGACTGTAGATGTATCCTGCTCTGTCACTATACGCTACACTATGCCCCTTTTTATGCATGTATGATTTTTCACATCAGTTTTCTCTCTAATCTCTCTCAGTATCTTGTCCAGTGCATTCCTGGCACCAAAAGAAAGCCTCATTAGTGATTCTGCAGGATTCTAGTCAGCACTCAGCACATTTTAATGGGTCTAGGCTTCACGTATATCCATCCAGTCACCAAAATTCTTTTCTGATTCTATACTGTCTTTGACCTGATCTAAAGCCAGCGTATTCCAAATATATATATTTTTTAAATAAAATTTTTTATTGATTTTCAATTTTAAAAACAAACAAAACATCAACAAACAAAAACATACAAACAAGTGTAATTTCATATCCTCATTTTCATAAACCTTCTTTCCCCGACTTCCCCATACCTCACCCTCTCTGCATCCTTGTTTTACAGTTTTTCAGCAACCCCTTAGTCCAATTATATTTATAACTTATTCTTTCTCTATTTCATCTTAATTCATCAAGTAATTTCCGCTGCAATTCTGCATCTTCCTTTCCCTTGGCATTTTAGCATTCATCACAGCGTATTCCAAATATAGTGAAACATTAGGGTGCATTCATAGCAAGAGGGATGAAGCTATCTGTATGGTAGTTAGATACGGTTGAGGAGCAGTTGGTCTACTCCCCACATCATCTCTGACTTCCACCGGCCCACTGTTGTTTTATGCGCCAGTATAGAAAGGAGAGGGAGGCAGGTGGCGCTGTGGGTTAAACCACAGAGCTTAGGACTTGCCGATCAGAAGGTTGGCGGTTCGAATCCCCGCGACGGGGTGAGCTCCCGTTGCCCAGTCCCAGCTTCTGCCAACCTAGCAGTTCAAAAGCACGTCAAAGTGCAAGTAGATAAATAGGTACCACTCCGGCGGGAAGGTAAACGGTGTTTCCGTGCGCTGCTCTGGTTCGCCAGAAGTGGTTTAGTCATGCTGCCCACATGACCCGGAAGCTGTACGCCGGCTCCCTCGGCCAATAAAGCAAGATGAGCGCCGCAACCCCAGAGTCGTCCACGAATGGACCTAACGGTCAGGGGTCCCTTTACCTTTACAGAAAGCAGAACAACTAGCACTACCAAAGCAAAGCCACTGATTCATTTTGAAAAGCATTTTGAGCTGATTGCCTCCCATCCTTCTTCCAGTTGTAGCCTGCATGTACTTTTGCCATAGCACATAAAAACAGCCAGGAGGTACACAACTAAGATGCCACTCAGAACTGTTTCAAATCATTTGTCATTGTAGCCTATGAAATAATGCCTTCCTTAAAGCCATTCATTCATTTCTGCATTGTTCATTTAGCTTCCTACCCGTTTGCTCTTTTTTTTTTTCTTTTTCTTTTAGCTTTGGTTTAATGTTCACGTTCCTTTCCCCCCTCTTTCTAATGGCGCACACGAACAGGGATTCTTTGGGATACTAACCATAGTTACAGAAAAATAAAGAAGATAAGATTTCACCCTGAAGTACGCATTACAGGATTTGTTTGCTCAAACTGTGCTTCTAGTTCATGGGCATTAGAAAGGAACAAGGTGGGGAGAAATGAAATGAAAACTTATTTAGTGCTTAATATGAAAACTCAGCTTTCAAAGCCATGTTAATTAACATTAGACCGGCATGGCTTCACCTTCAGTAATGAGTTACAGACTATTATGCACATTTTAGTAAAATATGTACATCTTCCGAGTATGATAAAGTAACAATACATACAATCTTGCCCGAGTCCCTTTTAGGGTTGTGAATCTAGTTATTGAGGCTGCAAATCAAAGTTTATTCTCAGCAGGGGAAAAGAATAGATTTATATGCAGTAATACAGTACAGTGTCACTCAAATTTTATTGGAACATACCCTCTGTCGTCTGTTCCTCTTTTTTCAACATTCTGTTTCGATCCTTTGGCAGAAACCTCCATTTTCGACTTCTCCTGTTTCCCCCCAATCACAATACTATCCTCCTTGTTTCCAACCCCTTCTACATCTCATCTTTCCCTCCTGCGCATTCCATGTTCAAACATACATGCCTTTCCCCGCTGTTACTGATCCTTTCATCCTCTGGTTAATTCAGACTTTCCCAGGAGATGTTCATTAAAACCCCTGGCTCAGCCACGAGGGTCTGTAGATGGGCTCGCCTTATCCTGACAAAGTGTTTATTAGGGTAAAGTGTAACCACCCCACAAGCTGAGCTCCTTAACAGGTAGGGTGAGGTACAAGGACTCCAACTCCAAGCACTGACGCCTGAAAGGATTTCAAGCAACAGGCCTGGGGAAGACGGGCTGTTTCGATGTAAGGTAGCTTCCTATGTAAATACATATAAATTTACCAGCTGGACAAGACCACAGCTGATGGTAAACCTATGGCTGCAACCAATAATCATTCTCACTGGGAATTGCCATCTTCCAGAAACTGGCACCGGGGGGAGGTCAAATTAATTGTAGACTCCTCCACTCCTCTTCAAATGGTTTGCCTCCACTCCTCTTCAAATGGTAATGTATGGTTATGTCCATTGAAGCCGCTGGCTTCCCCCAAAGAATCATGGGGACTGTAATTTGTAGAGGGTGCTGGGAATCGTAGCTCTGTGAGGGGGAAAACTACAGTTTCCAGGATTATTTGTTGAAGCTGCATGCTTTAAATGTGCACTGAATTTGCTTTAAATGTATGGTGTGATTAGTGTGGTGTAGTGGTTAAGAGCAGTAGACTCGTAATCTGGTGAACCGGGTTCGCTTCCCCACTCCTCCACATGCAGCTGCTGGGTGACCTTGGGCTAGTCACACTTCTTTGAAGTCTCTCAGCCCCTCTCACCTCACAGAGTGTTTGTTGTGGGGGATGAAGGGAAAGGAGAATGTTAGCTGCTTTGAGACTCCTTAGGGTAGTGATAAAGCGAGATATCAAATCCAAACTCTTGTGGATCAGTTACTTCAAAATGTGGTGAGCCAGCCCTGCTGCATTTAGAGGCTCTCTTGCTGATTCCTGATCCAAATTTCTGACCTGAAGGTACCACTGACTGGGGCTCCTGCCTAGGTAAAAAACCTTGCTGTAGGAATGAGATTTAGCTTTTCTCTCCTCCTCCTCCTCCTCCTCCTCCTCCTCTTCTCCTCTACAAGGGATCCATCATTCCACTAACTGCTGCACGCAGTGAAATGGCTTAAGAGCCACAGCTTACTGCTTTTGAGGCATAGAAGTTTACTGCTGGTCAGGAAATGGCGACCCTGTTTCAAAGTTCCCTTAAAAAAAAAGGTTTTCAGGAGGAATCCAATTTAGATCACCATGGAAGAAAGGAAATCCCATGCACTGTACAATCACAAAATAAATTCCTTCTGCAGACAAACCTATCCGTTATCTGATTCATAAAAGCGATTCTTATCATCATTTGGGAGGAAAGCCTCATGGCTATAAAACCCAGAAGAGCAATAAATATAGCTCCACAAGATGAGGAGATGCTACCACCAGCCAGCATTTTGCCTAACCTGCTCCTGTTAATTATACCCACAACTGTGAAAAATACATTAGCAAGTATTTTATTGTTTTTGCAGAAATTTTGCAAGCATCGCTCTAGACTATCTAGCCTAGGAAGACAACAACAAAACCCGTCCACCTCATAGCTCTGTGTTCAATGACAATTATCTGGTTAAGAATGGAACCAAGCAGTTCATGAGGAAATTAAGAAGGGCTGCCGAGATCTTTTTTATTAGTATGCATTAAAATCTCCTATTGATCTCTTGGAGGCGTTAACATAAGTGATTCTCATACTACAAAAGGAAATCATATTCAGATCAGGTTCAAAGTGTTCAATCAGGAGCACACTAGCAGCATTTGAAAATGAAATGCAGGTTGTGCTTGGCATCTCAGATCAGTTATTTGATTGAAAGTCAGGCTGGGTTCCCAAAACAGAACATCCTTCTTTCTTCCTTGTGCCTCTTCACATGCATCCAGCATTCAGCTACTGCATTCTGTTAACAGATTGGCTTGCTTGCTTCTAAACGCTTCAATTTTTAATATGTACTTAAGAAGGGCTATGGCAATACATAAGGCTGAAATGATTCGCTAAATATCAAAAGCAGCCAGTGTTTTTGTTTTTCTTGTGGTGGTAGTTTCCTCCTCTTTTTATATCACTATCACACTTAATAAAAAGATTAGTAAAAAATAAACTAATCCTCACCCTTAAATAAATTCATTATATGTGCAGTAAGGCAATCCAAGTAGATATAATTTGCCAAAATGGAATAATTCCAAAGTTTAGCTCCACAGAGCAGTACTGTGGGGTCCAGCTGCTATCACAATAGCTGACAGAGAGTCAATCTACACATAACATTAAGTACATGTAAGCATTGAACATGTGCCTTTTTTTACTTAAATATCAGCTGTAGTCATGGCAAGCAAGATGGAGGCCACATTACACGGAAAGGTGGTGCTGGGACCCCTTTCCTCACACACTGCAGCCCCACTGAAAATCCTCTCCCAAGTTGATAATAGCCCCAGAAACAAGGAAGTTTCCATTAGCATCGATGGAAGCTTCCCACTTGGAACTAAAACCAGTTTGGTAGCTGTATTTTCAGTGGGACAATGATGCATGAGCAATGAGTTAAAAGCCCTCCCTGTACACCACAATCCTAATTCTGATCACCAGCCCCACAGTTGATACTTATAGGAAGGAAGGAGAGCTGGGGGGGGGGGAATTCACATCTGGAAACCCCTGCACCCCTTGGGTTTCAGATAGTACATGGGTAGATGAGTCTACAAAGCCTGAGACACAAATTTTTGCAGCCCTCTAGCGGCTATAGTGGCTCATTTACCAGAAGCAATGTTTTTAGAGTCAACTCTGGAAGTGTATGCTCAATTCTGTACAAACTAAGTCTCCTGATGCATATTTTGCTTTGTCTGAAACCCAAGGGGCACCTTGGTTGCCAGATGTGAAATATATTGGCATTATTTTCAGCTCTCCTACCCACTTTTGAAGAAAAAGTGCATGTTCAGTGCAGCAGAGTCCTGTGACTTGAGCAAGGTATTCAAACATCCTCTGAGAAGAAATGAATGACCATTTCCCAAAATCTCAGCCCTGCACCTTGCAGCCTAACTGGCTTCGACTGCATCTTCACAAGCAGAGACTACTTCTGCTAAAGCACACCCCAACATCTGAGAAGTAGAAGAAAATCACCCACTCCCACAACAACAACAACAACTTTTTGCAGCCCCTTAGGGTCTGTTGTTGTTGTTTATTAAATTTATATACCGCCCTAAACCCTCAGGTCTCAGGGCAGTTCACATGTTGTACTATGGAGGCTAGTGAGGTCTTTCAGAACTTGCTCAACAAGGAGTCTGGAGCAGGCACAAGCAAAGCAATGGCAGTATCTATTCCTGCACAGGTGGTTTTGCTGATGGTGGGTCCTGGCATCAGAGCTGATGGTGTGTTCCCTTCCAGCGGACCAGTCACAGAACTGGTTCATGTGTGTTGGCCATACCTTCCAATAAGGTCACAAAAAGCCGCAAATCTGCTATCAAGAAAGGCAAAGGGATTTGTTCAGAAACAAGAGCAAGAGATGAAATTCACCTAGCATGTGCTCTATATTTCATTAACAGTTAATATGAGTCTACACTATTATACCTGTAATGAAGCTGGTCGACCGGAATCACATTTCTTCTTCTTTTTTAATAAACCCAAATACAAAGCACACCTGCTATTCCAAAGCGTTCTAGCTGGCAACAGCCTGCCTTGCAAAAAAAAAGTGAAACGTGCTAGATTACTAAGCTCTTTATCTTCGACACGCAGCAGTGGAATCCATTTTCCCCTCATTAAAATGATTTATTTCAGTTTACACTCATATAGAGAAACAAGTTTATATATACACAGAATACATTACTGCTTTTAATCCCCAGTGCAAGTCAAATATACATTTGGCTTAGACTCATCTCCTGGCATAGTTTAATCATCTTAAATGGTACTGGTCACCACAACTTCATGTGGCACTGAATTCCACAGGCCCAGGAAGGCAAAACTGTGAGATGTGAGAGGTTGTTTTGTGTCACTCCTGGAGAGGAAGCTGGCAGGCTTGCATGCCTGGGCATGGCATAAAACCATTTGATCCTTTCTCTGTACCCTACTTGAAAGCTTCCCACAGGCTGAAACGTCTGTGACGAGACAGATCACATGACCCAGAGAGGCAGCTGCCATGATGAGTTTTTCCTTCTCACCCCTCATTCTGAAGCAGATCTGCTCAAGTAGCATGTGGCTGCAGAGTGCAGTTGTGAATGAAGGGCCCTGGGCCCTCTCCATGTTCCTTAATAGAGATGGAAGGAGTAAGTTTTGAAGCCAACGTAGCTCTAACGAAGGTGCCCTTCACTAACAACACTAGCCATACAAGAACCACCTTTCCATTATGAACTTCCATGTGACTAGGACAATGTGGGAAGGATGCAATCCTGGAACTGGCCCCAGTAAATCATGAGCAGAGACAGCCTTGCTACAGTTATCCATGGTCTGGTAGCAGCTCCCCAACTGGACGGCAGCAATGTGTACTATGCGGGGCTACCCTTGAATATGGCCTGGAAATCTCAGCCAGTCAAAACAGGACCATGAGATTACAAGCAGGGACTGTTAGATACGAATATATCATGCCAGCGCTTGGTCATCTGCACTTGCTTCTGTGTCCATCTGCACTATACAGTCATACCTAAGGATAAATGTGCTTCAAGTTAAGTATTTTCGGGTTGCGCTCCACGGCGACCCAGAAGTAGCGGAGTGCGTTCCTTCCAGGTTTTGCCGCACACGCAGATGGTCAAAATGACGTCACGCGCATGTGTGGAAGCGGTGAAACATGACCCGCGCACGCGCAGTCGCGTGAACGCGCGTTACGTTTGCTTCAGGATGCAAACGGGGCTCTGGAACAGATCCCGTTTGCATACCGAGGTACCACTGTACATTTAAAGCAGCTTCCTGTCACTTCAAGCTGCCATGCCTTACTCCAAATGATTCCAGGAACCATCGTTTGTTAAGAGTGCTGAGAGCTGTTTGGAGAAACTTCTTCCCATCACAGAACAATTCTCAGATAGGTTTAATAGTCAACCTTTCTTCCCAGGGGATTCTTAAATGTGTTAGAGCTTTCAAAGTTCAGAAAACTGCAGATGAGGGAGTGAGAAGTGCAGGAAAATGTAGGTGCCCTATAGAAGACTGCTGTCTAAAGACACAAACAACACATTTCCAAAGCTGTCCTCTGCATCTGGAGCAGCTATATGTATGCTTACAGGCACCTTGCATGAAACAAGCAATGCACAATGGCTGAAGTCGTAGGCAATTATGGAGCTCTGTTCCTTCTTTCCCAATGTCACAAAAGTCAGAAGGAACACATTCAAGACTGGGAAGAGGAGGAAGGCGTAACACACAAAACAGGTTTTAAGAATGAAGTACAGGGGAAATGCCCCGTTCGCACATCTGCCAAACCACAGAACCATCTCTAGGAAAACAAAAGCAACATTTGTGCAAATCAGCACAAAGTATAGGATATGGCTAACACTATAAGACCATGACTTACGAACCTGTATATGGAAGAACAGATGGAAATTTTAGGCTCCCAATTTCTCTTTAAAGAGATATTGGCAAGTCCTTGCAACTACAATCGCACAAGTCTTAATTCTTACTCTTCTGTACTCTACTTGATTTCTCTCGGACCCAATCAATAGAGCCTCTGGCTTCTTTAGGCACCCCTCCCTCCTCCCCTCCCAAAATAATAATAATAAAAACCCCCCAGCACATTCAAAAATGAACTGTTGTCTTACAGCCAGATTATACTGCAGCTTAAATAGCCTGCTGATATAGAATCTCATCTCAAGAAACCCTGGTGAGTTTAACAGACATAAAACAAGCCCATTATAAAAGCAGGGGCAAAGCAGACAGCAACAGACAGAAAGCTCTTGAACCGAAAGCTTAAGAGTATGACCTTTCTTCTAAGCTCATTGCTGGAAAATAGAGTGGGACAAATGATTGTGCTGAACCACTTGCATTATGAATAACATTGGCTTGTTGGAAAAGGCTCTTCAGAGTTGGCGTTACTTAAACTAGCTAAGGGACAAATACTAGATTTCACTAGCAGTGGAATTCTGCTTGGCTATTCAGTAGAGAAAATATCCGAGAGCTTTCTCCTTCAAATTTGCACATTTAGACTACTGTGTAGTATCTTAAATTCAGCTCCAGTTCCCTAACTTGGAGCAAACTTGATTCCTTCAACATGACAACTGGCCCTCACTCTTATGTCCAGGCAGAGTGCTGGATGCCCATGCAAAATATCTGCCCACCAATTCTCCCTCTCAGCACTTCTATGGAAAAATCACTGAACATTTTTTCCTAGGGTACTTACTTCCTTGCAGAACACCAGTCCCATACCTCACTCACACTCAATTGCCATAGAAAGGATGCCTTGCTGGTGCTTCAGATGAAGAGAGATATACTTAGATAAAATAGAGCTGACCTTGATGGAAAGTAGGTGCTTTAACAATGTATTTTGGTTCTGAGAGAAAAAGCACATCCCCACCCCATGCCCAGTTTAGTTACTCCCCCAAAATGATGGTGCTTAGTATCCAATTCATCGGGTTTTTCTTAATGCTAGTACCATAAAATAGTTGGCACACTCTGCTCAGTTGGAGTTTTTCATTTGATTTACGAATACGGGAGATTCAAATACATTTTTTTAAAAAAATACTATATTCTTCCTGCTCTATTGGCAGCTGGCTTCAGGCATCAGGCCTGTTGGCAGACCAACGTTGTGTCTGCAAATTTGACATGAAGGCTGGCAAACCTCAACCCTGCTGTGGCAATCTCTATCTCTTGCACATGACTGCAGTGCCTGGCGACAGACAGACAGACAGACAGACAGACAGGTCCTGTATCCACAGCAGTGACCAGAGGAGAAATAATCACTGGGAGGAGCACAGAGAGAAGAAACGCCATGGTGCATCTGAAACAACACAACTGGATGCCTCCATCTGTCCCAGTTGCAACAAAATATGTCTCTCCCACATTGTTCTCTACAACCACAGCAGGCTCTGCAAGCTTCCTACAGTTTGACTGCACCCCCAAAGGTGCACTCCTCCATTGTCTCCCAAGACAGACAACAATTCCTGCTGGTAAAGAAAGTGGTCATTTCCAACGACAGCATGGTGCCTATCTAGTGTCATATCAGAGGAACTGGCCGTGGTGCTGAATTGTCTGAAGTCAAGCAGTCTTTTACGGGGAAAATGTAGTCAAAACAAAACAAATTCCTTCCAGTAGCACCTTAAAGACCAACTAAGTCAGTTCTTGGTATGAGCTTTCGTGTGCATGCACACTTCTTCAGATACACTGAAACAGAAGTTTCCAGACCCTTCTATATAGTGAGAAGGTGGGGAGGGGTATTACTCAGAAGGGTGGTGGGAATGGGTGATTGGCAGATAGCTGTGATGAGCCTGTTGACGACAGGTTTCTACAGCAAACCTTTTTAGAACTAAAATACCCAACAGATGAAGTTAGACAACAGATCAACAGAGCCAGACTGATACCCAGAGAGAACTTGCTGCAAGACAGACCCAAAAAAGAAAATAACAGAACACCTCTAGTCATCACATACAGCTCCCAAGTTAAAACAGTACAACGCATCATCAGAGATCTACAACCTCTACAACCTCTCCTGGACAATGACAGTTCTCTTTCTCAAGCTCTGGGAGGAAGACCTTTCATTGCCTACAGACAGCCACCCAGTCTTAAACAACTCCTAACCCACAATAATACTACAACCAGACCTAACACGGACACTGGCACCAGAGCCTGCAATAAACCCAGATGCCAACTTTGCTGCCACATACACCCGGACAACACCATTACTGGCCCCAACAACATCACACATACCATCTCGGGACTATTTAATTGCTCATCGTCTAACATTGTGTATGCCATAAAATGCCAACAGTGTCCTTCAGCTCTCTATATTGGACAAACAGGCCAGACCTTACGCCAAAGAATAAACGGACATAAATCGGACATCAGGAATCACAAGACAGAGAAACCAGTAGGAGAACATTTCAATCTCCCAGGACATTCTATACAAGATCTCAAAGTAGCTGTTTTACTACAAAGGAATTTCAGAAATAGACTGGAAAGAGAAGCTGCTGAATTACAACTTATCACCAAACTCAAAACCATGGAGAAACCTGGTCTGAACAAAGACCTTGGATTCTTATCTCATTATACATGACAAAGCCATTTTTCACCTTTTCACCCCTTGCTTTTTCCTGTAAGACCTATTACAGTCATTAAGAGTCGTCAACAGGCTCATCACAGCTATCTGCCAATCACCCATTCCCACCACCCTTCTGAGTAATACCCCTCCCCACCTTCTCACTATATAGAAGGGTCTGGAAACTTCTGTTTCAGTGTATCTGAAGAAGTGTGCATGCACACGAAAGCTCATACCAAGAACTGACTTAGTTGGTCTTTAAGGTGCTACTGGAAGGAATTTGTTTTGTTTTGACTATGGCAGACCAACACGGCTACCTATCTGTAACGGGGAAAATGTAAAAAGCTTGCAACCACGTATAAATTGTGAAGTGGATTCTTGCCTCTCGTAGCTGATGAAAGTCGCCCAGGAGTAGCTTGGATTATCAGTGTCTCCCTGTGCATCTGCTTCTGTCGATAAACCAACTCCTAACCTTAATTCTCTAGCTAGCTATCATTCCATGTCAAATTTGTATTTTGGGAACTATCTGAAACAAGTGGTTGCCACACATCTTCAAACCGCGATGGCTAAGGGCATCAGTATGATTACTCTGAAACATCATCATCATCACTTTTAATTTGTAAACAGTCTTTCTACCTTACAATACCCAAGGCGGTTTACAAGCTGAAGAAACAAAGAATGCACACCTTATAACAATCTAATGCAATACAAAAATGTGATAATAAAACGTAACTTCAAAATAAGTAACCTACATAAAATGAAGTAACATTCAACGTTCATTAGAATAGTATAGAATAATAATATCAGCATATAAAAATTAAGCAGAAATCGACACTTAACAATTGCAATAAATAATTTCTAAACTACAATCAACACCCTTGGCCTGACTGTAGAGCTGTGTCAGCTCCCTGATATTCATTGGAACTGAGGAGCATGAATCAGCTGGGTTGTCAGCGAGGGTAGAAATGGCAGAAGATTCGTAATGAATATGATCAAGCACAGCTAAGAATCCACCTGTGATCTTATTCTGTGGAGGTAATAATGCCTTCATGCCAAGGTTAGTAGCAGAAGTCCTCATTTGCCTGCCACGTAGAATATTGAAACTGGTGAGTACAAGGCAAAATATATTCTCTGTGGAAGTTACACAACTAAGAAATTCATTACCAACCACCGTATTTTAAACCACAACACTGCAGGCTTCCTGGAAACATTTGAGGTCTTAACCTTTTTCTCACAAGCTTTTTCATGAAGGAGGGGGCTCTCAGTTTATGAATTTGTTTTCTACTGTTGGGTTTAGCTACCTGTTTTCTCAGTTGCTTTATTCTATTGTTTTACCTATGAGTATTTTGTACTAATTTTCTGTGTTTCAATGGACTATTTTATATATCATAATAATATGTTCAGCTTAACTTTATGTTATTGTTTGGCACCTTGTGAGAAACTATCAAAAAAAGGTGGAATAGAAATCTATTAAATAAATAAAAAGGTAAAGGAACCCCTGACCATTAGGTCCAGTCGTGACCAATTCAGGGGTTGCGGCGCTCATTTCGCTTTATTGGCTGAGGGAGCCGGCATTTGTCCACAGACAGCTTCCAGGTCATGTGGCCAGCATGACTAAGCCGCTTCTGGCGAACCAGAGCAGCGCACGGAAACGCTGTTTACCTTCCCGCTGGAGCGGTACCTATTTATCTATTTGCACTTGGATGTGCTTTCGAACTGCTAGGTTGGCAGGAGCTGGGACCGAACAACGGGAGCTGGGATTCGAACCGCCGACCTTTTGATCGGCAAGTCCTAGGCTATGTGGTTTAACCCACAGCACCACCCACATCCCATTGTCCCATTAAATAAATAATCCACCCGCATCCCATTGTCCCATTAAATAAATAATCCTGCACTAATCTAGGTACAGTACGGAGATGTAATTAGCTGTCCTGGCTGATGGAGATAAAGAGAAAGAAAACTCTACTGCAAACTCCGACACACAACAGACCATCTGTATCAAAAACAAAAAACAAAAAAACAAGCAGCCTTGATTTCCCTAATTATTATATACCCTACCAGTCCTGAAATTTAGTTCTTCAGTTTTTCAAGTGTGGAAATGCTCCCAATATATTGTTCTAAAAGTCTTTCTTTAAACATGCATTCTTAAAGATTCAACATGCAAGCGAACACTTCCTCTTGAACAACTAACTCTTAATCTGTTTTTATGCATCCTATCAATCTAGAGGGCAGTAACAGAGTCTTTAATGTCATTTATTTAAGGAAGACTCACACAGTGAAGTAGTTTACTGGCTAGATAATAAGCCTCAGGGAAGGAGCCAAATATTATGTCAAATATGTAAGCTCAGCTCACAGTTATTTGTGCTGGCTTAGCTTTGTGAAATGCCACTTGTGTTACAAGCAAGTTTTTATGAATTCAGTCCTTCAAAGAAGCTTGAAGTCAATTATTCACTGGGCCAAGTTCTCCATCTGAGCGCCCATATAGGCTGCAGAAACCCAAGGGGAACCACACTTGCATAAAGCTATGCAGTAATTGAACCAAACCATTTTCTGGAAGATCATTTAATGGTGCTTACTCCAAGTAGAGTCAAATTTATAGTTTTGCATATTCGAAGCCAACCACTAAAAGGCTGGCAATAAGTGTTCATTATTGCATGGAAATGGGCCTTGCTACGCTGGCTTTGAAATGTCTTGAAATAAGTTCATCCTTCCAGAAGCTTCACATCAACAGAGGAGGCTAGAGAGGATTTGTAGAAATTTCCAAGTATAATGGGCCTCAGACTTTGAAATGAAACCAATGAAATCTTATCTTTGATATTGCTGCTTACTGACCCTAAACCACCAGTCACCTGCCAGAATATCATCCTTGTACAACTGTCAAGTCTGTTCTGTCTTTGGGGAATAAGTTTTCCCCCAACACTTGACTTGAAGCAAAACGGTTGAGTCGGTTAATCAGCAGCCATTACAGGGCCGAAGCCTGAACATCCCAACATTGTCAGCAAGCTGTCAGGCCACCAATTTTCTTGGTATCATCCTAAATAATGTATACTGTGGCTGCATTGGCAGCCATTAACTAATTAGCAAAAGTTAATTATGCGCTTGTCACAAAATGCACACTATTTATGGCAAAATATGTCAGTTTGAAATCAAGCTAGATGTTTGCAGGGTATTAAGCGACACCACAAAAGAGCAAATGTATTAGCAAGATGCAGAATGAATTCTGGGAACCAGACAGTCACAGTGGTGAAGGATTTAGTGAACCCACTGAATGGAGAATAGCTTGTGTTCTCACGCTTCAAACTTGAAGTTATAGCATCCAAGAACAAGCAGAGAAAATGATGCTTCATTTTGATTTGGGGAATGAATCCTTTTTGCTCAGTGAATTACCTATCAATTGCTGTTGTTGCCTTTGAAACAACCAAAGGATAACAACTTGGTTTGGGTTTTTTAAATATGTTTTTCACATTTGTTCCCAAGGCGCTGTATAGAAGACATAAACTAACTACCAACCCTGTATAAAGTGAGGGAAACCTGCCGGTGCTGTTTTGTCAGGGTTTAGGTGGACCAGGAGGCCTAGAATATGTAAAGGAACATGCACTCCTTTCATGCCAACACTGTACATTCATGGAGGAAGAGCCTGCGGACCAGTGGTCCATGAAGTCCAGCATCTTGTTCTCACAATGGCCAACCGGGTGCCTGTAGGAAGCCTGCAAACATGGCATGAGGGCAACAGGACTCTACCCACCTGTAACTCCCAGCAACCAGCATTCAGAGGCATATGGTCTCTGACAGTGGAGGCAGAACATAGCCATTGTGCATCGTGTCCACCAGGAATGTCAGCTTCCATGAATTTGTCCAATCCTTTTTCAAAGCCATCCAAATTGGTGGCCATCACTTCCTCCCCATAGGAGGTGCCGTGTTCCTCCTTTGCTCTGGAGGGTAGAATGCAAACCGCTGGATTCAAGTTACAAGGACGGAGATTCTGACTAAATATCAGGAAGAATTTTCTGGCAATAAGAGATGTTTGACGGTGGCATGGGCTACCTCGGGAGGTGGTGGACTCTCCTTCCTTGGAGGTTGGGTGGTCATCTGTCATGGATACTTTACAGGGAGTTAAACCAGGTGGTCCCTTCCAACTCTATCATTCTATGGTTATGATTCCACAGTTTAACTGCATGAAGAGGCACCCACCCTATCTGTCACGAACCTTCCAACGTTCAGCCTCACTGGCTAGTCAAGAGTTCTTGCACTATGAGAGGAGAAACACTTTCTCTATCCGCTTTCTGAATGCCATGTATTACCGTATTTTTCGCTCTATAGGACGCACCTAGTTTGGGGGGGAAGAAACAAGAAAAAAAAATATTCTGAATCCCAGAAGCCAGAACAGCAAGAGGGATCTGGCTTCTGGAATAGCCTCTTGCTGTTCTGGCTTCTGGGATAGCCCATGAAGCCTCCGGAGGGGAGCGGGATGAAGGCACCTTGCTGCCCTGGGGAGGCTTTGCGCAGCTAACCCCAAAGCTAGAATAGCGAGACGGAGTGCTGGACAGCGCTCCATCTCGCTGTTCTGGCTTCGGGGACAGCCTCTGAAGCCTCCTGAAGCCTTTGGAGCGCAGCGGGACCTCGCGCTGCGCTCATAGGCGCCGACTCCATGGGGCCTGAGGGGGCCTGAGCCGCCTCAAAAATTCATTTGGGGGGGCTCTGCCCCCCCAATAATTTAAGAAAATTATTAGTTATATTATGCTTTGTAAAATCACAAAATTATGTTGGTATTTTTTATTTTCCTTGTTTGACGATAGTTACCTTTTAAAATACATTCAGTAATGAGTTAAAACAAAGCCACTCCCGATCTAGAGAGGGGGTGGGGTTGCGGGCTCTCGACCCATCAACAATCCCCCTAGCTCATTAATATTCACCGCCCACGGCGGCAGCCAATCGGCTGCCGCCAAGAGCGGGCCCTCACAGGTTCACTTAAGGTCGGGGCAGCCCGGGGCTCGCCCCTTTCATTCCCCCAGCAGCAGCGGTTTGGAGGTCTTGGCCCCCCCCAATATTTTCTATAAGTCGGCGCCCCTGGCTGCGCTCCAAAGGCTTCGGGGTTAGCTGTGCAAAAAAAGTTCCCCCCGCTGCCCTGCGAAGGCTTCAAAGGCTGTCCCCGAAGCCAGAACAGTACCAACGCTTTAGTATGGCCCAGTGGCAGATTGGCAGCTAGTGCAAATCCCACAGGCAAGGTGTCCTGTGTTGGGTCTGCACAAGCTACTTAGCCACCACATTCTGCACTGTCTGAACCCTCGAGACCAACGTCAGGAGCAGCCCCACATAGGGCATGTTGCCGTAATCCAGCCTTGAGGTAGCCAATGTGTGTAGCCTCTGTTGATTTGGCAGTTGTTTTATCCCCCAACCGACATGCATGTAAGCAGGCATGGAACTGCAGCACCCCCTCTCGCTCTCCAGACTTCAGCGAAAGCAACGCGTAGCCTCTGGAGCGCGGAGGGAGCGCTCCCTCTGCACTTTGGAGGCTTTGCGTTGCTTTCACTGAAGCCAAGGAGCCTGCATTTGTTCCATAGGACACACAAACATTTTCCCTTAATTTTTGGAGGGGGAAAAGTGCATTCAAAGAGCAAAAAACACGGTATGTTAGGAACTTCTGTCATGTCGCCTCTTCCTCACCTCTTCTCTAAACTAAAAAGCCCCAAGTGCTGCAACCTTTCCTCACAGGGCCATCACTCCGTTCCCTTGATTGTTTTGGTTGTCCTTTTCTGAACTTTCCCCAACTCTACAATATCCTTTTTGAGAAGAAGTGACCAGAACTGTTTTCCAAATGCGTTCGCACCACAGAATTGCCTAATGGCATTATGGTATCAGCTGTTTTAGTTTCAATTCCTTTGCCAACTGAATTGGCACACACACAATAAGAGGACAGAGAATCACTAGACTGAAGCAACCTCCAATAGTGATAAGATAACATAGATTTGTTCCATAAATGAAGCACAAGGACGTCTCTCCTAAATTCTTGATAATAAACAGATGGTGTGTATGTTTGAAGGAGCTGGTCGTTTGCTGCCTTGTTTTCATGTGTTAACAAAAGTTTATTCATGCTATGTTCAGCTCCCTGGAATTAATTAACTACACAATGACCAAAATGGGGGCGGGGGAGAAAACCAACCCTCATTTCACTGAATTATTATTATCTAGAAAGCATTCTTAGTTTTGTATCTTGCTATATTTGCTGCCATGTGGACTAGCACGTAAGAGGTATTTTACAGTCATTATACAGAGCACTTTTCAAGTCTTTTACAGTTCAATCATAAAAGTCTGTTCCAGGTTGAAAATTGCAATGCAAACCTCTTAGTAAAAGGTCCAATCTTTTTTTCGCCCATTTCTAATATAATTTGTACATTTTTCAGCAACATGTCTGCAATTCAATATTCATTTAACAGCTGGGCTAGTGCTTTTTCAGGCTATTCTTCAACACTAGTATTTGCAGAAATAGAGGTCTGCTGAGTATTAGAGTGATTTTTTTAAAAAAAGCATTTTAGAAGTAAAAACAAAAATGCGTCTGTATCACTTAGGCTTTTTAAGAGTCCACTTTGTATATCACTTTGCTGCCAAGGCATTCAAGGCAATTCACAACTAAAAGTTACGCAATAAAAGAGAAGAGGTCATTTTAGAAATGCTGGGAATATTAAACATTTAAATATTAAACATTTCTTTCAAATATTATATGGCTGTTTGAAAAAAATGATGGGGATAGGCAACTTCAGCGTAAATTTATAAATAAACAAACCTGATTCCCTTCCCAGGTCATTACCCACTCCACTAATTTTATTTCCTAAGAAACACCTAAAAATGTCCAAGAAACATTTTGTGTGTGGTGTTGCATTCGTTTCTGGTGTAAGGAAAAGTGGTGTAAGGACAAGGAAGGGCAAGTAACAACTTCGTGTTCCTCATAATACCCAAACATGCAGAAAGGAAGACTTCCAGATACAGTGGTACCTCTGGTTGCGAACAGGATCCGTTCCAAGGCCCTGTTTGCAACCTGAGCAGAACGCAACCCGCGTCTGCGCGTTGCCGCTTCTGCGTATGACGTCATTTTGAGCATCTGCACATGTGCGAGCGGCGAAACCCGGAAGTAACCCTTTCCGGTACTTCCGGGTCGCAGCGGGATGCAACCTGAAAACGCTCAACTTGAAGCAAACTCAACACAAGGTATGACTGTACATGAGTGTGCATGGACACACCCACTTCCTGATAGGAGAAACATGAGGAACAGGAATTGCAAGACAATGTCAACAACAACAAAGCCCTAATGACTTCTCTTCCACTGGGCAGGGGATAAAGGCAGAAATAAAGTCCTTTTCAGATTTTAAGGCACATACAATGAACACAGGAGAGGTGAGGAGATCAAACTAGCAGGCTGCCCCTAATGTACACAATACTGTATATATGTGTTCACTGGGCTATTGTGCTGATCCAGGGGGGAGGTTACCGTGGGGCAAGGTCCAGGACCTGAGTTGAGGGTCGGCAGACAGTCCTCCTCGGGCAAAGCGGGGTCCACAGAGGGAAGCCGGGCAAGGACAGGAACTCTGGGGGAACAGGACTGGATGCTGGCCGAAACAGCTCTTCAACGACGTTGCTCTCACAACCTGGGACCGGGCTGACTGGCCTTTATCTTCTCTGAGGCCAGGGGCGGTCCCGGCCCCCAGGAGACCCGCCTCTCCTGGCCTTAAGGCGAGCACTCCTCCTGGGAGAAACCAGTTCCCTTCGCCTCTCTGCCCTGAGCCTCTGCAGTTCAGGAGAGGCTGAAGGGTTACTGGACCCAGGGGGAGACTCACCTGTAGGCACTGAGTCCTCAACCACCTCTGGAGCCAGAGTGGATTCACCTGGTTCCTGCTCCTGAAGATCCGGCACAGGTGCAGGCGCTTCAGAATCAAGGCCCTGCCCCAGTTCAGCTGGCCCTGGAGGCGGGGACTCCTGTGCAGGCTGGGATTCCTCTGGTTCAGCCTCTGAATCGGATTCCCAGGCCATCACAGCTATCGTTAAAGCCACACACACCCCAAAAGGGATGTACATGCAGAGAACTCTTCCCTGTGTGTTCAGAAATGCCAGACATAAAACATGAAGTGTGGCTAAACCCCCAAATCAACAGTTTATTCCACACACACCCCAGGAGTAACTAGGCATGCCTTATCCATAATACCTTTTCTTAATCTTCTCCATATCTCAGCACAAAGTAAAGATTGGTAATGAAAGCAGATAGAGGTTCATCTATTAAGTCAAGCTTCTACTTGCAGGTCCCTGGCATTCAGGTGCTGACAAGTCTCCACAAAAACTCCATTACCCTGGTCTTAGTGGAGTAGAGTGCCTTTTTTTCAGCTACAATGGACATACTGATTACAGCCTCTCCTGAACCGAGATAGAATAGCCTCAGTTATCCATACCTTGCTACCTTCAAAGATTGGATTACTAATACAATCCATGTAAATATGCTTTTCAATAAACTCTGGAAGCTTCAATTATCTAAGATGAAAGGCTGCTAATGGGCAACAGGTACTGGGATCCTATCTCACCTGTTCTGGGAGAAAGCCTTTTTGGTGGTGGCACCTCAGATGTGGAATACTCTCCCGAAGAAGACTCTCCTAGTGACAACTGTTTTATCATTTGGGCACCAGGTGAACACACACAGGCTAACCTGTAAACTTTTAAAACTCTTAAGAGTTCTTACTGATAGATGCATTTTTATCCTGCACTGTGCTGCTGTTTGGTTGCTTTCATTGTTTTACAACATTTCTATTTATTACTCTTTGCAAGCTGCCCTGCGAATGCCAAATGGTTCACTGGAAAGTGGGGCACACATTTCAGAAAACAAACTGCAGCAGTAGTGAGAGCTCCCAGACCATTATCTAGATAAACACAAATATTAATTTGCATTATTTATTGTGTGCTCTCAAGTAGTTTGCAAAGACTGTCTCTGCTTGCAAAACGTTTGGCTCTGACCTACAGTAAACTGAAGTCTTAGCCTTGTATGGATACCCTTTTAGTTTGCCCAGTGCTGCAAAAATCTCAAGATCATTTGGTGGAGGAATCAAAATTCATTTCCCATACTCTACAGAACTTACTCCTAAAAACGAGGTGCTTTGTCCTAACAACAATTTTTTCCCCCAATGTCAAGAGAAATTGATCTTCAAGAATTGTTTTGGTTTCTTTTTTGCATGAATATCTTTGATTGAGCCTGCTAGCATCAGAACTCAATTTTCATTCAGATAATCTTTATGAAATAGCTAGTTAGATTTTATTAACCTTCCATAGCATATTAAAGTTTAAAAATAGTAAAAATAAAATTTAAAAAGGTAATGCATGGGCTGTGATGCTTCTTGCATTTGTCCTTTGCATGGGATTAAAAATCCCTCAGCCCTTTCATTTGCATTTATAAAATGAGACTGGCCATGTTCTCTTCCCAACCATGTTTTCTAATTGATCAGAACCAAATCTAAACATATCTCACTTCTTCAGGCTTGGGGTATAAAAGTTGTTCCTCCTGCCATGCAAAGAAATAGATCGGGACAGTTAAAGAGCTGTTCATAGCTTTTGAATATCTAATTAGCTTTTTAAAGAAGGCCTTTTTTGTCTCCTTTTTCTTGATGGACAGCTTTAAGAAGCAGCTGCATGGAGGATCACAGCCCATTTTATTGGCAAGTGGAACTTACTGGCTAAGAAAGAAGGAGAACACACCATTGCCTATTAACAGGCGTACCAGATGGTTTGGCTGCCTATGTTCCCCCCTAGACCCAGAAATCTAATAAACTATTGTAAATCTGATTTCCAAATTCAAAACAGAAGCCTGAAGTCACAGTCTAGCCTTCCAAACAGCAGCAAATTGGCTCCATCATACAGTAGGCTGACAAGCAACCATGCTCCATTAGTTAAACATGCTTCTTCTCTTTTTTTTAAAGACAAGCTGCCCAAATAAGTATTTAGTTGATGAACTGTAACAGCTCTGAAGAAGCGTTTGGTGCTAGAAGCTAAACAGTGGCTGTTTACAAAATGCTGTAATTATAAAGTCATCAGTCCAATTATTTTGGCAGCCTGGAAGGAAGCAAGATAGACATGTGGCAAGAGAAATGCATCAGAGATAGAAAAGTAAGTGGCATTCCGAGGGCATCTAGCGCTACAATGGCATGTGTCTGTTTTTGCAGGAATATAAACCTGTGGGAAAGGGGGTGGGGAACAAAACAAACGGCTGGACCGATGATAGACAAATAGAGCTCTTTTATGTGATAAACATTAAAAACGGAACTCTTCACTCACCATGAGCTGTCCAGCATTCATAAAGAATAATTTCTTTGCAGCAGTAGGTAAAGTTTGAATGTGCAGTCGTGAACAGAGGTTTCCATTGAAATTAGATGTAGTGGCAGTCAGAGTTCTGCACTATGGCATAGAGAGAGAGTAAATTTACATGTGTGTGCACTATTTAGGGACGCGGATGGCGCTGTGGGTTAAACCAGTGTTTCCCAACCTTGGGCCTCCAGATGTTTTTGGCCTACAACTCCCATCATCCCTAGCTAGCAAGACCAGTGGTCAGGGATGATGGGAATTGTAGTTCAAAAACAGCTGGAGGCCCAAGGTTGGGAAACACTGGGTTAAACCACAGAGCCTAGGAATTGCCGATCAGAAGGTCGGCGGTTCGAATCCCTGCGACGGGGTGAGCTCCTGTTGCTCGGTCCCAGCTCCTGCCAACCTAGCAGTTCAAAAGCACAAAATGCAAGTAGATAAATAGGTACCGCTCCGGTGGGAAGGTAAATGGCGTTTCCGTACACTGCTCTGGTTCGCCAGAAGCAGCTTAGTCATGCTGGCCACATGACCCAGAAGCTGTATACCGGCTCCCTTGGCCAGTAAAGCGAGATGAGCGCCGCAACCCCAGAGTCGGCCACGACTGGACCTAATGGTCAGGGGTCCCTTTACCTTTACCTTACTGCACTATTTAGGAGCTCTGTAGTCTCCTACATACAATGATCTTTCATGAATGGTTACAGCATTTATTTAGGAACACAGGTCAGTGTTCTTCCCACAGGGTTCATCCATGAAAAAGCTAATCAGTAACGACAGGTAAACTTCTTGGAGAGATAATTTGTCCCCTGCAATGCACAAGAAAGTACAGGTGTGTTCTAAGGTATACCTGAAATTAAGGAAGTTTGAATAATTCCAAGCAACACTCCCCCCCCCCAAAAGTAAAAATCAGAAGTTAATACGAAATTAACATCTTGATGCAAACCATCCAGCAAGAATTTCCATTACCATTATATGCTTCAGTTACAGATAGGTAGCCGTGTTGGTCTGCCATAGTCAAAACAAAATAAAAAAATTCCTTCCAGTAGCACCTTAACTTAGTTGGTCTTTAAGGTGCTACTGGAAGGATTTTTTTTATTTTGTTTTCATTATATGCTTGTGATGGCTGTGCAAAATGCTTCACTCACATTTCCTATGTAGTTGCATTCATTCTGCACAGATGTAGTCCATTACTTCCACTGCCAATGCAGAATATCCCACAATGCACACACATCAAACACACAGTGTTATTAGAAAAATAATTCACTTCAATAAACAGCTTTAGCTCTGTCTGAAGACCAACCAGACTGGAGCTCATGCAATTCCAACCTAAAATGTTTTGAAGTTGGCATGACTTTTCCATCAAGTCTTTTTCTCCTGCCTTTAAGTCTACTGCTTTGAGCCACTAAGGCTGAGCAAGTAGGATGAAAGCTTTATTTCCAAAACTTATTTCTCCAGCTACAATCCCCATCATCCCTGACCACTGATTCTTTGGACCACATCAGCGAAGCCAAGAGGTGGGTCTTGTCGTCTGAGCAGCCCAGGACCTCCATACCCTGAGGTCACTTTGGTGCTACGACTGCAGCAGTCTGACTTCACCCCTGGAGGTACACTCCATTGTCTCTCAAGGCAAGTGGATGGATGTCAGTATGTACAAAGTTGCACTTCTTCCATCTTTAAATTATTATATTTTTTTGGATTTATATGCCGCCCTTAAATCACAAAATCTTAGGGCAGTTCACAGGATAAAAATACAAGTAAAAACACAAGCAAAGAGCTAAAAACAACAATAACCCCCCTCCCACAAACACATTTAAAAGGATGTAATATAATAATAATAATATTTTTTTATTTATACCCTGCCCGCCCCGGCCAGAGCTGGGCTCAGGGCGGCTAACACCAATAAAATTACAATAAAGCATAATGGGAGACAAACAAACAAACAAAAAAACAAACAAAAAAACAGTTTATTAAAATATGGGTTAAAATACAATTTAAAATGCAGCCTAATTTTAATAGTAGCCCATAAATCAAAACCATAAGGGGAGGGAAACATAAGGGTCAGACTGAGTCCAAACCAAAGACCAGGTGGAACAGCTCTGTTTTGCAGGTCCTGCAGAAAAAAGTCAAGTCCCGCAGGACCCTAGTCTCTTGTGACAGAGCGTTCCACCAAGTTGGGGCCAGTACTGAATAGGCCCTGGCCCTAGTTGAGACCAATCTAAGCACTTTGAGGCTTGGGACCTCCAAAGTGTTGTTATTTGTGGACCTTAAGGTCCTCCGCAGGGCATACAGGAGAGGCGGTCCCGTAGGTACGAGGGTCCTAGGCCGCAGGTCCTAGGATGTTAATCAGCCTTATAAAACCAAAAAATACAAACTACAACTAACATATAACATTAAGAACTCTTTAAAACACCTCCCCAATAAACAACACCCACTAAAGTTAAAACCTCATCCCCATTAAAACCATAATTTTAGCACAAGGGGGCTGGCCCACACCCTCGTTCCACCCCTGAAATGCTGCCCCCCAAAAGACTTCCCTCTTCCTAGTCGCCCCTTCGACCAGGAAGGCTTTCTAGAGCTGCCTCAGCAAATGGTGAAAGCCTGTCTGGGGCCGGCTGCCATCCAGTGTCCAGGTCCCTGCCCTATTTGCACAGCTGCAGGCAGCTCCACCTCTCGGCAACTACCACCTGCGCCAGCCCAGGAGCAGGGCTTCCACATTTCAGAAATCCTCTTCTTAGAAATTAATCACTCAAGGACTTCCGGGTTGGCGCCATCGCCGAATGGCGGACTCCCTCCGAGCTCCGGAGGGAGCCTGCTCGGCAGGGGCTGGGTTCTACTGCGCCGGCGACGCGGGGACCCTCAAAAACCATGGGCGCTGAAACCCATGGGCATGGTGACTCGGCGGGCACCGTTTGCGCCCCCCCGACCACGCGAAGGAGCCTTTTTAAAGGCTGCGGAGCGGGTGACAGGGGTGGTGGTGCTGTGAGTCCTCCGCTTCCCCTGCCGAGTGAAGCCGCATGCCATTTGGCGGAGAGCGCTGACTTCTTCCATTGAAAATCTGGACTTAAAAGAATAACCCGTGAGTAATTGGAACTTGGATTAAAAAGGGGAACAATTTTTTTCTTAAATTCAGAGTGAGCGGGGGAGGTGCAAAAAGGAAGTCAGCCTCCCCCCTGTTGTAGAGGAGCTAAAGCAAAGGACCTGACAACTAAGATCGAGTGCAACCTTTTTTTGATAAAGTTATTAATTTCGCGATGGAAAATTATAAGCTGGGCTGGAGGAGAAAAGTGGAATGTGAATTAAAATACAACCCCCCCAAAAAAAACCCCGGGAGCGATCCGTGAGAGCGCCGGGAGAGGAGAAATAGAGGTTTTGACAGCTGTCAAAGGAGCTGCCAAAACTGAAGAACAAAAAGAGAACTTTGTTACGAGGACTTTGCTGGTTACATTTGTTATAAATTGGATATAAACTGTTTAAAACAAGGAATAATAAGTTACTTTGACTGGTGGGTGTTATCGGGAAGGAAACTGAGTTATTATAATCCCTCTAGAGGAGCTGTGGGTCATTACAAGTATTGCTGGCATGGAATTTGAATCGGACTTTTTATATCCTGGGAAACTGCAGAAATGGAACACTATTTTGTCTACAGAGGTCTACACACTAAAGGAGACAATAGATTTATCTATTGAAGAATGGAAGGGACTTGACGTAATGTTTTGTTCCTGAATAACAAAGCCTCTGTAGAGGAATTACAAGCTTTTTGGAATTAGAACATTTGTGCAGGAGAGCAGGGGGGGAAAAAAAAGAGGAGAAGAGAGAACAACAAGAACAACAAGAATAACAAGAACTGGACAAAGTTGGAAGATAGACCCCTTCCAAGATTGGACATTCGAAATCAAAGATGACCAAAAGACGGCAAAGACTATTAAAAAGACGGCAAAGCGGACTGGTGAAGGATTATGGCTTAGATGTGGGAGCTCCAGGACGACAGTAGACATTGACGGACATTGGGAACGCAACCAGGAAAGGGGGGAGGGAAATTTGGAATCCAAAGGGTGTTAAATTACATTTTATTCTTTTTTCTATTTTTTTATGTTAATCTGTATTGTATACTAAAGAGGGGAACTCGTGGAAGGGAACAGGTCGGTTTTAGGGGATGGGAAAATATTTTTTAAATTGGGTTAATGATAATAACTTTAAAACTTGGGGTAAGAATTTGCTGAATCTATTTGAAAGAACTGGAATACAAGAGGGGGAGGGGAGGGGAAGTCCTGGAAAGATGACATTGAAAATAAGGCCTTAAATTTGGATGTTTTTCTTTTCTGTTATATTTGAAAATTTTTAATAAATATTATTAAAATAAAAAAAAAAGAAATTAATCACTCAAGAAAGACAGTAATGACGATTTTATTCTGGGAGTGAGAACATCAGATAATGAACATTTTTGAGGCTGAAATGAGCAAAAAGGGGGGGAGCAGATCAAAGGCTGGTGGAAAAAATATATATATAGGAGAAAGCAATTAAGCAACTGCTAGGTAAATCTCAGGACAAAAAAAATCAAAAGGGTCTCATCAAGTAACGGGGATTATTGAATAAACTAACACTGAAAATAACTGATAGATCTCAGAAGGCTTTATATGGGTGTGCTGTTCAGTATGTCTACTGAGAGAGGAAGATTCTAATTAACACTAAAAACAATGGGAGTTGGTGACGGCTGCAGCTTCAGCGACAAACTGCAAATGGGAATTCATGGCATGCAAAGATGGAAGAACTAAACTGCATGTTTGGCTCATGTACTTCCTTGCAGAGAAGGGCGTTGGCAGAACCATTGAGAGGGGCAATTTACATGGTGCCAAGGCTCCTCTTCAGAGAACAGGCTCTGTGTGCAGATATACACAGCCATGAAAGCTAGAATATGGTTGTATTTTTTGAAAAAGTTATCCCCAGAAACTCTGCAATGATATGATCACCTCTGCTTCACAATCCAGGATCAGAGATAAGTATAAAACCATACTAGAGCTGAACGAGAGAACAGTAAAATCCATCAGTGAAATAATGGGGAGGGGCTAAAGGGGGTTGTGGGTTTGAGCCCCATGTTGGGCAAAAGATTCCTTCATTGCAGGGGGTTGGACTAGATGACCCCTGGGTCCCTTCCAGCTCTACAATTCTATAATTCTATGGGCAACCTGTTGCCCTCCAGGTGTTGCTGAATTTCAACTCCCAGCATTCCTCCCCACTGGCCATTCTGGCTGAGGCTGATGGGAGATAGTCTAATAAGATCTGCCCTTGCTTCGGAGGATGGCGATAATATACCTTAAAAAACAACAACTATGCACTGTGAATATGTACATTAGAACAGGAGACAAAAATATCTGAAGCTCCAGTTCACTATCATGGAGGCTATGGAAACTCCTTAGACCTTATTACTGAGACAGGCTAATTAAAAAAGGCCCCCCATTTCACATCAATAGCTGCCTGGAACCAAAGCAAAAAGTTCAGAGAGGATATAAATAGTAGGCATAAACAGTATGGGGAATTTCAGAATTAATTCAAGCAACAGCAGAGGGTGAGCGCTGCTCAGTCAGTTTCATCACTTCTTCCCTTTTTCATGTCTGTTTTTCTACTTCTTTCCCCCAGACCATTTACTGTTTAATAACTCATCCAAAGTCCTGCTTGGATGCTTTGATGCTCCCTTGCTTGAATGCATTCTCTTTGGAACTTAGAACTCGCTGCCTCTTTACTGCTTGATACTTTTTCTCTGTAAAGCTTCTTTTGCTCTTTCCTTCCGCAATAGCTGAAATAGGTTTTTGCCCTCAAAGCACTCACAAGGCTTTGCAAAAACTCTCATCAACTTTGGTATGCCCAGTAAAATACTAAATTAGCCCAACTCACCGCTCAAACGTGATTTAGGCTGCAGCTCTAGCATTATTTACCTGGAGTAACCCCCAGTGAATTTACTAGGACTTACTTCTGAGTAGACATGCTTCAGACTGTACTGCTATTCCTTTGGCAGTTTGGGTACTTAGGCATTCCCTTCATTTATGGGAATGCAGGGCCTAACATCTAAAATCATAGAATCATGGGATCATGGAATTGTAGAAGTGGAAGGAACACCAGGGGCTTCAAGTCTCAACTCCTGCAATGCAGGTGTGTCACAATTCATGACTGCCTGTCAATAGCATCTTCTGCCATGGAATATCCTTTTTCTTAATACCAGATAGGAGAGTGCTCTGCGGTGTCCAGTTAATGAGGAGAAGACATCCTGTACATGCTCCAAGGCATTTGCTTAGCATTACAGTGGTACCTCAGGTTACAGACGCTTCAGGTTACAGACGCTTCAGGTTTACAGACTCCACTAACCCAGAAATAGTACCTCAGGTTAAGAACTTTGCTCCAGGATGAGAACAGAAATTGTGCAGCAGCGGCGCAGCAGCGGCAGCAGGAGGCCCCATTAGCTAAAGTGGTACCTCAGGTTAAGAACAGTTTCAGGTTAAGAACGGACCTCCACAATGAATTAAGTTCTCAACCCGAGGTACCACTGTACTTCACATTTCCCCCAGGGCCGAGCCCTGCTGAAAGTGCCACAGAAATCCAAGCGTCTACACACACAATGTTACAAGGCTACACAAACACAATTAGCAAAGAGTTCTCTTACCGTATGTAATTCTTACAATATAAAAATGCTCCTCAAAGAAAGCAAGGGGGAAAAAGTTAATGAGTTTATTTGTAACATTAAAAAGTCATTATGCAAATGTTTTGTCTTATATCTGCGGGAACCAGGAACTTCTATGCAGCTAACTTATTTTTTTTTCTTCCCCAATAATATTTATTCAAGTTTTAAAAGGTTACAAAGAAGAACACAATATATAAAAATAAAACATATCCAAGAGAAAAATAAAAATAGGAAAATAAAAAAGGAAAAACAGCTAAAAAGGAAAAAAAAGATACAATCCAAAAAACAAAAAAAGCAAAAGAACAAGTTAACCCTTAATATAACTCCCTTTCTTAACTTATCTCCTTGACCTCCTCACATCTCCCCTCTTTGTATTCTAATTCATATAGATATCTCAGCAAATCCTTCACCTTATTTTTATCCTTATATCTTATCTTATTATACTGTAATTTTCCATTCTTTCTTTCACCAATTAACCATCCACTTTTACTTTATTTAATCTTATTTCTCATTAAAACTTACATATCTGAACTTATTCTTGAAACGTTTCCCCTAGGATCAAAAAAAAATTCCATTCCACGATTTTCCCATCTCTCATTAAAAGAAAAAGAAAAAACAAACAAATTACAATATATACATTTTAAATTCCCAATTTTCTTTCACCAACTCCCCTCCCCGGTTTCGGCCCCTAGCAATAGTTCCATCAATCTCGAAAAACCATCAACCCAGAGATCTTAAGTCCGAGGCTCTTAAATCTCTTTCATGTCCCCTCTGCCAGTCTTTTTGGTAGTCTTTGGTGTTAAAGAACAGATCTCGGGGAAGCTCCAACCCATCGGTAGTCATATTCCTTCTTAGCAGGTATGCCAGACTTCCGTAGTTAAAAGTAGGACCTGTAGGATATTCCAAATCTTGTTTCACACTCCTTTCAAATCCAAAGGCCCCAAAAGCTCCAGCCACCACCTGGCTCAGATTTATATCCCAAAAGTCATTTGACATAAGGTGATCTCTCCATCTTTCATTTTCCAAACCAAGCCAGGCTTCCATCTCAAAAAACTGGCTCCTCCTGGTTGCCATCATGTAAGGCCTCAAATTATAATCCACCATTTGCCTCTGTAGGGTTATGGCTCCCCCTTTCATCACTTTAATCACAACAAGTTTCTCCTTCTCAAATTCTTCAATTTGTTCAGTTGGAAGAGGTTCCTGTGCCGGGTTCTTGTCAGCTTCTTTACTAATGCCCACTTTTGTTCCCAAGATTACAACATTGGTAGCCATAACATTTATCTGGTCTTGCAGCTTTCCCAACAGATAAAATGTCCTGTTCAGTTCACACTCGACTTCCTTCCCGACTGCCATCCTTAAACAGTCCAAGGTCAAAAACTAGTTTCTCAGAGCTTTTATCTTTAAAGGCAATTTCCCAGCTGCATCCTTACGACAATATCCCAAAGCTCCCTCTAGAGGGACACAAGTTCCTTTTATCACTCCTTCCAGCACAGTCCCAAAGGTCCCATACGTAAAATTGTAACAGTTCCTTCCTTCTTTTTAAATGTAAAATTGTAACAGTTCCTTCCTTCTTTTTAAACACAAAAACGGACAGTAGAAACAAAGTCCTTCTTTTGTATCTTGACAGCTAGCTTGACAGCTGTCAGATTTATCTATTCACCGTCAATGGGCTCTCGCACACCACTCCCGGGTTTAGGGAAGTGGCGCTTCAATTCCCGAATTTTAACCTTCTCCTGCAGGCTCCCCTGCTTCCAAAAAAAATATTGATAGTAGTTTCAATCAGTGGAATTTAAATCCTTTACGTAAGACTCTCCACGACCTTAGTTAACAAATTCTTTGCTTCAGTATATTTACAGAAAGGGGAGGTGGACTTCTTGTTTAGACCTTCCCCGATCGGTGCCAATTTAAAAATACTTTAAAAGTCCAATTTCCGTTCTACTCACAGGTTGTTGTTTGAAATCCAATTGTCCACAAGAAAAAGTCAGCGCTCTCCGGCAACGGCTACACGGCTTCACTCCGTAAAAATAGCGGTCGATTCAAAACACCGCGCCGCTCACCCCACGTCACTTCGGAACCCCCAAAAAGGGGTTTCCCTGTGGGTAGGGGGGGCGCTCCTGGTGTCAGCCGAATCCCACGTTCCCAGGCTTCCTCCGCCTGGGATTTCTAAGGGGTCTCCGCCTTCGCCGCGGCGGCACGACCCGAATTCCATGGAGCGGGTTCCTCTCAGTCAGAGGAACGCCGCCATTGCCGATGGCGCTAACCCGGAAGTCCCTATGCAGCTAACTTAAAAGGGTCAGAGCTCAGGGGCACAACACTTGGGTTGCAAGCAGAACATTCCCACTCCCATCGCCAGGAGAGACCCTGCCTGGAATCCTGAAGGGCCACTGCCTGTCAGTGGAGACAATTCTGGGCGAAACGGAGCAATAGTCCAACTCAGTATAAGCAGTTTCCTACAGCCACATGAACTCATTATCTCTAGGCATTACAGAACAAAGGGGCGGCATGAGTATAAACAGGTTACAGGACCAAACCTTTAACCTAGGGTTACCAGACGTCCCCGGTTCCCGGGGACAGCCCCCGGATCTGCAAATCTGTCCCCGGACAAATTCCGTCCCTGGAATGTCCCCAGATTTGCAAATCTGTCCCCAGGAAACATGGCAGCAGCAGCAGTCTCAGCAGCCTGGAGCCAGCCTGTTAGCGCAGTTGGCTCTGGCTGGCTTCAGGAGCTGCTTGCTGCTTGTTGCCGTGGCGCCCACCATTTTTCTTGCACCATAGCAGTGAGCAGCGAGCAGCTCCTGAAGCCAGCCAGAGACAAATGCACCACCAGGCTGGCTTCTCCTGGGCAATGGCTGTCCACCAGTGACTCCCGAGCCTCCCCTGATCTGTCAAAACAAAGGGGGAAGGGGGCAGGAGATTGGGGAAGGCTTGGGAGTCACGGGCGCGCGGCGCGCCATTGCCCAGTTTTTAAAAAAACTCTGTGCATTTATGTTTCACAGGGTGCGAAAGAAGGGCTTTGCACCTTTATACAATATGCATGTGTGCTTGGGCCCAGGGTCTTTTGCCTCACCATACCCCCTACTGACTACCTGTTGCTACTCAGCTTCCCCCCCCCCCCCAAAGTGTCCCTGGATTCATTGAAAAAAATCTGGTAACCATACTTTAACCCAGCCCACCTCAGGGTGGCTTCCAATGTGTTCAGGTGAACTTTTTGCCGTAGGGAGAGTCTTCTGCCTCTGCCCCGTCCCCATGCATCTTAGAACCCTGATCTTCCCATAGGTCTGAATTGCACAGGGAGACTCTAGCAAGTAGAAGAATCTCATTGCTGCAAATGCTGCAACTAAACGGTGGACAGCAGGCATAACCCACTCCACGATGGGAGCAGGGCTAAAAGTATAGCCCCCTGTGCACTTCTGCTGCCCCTTAATATTAGCAATACCTAGATAAGGGTTCTTTGTTTTTACAATCAGGTCTGCAACTCCTATGCTAGGTAATGTGGGGGAGAATTCTTTAGGCAAAGCAACAGCATGTCAAATGCAGTTTGCCAATATAAATCTACATACTGGACCATATAGATGTTTTGCTTTTAGCTGCAGAAAATGTATGCAGCATTGCCACTCGTAATAACCCAACCGGATTTTCCCTTTTAAGCTTTACCTTGATAAAAAAAACAAAAACCATTATTAACTCATCTTCCACTTATTAATGGAAATTAATAATTGAAATTTATGTTTGCTTTAAAATGTGTCAGTGCTCTTGTTGATTTTTATCCTTTGCCAGTTTTCATCACTCAGAATATAACTAATTATCACCCTGTAATTCACAATGACTTTACACTGACTTGGCTATTTTTGGCTATTCTTTTTTAAGCATTTCTTTTTTTAAAAAAAAAAAAAGAATAATTTTTATTAAAGATTTTCTTGGTTTACAAAAGTACATCCTTTGCCTCTTTTTTCAGGTTGTAAAGTCTTTCTTACAAACCCCACCCCTCCTCTCTCCCCACCTTATAATGTACCTCTCTCCCTTGGTGGCGGCAGCAATAAGCTGATGCTCTGCTGTGGGGGGGGTCCTTTTTGCTTTTCTGTTCGGCTCCAGAGGCCTCTGGGCCTTGGAGCTCCACTGGGCCATCGTTGGGGTGCTCCTGCTCCAGCGGGTTCAAGGCTGTTGGGGGGCTGGGGGCTCTGTGTGGCCTCCCTGGTTGTCACGTTGGGCACCCTGGTCCCACCCCCCGACCGCAGCAGTGACAGTGGCCATGTTGGTGGTGTGGGGACCAGCCAGGCAGCGCAGTTGGTGCCTCAGGAGCTCCATGTGGCTGTGGTGCTCGCCATCTTGCTGTGGGAATGTTCTGGGGTGCAGGAGAGGATATATTGACTAATTATATCCTTATCCAACTTGTGCTAACAAGTTCCCAAAATATCAGCAGAGTTTATGACATTCCCTTTTAAGTTTGCAACGGTAACGTCTGCACAGGTTCGCTAGAACCTCTATAATAATTACTCTGGTAATTTCCCCTTTTGTTCCCTCTTAAAATACAAGACACGACACAGTCTTTATAAAAGTATAAAAGAGTTTACTCACATTCTGTTCACAATATGATCCCAGAAGGCAGACAGCTTTAAAAAGGTTACATACACTTAGAATCTATCTTATAGGAAGATAGTACTGTCCTCTCTTGGCTGAGAGCCAAGTGGGCATGTTGCTCCTTCAGAAGATGAAGATGAGAGAGAGAGAGAGATGGCTGCCTGCCCTGTGCTTTTATCATTTACCTGCACAGGTGAGGCCACACCCACCTCTGGTCACATGCGGAGGAAGTCCGTCCCCAGGAAGTTTACCTACTTGCTAGACAGACATCCCTCCCCATGTTCTAACATGTACACTCTAGGAATGTTGTCATTGACTGCTCCTGTGTTTACATCCCTGTCCTAAGCAGCGCCAACACAACCGTGGCCAAAGCTGGCACAGCTAAAGGGATAGTGCTGAGTTGCTCTAAGCCCTGAACCTGCTTCATGCAGCAACTGGGGGTATGGGGAGATTTTTACATTTTATTTTGCCATCCCGACTCTCGTTATTTATGGCTCTTTGGGCATAAATGCAGCCTTAAATCATTTTTCACTATCTAGCATCTCACTAACAGCTGCTCTCATCACTTCTAACACACACACACACACACACACACACACACACAAATCTGATCACTGTATATGAGAATATGTACATGAAAGAGTTATTTGACTTTAAAACTCTATAAAATGGGGGGGGGACCACCACTGCCACTCTGTCATGCTATTTTAAATTTGTCAAGTAGTACTTCTGTTCATCTATTGCAGGGATGAGTCCCATAGGCAGCGTGGAAAATAGCAGGACTGAGGGATGTTGCAGTCATCTAAAACATATAATACAGAGTCACAGGCCCCCCACTCCTGCTTTATTGGGTTTACACACATACAACCTCCCCAAAATTTTGTCTACTGCTGCATCAGAAATAGCCACTCACTTTCCTAGTCTGGTAAACAAAGCAATCCAAAATATAAACTAGTTCTTAGGTCTCTGACCTCCCTCCCTCCCTTCTCCAAATGGGAGGATGCAACCACACATCTACTCAATGAGGGAAGCACTAATAAAGAGGTTAGAAAGAGGTTGAGAGCTTGTAATGTTGATAGCCCTCTTAAAAAACGAACTGCCACTTTAGAGGCCTTCTCTGCACTCACAAGTTTAAGCCAGCAGTTTCTTCAAGCAGACCAAACTGACACAATTCAATCTTCCTCAAAGGTCTATTACAGAAATATCTTCTCTAGCAAAGCCATCCTCTCAAGGGCCAGCTCTCTGCAGTCACTATTTTGCTTGGTTGCCTTCTTGATATATTGAAATTTTAAAGTGGAGACACCACACACAGAGGTTCATCCTTCTTCTAGGTAGGAGCTGAATGTTTCTGAGGTAGCCTGATTTCAATTGCTGAAACAAAACTATACATAAATCACTGACAGGCGCTTACCTAAATATTTTGTCAGCGTTTGCCGGGGAATCATGATTTTTGATAGCTGGTTTTTAAAAATATGATTAAAATTATTCAAAGTACTTTCACATCCATTTAAGATACTGGCTCTCGTCTAACTGGAATATTTTTTTAGCCAGGGCTGGAGGGGCAGCCAAAATCACTGATGCATCTGTACTGTAAAAGGAAATTCCATACTGTCAGTGAAAACCTAAAAGCCTGATATAAATAGAAACTAGGTTTCTTATCAATCCTCTTCCAGCTTTCACTTGCCAAACTGCTTTCTTGTGAATTATTCCTTTTAATAGCATATTGCCATCACCTTTGGGGAAAAGAGTTGGTGGAAGGTTATTTTTTATACCATTTGCTCCTCTTGTTTAATAGGATGCTAATTCTCCTTGCTCCCTTGAGCTCTGCTTCCTGTTACTGTGAAAACAATTTTCAAATCTTTCTAGATCTTAAGCGAGAGATGTGTGTTCATTTGCAACTATGCCAAGCTATTGCCTCTGCATTTCTGATTGGATTCCTTTCCACAACACAGTATCTCTCACAACCCTGCATCCTTCTTTTAGAGTGCGATGGTTTCAATAAGCTTATATGAATATCGTATTAGTTTGAATGACGGGTGATAGGCTTCCTTGAACAGAGCTCAGGAATCAAGTACTGATGCATTTCCCAAGAGCATTGATTGAAGAGTTCAAAACTACACAACGGGGAGGGAAGCGAGAGAAGGGAACCTAGGCAACTAAAGGAAGGACAGCCTCAGGAAGCAACCTCATTTCCAGACCTATGAAACGAACCCTTCAAGAAAGCACTCAAGACCGAACACGGAGATCTAGCAAGTGAACCTTCCTATAGGGACAAGGAACACCTTGAGGGGTGTCTTTCAACAAAGAAAAGGGGTGGAAATTGCTGAGTAAAGCTCCCAAGCAGAGTGGCTTGGAAAACTTGAGTTTCTGCCCACATCTCCAGCGGAGCTTTCCTATGCCAATAGCTGTTTGATGTGCAGTGCAATGCCTTAATGGTGCTATTTCAGATTTTAGGCTGGATTTTGGGAAGGTCTGATTTGGCTTTAAATTAGCTGATGAAGGGGTCTGCATGTCCAGAGTTCTCACGCTGGTAAGCATACCTAATGAGTGTGTTTCATGAAACAATATAAACCAGGATGGCTGTACAAATTAGAACTTTCTTGCCCTGGATGACCCTAAAGCCCCCCTGGTGGGATGAGGCCACCAAGAAGTGGCCCCTCAAGACCCCCCAAATCTGGCTTTAAAAATAAAAATGCTAACTAGTATACTGAAGGACCCCCCACTATAGCCCCGTAGTGTTCCTGCTGTGCTGAGCCAGCCAGGCCTCCAGATATCAGGTTCCTCTGGTAAGTCCTATTTGGGGGCTTCCCTGGCTTTTTTCTGGCCCTCGTAGGACCAGTCTGGATAGTTGGCCTTGGTGAAGATTTGACGTTTTCATCCCCAAAAAGTTTTTTGATTTGAGATTCTACTGAAATGAGGCTGCATTTTCATGTTGTATTTTAATCTCGTTTTTAAGTTGTATTTTAATCAATTGTTTTTATATTTGGTGTTAGCTGACCTGAGCCCAGTCTTGGCTGGGGAGGGCGGGGTATAAAGACGTTTTTATCCCCAAAAAGTTTTTTGATTTGAGATTCTACTGAAACGAGGCTGCATTTTAATGTTGTATTTTAATCTCGTTTTTAAGTTGTATTTTAATCAATTGTTTTTATATTTGGTGTTAGCTGACCTGAGCCCGGTCTTGGCTGGGGAGGGTGGGGTATAAAGAATATTATTATTATTATTATTATTATTATTATTATTAATTTTCCTTCTGGAGGAGTGCCCATGGCAAGAGGGAAAGAGCAAGAGGTAGGTTCAGAGGAAGGTCCGTCTCTCCGCTGCAGCACTGCCTGGGAGGAGACACTCCTCTCTTCCTAGCCCAGCACTGCAACGGGGAGGGGAAAGCAGGAGGAGCGAAACTTGAGCACCATAATGCCGCACAAGCAGATGCTCAAGCACTAAGCTACTCCCCACCACACACCACTGTATGGAAAAGAAACACATCTGTGTTCAGGATCGTGATGATTAAAAACACACACGCCAATAACCACACACACACACACACACACACACACACACACACCATATTTTTTGCTCTATAAGACTCACTTTTCCCCTTCTAAAAATCCTAAAAATTAAGGGGAAATGTGTCTGTGTCTTATGGAGCGAATGCAGGCTGTGCAGCTATCCCAGAAGCCAGAACAGCAAGAGGGATTGCTGCTTTCACTGCGCAGCGACCCCTCTTGCTGTTCTAGCTTCTAAGATTCAGAATACTTTTTTTTTCTTGTTTTCCTCCTCCAAAAACTAGGTGCTTCTTGTGGTCTGGTGCGTCTTATAGAGCGAAAAATACGGTACTTAATGAAGTTTGGTTCAGAAACTAACTGACTATGTAAATAAGTGACATTCAAAGGCGGGTGATTTTCTTTCTGCCCTTTCCATGAATGCACTGCCCATTAGACCTCTTCCACAAAAGACACTTAAGTACATTTTTCACAAAGGATGAATCCATAATCCTATGCAATATTAACTACACCACTCAGCAGACATGGCGAGATTTATTTCCACCTTCAGCCACACTGAATGAATCCCCACTTGATGCAAACGGCAGATGATTAACAGGCCCATGGAGGAACTGCTCATTAACCCCTGTTTTTGAAGGGATCTCTACTAACTTATGCCTTTAATTAACCTATTCACTTGCAGACACCATGCAATGATCCCATTATCCATGTTCATAGCAGCCAAGGCCTGTTCTCGTGTTTCTCTCGAATGTCTTATCTGGCCATATCATGAAAGGTGAAATATACTTACTGAAAACAGAAGCAGGGCTGATAACAAAACAAATCAGCTCCAAGAAATAAAACCAGCCCAGTGAGCGATGATTACTCCTCATCAGCTCTGTGTCAATGAAAAACAGTCAGACCTTGGCAAGATATATTTCATGGGTCAAACGATGAGGAGCATAGGGATGCGAGCCAGGAACTCCTGAGCTTGAACCAAGTCTCAATGAGTTGGAAAAAAAATGTTGAAATATACATTTATAAAGAAACCAGAAGCATTTCTCTTGGGTATTGTTGGAAACAATATAAATAGTAAGGAATGTAAGCTTTTTCTATATGCAGTAACAGCAGCAAGAATACTATTGGCCCAAAAATGGAAGCAAGAAGAATTACCAATGATGGACGAATGGAGGATGAAATTAATGGACTATGCGGAACTTGACAAACTAACGGGAAGGATCCGAAACCGGTGGGACCAGAAGTTTACTGAGGACTGGAGTAAATTTACGGATTATTTGAAAAGTATTTGTGATGACCAGACGACGTTTGTAGGTTTGCAAGAAGTTCTGTGAGGAATAATATTAGAAATATTGCAAAAATGGAGAAGGAGACGTGATATGTTAAGAATGTAAAGGCAATATTAAGTTAGGAAATACGTAAGAAGTGATTAAGATGGAGGATTATCAGAGGTGCTGATGGAAGTCCAATAAGAATGTGCTTGTGATAAATTGTGTGGTATGCTTTATAATTTTGTATGTTAAAAACCAATAAAAATATATTTTTTTAAAAAAGAGTCTCAGCTTCTGAGAGCAGGACCTTGCTGGCTTGATCGCAAGAGCTACTACCTTGGACAGCATATGCTCAAGTCTCAGAGTCCACTGTATATGCAGAAGGAGATGGAAGTACAAAACACAGTTTAACACTCAGACTAGGGGCCAATCTGAAGCCTCTGGATTGGCAAGGCTTTGAATAAATACTAAGAGCCAAAATAGGAGCACTTTGAGCAGCAGCTTCCAGCCTCTCCAGTTTCACCCCTCCAAAGTCTAGATTTTGGTGCTATTCATTTTATTGTCCATTTCATTTCTATACCGCTTTTTGTTCTTTTAAGAAATAAAAATATCAAAGCAGTTTACAACCGGCATTCAAACATCAAGTAAAACAACCCTGAATAAAACATGATCGAAGAAAGTAAAATATTAAGCATACATTCAAAGCAGCATAATTAACAGGAAAGTAAAATATTATCATAAAGATTTCAAAATAAAACATTACAAAGGAGGTCAACTACATTTAACAGAGCAAAGGCAACCCCCCAAAAAATTATCTTGAATGTTTCAAAAGAAAGCATTACTAAAGGAAGTCAAACAGAAAATGCACATTTTAAACAGCATAATTAACAAGGGAATTAAATGTTTTCATAAGCGTAGAACGTATCTGCTGCCAATGATGGGTCATAGCAGGTCGTGGCTGTGGAAGCTCAGACTCAATAATCTGGGTCTGCACTAAGAAACAGCCATCTGTAGCTGGGCAAAATATAGCTCTGGGATTCAGAAACATGTGAAGATGCACCATTTCATTGGAAAGGGACTCTGAATTTCCCATCAGGACCCAATTTGGGCAGCCTATTATGACCACAACATCAGAGTGTGATGAACAGTCAACTAGGTGGTGATCACACACAAATAAAATAATGCTTTATCAATGATGCCTTATCAATAATGCTATGCCTTAAAAGATGGCAGAGAAACACGTTAAATAAATAGCTGGTTTGCTGAAGAGGTTTAAGAAGTGTCACTATACATAGCAAAGTGTTCCTTCCCTGTGACCTAAGATGTGCAACAATCAAAGAGTCATCGCACTCTCCTTTATACATTTCAAATGTATTCCCAGTGTTAACTATTAATCAGCCATAGGCACAATCGGCCCTCCAGATGTTTTGGGACTACAACTCCCATCATCCCTAGCTAACGGGATCAGTGGTTAGGGATGATGGGAGTTGTAGTCCCAAAACATCTAGAGGGCCGAATTTGCCTATGCCTGCTATTAATTATGGAACCCCACATATTCTATGGAAAGAACTTTGGTATCTTGAAAAATCATGCCACACTTGCTTCTCCAAATATTAAAGACAATTTAAAGACAATTTATTTAGGCTCTACAGTTGGGTCCACTAACATATCAGACCCGCTTGTGATTTCTGAAATACTTAATAGTCTCTGGATTGTCACCTGTAGGAGAATCCTTATGAATGGGAGATCCAACAGGTCATGTTAGCCACTTCTTGAGAGCCATTGCGAGAGATACTTTAATTATGATGCAAGTGACCTGCTCTTCTTAAGTCACAGAAACTTGCAGAGGATTGTGGCCATCATTTGCATTCCTGGAAATCTAAGATTTGTAGAATAGATAAAAACTAATCAGAATGTCTCAGTTTATATATTTTTCCTTAAAAAGGGAGGAAAAATCCTATCTGAGAACAGAAAAATGTGCACTGGTTCATATGCAGAGAATAATTTCGGAGAACTGAAATTTCTATGGATGATAAAAACAAGCAAGACGGATTACATGTGTGTAGGAAAAGAGCTCTCTTTACATCTCTCATTATTCACTATACAATCTCACCTACATTCAATCCATCTCATTTATTACCTAATTTTCCTCCAGATTTGTAACCAAAACTATCCAATCATTTATTTGCATCAGACAAGCCACTAAACAAAACAATCACCAAAGCGAAATAAAAGATAATAAAAATCAGAACTATGTGGAGTCCTGAGTGGCAAACAAATCATTTAAACTGGATTCCCACACTCACCTCAAACTAGAAGGACAGAAAGTGGCCTTCTTGTAAGTCAGAACATGGCTCCATCTAGCTCAGTATTGTCTATATTGGCCAGAAGTGGATCTCCAGGGTTTCGGACAAGGGTCTTTCCCAGCCCCACTGTCTGGAGTTGCCAGGGTTTAATCCTCGGACTTTCTGAATGGTCCCATGGCCTGGTGAATGCTATGTTTGCACACCAATGCTGCATTCATGGGGGGAGGGGGGCAGGAACACAGCATATAATAACAAGGTTTATCGTACATCTGGCATCAGGTTTAAATCAGGGTTGAAGCAACGTAGCTGTAGCACTTTGAACACTGAAAACAGTTGCAGAAATACCTTTTAATTACTCCCACAAACATCAACATAATGCTAGTTATGTTGCTTCAGAACAGGAACGAAAGTTTTAAATACAGCAGGCAAACCTTGGAGCCGTAAGAGGGTTTGCTCAGGTGAGAGACAAATTTTCGTGCTCCTCATCCATCCCACTAAAGTCACCCTCAGCCCCAAGACAAACAAGAGAGACTGAAAGACATATATAGTGGCGGAAGCAGGACAGAATCTCTCTACAGTCTCCTAAACAGAGGAACAGCACAAAATAAAAACCGGCATCAAATAACCTTAATAAGAGCAGACTCTTTTCCACAAAAAGAGCAGTTACACTTTGAGAGCCAGCTTCCAACCTCTAGGCTTCGACTTTGGTGTAACCAGTCACCCAAAATCCTGATCAATTATAGACACACAGTTTCAGTGTTAACAGGCCTCCTGGTTAACTCTGAATTCCCCATGAGAGCACAATTTGTGCAGTCTGGTATGACCGCAAAATCAGAGATAAACAGCCAATTAAGTGCTAATTAAACATAAAGAAAGCAATGCTTCCTTCACTAAAATCCCATTGATACAGCACTTTCTAGGGGTGCCGGGGAGCAAAGATGCCAGTTCTGCACACTTTGACAGTTACAGAAGGAGGATGGGTGATGTGGCCAGAGGGTCAAAAGTCTTGTCCCATCAAAACCCGCCAAACTGCAAGGAAATACGAAGAAAATCTCTTGGCATACATTTTTAAATTGGAAGGCTTTCCAATGCAAAGAGCTCGAAACTTGCAGACAGTGACAGATGACTAAAATAATCTGAGTGACTAAAACTTGCAAAGAATTATAAAGTGATGGCAGATTCTGTAGGAGAAAAGTTACAATCTAAAGAGACCAACACAAATGAGGATGAACCGGGAACATGAAGAGGAATAATTATTCTGTTAATCTATAGACCCAATCAGGGGAAGTACACATCATGTCAAATCCTGGCTAATGCACTAAACACTCGCTGGATCCCGTAATCAAGGTTCACATTTGCTCAGAACCAACCCGGTAGAACAGAGAGTGAAGTTTAACCAGCAAATCCACAGACTCAAGATTGTAACTTAAATGAGTCACTCGGATTATTAGCCTACAAAGTTTAATGGTATGATTAAATGGTATTAAAGGGTATTATGAAAGATTATGGGAAATAAAACATGACAAAGCAAGTTAAAGCAACTTACATATGGGGAAGGTTAAAGCTACTGGATTGGACTGGATATAATGTGCATAGATTAATAATGCAATGAAATAAGAAATAGCATTGACAAAGCAATCAGGGTAAATAACATAATCCCCTCCTAACTCTTTCTAGTTATGAAGAAATCCTTAGTTCCCTGGCATATTAGATCAATAACAATCATAGCTACCAATCTAAAGCAGTAGGCTATTGCTTTGTAGTCTTCAGCTGGGCGAAGCACATGAAGGAAAAAATGCAGATAGTAGATGGCAAGAAAACCATACAACCCCCATTAGATGAAGAAGTAGTTCTTTAAAAAGACTGAATACTCCTTTTATACTGATCAGCAACAGGATCAGGGGGCTGGACGTAGGTCTCTTTGACATGCTCTATCATAGTTATGCCACTCCAACATGCTATGGTGCCATCTTTGTTTTGCCTTCCATGGTGAACCTCAAAATGTGAATTTTGAGTAATTTGAAGCTGATATGCTGAGACAAGGAGGCTCCCCGCCCTGCTCCCCAAAGACACCGAAGGCTAGCAAAATTTACACAGTTGAGAAAGATTATTGAAGTAGGGGTAGCGCTGTTTATTTATTTGCTTATTATTAAATTTATATCCCTCCCTGTTTCCCAAAGGAATCCTGGCCAAAGATAGAGGCAGAAAAGCTGCTTTGAACTGCATAATGGTTGTCTGCACAGATATATGAGGGGGGGGGGGTTTGGAGGGAGAGCAACATGAGAAAACTGCAAAGGACAAAGCCCTCTAGATCCATACAGTGAGGTGAAGAAAGAGGAGGAGGTGACAGTGATGATGACAGATTGCATTTTGCTATTGCATTTTGTCTGGAGTTCTAAAAAAATAATTTGCCAGACTTGGTGCTTGATCTTTTAGAGACTATTTTCAGGCATTTGGCCCAGTCTGGGAGTCTGCCAAATGCCATATGTTCATCCTGCAACATGGAGGGATTTTTGTACAACACAGAGTTTGACTTTTCATGTGTTTCACTTGCCTCGGATTCCTCCAGCTCCTGCAGCAAGAGAAAACTTGCATAATGAATGTTTCAAAACAGGCGCGCTCAAATTGAGATGCAAACAAAGTGAAAAGAGCAGAGAAGCTTGTTTCAGCTCATGTGAACTTTCAATTGCCTGGAGTCAGTGGAGGCCAGAGTCAAAGTTCAGAATCAGAACCTACGGATCTTTCAGATATCAATGCTCATTAAAGAAATTTGAGTTGCAATTTTGTTTTCAGTGGTGCATTCTGTGCTGGGAGGGAATGGTCTAAACAAAATAAAGGGCTTCCCCTAGAGTTACTATGACCCTATGCAAGTTTCTTATGAAGCAAGTCTTCTGGGTTCAATGGTGGCTAACTCTGAAGAGGGCATATGACCACAATGATATTGATAAAAGTTTCAATGTTGTGATGAAGTGTAATCGAATATCAATGTTTCCTGCTATTCCTCAATTGTATTCAATGATATTTTCTCAGTTTTCCCACATAAGCTTAAAAATGAGGGGTTTCTGAATGATAACGTGGAGGTCTACCTTTGGTTTCTGTGATCTTGCTTATATACCACACTAACCATGGCTTGGTGCAAATGTGCAGGCTCTGAAAGAAGAGAAGAGCAAAGCCACTCTGCTCCACCCTAGACCTGCGGCTGCTGCACTGAGCCATGACTTGGCATCTCATGCAAACCCAGGCTGGTGGTTAGCTCCATGCAGACTAACCACAACCTGCAGCCAAAGTTTGTCCTGTGGTATTGTGGTTTGTCCAGAAGAGCTAAACAGCATCTGAGACTAACCACATCTCTAAGCCAAACAATGGCTTGGCAGAGCCATGACGGGGGAGAAGAAGTAGCTGCAATCTCTGCTCTGGGAGCCTGTGCATTCCCTCTAAGTCGTGCCTCAGTGTGATGTGTAGACCAGACATATATAAATGATAGTTTGGGTGCACCTCAGCTTGCGGAAGGGAAGTTTGCTTGGGCTGAGGATGATAGAGTGAGGGACATCCACATTCCTAGACTATTCCTGTGCCTTTAACCCATCCTCTTATTTCTCTATCTCCTGGTTGTTTAGACTAATACCCTTAGGCAGTGATTTTTTTTTTTCTTAAAAAATGTTTAGGGGCACTCTCATTTTAGGGATGCGGGTGGTGCTGTGGGTTGAACCACAGAGCCTAGGACTTGCCAATCAGAATCTGGTCGACGGTTCGAATCCCCGCGACGGGGTGAGCTCCCATTGCTCGGTCCCAGCTCCTGCCAACCTAGAAGTTCGAAAGCACGTCAAAGTGCAAGCAGATAAATAGGTACTGCTCCAGCAGGAAGGTAAACAGCGTTTCCGTGCAATGCTCTGGTTTGCCAGAAGCGGCTTAGTCATGCTGGCCACATGACCCGGAAGCTGTATGCTGGCTCCCTCGGCCAGTAAAGCAAGATGAGCGCCGCAACCCCAGTCACTCATAACTGGACCTAATGGTCAAGGGTCCCTTTACCTTTACTCTCATTTTGACTTAAGAAAATCACCATTTTATAGTTCAAATCAGGAAAAATAAATACAGTAAATGGACAAAAACACAAAGATTCACAAAATGTTTAGGGGTATGTGTACCCCTGCACACCCCCCCCCCCAGAAAAAGCACTGCTCTTGGGTTGCATCCTATTTACAACTTCTTCCTCCACGTCACACTTCTCCCTTAGACCTCAAGATGAGAGGACTATCTTCAGCTATCCTCTGACAGAATGAAGGAGCAAGTGTGGCAGTCTTTTTCTTCTCCAAGCTAGTTAATTAAACTAGAACTAGATTTTTTCTATCCAAGTTATAGGTTTCCTACAATAAACAACTTTTTTATTTTCTAACCTACAATCATCTCTCTGTGTGTGATTAGAACAGGTAAAGTCTACTGTCTAACCAGGATCCACTAGAGACAAATGCTGTTCACTCTACATATGAAAGGGTTTCAACAGGTATTTGGACCCTGTTATCTCTGGGACGTGGGTGGCGCTGTGGGTTAAACCACAGAGCCTAGGACTTGCTGATCAGATGGTCGGCGGTTTGAATCCCCATGACAGGGTGAGTTCCCGTTGCTCGGTCCCAGCTCCTGCCAACCTAGCAGTTCAAAAGCACGTCAAAGTGCAAGTAGATAAATAGGCACTGCTCCAGCGGGAAGGTAAACGGTGTTTCCGTGCGCTGCTCTGGTTCTCCAGAAGCGGCTTAGTCATGCTGGCCACATGACCCGGAAGCTGTACGCCAACTCCCTTGGCCAATAAAGCGAGATGAGCGCCGCAACCCCAGAGTCAGTGACGACTGAACCTCTATCTAGATAAGGAACTATTATTTTTGTTTGATGTTTACTACAATGTTGACAGCTTGTAATGCCACCCCCCACTCTTCCATCCTCATTCTTCCAACTGCCAAAAACAGAATAAGGGTGGAAGAACCACGCTTCAGAAATTATTTTTTTATATAAAGAAAATCTCATTTTCACTTTTGAGAAAAGCAGAGAGGATATTTATGATTAGGGAGGGATTAACACTTGTAGTTTAGCTGAAATTATATGATTTTTAAGAGTTTGACTGCAGCTAAGCTTAGAGAGCACAGACCAACATAAAGGATTCCCCCCCCCCCCGATATGAACACAAATGCCATTTTTCAAAGGGCTAAGTCAGGTCTTCATCTCACTGCCACACCTAGGGACAGGTTTTATAATTGTTCAGACCAGAGAATAAGCCTGCCCTGGAAGTTTTTGTAGGCCTGAGGCATAACACACACTCTGGTCTAATGTGGCTTCCCTAACAGCCCTTTGCAGATGTTCCTCCTCTGGACTGAGCTGACTGGTGGTGCACGGAATAAACCACAGCTCAAAAACTCTCAGATCAAAAGACTCATTATGAGCTTGCACCCCAATTTGGAACAGCTTTGCACCGTAACATCTTGGCAAGGAAATACAAAATCACAGCCTCCCTCCTCAAAGTGCATTTTGATGTGCAAGCATATGAATTCTGTAGAGCTGCTCTGAGAGCACAAGCACAGGGACTCTTCATTGCCCTTGCCAGGCACTTGAAGGTGACTCAGGCCCCAGTTCTGGGGCATCAGTAGTCTAAGTTCCTTTGTTGCAGCTGTTCCTTTGTTGAAAAGAGGCATCCCAATATAATGCAAAATACCACCAGGCTGTGGCTTTTTCCAGGCATGGAAGGGGATGAAAATGGGGTCTAAGCCTCCACAGGTCTCTTCTTTTTTTCTTTTTTTTAAATAATATTTATTCAAATTTTCAAAAATACAAAAAGAAAAAAAATCCACATCAAAATTACATAATAATTTATTTCTCTTTTATTTCTGTCTGTCCAAATATAATCCGTTTTCTTTAAAGATTTCTGTCCTGACGTCCCGTCCCCAGGTTTGGGGCAATCGAAATTTATGTTCCTCTATTCGTTCTCTGCAGGATTAAACAGTCATAGTTCTCCCCCCCCCCTTCCTCCTGCTGTCAAGGGGGTTTTGATGATCGTAGGTGCAGAAAATTTCAATCTTAAAGTCAAATTCCAGGCTATTTAGCATGTGCAATCTTTGCTTCAGTCTGTTTACAAAAAGCGGAAGGCGGACTTCCTGTTTAGACCTTCCCACTTCGTTACCTAATTCAGAAATTTTTTTCTTAGCCAAATCTTCCGTTTTTACTCACGGGTACTTGTTTAGAGTCCAAATGTCATCAGAAAAAAGTCAGCGCTCTCCGACGATGGCTGTGCAGCTTCCCTCCGTGAAAGTAGCAGTCGGTTCGATTGCACCGCGCTGCTCACCCCACTTCACTCCGGAGCCCTGAAAAGGGGTTTCCCGGCGAGTAGGGGAGGTGCTCTTGGTGCTCTGCTGAACCCCACGTCCCCAGGCTTCTCCGCCTGGGGTTTCTAGCGGGTCCCCACCTTCGCCGCAGTGGGAAGACCCAGTTTCCACGGAGCCCGTTCCTCCAGTCGGAGGAACTCCACCATTCGCCGATGGCGCTAACCCGGAAACCTCACAGGTCTCTTCTAAGAGTGCCCAGGACGACCTCAACTGCCTGACGCCAACCCACCTTATTCTGCCATTCACTGTATCTTGTAGCAGCAACATTGGACAGAGTTTGATAGACAGCTCTGCTCATTCCACTGTGCCTGTATTAGTGCAAGTAAGACACTGGGAAGCAAGTCACAAAACAAAGCAAACTGCAGCAAAGAAGAGCAAGAGCAAGCTTTGCACATCGGTGTGCACTGTATTTTACCCAGAAATTGCTTCCCACAAACTCAGGAGTTGGTTTTAAAGTGGGTGAGAGATGAAGGTGCATCAATAAAACTGCTAGCACATTTGCAAAGCTGAGCAGGGTCCAGTTTGGTTGCAAATTGAATGGGGGACAGTATGTTGAGATTCCTGCATTGATTCTACGATGCCGGCTCTTCTCAAAAGAGGCTTTTTTCAGGGTTTTTTTGAAGTATTATAAAAATCTGCAAAACCTGTGCACATCACCTATGGCCACCCGCCCTGCCTCAATTATCCATATCTATTCTTAGTCCACACAGAAGCTGCAGCAGCTTGCCAATGACTCCAATGGTTACTTGCTTCTTCTCTGGGCTAATCACCCCCCTCCAAATACCTACAGGCTGGGTGCAACTGAGTAAGGCAAGCCTAAATCAACAGAGATTGAGTGCATAACGGTGTTAAATTAAGCAGTGTGCTATTGGAGGATGGGTGCCGGAGCCAACGACTGGTTCCAGCAGCTTGGAAGCCTTGCCCTGCCTGACTAAATTAAGATCTGGGCAAACTAATGGCTTGCATATTAAGAGTGCACAAAGGATCAGTTATACATGACAGCAAACACAGTTCTTATCCCAAGACTTGCTTGCAGAAACATTTTTATTCCAAGCCGTCCTGTGCCCAGCACGCACCAGGTTCTTAATATTCAGCTTTACTAGGAAATACATTGGGAGGATCACTCTGCCTCTCTACTCTCCAGAGTCCCAGTTTAATGGAAACTGAAAACCTGAAACATACAAGGAGATTAATTTTCTTCTGACATATGGGAGCAGCCAAAGCTTGTCACTTAAGCTGCAGCTTGCTATCAGTTCCCTTATGATATTTCAATGTGCCATAAGATTGTCTGTGAGAGTATTAAGGATACCCATAAGATACACAATTAGAGGTAAATGGTAGTAAATAGCATCATTCAGAATTTGAGATGGCCTGCCAGTTTGACGGAGCAAACACCAGACTGCACTGTCTGTCTCTGTCTTATTGTACAGTGTTTGCAAATCGTATCTTCCCTGCTAGGCATCTTGTAGTAGTGGACCCTAAGAAAGATAATAATAATAATAATAATTTATTATTTGTACCCCGCCCATCTGGCTGGGTTTCCCCAGCCACTCTGGGCGGCTTCCATAGAAACCAAAAATACACTAAAATATCACAGATTAAAAACTTCCCTGAACAGGGCTGCCTTAAGATGTCTTCTGAATGTCAGGTAGTTATTTATCGCTTTGACATCTGATGGGAGGGCGTTCCACAGGGCAGGCGCCACTACTGAGAAGGCCCTCTGCCTGGTTCCCTGTAGCTTTGCTTCTCGCAATGAGGGAACCGCCAGAAGGCCCTCGGCGCTGGATCTCAGCGTCCGGGCAGAACGATGGGGGTGGAGACGCTCCTTCAGGTATACTGGACCAAGGCCATTTAGGGCTTTAAAGGTCAACACCAGCACTTTGAATTGTGCTCGGAAACGTACTGGGAGCCAATGTAGGTCTTTCAAGACTGGTGTTATGTGGTCTTGGCGGCCGCCCCCAGTCACCAGTCTAGCTGCCGCATTCTGGATTAGATGTAGTTTCCGAGTCACCTTCAAAGGTAGCCCCACGTAGAGCGCATTGCAGTAGTCCAAGCGGGAGATAACTAGAGCATGCACCACTCTGGCGAGACAGTCCGCGGGCAGGTAGGATCTCATCCTGCGTACCAGGTGGAGTTGGTAGACAGCTGCCCTGGATACAGAATTGACCTGCGCCTCCATGGACAGCTGTGAGTCCAAAATGACACCCAGGCTGCGCACCTGGTCCTTCAGGGGCACAGTTACCCTATTCAGGACCAGGGAGTCCTCCACAGCAGAAGTTGAAGCAGGGACTGGATACCACCTGCTGAGGATGCCCTAGCTCTGGAGCACGGAAGCAGAAGATTGGATTCAGTGGCCTACAAGGCCCCCATTCAACCAACTCTATGACTCAGTTTCTTGCATCGCAAGGCATGGTGTTAAAAGTCTGGGGTGTAATACTCCAAAACACATAAATACAGTTACCCTTAATCACAGCTTTAGCTATGGAGGGGACTAGCCAGGTTTTTTTGTCCCTTGGAGCTTCTTGCGGGGTGCCATTGAGGCTCCCAGCCTCTCGCTGTGTGTATGCACATGCTTGGGTGAGGTGCCAAACTGCACCTTTGACCTAGGTGAAATAAAGTAGAGTTTCGCCCCTGCCTAAATTATCCAGCAAACATCCTTTCTACCAGCTCCTTCCCAGAGGGTGTGTTCCCTAATCCTCTGAGGCCAATACAATGAGCTAAAATCTATGCTCCCTCTGCTGGATAGATGCAGCAGTATTTGCCTACGTCCCGTTGATGTAAATGGTTTGGGAATGAGCAGAGACATGACTTCTTCTTTGGCAATCATTTGTAGCTGAGTAAGATTGTCTTCCATGAACATGGTCTTAATGGTGTGTCCGTAAGTGACTCTGGAGGCCAGTTCTGGATCCACACGTCCTTCCACAGTGGGGACATAGGTTTTCGGGTGGGAACCTGACTAGTATACGTTCCATTACTCCTAGGAAATTTATTCTGTGTGTGCCTGATAAGGGGGAAGAATGGAAGGCACTGTGTAGTATATGCAGATGTATCAATTATGGGTGATCATAAATCAATCCATCTATGGACAGCTATTACAAACCACCACTTTACTATGCAAGGGAAGCAGCAGCCAGGGAGGGGAGAGGTTTTTTGCTTTTCTGCAACCAGCTCGCACTTCCACCTCTCTCTGCCACCTTGCTGTGTTCGGGACTGTGACCTTGCCTATTAAGCTGGTTTTAATTACAACAGCTGAAAGAGCATGATCCCACCTTCCTCTAGAGCCAAGACTTGCATCCAACATCTGTGAGAGACACAGGTCTTATCAAGGAGTCAGAAGGGATGCCAGGTTTCCTTTCTGGCAGAGCTCTTGGCTTTAACGGCTTGCATGTCAGGCAAAAGATAAACAAGCCTCACATTTTGCACATCCCTGCACCACCACAATGGGGAAGAGGCACCTGTTGAATTTCCAGTCACCGTGCAGCTGTTAAAGGCACAGGTGTCCTGCCAGCAAGAGAATGGCAAACCTAGTGGCTAGGAAAGGAGAGCAGAATAGAACTCAAGGGTGGTAGGAATTTTAAAGTGAGAATTTGTCCCTTTACAGTGGTACCTCGGGTTACAGACGCTTCAGGTTACAGACTCCACTAACCCAGAAATATTACCTCAGGTTAAGAACTTTGCTTCAGGATGAGAACAGAAATCGTGCTCTGGCGGCGCGGCAGCAGCAGGGGGCCCCATGAGCTAAAGTGGTGCTTCGGGTTAAGAACAGTTTCAGGTTAAGAACGGACCTCCGGAACGAATTAAGTTCTTAACCCGAGGTACCACTGTACTTCCTAAAATCATACAACAGAGGTGTGGAGCCTCTTTCCATCCAGGGGCCACATTCTCTCATGTGGAACCATCCAGGGGCCACATGCCATAGGCAGAAATGGGTGCATCAATGGATATGACTCTTACCCTTCGACAGCAGACCACACACTCTTCATGTTTCTATGCACATACCTACGTCTGCATCCAGGACACAATCCAGCCAGCGTTCGAAATAAGCCAGGCGCCAGGCGTGTTTTGCACCTGGCTATTGACCACTTGTGACCAAGAGAAGATACCTGGGCGCCAGGATGGCGTCTGACATCTCCACCATCTGGAGGTGCATGCCTGGGGATCATTGGATCAGCACTGTTTCCACACACTAGTACCCCATCCTGTAGAATTCTATCCGTTCTCTTTTATCAACACAATCAGGATGGATTTCAGGAACCAAATTGCTTTTTCTGTGGAGCCTGAGCAGGAGCAGTCGCCATTAAGGAAAAGGGGTTGGAATAGGCCAGATGTTTAACTGAGAATCAATCACAGTCAGTCCATCGTTTGAAAAACAAGACTTTAGAGCCATCTTGCCCCAAAATGGCAACTAGACATGGAGATAGAGACAGCTGCATTTGGCCCCTGAGGTTCCACATCCCTAGAATATCATGTTGTATCTCTGTATCCAGAGGGAATAGAGAACAGGGACATTTAAAAACAACAACACTTCTTCACATTTTCCTACAGAGCTTGAACTACTGCACTGACCTTTCCCCATCCTGGTCCTCTGCAGAGCACTTGGATAATTGAGGAAAAACTTGTGGATGTCTTCAATGGAAGAAATGCACCCTCTCTTTGAATGGGCCCCAAGAACACTGTCCAGGCTTCAGCCACGAATGGTACGGCCCCACCACGAATGGTACGGAAATCGACATCGGAGCAATTCAAACACAGGGCAGAGAAGGGCACTGTGTGCTGTTGCTCAGTAGCACTGAATGTAAATGAGGCTTGTGGCACATCGCAGGATAAGCTGCAGCCCTGGCAGCTTCCAGCACTCAAACTGGCACAACAGGAATTAAAACCCTAATCACAGTTCCCTCGTGGCCAGCTAAATGAGAGAGATGTGGCCTTTGGCTTTTGCCATTTAGGACTTAATGCCTCTTGTACCTGTCATGCTGGGGACTTTGTCCTCCATGCCCAAGTTTCCAAACACCACTTTTTTCATTTTGTTCTTATTAAGCCTTAAAATGTTCTGTGCCCCTTTTAAAGACTGGTGGGGTCGAGCTTGTATTATGTCACAACACGCCCTCCACGCAAATAAGAAAGGGCCTTCGAGAGTGAGTACAATTTTACTCCTAGATTAGCGGCAATGCCATGACTGAAACATGACAGATGTCAAAACAGAACCGATTCCCTCATTAATGCAGAGTCAAAAACCATACAGAGTATGTTGTCTCGAATAACAATCCAATGTAGTGATATATCTGTGCCATTACTTGTCAGACTGCAGATGGCTGCACATAATGTTGAACAAGGATAAAATATGTTTCGTTTTCGTTTCTGAATTCCGCTCGCTGTAATTGCAGAAGGTTTATCTATTCCACTGATTACTTCGAAATAAAGCAACATGACCGCTGCTCTTCAGAAGAGTTGGTACAGCAATATATGCAGGCTTACGTTCAGAAAGTCTATTGGGAGTAAAAACTAAACGATGGAAACAAATCAAGTTGCCTGTATAAGATTCCTCTTCCCTTTCATGCTCTATGGCAGAGATGGCCAACATGGCCCTCTCTAGAAATTGCTGGACTACACATCCCATTAGTCCAAGCTGGCAGGGCCAGTGATGCCATGTTGGGAGTGGCAGTCCAGCTGCATTTGAAGAGCACCATGCTAGCTACCCTTGATGTATGGATTGCAGCCAGCTGATTTCTACTCAGCATAGACCCACTGAAACTAATGGACCTCAATTTAGTTGTATCCATCAGGTTTAATGGGTCTACTTGGAGGATGACTCTTGCTGGATACAATTCCATGTCTATAAAACTAAAAATGCGAATTATACTGGAAGACTATGCACCCAATTTGATGCTTTGCAGTATCACCTTTCTTCTGCTCTGGGAGGCAAGTCCCATGCCCTGTGCCAGGGAACCAGCCTCAATCAAATTCTAGTATTGGAGAAAATGCAAATGGCTTTTGTTCTTGGATCAATAAGAAACCCAACAAAGTGTGCTGTGGAAAGTTAAGGTCTCCCATCGACCCTGCGACCCAGTCCTAAGGGCCACCCAAGTAGGGCCTTTTCAGCTCTGGCCTTGGCCTGGTAGAACGCCCTACCACAGGAGATCAGGGCCTTGCGGGATTTGACATCTTTCCACAGGGCCTGCAAGATGGAGCTGTTCTGCCTGGCCCTTGGGTTGGACTCAAGTCCCCATTTATAACATTTATTTATTTATTTATTTATTTATTTATTTATGGAACCCCTTATATGGGATCTTGTATATAAACTTCCCCTCGGCTCTTTTTGCTGGCCCATGTAGGACCAGCATGGATAGTTGGCCCCGGTGAATATCTGACATTTTCTCCCCTTATGGCTTTGATCTATGGACTACCACTAAAACGAGGCTGCATTTTAAGCTGCATTTTAAACTGTATTCTAATTTATATTTCAATCCTTTGTTTGTTTGTTTAATGTTTTTAACTGTATTTATATTCGGTGTTAGCTGCCCTGAGCCCGGTCTTGGCCGGGGAGGGCAGGGTATAAATAAATTAAATTAAACTACAGTCTGTTTCTCCTCTGCTCAGCCCTTTTGGCAGCCCTTCTCACTTCCCTGCCTGCTTATCCCTACAGCTACAGCAAGGAGTAGGTTTGCCTTATTATTTCTATAAGGATAGTTTGATGAGTAAAGAATAATGCCTTCCTCAAAAGCATCAAATGCTTCCAGGAAGGGTACTTAACTCTCTCTCCACCTGATTCTCTGTTCTGAAGTTGCTCCTGTTACTCATACCACCCTTCTGGCAACCATAAGCTGTGAACCACTGCAGAACAAAGCTACTATCTCTAGTCATTTCAATATTTTTTAAATTAATATTTATTCAAAGTTTAAGGATACAAAAAGAGACGAAAAGAAAAATACAAAATACAAAAAAAATTGCACCAACAACAGAAAAGAAAATACATTCACTTGAAGAAAAAAAGAAAAAAGAGCAAATTAAACCTTTGCATAACTTACTTCCTTTACTTATTTCCTTGACCTCCTCACACCTCCCATTTTTGTATTCTAGTTCAAATCGTTATTTCTGCAAATCCTTCCAACCTTATTTTCATTTAAATAATTTAGTTTATTTTAAAAACCACTTTTACTTTATCCAATCTTAACTCTCATCCAAACCTATATATCAATACTTATTCTTAAGACGTTTCTCTAAGGTCGACAAAGATTCCCTTCCACGAATTTCCCAACTCTCATACAAAACAAAAAAGCAAATTATATTATATACCCTTTGAGTTCCCAATTTCCATTCCACCCCCAATTCTTAGCCATTACTATAGGTTTAACTTTCATGGATTTGTCCAACACAAACTGCTCTAATGATGAGTGTTGCCCTGTTTAAATATAATAGGGTACAGAAAATGACAGTTCTGTGGTACGCAGGAAAAGTAAAAAGTGCAATGAGGGGGACAAACAAGGAACACAAAGTCAGGGACATGTGGAACCAGAATTGGCCTCCATAGTCACTTAACGGAATCACTGTTTAGACCGTGTTCATGGAAGACAATCTTACTTGGCTACGAGTGATTGCCAAAGAAGAAGAAGAAAGTCAGCATTACTATAGTAATGCAAAGTTTGTTTTTATTATCCTACAATGAAAATTAGAACTGGATTCCACTACCTAAAGCCAATAACAGCATAAAAATGTAAACTAAACATCATATGGAAAACCCAGCAAAACATCTACCTATAATCAGCGCTCAACAACAACAACAACACACTGTGTAGCATCAGTGTGCAATTGATGGATCATAAGCCAAAAGAAAGTGGGTCTCCAAGAGCGCTGCCATTGTTGTTTCCCCCCAGAGAGAGCCGGGTGAGAGAAAGAGGGAGAAAGAAGGAATGCAAGTCGTGGAGAAATACTTGCCAAATGTGGTAAAAGCAATCAGAATTGGGCTCCGTGTTCCAGCAGATGGGGTTCAAAGAAGTGCCATGGGTAAGTTTGTAGACTACTGACCTACGTTATTACCAGCAGTGCAGCTAGCTAATCCACGCCTTTGCCCAATCAACCTCCACAAGGGCCATCATCTCCACCACCAACTAATTCTTCTCTGGAATTTGAACGGGCACGAACACTTCTAGTTAATTCTTTTCTCTTTTACCTTACCCCCACTCAGTACTCAAGCTTAAAATGGGGATTTATCGCAAAGCCTGTGACTGACAGAAAAGCCTTCCACTTCAAACATAGCTCCATTTACTTAGAAGCCAGGACTTTTTATTTCAGCAAGGCTTCCCTCCATGGAAGAATGATCAGAATTGCAGCCTTCAGGTGACAGTGCAGATACACAACATGACTGAAACTTACATATAAAACTATACTTAATTCTTGATAGCTTTACATCAGACACTGTACAATTGGTTCCCACTCTGTGATTGTTCCTGGAACTGAAGCTATATTAGTCTAGTGATTGAATTATAATGGAAGACTATGTCTGAAATAATATTATAGTCAGTTTTAGAATTCATGCTCCTTCTACAATTTTCTGCAGAGAACAGTTACTGCTAAGAATTTAATTTTTTTATTTATTTTAGTACCTGGCTAGGCTCTCCACAGCATGTAAAAATGTGGGTGTACTGGCAACAAACTATTCAAGTTATTTTACTGACTGCATTTTATTGCAGCACACACGACTGGAGCATCTATTCTTTCCCACCATACTGTGCATAGTTATATCCCAATTTGACTACAGTCCCAAATATTATATACCAAATGAACATCGCATCTATTGTTAACCGGCTGGGCAGAATGGGTTGCATAACAGCAGCTTTACAATGCCGCCATAAAAGACGGATATGTTGGTATATTAGAGTAACAATAATTCATGCATTTATGCAAAGAATAGGAAGTTCAGTTTTTAAGGAACAAAAGAGAGATGTATAATGCATATCAGTGCTACTATTTTATGTTAAGCCTGTTTAAAAATGATGATGTTGCCACTGTAATATGTGCCACCGAAATCACTTTCAAAGTTAGGTGTGTTGCTCTATCAGTTGTTAGAATTATGGGTTTCCTTGATAAAGGATCTGCACCATTAAAAGCTTTAAAAAGAAAAAGGCAACAGCAGTTTCCCCCATAACGGTTAACTCAACGCTAGGAAAAGCTGTACTATTGAATTTATCACACCACTATTAATGGCAGAGAACCCGTTGAGAGGGGGGAAAGGGTGGTAACTATGCTTACAGATGTTTCACACTACAGGAACACACCACCTCACCACATCTAAGAGGTACTTTAGTTAGGAAATAGGGAGTTTCAGTGGTTTGTATATTCCTTCTCCGTTCCACTTCCCCCTGTTCTTTCGGTAGTTTGATTTCACCCCTTTTAGCATTGGCCTGGTTGATGCCAACCAGCAAGGCCTTAAAAACGGGGAATCCAAGATTTGAGATGGGTTTCTAAGCCCTGGTTATAGGGCAAGGCTGCTTCAGGAGTTGCCCACCAAGGCCAAAGCGAGGGAGGGCAGCTGCAGCCCAGCACCAGCAGAGGAGGACAGGACAGAGGGGGGAGAAAGAACTGAGAGTGTTGGAGGGGGCCCTTTCCCCATCCTATGGACCCCCTGGGAAAATTGACATACCTGCTGTACCTGGAACTGGGTGTGAAGAGAGCAGCTAAATGGGACACAGCTGTGGGCAGCCTAAGGAAGTACAGTGGTGCCTCGCAAGACGGAACTAATTCGTTCGGCGAGTTTTTTCATCTTGCAATTTTTTCGTCTTGCCAAGCACGGACTTTGGAAAAGCTTCAAAAATCACCGAAGTCTTCAAAAACCTCAAAAAAAGGCTACCACACCGCGTGCTATGAGTTGCTCCTCGAAGTGAATGCACGGTTTTAAGAAAAAGGAAACAAACTTGCAAGACAAAGGAAACAAACTTGCAAGACATTTTCGTCTTGCGAAGCAAGCCCATAGGGAAATCCGTCTTGCGAAGCAACTCAAAAAACGAAAAACTCTTTCGTTTTGCGAGTTTTGCGTCTTGCGAGGCATTCGTCTTGCAAGGTACCACTGTATCATCCACCCTGGGCCTTCCCATAAAAAGCAAGTCTAGTGTGAGAGACTAGGGTGTTTCTAGAACTTTTCTTGTTGTGAGACTTTTGTGGGTGAGCTGAGCGTTTGTTTGGACCCCAGGAGGAAACCCAGAGGCAGAGGGAGAGGGTTTGCCAGAAGGAAAATGAATTAATATCGATTCATATATTAGTTACTTTGTATTAATATAACATTTTTAGATGCAACTATTTTGTTGTTGCTGCTGTTTCCTCCAGACCACACCTGGAATACTGTGTCCAGTTCTGGGCACCTCAATTTAAGAAGGATGTTGACAAGCAGGAGCGTGTGCAGAGGAAACTAACCAAGATGATCAAGGGTCTGGAAACCAAGCCTTACAAGGAACACTTGATGGAGCTGGGTATGATTAGCCTGGAAAAGAGAAGACTGATAATAATAATAAATTTTATTTATACCCCGCCCTCCCCGGCCAGAGCCGGGCTCAGGGCGGCTAACACCAGTGAAATTACAGTAAAAACGTAATAGGGAAAAAACCCAATTTAAAATACAGGTTAAAATGCAAATTAAAATGCAGCCTCATTTTAAAAGTAGCCGATAGATCAAAAGCATAAGGGGAGGGAAACATAAGGGTCAGACTGAGTCCAAACCAAAGGCCAGGCGGAACAGCTCTGTCTTGCAGGCCCTGCGGAAAGATGTCAAGTCCCGCAGGGCCCTAGTCTCTTGGGACAGAGCGTTCCACCAAGTCGGGGCCACTACTGAAAAGGCCCTGGCCCTAGTTGAGACCAATCTAACCACCTTAAGACTTGGGACCTCCAAAATGTTGTCATTTGTGGACCTTAAGGTCCTCCATGGGGCATACCAGGGGAGGCGGTCCCATAGGTACGTGGGTCCTAGGCCGCATAGGGCTTTAAAGGTCAAAACCAGCACCTTAAACCTGACCCTGTACTCCACCGGGAGCCAGTGCAGCTAGTATAGCGCTGGATGAATGTGATAGCCATCTCCAAATATATTAAGGGCTGTCACATGGAGGACGGAGCCTGCTTGTTTTCTCCTGCTCTAGAGGGTAGGACTCGAACCAACGGCTTCAAGTTACAAGAAAGGAGATTCTGACAGTAAGAGCTATTCGGCAGTAGAATAGCTGGACTCTCCTTCCTTGGAGATTTTTAAGCAGAGGTTGGATGGTCATCTGTCCTGCAGTTCTTGCATTGCAGAGGGTTAGACTAGATGACTCTTGGGTCCCTTCCAACTCTAAGATTCTCTGATTCTAAGTTATCTGTTGCTGCTTCTGTTTGCTGAACAACACTTAGAGATATTTTGAATACAGTCAGTCCTCATTTTGCATGGGGGTTCCCTTCCAGACCTCCTGGCCCATAACAGCCAAGTATGCATAAGCCCATTCTGCGCCTCCATGACATTTTGGAACTACTTCCAGATTCGGAGCACAACTGTGTGTCATTTAAATGCGTCTAAATCGGGAGTTGCCTGTATAGTAAAAAGTGTAGAAATCAATCAATCAATCAATCAATCAATCGTAGCTGGCACCAATATAGGAGTAATTCTGTGGTTAAAACAAACCACGAAAGAGAGTATCTAATTCCTGCTGGAGATGGAGCGAAGAAACCCAGAATGCACTTCCTAAATGGGAAGAGAATGTTATGGCTGCTACACCAGACCAGAAAAAACCATAAGAGCCCATGTGAGGTAATGATAGCAATATGATCACAATCATGAATATCCCTGTTGGATTCCAAGGGAGAAAGGTCAAGCAGCGGCCTCCACACCAGGTGGCAAACATGTGTTCTAGATTAACCACACATCCACATTAATGTACAGTGACTGTTCCCATTCTATATGCAAAAACCATTAATCTACTACGCTTATTTATAAATAAGTGAATAATTCATCTATCAAGAGCAAATTATAAAAAATCTAGCATCTAAAAGCAAATAAAAGTATTAATGAAATTCTTGTTGTGGAATATTGATGGATTCAAGATCCCCCTCTAGATTTATTCTTGTCAGGGAGATATCAGTGTAACATAAGAGGTAATTGAGCAATTGAGGCATTTACATTACTGGTTAAAATAAGAGTTGTTAGTTACCATTAGCAATTTCAAACCATTTAGTAGCTCATATATATGAGGTAACACTGATCTGGCATGGTAGAGAATTTGTTCAGCAGGTGAACCAAGACATAGGCTGGAAGAGGGGCCTACACACACCTGGCTCTAGATACATGCCACACAGGTTCAGTGCTGACATAGCATCCTTGATCAAATAATTATGGCTTGAGGACACTATGATGATGGTAATGATGATGATATTTATATCCCGCCTTTTCCCCAGTCTGAGCTTCCCTCCTTATGCTCAGACACTCCCCATCAACCCTCTTCCCCTCCTGTGTACAAATTCTCTCATTCCATCCTTTGCTGCAAAGAATAAAGGGGTCCCTCTGATACCCTGATCCTAAGTTGCTTATCTTTGTTGACAAACAACAAAACTACATTGTGGGAGTAACTGGCTCTCTTAAAAGAGGGAGTGCAATGCTGGTCTTCCGTTAAGGCCAGGGAGTATTACAGTTTGGGCACTACAATATTTACCTATGCCAGGGTACGGTGAGCCTGGTCTCTGGCTAATCCTCTCCAGGTTTCATCCTTGTGGCTGCATAAGTGCTGGGCATAGTTACCGGGCTGGCACCTATGCCCTTCATCTCTTCATGGCCCTGCCAGTAATGCATGGCTTGCCAGACAGCTAAGTGGGTAGATCTGTGCCAGCCCCATTTCGAAACATGAGGCACAGCGGCACAACACATGCAGCAATTACTTCTCACATTCTTTGGGGGTTTTTAGGCTACTGTCCCTGTATTCTCCTTTTCAAGGAGACTGGGGGCATGAAGGGATGGGCCATTGTGAGCCTAGGGCAGTTTTTTCAGCAGCACCAGTGCTGGGTGTTGTTGAAAGACAGAGCCACAAGCCATGTTGCTGCATTCTGCACTATTTCTTACTTCCATGTTTGACTACCTCCCAAATGTCAAAACACCTTCTCAAATGTGGCTTCAAGGCACCTGGATGCTGAGCTCACAGGATGGGGCCTCATCCTTCTTGGGCCTAGCATAAATCTGCTTGCGTCAAATAAGTCTCATCATGGAGGCATCAGAGGACACCTAGAACAGAAGGACCTTGCCATAGAAAAAAGCTCAGATTTTTAAAAAAGCACTGGCAACACATCAGACTTCCAGGAGGAAAGATGGCGGACTAAACGTCTATTGCCAACACTCTGTCGACAGAGACAATCATGTGGCGATTAATGATAGCCAAGACATAAATATTGGTTAACACACACACACACAGAGAGAGAGAGAGAGAGAGAGAGAGAGAGAGAGACTGAGAGACTTGGGAGCAGATAGTTCTTCTGCTTCTCCTCAACAGGATGTATGGTTCCAACAGCCTTTGCGGCGGGGGGGGGGGCAGCCAGTAGGGGAAAGTAGTAGTAAAGGTAAGTGTAAATGGCGACTCACCTGGCTGGCTGCCACTGCTTTCCTTCCTCCTAACCAACAGCTGTACACTCAAACCTAGACCTTCTCCACTGTCTGTATTTGCAGATGAAAACTTAAAAGAGCCATTAGCAAATCGCACCTCAACAAGTCAAGATGATTACAACTGCCTCTTTAACTCCATTATTTGCAAAACAGTTTCCATAGCAGCCTAACACCGGAGTAATTGTGCTGCTTTGAAAGAGAAAGGCAAACCTTGCAGAGAGACGTGGTAACTATGCAATACTTTGTGTTGTTTATGAACAAGCAACCAAAAAACCCCTGAGACCTTTAAGTTCTCAGTTTGGCTTACCCTGTCCACTTTAAAGTGTGTTAAGGCAGTAATTAGTGTCCCGTGGGCTTAATCTATCCTGACAAATGAAGGGCTTTCCAGCTTTAGCTAAGCACTTATGCTTAGCCAAATGCTGAAGAAAGGGGGAAGCGAACAAACTTACATGGCTGTACCTTCCTACTTTTCCTGCTGTCTCCCTCTTGCTGCCAGAACCAGTCTTGGTCAGCTACAACTACACCAGGGGTAGTCAACATGGTGCTGTCAGGCTACAGCTCCCATTATCTCTAACCACTGACCATGCTGGTTGGGGCTTGTGGGAGCTGTAGCCCATCAACAACTGGAGGGCACTATGTTGTCTACCCTTGGACTACACCAGTACTGTCAAGAGGAAGACAAAATACAGTACTTGTCCCATCATTACCCATGTTTTGCTATCAAGTGGCCTGTTAGATAGTCATTGTCGGCTGCAGTTATGCAGGCCATGGCTTTACAACAGGACTAGTTTGCTAAAGCACATCAGTTCCTAGAAAAGCACCATCATCTTATTTCTGAAAAGGGAGAAGCTGTTGTTTGCCAAAAAAGCAATCTTCTGTGACTCAATTTAGCTGACCAGAGGAGTCCAGGCATGAAGCCACTGTTTTAAAAGCCTAGAAAAAAACAGGACCATTGAGCATAACTTGCTTTATCAAAAGGATGCCAAAACAAGAGAGGAGACCATCCAAAACTGGCCAACAGGTTTTCCAAAAAGAGACATCATGTCATTTCCATTTCAGTTTAAGCACTGATTTTCCCCATGAAAATAACCACCTGCTTCAGAAACTTTACTGTGGCAACATTTCACTTAAATTTCAGTCATCACTCTTTGCCAACTGTACACTTGAATTTTCCCCAGCAATCCAATACATTAAAACAAAGCCAAGCTGTAATTAGTTTTCCTGGGTAGAAGGAATGGTGTCAGCAATAAAGATGACAAACCTGTGTTTTGCCAAGAGACAGAATCCATAATTTCCCTCTCTGGGATTTAATCTAGCAGTCTTGAATTAACACTTTAGAAAGCTGTATTAGAAGCCTTCTTTGAGATTATACATTGCTTTAATTTTCTCTGGGAGCGTAATAGCCAAGGATTTAGCTGCTTCATCTGAGTAGAAATCTAAGAAACATAGTCTAGGGTCCATGGTGGGGAACATCGTGCCCAAGAGCCTAAACAGGCCCCCTAGGCTTTCCCATTTGGCCCATGACTCTGTTTCAGCAAAGCCACAATGACCAAATAATTTTACTCATTTTCAGTGAAAGGGCAATCCCTTAAGAAAAACTATTGGACTTCTGTAGAAGCAAAGCATACAGTTCCCCATTACTCTTTAAAAAATGAGTTTGCAAATTAATTTTCAGGACATATATTATTCAAAAGGCATTAGTTAACATCAGTAGGCCCTTTTATAGTTATCTTGGGTGTATAGCATGTAGAGAAAGGACCTATATAAACTGCAAGGGCATTGAGTGCATTGAGAGAACCATATTTTGAAAAAGCTGAACAGCCTGCAGGAAAAATTATTAGCGTTAATTATAAGGAACTGAAATCATTGTTTCCTTAACAATTTCAAAGCCATTAATTCCTCTTTCCAACATCCCACATCTCTTTACCAAACACTTACAGGATAGCAGTAGTTTATGGGATATTCTGTGCTTATTCAAGGGGTGGGTTTAATTAACTTGCAACTAAAGTGAAGATATTCCACAGCAGGCTGCTCCCTGAATTCCTGACAGGTAAACCAGTAATAATATGTACTCTTTAATAAAAAGTGAAGCAGTGCAGTGGTGTTTTTATTTTTAAAGCATTTAATTTCCGTCTGTCTCCACACACATGTCTATTCTGCAGCTCTGGAAACTTTAACCTTGTTGGGGGGAAAGTGCATACAAACTACCGTATGTATACAGCGGACTTTGGTGCAAATTCAAAGGGAAAGTTTATAAATATTAAAATATTGCCAACTTTATTTTAAAAACAGGATTGCTCATTTGTACAGTCATAAAGTTAACAGTAAAGTAAAGTTGGCTTCCTATGTATATTAATTATATGTACAGAACAACTGTGCCCTTTTACACCAAATCCATTTCTGCTATGTGAAAAGTAATCAGCACCAGACACTATGCAATAAAGAGGAAGACACGCTGTTTTAGTAAAATTAATTTGGAAAATTTAACCGTCAGCTTGCAATGTTAATTCACAACAGTGCTCTTGAATTCACTGGCAGATTATAAGCATTATGTGGAAACAAATTATTAACATCTAATGATACTGTGACCACCTGAGAATGGCTTCAGTAAAGCCTTTCACAGACATACGTCTCTAATATAGCAATTCGCATTTATTTATTTATTTATTTATTTATTTGCATCATGTTTTATATGCAGGGAGTGACTTGCAGAACCATTTGTATTACTTTAATCTGAAAAACAGACCTGATGAACATGCAGTCGTTTATCAAATGTGAATCACACAAGTGAGGCACAAATCACCTTATATATTTAGCATTCAAAATGATACATGGTACTAACGACCCGGTGGGCATTGATCAGGAGTGGAATTTAAGTTAAATCTAACACGTCTGCAAATCCAGAAAATTCTTCTGCAAGCTGGACCACTTTATTGAAATCCATTCGTTTTTTCATCAAACCCACTGCAGGACATCGAGGAATAAAGGAGGGTGTGCTCCTGCTTTAAGTATCAATTTGCAGAAAGCACTAATGTTAATATCAAGATACCTGTGTCCTGGGAAACTTGCAAGTGCAAGAAACATTAATGTATAGTAATCATTCACATGCTTCGGAACTACAAAAGCCACATTGCTATTACATGCCATACACAACAAATATACATGCTCACTCAACTCCATTATGGACTTAAAAAACAACCCCAAAAACATGAAATCCTTGTCCAGGTTACAAATTAAGGAAATGCAAAGACACACTAATTAGTACCCTCTCAGATCTTCCCAAAAAGCGAACAGTGAAACATAATTGCAAAATAAAAATATACTTATAATGTAATACCTAAGTTTACATAGCCAGCCCACAACAAAAAAATTCTGGGAAGCTCACAAAAGAAATACAAACAGAACTAAAAATACAGATTCACCTAGGTACATAATAGGCACATGCTTTTTTAATCCTGTAATTTAATCTCAATCCAATATGTAATGAACTAAATCTGACGTTTTGAATGGGATCAGACTTGAATGAGAAAGGTCAGGAGAACAATAATGCCTGGTATATTTTCCAGAGAAATCACAATCTCTGGCAGTAACCACCATTTAAATTAATTTCTGAACGACAACTAAGGTTGCAGAGCACACATCTCTGTAGAAATCTCTACTACATGGCTAAATATAGCACCTGGGTGAAACTTCCAATAGGTAACTCAAGAGCATATTGTTTGGAGGCCTTGCCCTCTGATTCCAACCACCTACAGCAAGAACATGCACCTTCAGAATCCCGAGAAGAATTCCTGCTTGGCTTTCACATAACTATATACCCCCCCCAAAAAAAATTAATCACCCTTTTTTATTTGATTTTAAAAAAATAAAAAATCATTGCCTGCCTTGCCCTGGGACCTCCATTCCTCCTTTCACTTTCTGGCAAAATACCTCCGTAAAAATCTCTGTCATTTGCTTATTTGTCTCCCCTCTTGAGGTTCAAATAACTGGCACTTGAACATAACCAAGTTATATGCATTGCACCATACCTTTCTTTTTTAAATAAATCCCAAACCTCTTAGGTGCTTTCCAAGGGCAGATTTATACCCCAGGTTACATATCTACACCACAATGTTAACCAATCAGATCCTTCCATAGAGGAGGGAGAAAGGTTGTTTTCTGCTGCTCCAGAGAAGCGGACACGGAGCAATGGCTCCAAACTACAAGAAAGAAGATTCCACCTAAACATTAGGAAGAACTTCCTGACAGTAAGAGCTGTTCGACAGTGGAATTTGCTGCCCAGGAGTGTGGTGGAGTCTCCTTCTTTGGAGGTCTTTAAGCAGAGGCTTGACAACCATATGTCAGGAGTGCTCTGATGGTGTTTCCTGCTTGGCAGGGGGTTGGACACGATGGCCCTTGTGGTCTCTTCCAACTCTATGATTCTATGATTCTATGATTCCCCCTGGGACATGTTTGAATACCACTGGGCATTTTTAAAATGGAAAGGCAGAGTATAAGTGTAACAAATATATAAAACACTGGCCATGCCTGACCTGGCCACAGACTGATTCATACTGACAATATCCTCAATAACTAGACCCAGACCCTTCCTCATCAGCTATAAATGGATACCCTGTTGGAGGGTTTGTCTTGGTACTCTCAGCATTTTGCTTTATGTGTTAGAGGCTGAAGTGGTGCAGCAAATCTGCGTCTTCCTTGCCCTCTTTTGTCACGATAGCTACACAGTTGTTTTTGTCACTCCAAAGCTAAGCCTTGGTCAGAAAGGTTGAACAAGAGTCAGTGTGACGTAGCAGTTGAGTTGCTGGACTTGGTTGCAGGCTCAGATTCTCAACTGGTCAGAAGCCTCACTGGTTGACCTCGGACTGGTCACCCCGTAGCCTACCTCAAAGGGTCGTTGGGAGGATAACACAAGGAAGGAGGGAACAATGTATTTTTCTTTCCTTGCAGGATGCAAATATATATGATACATACATAAATAAAGGTTGGAGACCGTAAGGAATCTACTAATGTCATGGGCTTTGAACTGCCATCTCTTTGCTTTCCAAAGAGTCACTTGGAAGCTACAGATGTTGACTGCAATCCTATGCACACTTACTCCCAACAGTCGCAGCTGTCCCTCAATCAGACATGAATAACAAGACCTCACCCATGTTGAGAAGCAGCTTTCATTTGTCATAGCAAGTGCCACGGAAAGCTATACCAGAAGCACCTCAAGAACAGAGCAACTTTGCCTGTCTGGTGGGATTTCTTTCACGCATTCCCCAAGGTTCTCATTACCATTTCCTTGTGACCTTTCCTTAAGTACCAGCCTCTGCCAGAGGACAGATTTGTCACTGTGAGCTCAAACGTGGCTCTTGCAAGGTCTCATCCACTCAATCCTTTGGAAAGGTGCACAGCAGCAGTCCTGTGTCTTTTCCCCACATGCAAGACAAATTGCAGTACAAAATCCCACAGAAAGAGAGGCAAATACGTAACCTGTCAGTCCACATTGTCATTGCTAGGGCTGGTCTGGCATCTTCTCTCTTAGGGACGGTTTCAAACCCCAAGAAAGCATCCCTAATCTATGCAAGAGTTTTTTCCTGGATGACAACGTTTTCCGACACGTTGCTTTGAATGCAACACACCCACCCCTTTGCGGGCAATGTTGTGCCCCCAGGTTATCCCTCCGCATCTTTTTAAGTGCACCTAAGTTTATTTCTACTAACTATCCAGCCCTGCAGGGGAATTTAACCTGCAAAAGCCATCGCTCCCCTTGGAATACAGCTTTCTCCCCCCCACCAGGGCAAAAATGCTACCTAACACTTTTGTCACCCACAAAACGAAGAGCTTTCCATGCACACAGGTTTGGACCTTGCATCTCCAGATGTTGCCTTGCCCCTTGGGGTGCATGGGCGATGCTTGCTTATATCCCGCCCGTCTGGTGGTTGGTCCGGCGGGGTGACAGTGGGACCAGCCCGGCAGGACTGGGGACATCATAATTCCAAGGCTCGGGATGAGCAGGAGGGTTCCTGCCTTCCTAAGGAAATGCACATTTCGAGGACCAGAGGTGGGGTAGGTTGGGGGGGGGGGGCGTGAGGCGATCGCGTGCAGGTTACCTAACTGGCCCACGGACGGGGCTGGGACGCGCGAGTTTCCTCCCCCCCCCAGCCCCGGGCCCGGTGCGCCCTTAACCCCTGACTCACCGGAGCTCAGCTGCATCCAGGCGCAGATCTTGTAGACGGTGGCCGTGTTGCAGAAGAAGAAGAGGATGAAGCAGACGATGCAGGAGATGATGAGCACCATGGAGAGCCCGATGAAGAAGGAGGCGGCTTTGAAGGCTCCCGAGGGCAGGCTGGAGAAGTCCGTGAAGCTGCCCTGGCACGTGAGTTCCCGGGAGAAGCCGCTGCCGGTGCAGAAGTGGAAGAGCCCGAAGTAGCCCGCCTGGGGCGTCTCCACGCCGTCGCCGATCCAGTAGGGCTGGAAGAAGCACACCACGTTGACGATGGCGAAGCAGATGGTGAAGATGGCCCACAGCACCCCGATGGCGCGCGAGTTGCGCACGTAGTTGGTGTGGTACAGCTTGGCCGCCTCCTGGGGAGGCAGCAGAGCCCCGGACGACGAGACCCCGCCCGACGAGGCGGCCCCTGGAGCAGCCGCCCCCGCCGTCCCCGTCCCCGCCGCCGCTCCGGGCATGGTGGCCGAGAAGAGCCCCTGGCAGACGCGCCCCGCTTCACGCGCCCGGGCGCCGCGGCATCGCCAACAGGGCGGGCGGGCGCGCTGCTCCTTCTCCCTCCGAGCCCGGCTCGCTTCTGGCAGGCGCCCACCCGGGATGCGAGGGAGCTACTGCCCGGGATGCTGCTGGGGCTGCTGCTGCTGCCGCCGCCGCGCGCGGCAAGTGCACTGAACACTCCCCCTAGCGCAGCTCCGTCGCGGCGCCGGAGAGCCCGGCTTCCTTGCTGCTGCGCAGCCGCGCCCGGCGCCCGTGGGGGGGGGGGGAGACGGTGGGGGGGGGGAGAAGCGGGCAGGCGCCCCTCACTCACTCACTCGCGGGCGGGGCGGGGGGGGGGGCTCCGTCTGCCTCCCTCGTCTCCGGCGTCTCCCTCTGTTGCGGGAGCAACAGGAGGACGCAGTGGCGTAGCGTGGGTTGTCAGCACCCGGGGCAAGGCAAGTAATTTGCACCCCCCCTAACCCGTGGATTTGCGCCCCCTAACCCTAACCCCCAGATGTTGCGCCTGGTGTACGGCCGGCCCCCCCTGCACCCCCCTGGGAGGACAGCAGGTGTGAGGGCCCAGTGAGAAAAGGTATAGATTTAATATATGGGGGGGGGGACCGAGAGGATTTGTGGGTTTCAGCAGTGGCGTAGCGTGGGGGGTGCAGCGGGGGGCCGGCCGCACTGGGTGCAACATGGGGGGCACTCGCACTCGCAGCTCTCTGCCCCTACCTGGCTCACTCTCTCTCTCTCACTGCTGTGCGAATCTGATCCGAGCCACCAGGTCGCCGCCCACTGTGGAGGGGTGTGTGTGTGTGCCAGGGGCAAGGAATGGCCACAACTTTATTGGTTACAGCAGTGAAAAGGTATTGGCTTAGGCATTGGATCTCTAAAACAAGTCGGTTTATTCACCAGTGGTTTATCACCTGTTGATGCTAATCCAACTATAGGCTCTCCCCTGATGTCACCGAGGGTCGTGCCATGGCCTCCCGCCAAGCAGGCATCGGACAGAATACACGACCGCCAGATTCCTTTAACAGAATACCCCAAAATTAAAGGCATAGGCGATGGCCACACCTAGCACTTCAACACACCACAACGGGTTAGGGGGCGCAAATTACTTGCCTTGCCCCGGGGGCTGACAACCCACGCTACGCCACTGGGTTTCAGCCTGTGTTTTTTTTTTTTCCTTCTCCTTCAAATTTTTCGCTAATACATTTTGCAGCTATAACATTTAATTTTGCACTTGTAAAATTACCCTGCGTGAGGCGCCAAATGCTCAACAGGCAATGCTTTCTCCTGCCGTCCTGTCAACACCACCATGGGGGACAGCTGCACCTGTTGAATCACTGGTAATAGAAGAGGGGGGTGGGACATGCTAAAATGGGGGGAGGGGAGCAGAAACCAGGTCCTTCTGAATGGCCCTAGGAGGAGAAAGTTCTAAAACGGCTGTCAAAATGCATTAAAATATTTGGTTGATTTACCACAGCAGATTTTTTTTTTTTTTTTTTTTTTAAAGGAAGCATCTTTGGATACCCGGACAAAAGTTTGGATACCCTTCCTGATGGCTGTGGGAACGCAATGCTCTAATGGCGCAGCACAGAACTTTGGGGTTGGTGAGCACAAGTTGATAATCCCGCAGGGAAGCCTGTGAGTGTGGTTTCGACCGACAATTGTAGCACAAAAGAAAGCATTCAAGTGGTGCCAAGTGGTAATACCCCTTGGAGTGGTAATTGCCCAGGGCAAGGACCCTCATCTGTCTAGCTGCCCTCCATAATTCAGAATTTGTGGAGACTCAAATTTAAGACAGGTTATCTGAAGGACAACCTACAGAACCTACACATGCTCTATCAGTACAGATACCATGCTCTTGAGAATTTGTGGTGGGCACAAGAGACAGGACCTTTTCAGCCGTGGCCCCATCACTGTGGATATCCTCCCATCAGATCCATGTCTGGCTCCCTCCCTGGTTGTCTTCAATCATGAGTTAAAGACTTGGCTATTCCAAACTGCTTGGAATTAGGTCGGTGCTTAAGTTCTGTTGCTTTTAGCCACGGTGCTGTGTTGGTTAGTTTAACGGCTTTAACTCTTTTAAACTGATTTTGTGATTTTCACTGAAAACACCTCGAGAAGGCCTTTGGCCCAGAACGATAATAACAAAATATCAAAATAAATACATAAGTAAAGTGAACCTAAGCGCACTGACAGATAAGGTCTCAGTCAAGCACACTTCCAGTGATGGTGACAGAGGCTTTTCTATGTATTTATGTTGATGCACACTTAATATATTATGACATAAGGCAGATACCCCAGTCTGGAAACAAATCAGAAGCCAGTGAAACCGATTCATTATGGAAGTCATGTGATCCAAATAATGAGCTGTGATCAAGAATCTGGCTGCTGTATTCCGGGATAGTTTTAAGTTTCCAGACACTCTTCAAAGGCAGCTCCACACAGAGAACATTGCAATCATTCAAAGTATGATGATGACTAAGGCATGTGTCATCATGGACAGATCAGCATTTTCCAGAAATGAAGAGAGCGGACACACCAGCATGTGCTGAGCAATGGTGCTGTGGGCTGCAGCTGCAACTGGAGCATCTATGCTCAAGGCAAGATCCAGGAACACCACCAGGCAGGAAACCTGGATTCTTGGCTGCCCCATCCAAGAAAGCACAAATTTGTTCATCCCCATCTGTCTCTTACCAACCTCAGACACTGTTTCAAAAATGATAAGATGTGGCTGGGAGGTTTTACTCATTAAACTGGTGATTCTCAAAGGGTGTATCAGGAGATGATAGCAAGCATGGTGTGGGGGGGGAGATTATATTATATTTTGGGAATGACTCATGGTCTTATGTTGCTGCATTGTTTTATACTTTCTGGATGTCCCGTAATCATATTATAAAGTAGTTGTGTTCTATGTTATAAATCAAGCACTGCTAGGAGCTGTTTCTTTTTGTTTTCAAAAAAAAATTGGTGTGGAGTGAGCAAATTTTTATCCTGAAAGCATGGCCTAAAGAAAAAAGGTTCAAGAACCACTGCATTAAACAGTCTATAATCCCAATCAATCAATCAATCAATGAGGCAAAGTTCAATGCCACTTGCATATGAATGACACTGGACTCCACGTTACCAGCAGTTTCATGTAGATGTGAAAAAGGACAGGAGACAGAACAGTATTCTGTATTCTTCAGCGCTACCTCTGGTACTAGTGTAAAACAGTGCTTTGTCCTGGTCTAAGATATGGGCGATCATATCAAAAGCTTCACCAGATTTACTAGTGAAGCAGTTATAAACTGTAGGTGTGTCCCTAGTGTCTTTGGAAAGATAATTAACTTTATGGTGTATCTTAAGTTCTTCTCTGTCTTGTCTGTTTGACCTGACACTGGACTTTGATATTAGTGAACAGTAAGGAGCATTTGAGTATGAAGTGTTGAGTGTAGTGCTGCTGTTGAGGGTTTCTGTTTTTTATAGTCCAGGTACTTATGACCATTGGACCAATATGACTGTATATTGACTTGTTCTTTCAGTTAGTACCACTAACTGAGCCTAGTGAAAGGATCCCAGTTTAGAAATAATGTGGAGGTACCAGATTTAAATGACCATTCACCAAAAACAACTCACAAACCCAGCTGATTTCTAGACCCAAATAGCAAGGTGTTGTTCATTGCTACTATTGGAGTGAAGTAAACATAGCATTTAATATTTTCTTAGCTCTGCTAGTGTCAATAAATAATCCTGCTCAGTATTTGGGACTGGGTTTATGAGTTATTTATTGGTTTATAATCTGGTTTTATGGATTATATATTTGCTAATGATCACTGGACAAATACTACAGTATGGGAACAAATCCATTTAAAGGTAAATACTTTTATTTCTGGATCCGATTGTAAGCCCCACACCTTTTCCAAAGCAAATTAGTAGCCTTCATAATGATACAGTCTGTAGCAATGTATTTATGTGTGCTCATACTGAATTTTTAGGAATACACAATGCATGGAAAAGCACAAAATCAGAGTCTCTTTCTAAAGAAAAACAATCACTACAAATCGGTCACTTTATAACCATGCCCTATGGAAAGGCACATGTTTATCCAAGAGTTGCCCTCTTAGGGTCTCTTATCATTGGCAGCAAGTTGCTTCAATTCCCCCCCCCCCCCAGCCTTGAAGAATTGGCTTCAACTTTAGCATTAGCATTAAGAATTTGCAACCACCTCAGTCATTTTTAAAGTAATAAAGCAGTAGCAATTCTTCCCCAAGGTGGTTTCTTTGCTCTGCTTTGTTTCCCCTCCGCATGTTTCTCTTTGACTTAGGTCCTGCCTGACAGAAGTCTGGCTTGGCAGGCCCTCTGAAAACTTATTATTACTTATGGCTGGCAGCAGCACTAGAAACATGAATAGTAGTGAGGCAATGACAGCAGTTAGGTTAGGAAGTTACAGGGTAATAATATCCCTGGCAACAATTTTCTTAACTTTTCCTCCTCACTTTCTGGTTGACTGGTAATGCCAGTATGGCAGGCTGACTGCACTCATACCTGAACATTATAATTGCTCTGCTCTTCTAAAAATTTATTCTGTGGTTGGCAAAATGGGGAGACATGATAGGGCATTGCAGTGCCCTGCATGCAGAAAGTATTTAATCCCAGGTGTCTCCAGTTAAAAGAATTGAGTAGCAGGTGAACCCTTGAAAGTTGCTTCCAGTCAGAGTAGTGGGGTAGGAGAGCTGGTGGAAAAACAGACACCTGGTAACCCATGCGCCCCTTTGGTCTACATGGGTGTTGTTGTTGTTGTTTAGTCGTTTAGTCGTGTCCGACTCTTCGTGACCCCATGGACCAGAGCACGCCAGGCACTCCTGTCTTCCACTGCCTCCCGCAGTTTGGTCAGACTCATGCTGGTAGCTTCGAGAACACTGTCCAACCATCTCGTCCTCTGTCGTCCCCTTCTCCTTGTGCCCTCCATCTTTCCCAACATCAGGGTCTTTTCCAGGGAGTCGAGTCTTCTCATGAGGTGGCCAAAGTATTGGAGCCTCAGCTTCACGATCTGTCCTTCCAGTGAGCACTCAGGGCTGATTTCCTTAAGAATGGATACGTTTGATCTTCTTGCAGTCCATGGGACTCTCAAGAGTCTCCTCCAGCACCATAATTCAAAAGCATCAATTCTTCTGCGATCAGCCTTCTTGATGGTCCAGCTCTCACTTCCATACACCACTACTGGGAAAACCATGGCTTTAACTATACGGACCTTTGTTGGCAAGGTGATGGGTAGATGAGTCTAAAAAGCCTGGAACACAAATTTTCACAGCCCTCTAGCAGCTATAGTGGTGGCTCATCAACAATAAGTAATATATTTAGAGTTAACTTGGGAAGTGTGTACTTGATTCTGACCAAAGTAAGCCCCCTAAGTTGAATATTATTGTATTTGAAATTTGTTTGTCTCTCATTCTTGTACTGATGTATTAAGTTGTGCCTTAAGGATGCTGCATATCATTGATTAACGGGGGATGAAGGTTTTATGGTCATATTTTGTTGGGGGGGTCATAGTGATGTGTATTTTGCTCTAGGAGGCTTAGTTTGCACAACAGCAGGAGTCTCATCATGCGAACACAAGTCTCATATATACATGACTTGGGGCTACAACACAATGTCTCAGTCTTCTCCCACCTAATATCCTCCGGGTCCTGATCAGAGAAGAAAGGAGTTGTAGTCCAAAACATCTGGAGGGCACCAGGTTTAGGAAGCCTGCGCTATGTCTTCAGAACGATCATGGATTTCCTGCATCTCATTTATTTTAGCCGTGTATGGTCAGAGATGCAAGAATAGGCCCAGTACCAGAAGTCCATTATGAATGTTCTGCCCTGTGGTGGATTTCAGCAGGTGCCTGACTGCTCAGGCCATGGCTGGTGGAGACATCTGATTTTGAACCCTTTCTCCATAGATCCAGCGCCGGTTCCCTCACTGCGAGAAGTGAGGTTACAGGGAACCAGGCAGAGGGCCTTCTTGGTAGTGGCGCCCGCTCTGTGGAATGCCTTCCCATCAGATGTCAAGGAAATAAGCAACTATCCTACTTTTAAAAGACATCTGAAGGCAGCCCTGTTTAGGGAAGTTTTTAATGTTTAATGCTGTATTGTGTTTTTAATATTCGATTGGGAGCAACCCAGAGTGGCTGGGGAAACCCAGCCAGATGGATGGGGTGTAAATAACAAACCATTATTATTATTATTATTATTATTATTATTATTATTATTCCTGTGATTTCTGTAGGCGGGATTCCTCCTAACTACTATGAAGTTGGCCAACTATTGTGACTGGAATGGCAGCCTGCCCTTTCCTCTATGACACCAGCCCTTTCACTGGCATCAGGGTGGTTATTTTCAACTGGCAATGACTACGTTTGGGCAGCTGGGAGATTTAGATCCCTGGCTAGGGAAATACCCAAAGTTTGCAACTGCACACATGCATTGTGATCCTTCTCACCCCTGGGCCATTGGAGGCCTCTGGTAAGGTAGACTCTTCCAGTCAACATGTTTGTGCATTGTGTGGAAGAGTAGGTGTTGGCAGCTGTGTGGTGTAATTGTAGCACTGATGGTCTGCAACATAGAGATCAGTGTGTGGCAGTGGGGCTGGCTGAGATAATTGTGGGAGCATCTGTAGACGCTTCTATATTAGGGGTTGTTTCTACAGCTATTCTCAACTCTGCTGCTGGAAGTACGTTGAAAGGGGTGGGGGAGAAATTTGATTCAGTTTGCATTTAAATGGAAAGCTTCCTGATTTGTACTTTCCAAAACAATATGCAAACCGAAACAGAGTCATTCTAAAAACTGCATCTCTCTGAATTTTACAGCGCAGTCTTCCAGCCATGCAACGTGTACAAAAATGCATATAGTAGGAAGTGCATAAGAAATGCATTCATTATTGAAAATAACATAAAATGCATTGTATCACAGGGAATTTGTTTGCAAAAGCATTATGTATATCTCGCTCATATGGCTGGGTTGCTTTAGACAAAATTGAACACAAAATATGTTCATGGTGGGTCCATGGAACCATCCAGTTCTTAATATGATTGTTCTCCTTATGGCTTTATTTGTAAGTTGTTTTAGCTCTGTCTGCTGTTACCTGTAAGTGCTTTGTTTCACTTGCCATATTTTAGTGTCTTTCTAATGGCTTGCTTTTATTATTTTCTTGTAAACTGCCTTTGGCATTATTGGTGGGAAGGCAGGATAAAAATACTTGTAATATATCAGCACCTGACTAAATGGCATACGACAACCTAATAACATCGAATCACTATGCCAAACAGCTCTGGCTATTTTGGTTGCCATGACATCTCTGGGTGCTATATAGACCCTTCTGTCTACATAGACTAGGTCTGAGATGTTCCTCAGTCTATCTTGGGGGAAACAGCATCGCCTAGAAGCTGTATGAGCTCATGTTATCTATTGGTTTCTTATGTCCCTAAGACCAGTTTTTGGTGATCCACACCTTGGTTACCTCTGCAGTGCACTGATTATGGGGCTGCCTTTGAAAATAGTCTGGAAATCCCAGTGGGTACAGACTACAGCTGCTGGAGTACTAATTGAGACTATGGGGGACATGAACGTATTATGCCAGGAGGACTTCAGTAGTGATCACTGCCTCCTGTTGGCACTTTTCTAGGCTATTAAGTGTTGATTTTGACCTTTAAAGCCCTTCAGAGCTGCACCCTTCAGTGTCTGGAGAATAGGTTCTTTCCATCTAGCTACCCAGACATTGAGATCACCATTTTAGGACCTTTTCAAAGCAAAATATAGCAGGTAGCAGCATGAAAATGAACTTTTTCAGTAGAATGCTTTCCTCTGAGTTGCCCAGCTTGCACCTGCTCCCATTTGTTTTTAGTACTAGGCAGAGATACCTGTTTAGTTCTCAGGACTTTAAAACTATGTAGTGGTTTCATTATTTAGCTCTGTGAAATGGGATGGTTCCTCTGCTCTCTTGTTTTAAATTGACCTGGCTCCATGGTTTTATTTCTTGTTCTCTGTTTTGAATTGACTGCTTCGATTTTACAGTTGCAATTCCCCCCCCCCCCCCCGCTTTTCCTGCCTTTTTATTGCAAATATGATCATTTTTATGTTTTAAGCCACACAGCAGACTTTTCTTATAAACCAACACATAAATAATGCACATATATATATGTCTGCTGTTCCTAATGATACTTTTTCCACTGCTAGGATTGATTCCTGATAATGGATAGAGATTCTAGGACAGATCCCTGGGATGCTGTCGGTCACAATTAGGACCCCTCTCATGAACCTTTGATCACTTTTGCTATATTCTGGTGTTGGTTCAGGCACCTGCCTATGATTTTAGCCTTTAACATACACACATACTTTCTCCTGCACACAAACAGAACTATAATTCTTTTTTTCTTTCTCAGCCAAAATTGGTGCTTGTCTTACTGGAGACCACGCTATAAGCAGTAGTGAATGCCACTTGTACAAAATCAGCATAATATTAATCTTCAGGCTTGTGTATTAACAAAGTATTAAGGAGCAAAAGAGTGTAAAAAAATACAACAGGCCCATTGAGCAATATTACTATTGCCATAGCAACAGAGGGGCTCTTCACTGATGAGCTATTGCTGTTTATCAAAAAGCCTTAACGTAGAGAAAATTTATGTAGAGGTACAGATAGAGGGGGCCCCATGCCGCATGGAGCTTGACACGGGTTCAACTCTATCCATAATCTCGGCAAAGACCTTAAGGAAACTGTGTCCTACTGGGGGTCCCAAACTCAGGCTGGCCCCATTCACCCTCCGGGACTTCCAGAAACGTAAGGTCCCCACAATGGGGGTGGGGACCTTCAGGGTGCAATACCGAGGGCGGACGCGGCAACTGGACTTGCTTGTGGTCAAGGGCCCCTACATTAGCTTACTGGGATTGGCATGGTTTGGACCACTGGGGCTAGCCGTCACTGGGGTGAACCACACTAGCTTACAAGTGGACATGGACGCCATATGCAAGGAATTTCCGGGGGTTTTCGATGGGAAATTGGGACAGTATACGGGCCCCCCCATTGCTCTACAGCCTGACCCCACAGTACGACCGGTCAGGCTCAAGGCCCGCCGGGTCCCGTTCGCCCTGAAACCCCATATAGACGAGGAATTGGACCGGCTCGTGGAGCAAGGAGTGCTGGAGCCGGTGCCTAATGCCCCCTGGGAAACCCCAATCGTCACACCCATCAAGCCTAATGGTTCGGTCCGCATCTGCGCAGACTACAAATGTACCATAAACAAGGCCCTCACGGCCCATGCATACCCAGTGCCAGTGGTCAGCCATGTCCTTGCCACCCTGGCTGGGTTGAAAATTTTTGGCAAGCTGGACTTGGCCCAAGCATATCAACAGCTGCCAGTAGATGAGGCCACAGCAGAGGCACAGACGATTGTGACGCACAGAGGAGCGTTCAGGGTAAAGCGGCTGCAATTTGGTGTCAGTGAGGCACCAGGCATATTCCAGAATCTAATGGACTCGCTCCTTAAAGGGATTCCTGGCGTCACCCCCTTCTTCGATGATGTGTTGATTGCCGGGCCCACACCAGAGGAGTTTGAGGACCGCCTCCGCACCGTTCTGCACCGTTTCCAAACGGCGGGTCTCAAGGTGAAGCGGGAAAAATGTCTACTAGGAGTGCCTCAGGTGGACTTTCTGGGATTTATGGTGGACGCAGAAGGGGTCCACCCAACTGGGGACAAGGTACGGGCCATTTGTGATGCCACAGCACCCAAGAGCAAGACTGAACTTCAGGCCTTCTTGGGACTATTGAACTTTTACCATTCCTTCCATCCCCACAAGGCGGCGGTAGCGGAGCCCCTACACAGACTCCTGGACAAGCGGGCCCCTTGGGTGTGGGGCCAGTGCCAGGAGGCTGCATTCCAGGCAGACAAGGACTTGCTTGTCTCAAACTTGGTCTTGGCACACTTGGATGAGAGGCTGCCGGTGGTGCTAGCATGCGATGCCTCGCCTTATGGCATTGGCGCTGTCCTGGGACACCAACTCCCGGATGAAAGAGAGGTACCGGTGGCATACTTTTCCCAGACACTCAACGCAACTGAGCGGAACTACTCGCAAATCGACAAGAAGGGTCTGGCAATCATGAAGGGAGTAAAAAAATTCCATGATTTCTTGTACGGGCGGCCCTTCAGCGTGGTGACTGACCACAAGCCGTTGCTTGGCTTGTTTGCCCCCGAAAAGCAGACCCCCAAGTGCTGTCTCCTCGCGTTCTCAGGTGGTCAATTTTCCTTGCCAGCTACCAGTATGCACTGGTTCACCGCCCTGGGAAGGCGATGGGCCATGCGGACGCCCTCAGCAGGCTACCACTACCGGAAACAGGCCCCGACCCAGAACCTGCACAAGAGGTTCTGAGCCTGGAGCTGCTTCCCGACCGCCCCATTCAGGCACAAGAAGTTGCACACCATTCCAAGAAAGATAGGGTCATCTCCCGGGTCCTGGACTGGGTGTGGAGGGGATGGCCCAGCAGCAGCCCCGGGCCAGAATTCGCCGGCTACACAACCTGCAAACATGAACTGTCGGCCCACAAGGGGTGCCTGTTATGGGGAAGCAGGGTCATTGTTTCCCAGCCCCTCTGCAAAAGGGTCCTCACAGCCCTACACGAGACACACCCAGTGGTAGTAAGAATGAAGGCCCTTGCCAGGAGTTATGTGTGGTGGCCGGGGATCGACGGAGAGATAGAGGCCTGGGTCAAACACTGCCAGGCCTGCCAAGAATTCCGCCCAGATCCCCCAAGGGCCCCAGTCCAGTCCTGGGAGTCTGCCTGAGCACCATGGCCATGCCTGTATGTGGACTTCGCTGGCCCCTTTCAGGGGAAAACATTCTTCATAGTGGTGGACTCCTACACCAAATGGCTGGAAGTCGCACTGGTACCGTCCACTTCTACGTCTGCAGCCATCCGGGTACTACGCAGGCTGTTTGCAACCCACGGGCTCCCTGACACTCTCGTCTCAGACAGCGGGACTGCATTTACGTCAGGAGAATTCCAAACCTTCACAGCGCAGAACGCCATCCGCCACATCCGTTTGGCGCCATTCCACCCTGCCACCAATGGCCAAGCATGGTGCGGACCACCAAGGACACCCTTCGCCGCATGACGCAAGGGGATTGGGAGTACCGCCTTGCCACATTCCTTCTAGCACAGCACAGCACCCCCAGCTCAACGACTGGCCGGAGCCCCGCTGAACTACTAATGGGTCGGCGCCTTGCAATCAGATTGGACCGCCTTCACCCCGATAGAGCTCAGGATGAGGTAGTGGTGTGGGAAGGCAGGAATCCCTGGACCTTCAAGGCCCAGGACCCAGTGTATGCAAAAAAATTTGGGGCAGGCCCAGCATGGGTACCCGCCACAGTCACCAGGGTCACTGGCCCCATGTCGTACGAGGTGCTAACAGATGGGGGGCAATGCTGGCGCCGCCACTGCACTGCAGTGAGGCCCATAGAGCAGGAGGGGCCAGCAGGAGAGGCAGAATCAGTAAATACAGAGAGGACCCACGAGGCCGAAAGGACACCGGAACCAGAACCACGACTGAGCGAGCCGGTTGCGTCAGACCAAACAGCCCCATCACAGCCAGCATCCTTGGAACATGAGCCAGAACCTGAACCCCGGACCAGGGAACACCCCAGGCTGCAATGCACACGTAGGCCGCTGGCGTACCTTGAGGACTATGAATGCGACCTCCCGGGCAGGACTGGAACTTAGAGGGGAGGGGTGTTATGTACTGAGTTGAATAGGATCCAAACTGCAGCAGTCTGATTGGTCCTAGAACAATAGGATCCAAATGCAGCAGTCTGATTGGTCCTAGAACAATAGGATTCAGAATGCAGCAGTCTGATTCGCCCTAGAACAATGCAGCAGTGTGATTGGTTGGCAGGAACCACCCAATTATGCTCCAGATAGAAGTGAATCCACAACCTGATTGGCTTACAGTAGAATTCCGGAATTAGCCATAATGTATATAAGGCAGATACTTTGAGGGGACTTGCATTCATTCCTCCTCACCACTATGAGCTGAATAAAGAGCATGAGATCACTTTGCGACTCTGAGTATATTTCATTTTCCATTCTGCCTCTTTATTATACTTTTATTTTCTGGCCCTTTAGCCTTCCCTATTCTATGAAAGGAGCATGTTTGATGAGATTTCTTTTCCCCGTTATGAGAAATGGCATCTGTGTCTGCTTTTGTATAATGGTGCAGTTGTGCACATCAACAACATGACTGGAATTTTTATTTACAATTTTGGCGTAATGTGCCATCGTGCCTATTATGATTTCATTGTTGGGATGACAGTAGTTCAGTGCCCAGGTGTATTTATAAAACCGCAATGGGAAGTGTTGACTTGACTGGCACCCTGATCTTAAGTTAATTTAATTGATGGTTAAGTCTCACTGGCTTAAATCTGAGAGTACAAACCAAAGGACACTCCCAGAAATAGAATGAAGATGCAGATGGTTGCTGGGTAAATGCAGGAAATGGAGGTCTATAAAAAGGAGGAGCCCGTATTACCGTATTTTTCGCTGTATAAGACGCACCAGACCACAAGATGCACCTAGTTTTTGGAGGAGGAAAACAAGAAAAAAAATATTCTGAATCCCAGAAGCCAGAACAGCAAGAGGGATCACTGCACAGTGAAAGCAGCAATCCCTCTTGCTGTTCTGGCTTCTGGGATAGCTGCACAGCCTGCATTCGCTCCATAAGACGCACACACATTTCCCCTTACTTTTTAGGAGGGAAAAAGTGAGTCTTATAGAGCAAAAAATACAGTAAATGAAAACCTGTCTTGAAAAATAGTTAGGACTGAAGTGACATCAATAAAACCAGTGGAAATGACATTGAAGAGATGGCTGGAAGTTGGGGCATTTGCTTTTGAGAGGGCAACCCCCTGCTATTAAGTTGGCTTCTCTGAAACAGGATTTAAGGGAGAATGAATGTGCAGAGATCATGTGGGGAAGAACCAACCAAGAAAAAGTTTATTTGACAGTTGATATAAAGGCAGCTTATTATATCCTAAAAGGAGCAGTTGGCCATTTGGTCGTTTCGTTTTTGTAATAGCAATATGTTGTCAATAACCCTTTGAGAGCAATCATATGCTCCCTGGGAAAGTACCTGAGGGGTGTTAGGAGGTGCCCGTTCTCTCTTTCCATGGACAGAGAATGATGTCCACAAGTGGAATCCTCCCCAGTGGAGCGACTGAAGGCTCTGCTGCCATTGTTCTGCCACCAGCCATGGTCTGAGGGCAGAAACAGGATGTTCCAGGGATTTGTCAGAGGAGGCTCCCTATCTGCTGGATCTAACAGCCCTCTTGTTCACATGCCTCCCATTCACTTTAATAGACTCAAAGAATAACCTTAAGAGTCATCTAATCCAGGAATCTTGCCCACAGCCATCCCTGGGTAGGCTCAAACCACCAACCAGCCATGCACTGACCCATTTTGCTCCCTGTGGTGCTCCCATAAGGGTAAAAAAATATTCCAGGCCTGGGGCTGACAGGAGAGGAACTTTGAAAGGCTAAATGGGTTTACTTTTCCCCCATTAGGCATGAGCCAGCAGGGCTTAAAGAACAGCAGTTTCTTCATCACAGAATCTCCACTTGATTATTGCTCTGCCCACCCAAATTTTCCAGAAACTTCATAACACATCGTATGTAAATAATCCCTATGAAAGTCCTTGAGGAAGGTTCATATTATTGTGCCTTCATTACTGTCTTGGGACTCAGGCTGAGAGATACTGGGTTTTGTATGTTGGGGTAGAGCTAACATTTGAGTTCCAGTGTCTATAACTCGTGCCCTGTCTTCACCACTATGCTTCTCCAGCTATTACTGTGCTTTAAAGCAAAAAAATTAAGGCCAGACTTTTGATACTTCATGTATTAATTTGGAATGACATCTTCCCTCCCACCCCAGCTCTGTCTTCTAAGAGAATAATTGACAGGCTATTAGCCACACATCCTTAGACATTGGATGTGCCTGAAGTTTGAATGCTGTTTTTGATGCTGTTCCTGATAAAACTATCCAGGGGAAATATTTAGTCCATCTTGAAACACTGCATTATGTAATATTTCAAGTTTTCCTTCTCTGAAGGTAGGCTCTTACAGTGACAGAATCAGCTTCTGATATTTGCATCTTTTAAAGACCAGAAAGTTTACTGATGCTAACAAGGTGACTAGTTGCTGACTGAAGAGGAACCCCAGTGACAGTCCAATTAAGATGCTGCATATTGCCTCCAGTAAGCTCCAGCTTGCTTCTAATTTTAGAACGGAGAGTGAGAGTGAGGTGAGAAAATGGGAGAAAGGAATTCACAAAACAGGTTTGAATTCTGCTACTCGGGCTGTGTAAGATCGCTTTGCACAGGTAACTCGGAAATGGCTGTCTTTTGTTATGCCAACATTAGACTTGGGAATAACTATGCTGCATCACTTTAGTGAGGAACGAGAGGCAAGGTCCATAAGGAAACCTAGGACTGACAGAAGCAGGTTTTGATGATGCAGAGCGAATCAGTGCTCTGGCATGCCTTTAGTGATATCATTAGGCTGCTGCGGATGGTGCTGTGATTTTGGATAAAGTGTAAATCGATGTCTTGACTGTGTGCCAGATGGTGGGAGGAAAGTGAAGGGCACATTAGACAGAGCATCCTTAGCTCACCCTTTCCTGATTAATGCCCTGAGAGTACTGTTTGATTGACACAGAGTATTTCTTCCTTCATCCTTAAGAGGGTGAGTCACAGAGCCTTTCCCAATGTCCAATCAAGGAATGAGAAGAAAACTCAAGCTGTTTTGTAGAATAGCTTTGAGTTGAACGTTACCCCAGTTATCAAGTTCCAACAGGCATTCACTATTGCCCACAGATGGCCTAAATGGCCAGGGCCTTGTATGCCCAAGAGTGAATTCATCTTGCCATATTTCTTCTTTATCATAACTGGAAGCAGAAGAAAGGGTAGTATGGCACAAGAATGCAATACGACCAGTAAAGACAGTAGCTGCACACTTCAGTTGGGATCAGATGCGCTGGCTCCAGTTATTCACTGTGACACTCATATGCCAGGATTTATTTGGAGAAGTCCATTTAGAAGTAACTAGAAAAACAGGATCATGTTGCATCATTCTTTGAAAGCAGCTCCCTCACTCTATCAAAGGATACAATCACTGTAAGATGAACTTTAAAATTTCAAAAATAAAAACACATGGTACAGCCCTCCAAGCAGTATTCCATTTCAGAATGTATACTTCCTAGAGCAGTTTTCTCCCAATTGAAGCGCCGAGCGTTTAAGGACCCGGACATTCACAGGGAAACCAAAATGCTCATTTACAAAGCCATTGTACTGCCAACTTCACTGTACGCTTGTGAAGCACAGACCACTTATAAACGCCATCTTCAACTCCTCGAAAGATTCCATCAACAGTATCTCTGAAAATGTTTACACATCACTTGGGAAGACAGGCAAACTAATATCAGTGTGCTGGAAGAAGCAAAGATCACCACTGTCAAAGCAATGATTCTTCAACATCAACTTTGTTGGACTGGTCATGTTGTTCGAATACCTGATTATTGTCTTCCAAACAGTGGCGGAGCTTCATGCTCTGGCACCGGGGGACGGAGAGCAGGCAGGGGCAGGGCTAGCGCATATCCTGGGGGCCTGGCACACCACCCACAGGGGTGTGGCACATGTCCTGGGGGCGTGGCAAGCCACCTGTGGGGGTATGGCGCCCAGCGCAGACAGGGAGGCAGCCGCAATGGCACCCCACCGGGATCGCGTTTCCAGTGCTTCCAAAGCAACTACTCTATTCCAAACTTAAAAATGGGAAGCGAAATACCGGTGGACAACAAAAGAGGTTTAAAGATGTTCTGAAGGCAAATCTTTAAAAAATGTAGTATAAGCACCGACAACTGGGAAACACTGACCTGTGAGTGCTCCAGTTGGAGAATAGCCTTTACTAAAGGTATTGTGGATTTTGAAGAAGCACAAACTCAGGGCAAAAAGGAGAAATGAGCTAAGAGGTAAGGAACATTTGCCTTCACCATGATCAGCTCCCACCCAGAAACCAATGTCCCCACTGTGGAAGGATGTGTGGATCCAGAATTGGCCTCCACAGTCACTTACGGACTCAGTGTTAAAAATGTTTTCATGGAAGACAATCTTACTTGGCTACGAATGCCGAGTTATGTGCTGAGTTGCTAGAGAGTGTCTAAGAACAGATTTTTTTAAAGCAATGACAAAGTCATCTGTTTTTACCCTTTGGTATAAATTCCTTGCATATCAAGTAATGGGCATTATTTACAGGAACACTTTAATGAAGAACAGTTTTTGAAGTTGCTGCATCAGAAGAACATAAACTCAGGTGGAGTTCAAATGATGAACACTTTGCTAGCTATATTTACAATATAGTTTTGTGGGGTAACCATTTCCCCCACACTAATATGTGAATCCATATTTTTTCAGCGGTGGCAGGCTCCTTTTCCTATTTCCCCACTTTTTAATGATTTGATGGACATTAGACAGAGAACCTTGCAGCTGACTTGTCACTCAAAAATACGAAGATCATCAACATTCTGCAAACATGGTATTGGCCCATATTGTTTAGGTATTAAATTGTTTTTAGCATACTGTTGTATGTCTCCGGACAATAAATGTTTACTCCTCAATAGAGGTTTGCTGGAAATTGATATAAATCCAATTCACACTGCTGGCTGTATGCCTCTTTTTCTTATGCAGGGATTGTTTTGCTTGAATGCAGTGAATTGGATATTTCTTTAACACAGCTTGGCATCTCAGAATTGCCTCAAATACTGAAAATGCTGATCCTCCGACAAAGCCTCTGCGGTGCTCAGCCTAAGCATTCCTCGGCCCTTCCCTTACATATTGGATTGATTATTTTCTCCTGGAAATTATGGATTTCCTTCCAGAGCTGACAGTCAGAGATGGCAACTGCCTTAGACAAACTGTCAAATGTCAGTGCCTTCTGGCATGGAACCTTGTACAAAGTGTTTCTTAAGGTTTTGGCACACCAAACACTCGCCCACTTTTGCTACCAGTGGCATAACCTGCAGGAAGACGACACTCATTTTATTCTCCTAGTATGTCATGCGTTCTGCATTACCACACTTCCCTTTTAAGGGATAGCCTGAATATCGTAGTATACTGAGTCTGGACTGTGCCAGTTCAGAATGCAAGTAGGGGTTACTTGGCTGACAGCTTCACTGTCAACTCCATGTCTATCATGTCAGACAAAAAACAAAGCTAGAACAGTGTTTCCCAACCTTAGTTCTCCAGCTGTTTTTGGACTACAACTCCCATCATCCCTAGCTAGCAAGACCAGTGGTCAGGGATGATGGGAATTGTAGTCTGAAAAAACAGCTGGAGACCCAGGGTTGGGAAACACTGTGCTAGAACCTACCTCACAGGGTTGTTGTGGATACATAATGAGCAGAAGGGAGAACTGTGTGTGTGCGCCACCCTGAACTCTTTGGGATAGTGCATAGGATAAAAGCAAAGCATGAAAGGGAAAGAGTTACACTCCGAATATATTTAATGGCTGAAGTATCTTGGGGAAACTTCAGTAAACTTAACGCAATTAAAAATACATACAAATAAACAATCTGTGAACAATCTGTGATTCTATGAATCTGCTTTGAAATGTGAAGTTAATACTGTTTATCTAAGTTCAGTTATTAGTTCCCATAGACCCTTAAAAACTGGGCCAGCCTGTTTTTCACAGACTTGTTTATATACCCATTTATCCCAAGATAACAATCCCCTTAACTAACTTCAGCCTTGGATTTGTTGATTCAGTTAAGAAGAGTAAATCAAGTATTGAAGAAGACAACAAGCTTTGGGATAACCGCAGGCTGTTTTTAGTTATTATACATTTTTGGCCCAGTGAAAAATACTTCACAGAACCAAAATTGGCTTAAGGTCACAATTCATAACAAGCACAGTGATTCAAGAGTAATCAAAGTTAGGAAACATGACCAATTAGACCTGACCAGTTTCTCCTGGAGTTTTCTGCCCATGTAAGCAAATTGAAGATGTTCATGTGAGAGAACAATGGCACCTTAACAAACTTGCACACAGAATTGGTATCTAAGAACAGAATAATGAAAGTTATGCTAAGAAAGCAATAACGAGTGCAAGCTGGCAAAGAACAATCCATTTAGAAAAGAGCCCCAATTTCACATTTTGTGCCTGTGTTTTCTAGATCAGTGGTTTTCAGACTGTGGTCTAGAAAACCATTAGCTCCACTGGAACTGGAGTGGGTTGTAGTATATTCTCCAGAATCCTCTGTGTATTTCCCTCTGCAGCACAAAAGTTTTCTATGGCAGACTTGCAAAGAGTTTCTAAGTACCGTAGATAAAAGCTCTATCCATAAGTTATACTTGCACATAAGATCTGCACATGAGTGGGGATTGGGGCCATGCTAAGTAACCATGCTCCCAACATCACTCACACTCACTAGCCCTACAAATATCTACAAGGAGGGAGCCTTGGCACATACACTTGTATGAACAAAGATACCCTCTCTGCAGATGTTCACCAGTGTGGTGTAGTGGTTAAGAGTGGTGGACTCGTAATCTGGTGAACCGGGTTTGCGTCTCCGCTTCTCCACATTCAGCTGCTGGGTGACCTTGGGCCAGTCACACTTCTCTGAAGTCTCTCAGCCCCACTCACCTCACAGAGTGTTTGTTGTGGGGGAGGAAGGGAAAGGAGATTGTTAGCCGCTTTGAGACTCCTTCAGGTAGTGATAAAGCGGGATATCAAATCCAAACTCTTCTTCTCTTTTTCATCCATGGATGGATGCCAGGCGATGGGGCTAGTCATTGGAGCACTAAACATTGACACAACCCTTTTAATGCATTGACCTTACATGCAAGTAGAACTTCTGAATAAGGCTTGTGAAAATGTGAAAAAGTGTCTGCGAAGCCAGAAGATATGTTCCAGGCAAATTTTCATCCAAGTACATTATTTTTTAGTAGGATAAAATCACATCAAAGCCACCCAAATCAGGTATGCAAATGCAATGTAAGGTTGTATTTACATTAAAGGATCCTAACTATACTGGCACGTTCTTATTTATAGGACTAATAACACCCACCCCATTAACTGCAACTAGAGAAATAATGAGCCTTTGTAAGCTCAAATCATTTCCAGGGATCAATCTATCAATATCAACAAGGCACAGTGTTTCAGGAAGCACCATAGGTTTAGCAAGAGGCAGCGGCGTAGCGTGGGTTGTCAGCACCCGGGGCAAGGCAAGTAATTTGCGCCCCCTAACCCGGGGCAAGGCAAGTAGTTTGCGCCCCCTAACCAGGGGCAAGGCAAGTAATTTGCGCCCCCTAACCCGGGGCAAGGCAAGTAATTTGCGCCCCCTAACCCGGGGCAAGGCAAGTAATTTGCGCCCCTAACCCCTAACCTGCCGCCGCTGCCAGCTTCTTCTTGCTGCTGCCTGGGCTGGGGTATTTACGGTAAGGTAGCCATGGCCGCGGCGGGGGGTCCGTGTCAGGTGATCTGAGGCGAGTTGCCACTGGCGCTGCCGCCCAAACGACGCTTCTTGCCCAGAGGAGGAGGAGGGCAGAGAGGCGAGGAAAATGCAACATGGCCCAGCAGCTGCAGCGGCGGCGGCGGTGGGGGGGCTGTGAGGAGGGGCTGCCTGGCGCGCCCTCTATGGCCCTGATGCGCGGGGACCGCGGCGAGCGCTGAGAGCCGCTGCCTGCCGGACGCCTTCAGCCCGGACGCGCGCACAGCTCGTCGGTTCCGCGAGACATGGGGCTCTGCTACAGCCTGCACCCGAGGCTCTTCGGCGACTCCGGAGGTGGCGAGCGCGCCCCCCCCCAGATGTTGCGCCCGGTGCAGCCGGCCCCCCTGCACCCCCCACGCTACGCCACTGGCAAGAGGCGTGGCTGGCAAAAGATTAGGCGCACAGAAGAGATAGTTCACTAGGTCTAAATAACTACTTGTTAACGTAATCTGTCTGTCTTTTAATGACAGTTTGAAGGGGGGGAACTAGATCTGTGAGGGACAGAAGAAGTGAAAAACAGCAAACGTGATAAATGATAGGTTTCATTAAAAAAAAGACCAATACAAAGCCAAAAGGTTTATTGCCATAGACAATAGGGGTGTACATTGGATTTGGACAAATCCTGAACTGACACAGGCTGCTTTGGACCGATTCAAACTCTGCTTGTGCACAAGTAGAAGCTCTTGGAAGTGCTCCAAATCAAAGGAGTGTTGTGGGGTGCTTTGGAGATTTGGATCTTTAAAAAATGCTGCAGAACGTGTGTCTGCAAAAATCAAAATATTTTCCCTAAATGTATGGAGCATATACAGAAAACATCAGCATTGGGGGCAGGGGTGTAGAGCTGCTTTGCAACTGACAGGTCTAAGTTCAAACCACAGGGAGGAAAACTTATCTCTCTTAACACTGATTTTTTTTTGGGGGGGTGAGGGGGAGAACTAAATGTGCCTAGCATGCATGCGCACACACAGAGAGAGAGACACACACACAATTCCTCAACCTATTTATAATTTGGCAGATTTCTTAGCTAGGAGTACATTTATATGCTGCTGATTGTTCATATTATATTTTTAAAAATAATAATATTTATTACCTTTTCCAACAGTTTAAACACTACAAAGAATAAAAACCATACAATACAATACAAACAACAACAACAACAACTATACATTACACTAACAAAACACTAACATTAACAAAACAAAACAAATACAATTTAAAACACATCAAATAGTTTCAATATCTTATCTTTCATTCCCTTGTTTCCGTGACCTCCTCACGCCTATCGGGACGAGGTGGAGCGGCTTTGTGCTTGGTGTGGAGAGAACAATCTGGCTCTTAATACGGCTAAGACCAAGGAATTGGTGGTGGATTACAGGAAAAAAAAGGCGGACATTCAGCCCTTGTATATCAACGGGGAACAGGTGGAGAGGGTGGCGGAATTCAGGTTTTTGGGAGTGACTATCGATCAGGGCATGACTTGGAGCGCAAATACCACTGCTCTGGTGAAGAAGGCCCAGCAGAGAATTTATTTCCTCAGACTTTTAAAGAAGAACAATCTGAGTGAGAGACTGCTGGTGTCCTTCTACCGAGGCTCCATAGAGAGCATTCTCACATACTGTATTTGTGCCTGGTTCTCCAGTTGTACAGCTAGGAAGAGGAAGGTGCTCCAGAAGGTCATAACCACAGCCCAAAGGATTATTGGTCATCCCCTCCCATCTTTGGAAGAACTGTACGGTTCCCGTTGTCTTAGGAAAGCAAACAATATCCTGCAGGATGCATCTCACCCGGGACACAGTCTGTTTGTACTACTGCCTTCTGGCAGGAGATACAGAAACATCAAGTCAAGGACAAACAGACTGAAAAATAGTTTCTACCGAAGAGCTGTGGCCTTCTTAAATGCTGTAACTCGATAGTGTGACCTGGGAGTTTGATGAGTGTGGGTGTGGGTGTGGCTGGAATGTGGTTTGTTTGGTTGTTGTTGTTGTTTTGCTTTTGTTGTTTTTAAGGGATGGCATCCAATTTCGTTGCACTTGTGCAATGTTGCACTTGTGTAATGACAATAAAGAATCTATCTATCTATCTATCTATCTATCTATCTATCTATCTACCTCCCTTTTTGTATTCAACTTCTATTAATTTTTTCAGCAATTCCTTTCCATCTTCCTCTATTTTTAATCCTATAATTATCTTAACACATTCTAACCTTATTTTCCCTTTAATACTCTATTAATCTATTTGTCCTTAATTCCTTATAACATTTCTACTAAAGCCATATAACTTCATTCCAACATTTTTCTAACATTCATTAATTTTACAGTATTTCCGTAAATAGTCTTTAAACTTTTTCCAGTCTTCTTCCACCGACTCTTCTCCCTGGTCTCGGATTCTGCCAGTCATTTCCGCCAGTTCCATATAGTCCATCAACTTCATCTGCCATTCTTCCCGGGTGGGTAGATCTTGTGTCTTCCAATATTTTGTGATGAGTATTCTTGCTGCTGGTGTTGCATACATAAAAAATGTTCTATCCTTCTTTGGCACCAGTTGGCCGACCATGCCCAGGAGAAAGGCCTCTGGTTTCTTCAGGAAGGTATATTTAAATACCTTTTTCATTTTATTATAAATCATCTCCCAGAATGTCTTAATCCTTGGGCATGTCCACCAAAGGTGAAAGAATGTACCTTCAGTCTTGTTACATTTCCAACATTTATTATCGGGCAAATGGTAAATTTTTGCAGGCTTGACTGGTGTCATGTACCACCTGTAAATCATTTTCATTAAGTTTTCTCTTAGGGCATTACATGCTGTAAATTTCATACCTGTGGTCCATAACTGTTCCCAGTCAGTCATCATTATGTTATGTCCAACATCTTGTGCCCATTTAATCATAACTGATTTCACCATTTCATCCTGTGTGTTCCATCTCAGCAACAAGTTATACATTCTTGACAAATGCTTAGTTTTTGGATCAAACAATTCTGTTTCCAATTTTGATTTTTCCACCTGGAAGCCAACTTTTTTGTCTGTGATTGTTCATATTTTATAGGCTGTGTACATAAAAACAATCCAAGGAAAATGGGATTGCCCATAAAACAATTGGGAAGATGAATTTTTAATCTCCAAACTCTAAAGGCTGTTCTTCAGAAAATTAGCAAGCTCCATACCCTCAGAAGGTATGGCCATTCCTACAAATTTTATCCACTTTTGCAAAAAAGGAAATTTTTATAGATGGTTCCTTTCTGGACACCCTCCCCACAAACCTGTTTGTCTGCAGGTGACACATAGTCAAGTGGGACAACAATGTCAGCAAATTTCACCCAATTCTGTAAAAAAAAAAAAGAAAGCATAGCCATTTTGTTTCCCCCCATAATAGTGAAGGAGGAAGACATTAAGCTTCATTCCTTCTCCCCCCCCCCAAAAAAAAATCAGTATTCAGATTTGAACCCTGAGTCAAATCAGACAGCCTCAGAAACACTGAATCAGGGTCAAAACTCAATATTGTGGCCGGTGTATACTCTTAAAAAGAACAAACCTGGAAAACTGTATCAATCTGCTGGTATTTAGTGCAAATGCTCATTCACCCCATTGCATTCAGTGCAAACATAGCTGTGTGATGGCGCTGACAGCATTTTTACAATCTGCCTTTAAGGTTCCATATTTGCCTTAGGCTGTATATTATGGCAGCAGCCTTGTATCTTGGAAGAGAAGTATCCCAATACAACTGTAAGTGGCAGTTGGTTTCAAATGGAGAATCGGCAGGAGGGTGAGAGCTGCAGCTGGAGACTTCCTTCCTCTGCCCATCCCTTCCTCCCCCTTTCCCCTGCAACCCTCTCCCCAGTCCATTCCCCTGCCCACAGCCAGACTTGGCCACTTGAAATCGCACACCCCCCCCGCCCTCTGCTGTTGCGTAATGGCCCATATCTGAAGACACAGATTGGCTGCTTAATGCACAGTTTGTTTGTTTGTTTGTTTTTTATATCAAATAAATTTTTATTAAGATTTTAAAGGTTACAGAAAGAAAAAAAAAGAAAACAATCAAGGAAGAAAAAGAAAAAAAAATACATATCATCAAAAAACAGAAAAAAGAAAAAAGAAATAAAAAACAAGTCAAACCTTTAACTCACTACTTACATTCACTTATTTCCTTGACTTCCTCACGCCTCCCATTTTTGTATTCTAATTCAATTAAATATTCCAGCAAATCCTTCCAACTTTGTTTTTATCCTAATAATTTATCTTAACATATTATAATTTTACCTTCTCTCTTTCACCAATTCATTTTTACTTAATCCTTTATAACCTTTCTGCTAAAACCACATAATTTCCCCCCCAACATCTTTCTAACATTCCTTAATTTTACAATATTTCTGAAGATAAACTTTAAATTTCTTCCACTCTTCTTCTGCCAACTCTCTTAATGCGCAGTTTGGTTTCAGCGGTAAGAATGCAAAAAACAAGTCTTTAGGATGGATTTGCCACTGAATTCCCCCCCTACAACAATATGTCAAGGTGAATTTCGAGTTTCCTCCTCAGGCAAAACGTCTGAGGAATCTCAAGCGGGGTAGGTGGGAGAAGAGAGCTGATAAGACCAGCAACATTTGAACGCAGCAGGGGGTGTTGGCTGAGACTGAGCTCCTGCTGAGATTCAATTTTTATTAGTGCAGTGTCAGCTTGGGGGCTTCTGGCTGATTTCAGAAGACATCATTGCTTGCAGACAACCTTGGCTCAGAAGCTGTGGAACTGAAGGGTTTGCCATATTTTTCCATAGATTGCTGGCATTTTTTCTGTAATTTGTTTTTAAATTTCCCCTCAAATCTAAAATCTATAATCCAGGGACCCAGAGGAACTAATAAAGATTCACAAGTCAAAGATAATGGTACAGAGAAAATACATGAGATTGAGGAGAAATGTACCCTCAACTTGCTTGCTTCCCTCATGGAGTCCTATGGGTTCTCCTATAGCTATCACTAGGACTGTGTGTACCCTGCACTAAAAAAAAAGGGTTAAACCTCTGCCCCCCAACTCTAATTTTGTGTCAAGAAAAGTTGAATCCTGCAGCCTGCATCAATTATACCAAGTGATAAATTTCTCATGTTTTGCATAATTTAGTATCTACTTTTATTATAATTTAGCTTGGGTTTTGCTGGTCATGAGCAAGTATCTATGCAAGGCACCGAGGCCTCATCCTGAACTATTCAGAATCTTATTTACTCATCCACTCTGGCTTCTGAGATTTCAGGAAGCATTGCCAGCATGTCTCCAGACATATCTTTGCAACCATAAGGGCTACATACACTCTCTCTCTCTCTCTATATATATATACACTTAAAGATATATAAGTATCTACATAGGTAGAGTATGAGAAAGTCAAATCCAATTCCAAATTGGATATATTGCCTACTCAAATTAAAGAGCAGATAGTTTTAATATATTAAAGCAACATAGAATCTGATTCTAATTTGCCATACACATTATGCACTTTCTACCTCTGGACTGTAGGCTCTGCAACCAAAGCAAATCAACAGTTCAGTCAACCTGGCAATGCAGTAAAATGTCATTGATCCACAGACATAAGGTGGTCTACAAGAATATAAATAGGTGAAGGTCAGTTACACACACACACACACACACACACACACACACACTCTTAAACTATTGCAACTAATACTGACCTATTCCTAGAAAAAAAAACTGCTTATTTATTTATTTAAAAGAGTTCATCCCATAGGCAGGGGCCACGATAGAAAAGGCCCTCCTCCAGCTTGCTGCTTGATGAACTTCTGCAGGACATGTTACAGATAGGTAGCCGTGTTGGTCTGCCATAGTCAAAACAAAAAAACCAAAAAAAACCCCTATTGCAGGTAAGACCTATTGCAGTTGTTAAGAGTCGTCAACAGGCTCATCACAGCTATCTGCCAATCACCCATTCCTACCACCCTTCTGAGTAATACCCCTCCCCACCTTCTCACTATATAGAAGGGTCTGGAAACTTCTGTTTCAGTGTATCTGAAGAAGTGTGCATGCACATGAAAGCTCATACCAAGAACTGACTTAGTTGGTCTTTAAGGTGCTACTGGAAGGAATTTTTTTTGTTCTGCAGGACATGTCATGATTAACACAGCCTCCTCCCAAGTTCTTAGTGAATGGGAAGTCTATATGGGAGAAGGCGGTTTCTAAGTTCTTTAGGACTTTAAAAGTCAATAACAGAACTTTAGTTATATGTGCACAGTAGGGTGCTCCACTTAGCATCCTAGCTGCTGCATTTTACACCAACTGCAGCTTCCAAAACAGCCTTAAGGGAAACGCTAGATTGCATTCCAATAGTCCAGTCTTAAGGTTACCAATGCATGGTTAGCTAGGTTATCTGACCCAGGAACAATTGTAGCTGGCCAAGCAAAGTTGGCAGAGGCTGCTCCAAGCCACTATGGTCAATTCGGGTGCCAACGACAAAGATGGACCAGGGAGCACCCCCAGACTATGTATACCCATTCCTTCAGTGGGAGTGCAACTCCATCCACAGCAGATCCACTTCCCAGCTCCCAGGTGTGTGAATGACTCACACACAGGGCCTCCATGTTGTCAGGATTCAGTTTCAGCTTATTGGCCCTCATTAAGCCCCTCATTGCATCCAGAAACCACTCCAAGGCTTGCACAGCCATAGCTGATTCCAATGTAACACAGAAACAGAGCGTCATCATCATATTGATGACACTGAGGCAGTGCCTCCGCTTCTGCTTACACGGATATGCGAGAGGAGTAGAGAACCTCTTCTGCTTTGCCACTCAGCCTGCGTGTTCCTGTTAGATGTACAGCTACACGGGTGGTGCTGTGGTCTAAACCACTGAGCCTCTTGGGCTTGCCAATCAGAAGGTCGGCGGTTCAAATCCTCGTCATGGGGTGAACTCCCATTGCTCTGTCCCAACTCCTGCCAACCTAGCAGTTTGAAAGCACACCAGTGCAAGTAGATAAACAGGTACTGCTGTGGCGGGAAGGTAAGCAGTGTTTCCGTGCGCTCTGGTTTCCATCACGGTGTCCTGTTGTGCCAGAAGCGGTTTAGTCATGCTGGCCACAGGACCCGGAAAGCTGTCTGTGGACAAACGCTGGCTCCCTCGGCCTGAAAGCGAGATGAGCGTCGCAACCCCATAGTTGCCTTTGACTGGACTTAACTGTCCAGGGGTCCTTTACCTTACAACTACCACTCTCAAGAGCTGGGTCTTGGGAAAGAAGCTATTGCAATCTGTCATGTCCACAATGATCACACTCTTCCTCTTCCTGCTCTCTTAGTGAAGCCATGCCAACCCTGAAAGCAGCGTCTTCTGCTGCTGAATACTCAATGAACTGAATGAAATCCACAGATGTAGAAATGCTAGCTTTTTGTAAGAGGTTATTTGCTATTTGTGCAAACAGATTAAATATTTAGTTGCGAATATGCTCCCTTTTCTATCAAGAGCTTAGAAAGTAGGAAATTAGATTATCCGCCAATGCATATTACATCATCCTTACAGCTATGTAGATGTCTGGATGTTTGGGGAAACACGATCTCTTTGGACTGTCCAAATAAGTCCAGTCACTATCCCTTTAATTCCATTGGCTAAGCTTTGAGGATGAGGTGTATTTATACAAGAGACAGAAAGAGGTGTCTGCAGATAGCCTGCTCCAGTTTTAATTATGCACAAAAAGATGTGTGCAAAACAAACAAGATGAATTTTAATAGGGAGAAATGTAAAGTATTGCACTTGGGCAAAAAAAATGAGAGGCACAAATAAAAGATGGGGGACACCTGGCTTGAGAGCAGTACATGTGAAAAGGATCTAGGAGTCTTGGTTGACCTCAAATTTGACATGAGCCAACAGTGTGACGCGGCAGCTAAAAAAGCCAATGCAATTCTGGGCTGCATCAATAGGAGTATAGCATCTAGATCAAGGGAAGTAATAGTGCCACTGTATTCTGCTCTGGTCAGACCTCACCTGGAGTACTGTGTCCAGTTCTGGGCACCACAGTTCAAGAAGGACACTGACAAACTGGAACGTGTCCAGAGGAGGGCAACCAAAATGGTCAAAGGCCTGGAAACGATGCCTTATGAGGAACGGCTGAGGGAGCTGGGCATGTTTAGCCTGGAGAAGAGGAGGTTAAGGGGTGATATGATAGCCATGTTCAAATATATAAAAGGATGTCACATAGAGGAGGGAGAAAGGTTGTTTTCTGCTGCTCCAGAGAAGCGGACACGGAGCAATGGTTCCAAACTACAAGAAAAAAGATTCCACCTAAACATTAGAAAGAACTTCCTGACAATAAGAGCTGTTCGACAGTGGAATTTGCTGCCAAGGAGTGTGGTGGAGTCTCCTTCTTTGGAGGTCTTTAAGCAGAGGCTTGACAACCATATGTCAGGAGTGCTCTGATGGTGTTTCCTGCTTGGCAGGGGGTTGGACTCAATGGCCCTTGTGGTCTCTTCCAACTCTATGATTCTATGATTCTAAGTGGCCTGAGGCAGTGCACAGAGACCTACATTTCCATCTGCTTGTACAATGTATGCATTTGTGGTTTTTAAAAAATCTATATATCTAGCTGGAGCTTCTTAGAATGGCTAAGCCTATGTTAAAACACCAGAAGAATACGTAAGAAACAGAGAAACAGTACGAGCCAAGTTAGAGCCAGTGGTTAAATTTATCATTTAAAAAGCCAAAGCAAATAAAAATTTCTTGCCAGGCACTGGGCAAACTTCACTGAGTGCCACGACTGTAAAAACTTTTTCCTGGGCCCGAACCACAGGTCATCCTACACTTTCAGACGAAAGATGTCCAAGGTCTTAATCAATTTCATTGGGACTGAGTGCAACTCACAAAGCTTAGATCCAATCTGGTATGTTTTTGTGGATGAAGGTAAAGGTAACGGGACCCCTGACCATTAGGTCCAGTCGTGACCGACTCTGGGGTTGCAGCGCTCATCTTGCTTTATTGGCTGAGGGAGCCGGCGTAGAGCTTCCGGGTCATGTGGCCAGCATGACTAAGCCGCTTCTGGCGAACCAGAGCAGTGCACGGAAACGCCGTTTACCTTCCCGACAGAGCAGTACCTATTTATCCACTTGCACTTTGACGTGCTTTCGATCTGCTAGGTTGGCAGGAGCAGGGACTGAGCAACGGGAGCTCACCCCGTTGCGGGGATTCGAACCGCTGACCTTCTGATCAGCAAGCCCTAGGCTCTGTGATTTAACCCACAGCGCCACCTGCGTCCCCTCTGTGGATGAAACTCATGCATTAAGTTGAGGGTCACTGGTGTTAAAGTCAAGAAATGAGTGAGATACTATGTTCATAATTATCATATTTGGAAAATAACTAAGTTATGGTGAAACAAGATCAATATGACCGTTTTCCTTTCTGAACTACAAATTGCTTGCTATAATAAGAGTGAAAAGCAAGGTCAGGCTGGGACCTGTATTTGCCAAGCAGAGAGGATGCAGTAATAAGGCAATCTAGTTCTAAAGGGCTGGGATTCATTATGCTGATTGGCTGAGCAGATGGTAAGTGTAATTCAATGCAAAATTATATAGAATAATTAGTCTAGGATCAAGGAACCATCCTGAAAAATGCATGCTTACTGTTAAAAGGAACACTTATGTAATCAGGTAAGGGATTTGCAAGCTGTTGCGTAGCAAATAATCGAAAACTGTCGGTGCAGTCTAAGCCCAAAGCAAAGAAGTAAACAAGAAACAAGGTGAAGGGAGAAAGAGAGAGGCTGTATTTGACAAGAGCTGAGCCTAGTACACAACCATTTGAAATACCGCTGTCAGTATTGATAACTGTAGCAGAGAAAAGACATCATTACCTTGAGAAGGATACTGTTTAGGACAAGAAATATGATGCCAAATCTTAGAAGGAAAAAATATTTCCCCCTATGAAATAGCTGAATAGTTGATAATAAAGGACACGTTTATTATCAACAAGATTTTATAGGGGTTCAAATCTGCAACCTTGGCATTATCAGCACCATGGTCTAACCAACTGAGCTATCCAGGGTTTGTAAAATGTTTTTTTTTTTTTTAAGTGACCCTCAAAGACCCGGACATAGAATTCACTGTCATCACTGGGAGTTTATGGGGTATTTCACATGGGAAGAGACCAGGTATATAGGACAAAATTCTTTTTCCACTGAAGTAAGTGGGGATTTTTGTTATTTGCAGACTTTTGTGAAGTATCCCATTTGTATTCACAAATGAGTCCAAGAGCCATATGCTTCAGAGATCAGTGCGGAGACTGGGAGAATTCTGAGGACAGGACTACAGTTTAAGGTCTTATCCTACAAGGCACGATGCACCTGAGTTTTCCGGGCTTTCAGTTCTGGCCATAGTCATTATTTCACAATACAGCTGCTTGTTTTGTGATAAGCAGTTGCATGCTTTTTGGCCGATTCTCCCCCAACCCCGTCAAACACACCCAAAGTAGATAATTCGTGATAAAGAATCTCAGCTAAAGAACCCGTGACAGATGGCCACCCAACCTCTGCTTAAAAACCTCCAAGGATGGAGAATCCACAACCTCTAGAAGGAGACAATTCCTCTGTTGAACAGCTCTTACTTTGAGAAAGTTTTTTCCCCGAATATTTAGTCGGAATCTCCTTTCTTGTATCTTGAAGTCATTGGTTTGAGTCTACCCCTCCAGAGCAAGAGAAAGCAAGCTTGCTCCCTCTTCCATGTGACAGCCCTTGGGATATCTGAATCTCTTGAGATATTTGAATTTGGCTTTATGGCACCAAAATACAGCCACTTTGCTGCAAATCACCCAGAGACTGGGCACTACCATCTGCCTTCTGCCCACAGATGGACCCTAGATGGCAATCAGGTCACCCAGAAACCCAAACATGTCATTGAGTGTTTGAAGGCATAAATGAAGGAAAAATGAATAAATAAATGAAGGCTCCTCAGGTTGTTTTGGAAATGGAACTGAGCCTATGACAACCTTAAATATAATGCAGCATTACCTGTACTCACCAGGTATGGAAATTTGCAACAATATCATGGTTTCCCAGAGTTCCCTGTGAAGAGGGATTGATTGATAAACCACTCTGTAATTGTAGCTCTACCAGGGGAATAGGGGTCTAAGCTTCCATAATTCTTTGGGTGAAGCCATGGCTGTTTAAAGTGGTAGCATAGCACTTTAAATGTATGGTATGAATGTGGCCTTACTCATCCCAACTGAGGGTGCACAGGTTTTCAATCTTATTTTTCTTCTTCACTAATATCCCCTGTCCAACATTTCTGAATTCTAAAACATATCGTTTCCAGTGAGAGCAATTAATGCCCAAATAGAAAAAGAGTGAAATTAATCTGACCGCAGAAAGTGGAGCCATTTTAATTTACAGATTCCTTTTCCTTATGGCAGAATTAAGATACATTTTTAAAGGTGAGAGGCTCTCTGTCAAATTCCATGCACTTGTTTGCAAATAGAAATAAATGAATCTCCTGGCCTCATAATTCTGTTTTGAGGTATACAGTCACGTTTACCTTGGCATGGTCCTTGCATCCACCAATCAGCTAATCAAAAAGCAATACACCTGCCAGCTGTGTTTATTTCCTTACCGGCATACATTATGCCCTTTTCAAGAGGGTCAGCGCAAATAGTGTGACTAGATGATTCATTTATCACACAGGAATTGCTGTACCACCAGATCCAATTCGTATTAATTACATGGCCACGCTTACAGAAATTTCTTTCAAATAGGTAATCAGCATGGCCAGCGCCCCTGTTCCCAGTCACCATTTTTTAGATAATCAAAATAGATGGCTCTCATCAAACGTTGTCGCTTTTCCTCTGGCAGCACATTTCTACAATATATATATATGTAGGTCCTCATCTGTTTTCTGAGATGATAGCTTCAGTCTCATTTTTCTGCCCAAGAATCTTGAAGAGTCAGACGAGAGTTGGAGAACACGTTATAGGATTCCAGAGGGATGCTGTGAGAAGGGGTCTCTCCATCCTGGATCATCTTACTCCCAGCCATAATGTACTGGAGAACTCACTGGGTGGATTGGGGCCACCATATGATGAATTATGGTGCTCCTGTACCTCTAGCAATTGTAAGGAAAGAATCCCACAGTTATAGCTCATTGTGACAAGTTTCACTTGAAGTGGCAAGTGAAGGTGCCTTGCCATTTTTGCATCCGGGCACCTCCTAGCTTTAACACTGCAATGGCCTGAGAAAACCTGAATTACTGTTTGTTCTGATTGAGCACTAAAGAGCGGTGGACGCCATATGCAAGGAATTTCCGGGGTTAGGGTTAGGGTTAGCGGTGAACTCCTACACCAAATGGCTGGAAGTTGCACTGGTACCGTCCACTTCTACGTCCGCAGCCATCCGGGTATTACGCAGGCTGTTTGCAACCCACGGGCTCCCTGACACTCTTGTCTCAGACAACGGGACTGCATTTACGTCAGGAGAATTCCTGACACAAACCTTCACAGCGCAGAACGCCATCCGCCACATCCGTTCAGCGCCATTCCACCCTGCCACCAATGGCCAAGCAGAACGCATGGTGCGGACCACCAAGGACACCCTTCGCCGCATGACACAAGGGGATTGGGAGTACTGCCTTGCCACATTCCTTCTAGCACAGCACAGCACCCCCAGCTCAATGACTGGATGGAGCCCCACTGAACTACTAATGGGTCGGCGCCTTGGAATCAGATTGGACCGCCTTCACCCCGATAGAGCTCAGGATGAGGTAGTGGTGGGGGAAGGCAGGAACCCCCGGACCTTCGAGGCCTAGGACCCGGTGTACGCAAAGAATTTTGGGGCAGACCCAGCATGGGTACCCGCCACAGTCACCAGGGTCACTGGCCCCGTGTCGTACGAGGTTCTAACGGATGGGGGGCAATGCTGGCGCCGCCACTGCGACCAGATACGGCGACGATTCCCGGGAGAAAACCAGGAGGAGGACAGGTCAGAGGAGTCCCAAGGGAACAGAGTGGCAGTGAAGCCCATAGAGCAGGAGGGGCCAGCAGGAGAGGCAGAATCAGTAAATACAGAGAGGACCCGCGAGGCCGAAAGGACACTGGAATTCCGGAATTCTACTGTAAGCCAGTCAGGTTGTGGGTTCACTTCTATCTGGAGCATGATTGTGTGGTTCCTGCCAACCAATCATACTGCTGCATTGTTCTAGGACCAATCAGACTGCTGCATTCTGAATCCTATTGTTCTAGGACCAATCAGACTGCTGCATTTTGGATCCTATTGTTCTAGGACCAATCAGACTGCTGCAGTTTGGATCCTATTCAACTCAGTACATAACACCTGGGGAAAGCAGCAGAGCTAGAGGAAGGGTGGATAAGCCCTGAATTTGCTATCACACCTGGTTTTTAGATATCAATATTTCTCGGCCATAAAGAATTTCCCCCTTTTCATCCTTAAGACCTTAGGCATCCCAGAAAACATTAGGTTAATCCTTCATCCTAGACTATTATCAATCTTTTCTGTTTGCCAGTCTCACCACCCACAAAATTTTCAATCTCATTGTGTAATATAATCTTTTTATGACTAAAAGCAATAAAGTCTGTATGTATAATCATTATTGCTTAATTTCATCAAGTCAGCATTAATTACTTCTAATTGCCTATTAGAATCTTAATATCACTATTGGGGGACAGGGGAACCAGTTCTTTGAACGACAATGGAGCTATTCGACAGAAACATTCTTTGTTGAGGAGAGACATACATCAGCTCCTATCAGCTTCAATCACAGTCAGCATGGCCTATGGTCAGGGATGATGGGTGTTAGAGTTCAACAACATCTGGAGAGCCAGGGGTTAGCCCAGAGTTTCCCAAACTTGGGTCTCCAGCTGTTTTTGAACTACAGTTCCCACCATTCCTGACTACTGGTTCTGCTAGCTAGGGATGATGGGAGTTGTAGTCCAAAAATAGCTGGAGACCCAAGTCTGGGAAATCTGGTATTAGCCACTTCCTGCTAAGTCAGCCAAATTTGGTGGGCAGCATTTTTAACATGATGTCCTCATTCTCACATTCACAATTTGCGACTTGCTTATCTTTGAAGACTAGGAGAGCTCAGGTAACAGAAGCAGCTTATACACAGGAATGAATAACTTGGAACAGTTCTTAGAATAATCTGGGAAATATCCTGGTTCTGGCTCTCTGTATACCCCACTGCAAAAAAAAACTTTCCTAGTGTGATATCCTGCTCCATTTAACATCCAGTCTAAAATATTACTGATTAAAAGGGAGAAGAGTCGGTGGAAGAAGATTGGAAGAAATTTAAAGATTATCTACAGAAATATTGTAAAATTAAGGAACGTTAGAAAGATGTTGGAATGAAGTTACATGGCTTTAGCAGAAATGTTATAAAGAATTAAGTACAATAGATTGTAATTGGATTAAAGGAAAAAAAATAATGTTAGAATTTGTTAAGTTAAATGATAGGACAGAAAATTGAGGAAGATGGAAAGGATTTCCTGAAACAATTAATCGAAGTGGAATACAATAAAAGGGAGGTGTGAGGAGGTCGCTGAAACAAGTAAAAGAAAGTTAATAACATTGAAAGTATTGGTTGTGTTTTTTTCCTTTCTTTTTTTAATTGTTTTTGTTTTATTTTTGTTATGTATATGTAATATTTTTGTCTTTGTATTGTATTGTATGGTTTTGTTATGTTTAATTCTTTCTCTTTTTTCTTTCTGTAACTTTCAAAACTTTAATAAATATTATTTAAAAAAATAAAAATAAAATATTACTGATTAACAGCAATACTCGGCTCATGAAGTTGCTTCAGTTGATGTCCCAGTAGCAATGTACACACAGAATACGGGGTTGTCCTGACTTTGCAGGATGCAGTCTAGTTTATGCTCCTTCTCAGTTTGGGTTCACATCTGCAGATACATCAGGCCGACTCTTCAGATGATGCATGTCATAGCTGGAAGACTGTGGCATCGAAAGATGACTTGTATGTGTGAACGAGCTATTCACTGATCAGATGCCACACATGGAATTTCTGTGTCATTTTTGCAATCTCCCAGAAGCATGCTTTTCAGTAGGGTTGACTCACACACTTCACTGTGAGTTTTCAAATGATGAAAGTGAAGTACATCAGCAATCTGTTCCTTACGGGAATTTGCAACATGAGGACCACTTTAAAAATTTGACTCTCTCTGATTTTCTCATTTCTCTCACTTTCTATCTATTTTTTTAATCGCCTCATCACTGATGAGATGCAGTTTGTGAATCCCAGTTAGGGTGGCCAAATACAAAAAAGATAGGGCTTGTGCATATTTAAAAAAGGAAGGAATTTCAGCAAGTGTAGCTTGTCATGCTTGAAGATTAGTGATGTATGTGTATACAAAGGAAGAGATGTGTGGTGGTGGCAGGTGACTCCCTATGGAGGGGGACAGAAGCAGAAGTGTGTGGAGGAATGACTCAAGGTTTCAGTTGTGTCTACACAAATGTACAGAGTAAGGGAAACAAGCAAGAAGAACTTGAGCTATTAATACAGAATGGCAAATACTACCTAATAGGCATTACTGTGTCCAATTCTGGGCACAATAATTTAAGAAAGATATTGACAAGTTGGTGTGTGTGCAGAGGAGGTCAACCAAGATGATCAAAGGTCTGGAAACCAAGCCTTATGAGGAACGATTGAGGGAATTAGATATGTTTAGCCTGGAAAAGAGGAGACTGAGAGGAGATATATGGCCATCTTCAATATCTAAAGGGCTGTAACAAGAAGGCTGGAGCAAGCTTGTTTCCTCTGCGCTGGAGGGCAGGACCCGAAACAATGGCTTCAAGTTATAAGAAAGGAAATTCTGACTTAACATCTGTGTTCCATGAGCAGCAGATTATCACTTGGTGACACAGAAGTCTGCCTTGGATTATAACATCCATCTCCTTGCATTCCACTCCTTGGGTAGGCAAAGACAATAATGACCTCTAACTGAATCTTATAAGCTTATAGGTTTACCTTCTGACTCTTACATTTTTAATATTTTGTTAGATGCTGCTCTGTTTTATTTGTGATAATACAGTTGCATTTTGTTTTTATCCAGTTTTTAGAAAATGTTACTCAGTGTTGTTGTTTTTTATGTTAATCACTCATAGGTTACAAGCACACCCACAGTAATGTATCTTATTTAGATTAACACTTCTTTATAGCATTTTTAAAATCGTTAACAACAAAGATACTAAAATCACAATATAAGACATGCAACAAATACAGCAATAATATCCAGGGAAGCATAAAATAGCTGCCAAGTGGGCACATAGGTGATCCTGCAAGTAAACTGGTCCCAAGCCATTAAGGACTTTATATATTGTTGTGAGTTTGTGGGTGCCAGACCCCTAAATTCCTGGGTCAAGTAAGTGCTAGAATTTAATCAAGACTTGGGGTGTTAAACTGAATGCTTACTCTTCTAATTCCTGGATCCAGCAGGTTTTAAAAGCTAATGAAGACAGGCTAGCCTCCTGGGTGATGTGCCACTAAGAAAGCAGAGCATCAAAGGGATTGTGCTAGAGGCCAAATGAGTGGGGGGCCCTTCCTCAACAAATAAAGCAAGAATTTAGAGAGCTGAAGAGAGATGTGGCCTAGATGGAGGGTGGGGACATCAGCGTTAGAGAGCAATGTTTGATGTCTCTTTGAACCCAAGGCTACTGCTACGGGAGAAACAAGACCCTTTTGGGGTGATGCTACTGCAAACCCCTCCATCGTCGGCTCAGATATTATATATATACGTATGTAAATAACCCATATTGAAGTGAAGGACATGAGGCAGGAGTTGGTAATGCAGGTGAGCTGCCAGCTAGCTCTGCGGAGGCTCTTTTTATTAGCACAATATGCCAAACCAGTCAGATACATTTTGGACTGTGACCTTTACACATCTTCCAATCCTGAGATCGTGGGATGGTACAAAGTTATTTTGGCATCTGTTTCCACCATGTCATTTCCCCCTTGAACAATGTATGACGAAGGAGACAAAGGTCAGAGACGGCATGGCAGACCACTAAGAGAGCAAAGGTTAGATAGAGGGCATGATGTTCAGACAGCTGTGGTTTGTCTGTGGGTGGAAGTGTGCTCCACACCCGCAGTCATTCCTTCACCATATATCATAAATTGCACCACTGTGTCTCCGCTGTGCCTCATTTCCAAAGGAAACGTGAACCTGGAGGAGCGCCTGGAAGCGCTGGACTCGCATAGCACTCAGAGATTGGAGCGGCATGCCACAGTATCAAGAGTAAAATCCTGAACTTGGCCTGGTAACAGATGAGCCAACAGTGCAGCTCTCTGGGCCTGGTTGTAATATGCTGACAGGGTCTCATTTCTGTTAGCAACCATGCTGCAGCATTCTGCACTAGCTGCCGTTTCCAGAGCAGTGCAAGAGATGCTCCACATAAGAGTGCCCTGAAGTCAAACGATCCTGCAGCCACCAATGCCTGAACTGCTGGCTTACAGTGTGGATTGGGAGTGCAGAGAGGAATTTGTGCCTGTCTGGTGGGGCAGGGGTTAGGGAGCTCTGAGGAACTGGTGTGGGGAAAGCCCTTAAATAATGCACACTGCCAAAGGCGAAATGCTATACAAGACGGAGTAAAACTGTGTCCCTTTCATTATTCACAATCCTGACATGGACTTGCACTTACACAGCCTGTCCCTTGGAACGGCTTCCTTCTCATGCTTTGTGGTCTGCATTTTAAGTGCGGGTTTTTTATCGATATTAACACGAGTCGTTCAGAGGCCTAGAACACATGCATAACAGAGAAGCATGGAGTTTTCACTGGGCTGGGGGCTGTTTTACTTCAAGGAAAATAGGAGGAAACAGCACCAATACCCTGAAGCACTTTTCTTCCCTTTTTCTTTTTTGTTAAGAGGCATAAAACAATATGTTGTGATCCACTAAGGAGTAATTGCACAGGGAAGTTACAAGGACGGCTTTTAGGAGGAGACTGTAAAACTACTCGTTACTTCAGGTACAAGATACTTAGGTGACATTTCAGTCGAGTTATCAAAGCACTTATATTACCCCCCTTTTCAAAGCCAGTGAAATCATAAGGAAAGTCTAACAAAGTTCACCATTGTCTGTAAGAGTCTGGGCTTGTAAAGCAGTACAGTGAGAGCAGGTGTTAAAGCTGCAAAATAGTGATTCATGGGCTTATCCGAACTTACTTTTTACCCCTTGGTTTCCAGGCACAAACAGCAATTCAAGTTTTTCCTTGGAGGTTGAATGGCCATCTGTCATGAGTGCTTTCACTGAGATTCCTGCATTGCGGGGCATTGGACTAGATGACTCAAGGGGTCCCTTCCCACTCTACAATTCTGTGATTCTATAGGATATGTCAGGAGTATTATCTCCATCATTCAGTTGGACTGAAGCTTTAATCCTATTCAAGACTGCTCAGGAGTGAGTGAGTTTAATGGTGAGGAGATATAAAGGGTTGCAGCCTAGCAGCTAAATCCTACGCATAACTACTCATGTATACATGGGCACAGCAGCAGTTGCCAACGTGGTCCCTGTGGCGATCACACAGGGTCCCCGGACGTTTCACCGTCTATTGATCCCTGTGCCACCACTTTATTTCTCGCTGCCACCACCCAGGTCCTACCTGGTACAATTCTGAGTCCAGTCAGGATTAAATTGGAACATCAACTTCTGTTTATTTATTTCAGTTTAACAAGCGTGTGGTTTCATAAACGGTATCGGTCAATTACAATCACAGGGTGCCTATCCAGACCTATAACTTCCGCTACCTGCTCTCACTCACTAAATCACCTCTCAGATATTTCCTTGTCTTCCTAGCCCCTAACTGTTCCTGACTCAGCTTATTTCACTACACTAACTCAACCTACCCACAAACTCTATCCCAATTCACTCCCACTCCAACCAACCACCCAACTCCCAAGGAACTCCCCCCTTTGCCCCTCCCAGAGCTGGTTTTATAGTCCCTCTGACTCCACCCCCTGGGTCCTGATTGGGTAACCTGTTTAACTATTTCACCTCCAGCACTCTCATATGTTAATGTCACAGTCCCCTCCAGATGTTCTTGGATTATAACACCCATCATGACTAATCAAAGGCCTGGCTGGTGGGATTCGGGAGTCCAAAACATCTGGAGGATACAGTGCTGGCTATCCCTGGTGTATGGCATTGTAGTCTGATCAGTGATTTAGGATCATCAGGTATTCTCAAATGAGTTGGAACTGAACGCAGGTTTCCACCAACTCTCATGACATTAACAATGAGCGTTAACACTGGCATAATGCATAGTTAAAATCAGATAAGTTGGCTGCCAACTTTTAATTCACGTATAATTTAGATCTCCACAAATTAAACTGTTTGAAAAACTGTATTAATTTAGCTGCTTGCTTTTATGTGCCTTTTCTTCTTCACACATGACCGGACCCGGGTGAAACCAACTCCTTTCCCCCATGCTACCACTTTGAACAAAACAATTCTCAGGATAAAACTGTAATGAAAAAGAAAACATGGAGACAGTTTGGTTTCGTTAGCTCATCATTTACACAAGACTTCATAAGCATAATAATCTGTCAATGTTAAACTTCTTTATGAAGAATCTGGGCTGGTGCTATGACAGAATTTGCATCAATCTATAAATAGTCAGGAGACACCATTAATGCAAACTGGAGAGGGCCAGGCTCTTCATCTTTGCCCTGCATTGTTTAACTCTGACCTTTACTCTTAGAACTGCTTATAGATTAATTTCTCAAGTCATTTAACAGGAGTGATAGTATAGATTTTGCTCCCGATGAAGAGGTCATTGCTCAAAAAGTGTATTGTGGTCACGTTTGCACAATGAGATACTTCATAGCCTGGCTGAGTTCTATAAACTCAAAATCTGCCTCAATATTGGTCCTAATAAAAGTATTGTCCGGCACAGCTGTTGATTTTTTAAAATGACCTCTGCTTTTCATATCACATGTGGCTTTTGCTTTCCTCTGCTCTCCACGCATCTAGTTGCTCACTACAAAGGGTAGGGAATTTTCTCTGTGTAGTCACATCACTTACATTAAAATAAAAAGGTATACAGTGGTACCTCAGGGTAAGTACTTAATTCATTCCGGAGGTCTGTTCTTAACCTGAAACTGTTCTTAACCTGAAGCACCACTTTAGCTAATGGGACCTCTTCCTGCTGCTGCCGTGCCGCCGGAGCACGATTTCTGTTCTCATCCTGAAGCAAAGTTCTTAGCCCGAGGTAATATTTCTGGGTTAGCGGAGTCTGTAACCTGATGCGTATGTAACCTGAAGCGTCTGTAACCTGAGGTACCACTGTACAGGTGATATAGAAATAAAAAGGTGATAATGAGATAAAAAGGTGATACAGAGGACCTATGTACTAGTTGCCCCCATAAAACAATTTAAAATAGCCTCCAGGAGGCAGTCACAAAGTGGGTGTTGACCTTAGCAACAATGCTTGGTCACATCAACATCAAACATTTAAAGCACATTACTTCTCTCAAAGAATCCTGGGGGCTGTAGTTTGTTAAGGGTGATGAAAACTGTAACTCTGTGAGGAGTAAACAAATCTCTCCATGATTTGTTGGAGGAAGCCGTGTGCTTATAAAAATGTGTGTGAAGGAGAGGCTAGTAAGTAAAAAAAAAAACACATTTCAGCATTGAGCAGGAAGATTGATGATAATCAGAGTTTAAAAGACTAGTCTTAGATAAACCCAAAAACGTAAATTACAGAAATGCGGTATATCCTTAAGGTATATTCTGTCTCTTAATTATAGCGAGTGACGTTATCAATGCGAGACTGTCGCACACACTTTTCCCCATGAAGAGATTTGTGCTTTTGGCTTGCACCCTTCATTCACAGCCACATTTAAATGATTGCATTATTACATCAATAGCCAGTGTGTACAGTGTGAGAGACCGCTAGCCGTATATTGGAGCTGCTGAAATAATCGCATGTTGTCTGAAACCTCCTGCAGCTAAGAACTTGCTATCAAAAAGGGGAGAAGAAAGAAAATACTGGCAGGTAGCAAAAATGCCTGGCGTGGCTGCAGTAGGTGTTATATCGTTATCATCTAGATTGAGGAGGTGGAGGTCTCTGCATTAGAGAAAGCGGGCGGGATTTTATAGTGGATAGAAATATTTTTTTTTAATGGAGGAGCAAATTATCAAATGGACATCTGAGCTGCTCTGTGACCAGGACAGGAGGTGAATGTATGAATAAGCAATTGACTCAAGTAGGCTGGGGAGTGATGAAGGCAGCATGGAAAAGCTAGACTGCAGCCATTAGCAGGGCAGAGGTGATGTGGAAGACGAGGTCGGCTCCGAGATTACAGTTCTCATGGAGGAAATGGAAGGATCACTTTTAACAAAAGATAATGGCAAATATCCCAGCTACTTTATGAGGAACACCTTTGAGTGCTTCTCAGGTGCAAAAATATAACCAGAGCCCAAGAGAGGCAAGTTCACTAGTGGAGCAAGGTTGTAAAGCTGTACAGTCGTACCTTGGAAGTCGAATGGAATCCGTTCCGGAAGTCTGTTCGACTTCCAAAACTTTCAGAAACCAAAGCACGGCTTCTGATTGGCTGCAGGAAGCTGTGGAAGCCCCTTCAGACGTTCGGGTTCCAAAGCACGTTCACAAACCAGAACAGTCACTTCCAGGTTTGCGATGTTAGGGAGCCAAAACATTCAACTTGCAAGGTGTTCGAGATCCAAGGTATGACTGTACTTGCTTACCTGGAAAGCAGTCCCATTGTACTCAGTGGTATTTACCTGTGAGCAAATATGCACAGGTTTGTTCTGTAAGTCAGTGAATTTTAAGGAAGCAAGTTCACGCTGATAGCAATGGGGACTTTAAGGTTCCACCCACATCATCCATTTAAGTCACAGGCTTTCCTCCCAAGATTGCAGGAAATGTAGTTTAAGTTTGCTATGATTTGTGGCTCTATGGGGAATAAACTACAGTTCCTAGAGTTCTTTGGGGGCAGCCATGCGCTTTAAATATATCGTGGGGCTTTGTCTTTTGTTTTTATACATCTAAAACTTTTAAAAAATATGTGTTTCATTATCTGAGAAAGGTTCGGTTGACTAAAGAAAAGGATGCTAGCTTTTGTGCAGCCATGTAAATTAAGATTCTGAGAGATTTAGTAGGGAAAGAAATGCTTCTGGTCTCTAGTTCTGAAAATAATCAACCTTTCGAGAGGAAAGGATCTAAACAAGAGATAGACTTTAGGGCAGATAGTCTAAGAATGTTTGCGGAAATTAAACAGAGTGAAAAGAATTTAGAGTCTAAACTAGAACAAGTAGATAATAAGATTGGAAAAATGGATAAGAAAATGGACGAAACAGTAAATGAACTGAAAGGGCAAATAAAAGAAGTGTTCAGAAGAACACAATCGGTAGAAGAGGGATTGAAGAAGACAAGACTAGAAATGAAAGATGTCAAACGGGAAGAGGAGAAAATAAAAGTAGAAATGATGGAACTAAGCAAAGCTCAGGAAGAGATGAAGGACGTGATAGCGATGAATGAACTTCGGTTGAGGGAGGTGAATCTGAGATTCAGAGCTGTGCCAGAGACTCAAGGAGAAAATATGTGCTGGTCCCGGGGGAAGGTACCGTGGGTGTAAGCAGAGTCCACACGAAGAGGGGCGAGGTCCAAGACGGGGAGCCGGGCGGGGAACAGGTACGCTGGAACAGGAGGCCGAGCTGGGAACTGGAACACCGGATAGTCAGGAACAGGAGGCCAAGCAGGGATCAGGAACACAGGAAGGTCCAAAGCCAACAACGACGTTGCTCCCGCAACCTGGGGCCAGGCTGACTGGGCTTTTATCCTCTTCTAAGGCCGGGGGCGGTCCCGGCCCCCAGGAGCCCCGCCTCCTCTGGCCTTAAGGCGAGCACTCCTCCTGGGGGCAACCAGTTCCCTTCGCCTCTCTGCCCTAAGCCTCTGCAGATCAGGAGAGGCCGAAGGGTTACTGGGCCCTGGAGGAGGCTCACCTGTGGCCACTGAGTCGTCAAGCCCCTCTGGGGCCAGAAGGGCTTCACCTGGGGCCAGCTCCTGATGCTCTGTCACAGGTGCAGGCTCTTCAGCATCTAGGCCTTGCCCCAGTTCAGCCGGCCCTGGAGGCGGGGACTCCTGTGCAGGCTGGGATTCCTCTGGTTCATCCTCTGAATCGGAATCCCAGGCCATCACACCATCCCCCCTCCCAGCCCCCCCCCTCAACCGAGGGTCCGGACCCGGCTTGCCGGGGTACGTCGCATGGAACTCTCGGAGGCAGGCAGGTGCGTGGACGTTGGCCGCTGGTTCCCAGGAACGGTCCTCCGGTCCATACCCCTTCCAGTCAATGAGATACTGCAGCTTTCCCCTGCGGTATGGGGAGTCCAGGATGCGTTCCACCTCATACTCAGGCTCTCCCTGAACCAACACTGGCTGCGGACGGGGACGGTTCGGGTGGAACTCGTCGGGTGGGGCCACCGGACTCAGCAGGGACCTGTGGAAGACCGGGTGAAGCTTCAGGGTTGCGGGTAACCGGAGACGGAATGCTACAGGAGAGACTTGGTCCACGATAGGGAACGGGCCGGTGAAGCGGGCGTCCAACTTCCGCGAAGGTCGAGAGGGGTGGAGGTGGCGAGTGGAGAGCCAAACCAGGTCACCGACGCGAAGTTCCGGCCCCACCTGGCGGTGGCGGTCGGCCTGGGCTTTGTACGCTTCCTTGGCCTGGTGCAGTTGCTCCACCAAAAGCTGTTGCTGGGACTGGAGCTCTTGAAGCCACTCCGTCACCGCCGGGACCGCGGATGCCGGCAGCACATCTGGAAACAGCCGTGGATGATAACCGTAACTGGCCTGGAACGGGGTCTGCTGGGTGGACGCATTCACCGCGTTGTTGTAGGCGAACTCCGCCAATGCCAGGTGGTCGACCCAGTCATCCTGCTGGTAGCTGCAGTAACACCGGAGGTACTGCTCCAGCACCGCGTTCGCCCGTTCCGTCTGGCCATCGGTCTGTGGGTGGTAGGCTGACGAGAGGCAGACCTCTGTCCCGAGGGTCTGGTGTAATGCTCGCCAGAACCGGGATGTGAACTGAACGCCCCGGTCGGACACCACGCGCTCTGGTAGGCCATGCAGGCGGAAGACATGCTGAAGGTACAGCTGAGCGGTTTCCTTGGCTGTGGGTACAGATGGGCAGGGGGTGCAGTGCACCATCTTGGTGAAATGGTCGGAGAACACTAGAAGGCAGGTACAGCCACGAGACGGGGGTAAGTCCACTACAAAGTCCAACGAAACCGTGTGCCAAGGGCGCGGTGGAACTGGCAATGGCTGAAGTAGGCCGGGGGGTCGCCCGGTAGGACCCTTGGCGCGCCGGCAGACATCACAACCAGCAACGTAGCGAGCCACGTCGGCCTTCAGGCGGGGCCACCAAAACTCACGACTGACCAGATGGGTGGTCCGATACCGTCCAAAGTGCCCCGCTGCTGGGGCATCATGGGCCATCCGGAGAACCTCCAGCCGCAGTGGCCCTGGCGGGATGTACAGACGGCCGTGGTGCAGCAGAAGGCCCTGATGCAGGACCAGCCCCGGATACTGTGGGCTGGACCCTTCAGCCAGCTCCCGGAGTCGTTCCTGGGCCCAAGCGTCGACCCGCTGCTGTTCCCGCACCCGAGCCTGCAGTGGTTCCGCCTCCTGGGTGGCCAGGAACGCAGCTGGAGGTAGTATCGTGGTGGGTTCTGCTTGCTGTACCGTGTCTGCGTTGTCTTCAGGTTTCCGGGACAGGGCATCTGCCTTCTGGTTCTGAGAGCTAGGGATATAGCGGATCCGGAACTGGAACCGGGAAAAGAACAACGCCCACCGGATCTGTCTTTGGTTCAGCTTGCGGGTGGTCTGGAGGTACTCCAGATTCCGGTGGTCGGTTCTCACCTCCACCGGATGTCGTGCCCCCTCAAGATGGTGGCGCCAGACCTCAAAGGCCACCTTGATGGCCAGTAGTTCCCGCTCCCACACAGTATAGTTACGCTCCGCTGGTAGGAGCTGGCGGGAATAGAAGGCACAGGGCAAGAGTGGCGCTTCAGGTCCATTCTGTTGAGACAAGACGGCACCGAGAGCCGTACTGGAGGCGTCGGTCTCCACCACAAAGGGTCGAGAGGGGTCAGGATGTTGTAAGATCGGCGCCCTCTGGAAACAGGCCTTCAACCCCTGGAACGCCTCCTCTGCCTCCTCGTCCCAGGAAAACGGCGTCTTTGGGCGCAGTAGCCGGGTCAACGGGGTGGTGCGATGAGCATAATCTGCGATGAAGGTCCGGTAGTAGTTGGCGAACCCCAGGAAACGCTGTAGGTCCTTGCGGTTCCGGGGTGCCGCCCATTCTCGAACCGCTGCCACTTTCCCAGGGTCCATCTGCACCCCATCTGGAGAGAGCCGGTGACCAAGGAAGTCCACAGTCCGCTGATGGAACTCGCACTTGCTGAGCTTTGCGTACAAACGGTGCTCACGCAAGCGCTGCAGCACGGTCCGGACATGTCCCTCATGGCGAGCCGGGTCACGGGAGTAAACCAGTATGTCATCCAAGTACACCACCACGTACTTGTCTAACAAATCCTGGAACACGTGGTTGATGTAGCGTTGGAACACAGCAGGCGCGTTGCATAAACCAAAAGGCATAACCAAGTATTCGAACTGCCCGTACCGGGTCCCAAACGCTGTCTTCCACTCATCCCCGGCTCGGATCCGAATCAAGTTGTAGGCCCCCCGGAGGTCCAGCTTGGTGAACACCTGTGCCCCTTGCACCCGCTCCAGCAACTCCGAGATAAGGGGCAAGGGGTACCGGTCTGGGATGGTGATTTTGTTCAGGGCTCGGTAATCATGGCAAGGACGGAGTTCCCCACATTTCTTCTTAACAAAGAGCACTGGTGCCGCAGTAGGCGAGGTGGAAGGCCTAATGAACCCACGCTCCAGGTTCTTGCGCAAGAAGTCCTGCAAAGCCTCGCGCTCTGGCTCTGTTAGAGAGTATAAGCGACTCACCGGTAGGGGCGCTCCGGGCTGGAGGTCTATGCCGCAGTCGAAAGACCGATGCGGCGGCAGCTGGTCTGCCCCCCGTTCCTCGAACACGTCTTGGTAGTCCCGGTACACGGCTGGGAGCGTGGGTGCTGCCTCCTCCGTGGGTGCGGCCGCTAGCATCTGCGACTGAGCATGGGAACATGGATCTGGGAAGTGTACGGTCCGTTTGACCCAGTCAATCTGAACGTTGTGAGCCTCTAGCCAGTCCATTCCGAGCACCAGGGGGAACCGGGGCATGGAGGCAATGTCCAAGGTTCGCACCTCCCGGTGCTGCTGGAGACACAGGACCAAGGGCTGGGTCTCCCGAGTGACGGCACCCGAACGCAGGAGTCGTCCGTCAATTGCCTCCACCTGTACCGGTTCTGGCTTGTTCTGAAGTGGCACCTGATGATGAGCGGCAAAGGCAGCGTCCATATAGGAGCGGGTTGCCCCCGAATCTACCAAAGCGTGGGTAAGAATCCAGGGCCCACCTGGAGGGTAGAGACGCACCGGTACCATGAGATGTCGCAATTCTACTGGTGAGGGCCCTTCTTGCATGGTTTGGGACCCCACGTTGCTAGGGCCTTCGACTACCGAGGTTGGCGGTTTCCCTGCGACTGGTAGCTTCTCGGGACAGGTACGGGCGTAATGTCCACCCCCACCGCAGTAAAGGCACAGGTTCCCCTCCCGACGCCGCGACTTCTCCGAGGGGGAGAGCCGAGGTCGCGCAGCCCCGAGCGGCGTTGGCTCGACTGGCAACTCGGCTGTGGGCGTGGACCTGCTGGGAAGGACTGGCGCCAGGAGTCGGGAGTGCTGGCGGTCCCGGGTCTGGCGACGGTCCTCCAACCGATCGTCTATCTGCAGGCTCCGCTGAATGAGGGTATCCAGTGTGGTGGGACGATCCATCATGGCCAACTGGTCCAGTATCTCGTCCGACAGTCCCTCAAGATACTGGTCCCGTAGTGCAGAGTCATTCCAAGACAAGTCTTGTGCCAACAGCCGAAATTCTGTGGCGTAGGCGGCGGCTGTGGACTTGTCCTGTCTCAACCGACGAATCGCCCGATTGGCTTGGCTCTCCTTCAGTGGGTTACCAAACGCAGTCTCTAAGTGGTTACAAAACCCCACATAGTCCGTTAGCAAAGGAGAGTCTTGCCGGAGCAGTGGCAAAGCCCACTTGGCCGCCTGGTCCTTTAACAAACTGATTAAAAAATGCACCTTGGTGCGGTCGTCAGGGAAGTTCCGGGCTCGCCCCTGAATGTACAACTTGGCCTGGGCGAGGAACATGGGAAAACTGGCCTGGGTCCCATCAAATTTCTCTGGCAAGGCCACTGGGTACTTGCCTGGAGCTAGGGCGTCGGCCCCAGGATCTGGAAAGGCTTCCAACCGCTGCTGAAGCGCCGCAACCACATCGCTTAGCTGCTGAACGGTGTGGGTCAAGGCCTGGTTTTCCTGGGCCAATGCCACCAGCGCAGCCGCCTGGTCAGCCATGGCCTCTGGCTCTTCCCGAACGCACCCCAACGAAGGGGGAGTGTGGGTGTGGCGGGAGCAAACTGTGCTGGTCCCGGGGGAAGGTACCGTGGGTGTAAGCAGAGTCCACACGAAGAGGGGCGAGGTCCAAGACGGGGAGCCGGGCGGGGAACAGGTACGCTGGAACAGGAGGCCGAGCTGGGAACTGGAACACCGGATAGTCAGGAACAGGAGGCCAAGCAGGGATCAGGAACACAGGAAGGTCCAAAGCCAACAACGACGTTGCTCCCGCAACCTGGGGCCAGGCTGACTGGGCTTTTATCCTCTTCTAAGGCCGGGGGCGGTCCCGGCCCCCAGGAGCCCCGCCTCCTCTGGCCTTAAGGCGAGCACTCCTCCTGGGGGCAACCAGTTCCCTTCGCCTCTCTGCCCTAAGCCTCTGCAGATCAGGAGAGGCCGAAGGGTTACTGGGCCCTGGAGGAGGCTCACCTGTGGCCACTGAGTCGTCAAGCCCCTCTGGGGCCAGAAGGACTTCACCTGGGGCCAGCTCCTGATGCTCTGTCACAGGTGCAGGCTCTTCAGCATCTAGGCCTTGCCCCAGTTCAGCCGGCCCTGGAGGCGGGGACTCCTGTGCAGGCTGGGATTCCTCTGGTTCATCCTCTGAATCGGAATCCCAGGCCATCACAAAATATCAAAGATAAATTGATAACAGAATTGGCAAAGTGGATGGAACTATCTGCAGAAGAAATGGGAAAGGCGATCCAAAGTGCATTTAGAATGAAAGTGAAAACAACTAAAACAAAAAGATTTACAGGGGATTGCCTGATTACATTCAAAGATAGAGATATGAGAAATATGATTATACAGAGGAACAGAGAAAAAAGATTGAATATAGATGGGAATTTCATAATTATCTTTAAAGATATACCAATTAGACTGCTTAAACGGAGAGATCCTTATAAATCTCTGGTCCAGACGTTAAAGAGAAACAACATTGAGTTTAGGTGGGAGTTCCCAGAAGGAATTTCATTCATGTATAGGAGTAAAAGACACAGACTGACAAACCCAGAAGAAACTGGGAAATTTTTGAGGAAATACAAAGAATTAAAAGCAGATTCGGAGGAAATCAAAGGAGCAGAGGGAAGAACATTAGGACAACTAAAACCAGAGGAGAAAGAAGAAGAGAACGGAAAGAAAACGGACGAAGAAGAAGAAGAGGAAGAAGAAGAGGTAGACAAATTATAGGTAAATAATTAGATCTTATTTAAATTAAGACATCATGGCGTTAAAAATTTGGAATTGGAACATAAATGGGATGAACGAAAAAAAGAAAAGGAACAAAATCGAACAGTTTCTAAAAAGGAAAAACTTAGATATCATTTGTTTACAAGAGACACACGTAGCCAGAAGACACAAAAAAATATTAATCAACAAAAGATTGGGAAATGAATTTGTATCTTTAGACAAGGAGAAAAAGAGAGGAGTGGTCTTATATATTAAAAACCAAATTGAAACTCAACAAATTTTTAAGGATGAAGAGGGAAGGATAATAGCGGTTCGAATTAACTGGCAAGGAGAAAATTTGATAATAGTCGGGATCTACACACCGAACAGAAGTAAGACTGAATTCTATAAAACTTTAGAAGAAAAATTACTTGAATATATAGACCAGAAAATCATCTTAATGGGTGATATGAACGGAGTGATCTCATTAGAAATGGACAGACTTAGGGAAGGAACAAGTAAAGAAGGGAAACTACCAAAATCCTTCTTCTCTATGATAGAGAGTTGCAACTTGATAGACATATGGCGCCTCAAGCATCCGTTAGATAAACAATTTACCTACTACTCTGAACCGAACAAGTCAATGTCAAGGATAGACCAGATTTGGATCTCGAGTGAACTGATACCAAGAACCAAAGAGATAGAAATTCAACCGAAAGTAATTTCTGATCACAACCCAATAGAATTTGAACTAAGAAGCCTCGAAGAAAGAACTTTCAGATGGAGAATGAAAGATTATCTCCTAGACGACCAGAAAATAGTTGAAAAAGCGCAAAAGAAACTAACAGAATATTTCATAGACAATTGTAATAAAGGTACAAGAACTAAAGTGGTCTGGGACGCCAGCAAGGCAGTAATGAGAGGTTTCTTCATCCAGCAAAACTCAATTAAAAATAAAAACAGAGAAAAAGGCAGAAAAGAAATTCTGAAGGAAATCATGGATAATGAACAAAAATTAATTAAGAAACCAAATAATTTGAAGATAAAAGAAAAGATTAAAGCTCTACAAGCACAGTTCGCTATCATAATAAATAGAGAAGTAGAATGGAATATAAAGAAACTGAGACAAAGAAATTTTGAATTTACGAACAAATCAGGAAAATGGCTTGCATGGCAATTTAAAAAAAGGAAGGAACAGAGTACAATAAATAAGATTACAGTAGAAGGAGAAGAGGTAACTAATCCGAAGGAAATTAGAAAGGGATTCTTGGATTACTATAAAAGATTGTACAAAAACAGAGAAAGAAATAACTTGAGGAAGATAGAGAGATATCTGAAAGAGAAAAAGGTACAAAAGATCCCGACCGGAAAAAAGAGCAATTGAATACCCCAATTGAATTAGAAGAGATAAAAGAGGCGATCAAAGAACTAAAAAGGGGGAAGGCTCCAGGGCCGGATGGATTCACTGCCTGCTACTACAAAGAAATGGAACCTATTTTGACAACGCCATTGAAGGAAGTGATGAACAATATTTTAAGAGAAGGAGAAATCCCCGAAACTTGGAAGGAGGCATATATTACATTCATTCCAAAACAGGATTCTGACCTAACCCAAGTCAAAAATTACAGGCCGATCTCACTCCTAAACTTAGACTATAAGATATTTGCTGCGATTCTTGCAAAGAGGATGAAAAAGATTCTATTAGAAATTATACATAAAGACCAGGCGGGCTTCTTACCAAGCAGACAGATGAAGGACAACACAAGAACTATAGTTAATATGATGGAATATCTGTCTGCTAGGATTGACAAACAAGCTGCAATGATGTTTGTCGATGCCGAAAAGGCATTCGATAATATAATATGGGACTTCATGTTAAGAAATTTGGAACATATGGAGATAGGCAAAGAATTTCTTAATGGAATAAGAGCAATCTACACAGAACAGAAAGCCAAATTGATTATAAATAATGTAGTCACAGAAGAAATAAGGATACAAAAGGGAACAAGACAGGGATGCCCTCTCTCACCGCTACTTTTTATAACGGTACTAGAAGTTCTTTTGAACTCGATCAGACAAAATAAGGAAATAAAGGGAGTGACAATCGGCCAGAACGAATATAAGATCAAAGCATTTGCAGATGACTTGGTAATAATGATTGAAGAACCAATAAGTACGACAAAAGCAGTTTTGGAGGAAATGGAGCAGTTTGGAAGTATGGCAGGTTTTAAACTAAACAAGAAAAAAACAAAAATGATTGTAAAGAACATGGATCAAGATCAAATAGAAGTAATGCAACAACAAACACAAATAGAGGTGGTTAAAAAGGTGAAATACCTGGGTACATGGATAACTTCCAAAAATATAGATTTATATAAAAATAATTATGAACCAGCTTTGAAGGGAATTAAAAAGGACCTGGAGGTGTGGGCGAAACTGAGATTGTCATTTTGGGGAAGGATCTCTACAATCAAAATGAATGTGCTCCCAAGGATACTGTTTCTATTCCAGACTATCCCCATAATTAAAGGAAGGAAGATCTTTAAGGAATGGCAAAGAGTGATCTCAAGATACATCTGGCAGGGCAAAAAGCCGAGAATCCAATTTAAGTTGTTAACAGATACAAAGGAAAGAGGAGGCTTTGCCCTGCCAGACTTGAAACTGTATTACGAGGCCTCATGTCTTTGCTGGACGAAAGAGTGGATTAAACTGGAGAATAATGAATTGTTGGACCTAGAGGGGTTCGACAATAGATTTGGATGGCATGCCTATTTATGGCATGAGAAAAAGAGAGTCCATAAGGGTTTTGAGAACCACATCTTCCGGGGTCCTTTAATTGAGGTATGGGACAGGTATAAAAACCTATTAGAACCTAGAACACCACGTTGGTTATCACCTCTAGAAGCAAAGAGTGTAAGGAGAATTAATATGAGAAGCAAATGGATAACATACGACCAGTTGTTGTTTAAAGAAGGGGGAAAGTGGAAAATAAAACCGTATGAACAGGTGAAGGAACATGTATATGATTGGATGCACTACTTCCAAATGAATGAGATGTTTAAGAAAGATGGTAAAGAACGAGGTTTTGCGGACAAGGAATCGATATTTCAAAGTGAGGTTATAGATAACGATAGTTAAAAATTTATCTAAAATGTACAAACTGTTGTTAGATTGGAATTTGGAAGATGAAGAAGTTAAGTCGGTAATGATTAGCTGGGCTAGGGATGTGGGTCACAATATACAATTTGAGGAATGGGAAAAACTATGGAAGGAGGGTCTAAAATTCACTGCATGTACGACGTTAAAAGAAAATACGATGAAGATGTTCTATAGATGGTATATGACACCGGTAAAACTGGCAAAGATGTACAAGACATGTAATAGGTGCTGGAAGTGTGGGGATAAGGAGGGTACTTTTTATCACATGTGGTGGGATTGCGGGAAAGTGAGAGACTTCTGGGAGAAAATATACAATGAGTTAAAGAAGATTTTAAAATACACGTTTAAAAAAAGGCCGGAAGTCTTTTTATTGGGAATACTAGGAAATGAGATAAAAAGGAAAGATTGCAAATTTTTTCGATACGCAATTACAGCCGCAAGAGTGGTTTTGGCCCAGAGATGGAAACAGCAAGAAATACCGACTGTAGAAGATTGGAGAATAAGATTGTTAGATTACGCAGAGTTAGACAAATTGACAGGGAAGATTAGATACTTAAGAGACCAAAAGTTCATCGGGGACTGGGAGAAATTTGTAGAATATCTGGATTGTCTAAGTAAAGGTCAGATGACGCTTAAGGGATTTAAAGAAGCACTGTAAAAAAGTAAGAAGTATTGTCTAAAGGGAACAGGAAGAAAAAAAGAGAGAGAGATAAATAATGTCAATACAAAACCGAGAAATGTGTAATGAAAATTATGATTATGGATGATTTACGGAACAGCTGAGGGAAGTCTAAAAAAGAAATAAGTTATGAAAATGATATGAAACTAGCATATTTTGTGTTGTTTTGTTTTGTTTTGTTTGCTGATGCTTATTAATAAAAATTATATGGAAAAAGAAAAAGAAAATAATCAACCTTTGCTCACTTGCTGCCACAGCGATCACGTGTTTTTTCAGTGCAACTCCCAAATTAAGGATGGATTACCTTGTTGACATCAGCAGCAAGACAATTGGCTTAGCTGTCCCATCTGCATGCATGCCTCCTTCAATGATCAGATAATCCAGGTAATTGTTCCAGCAAACCTTTACCACATTTAATTACATTGCCAGTAGAGTTCTCATTTCCTAAATGCTGGGGTCTAGAAATTCATAAGAATTGTGATGTAAGAAGGCTCCTAGGTCAGAAAGCCTGTGGCTTGCAAAGGACACCAAGAAATCTCAACTTTCTTCATCAAATAAAACAAATTATTATACCTAGCCCCCCCCCCCAAAGTATTTTGAGGGGTATCTGAAACAGATGAGCAGTTTTTCAGAAGCTGCCTCTGTTGTAGAAAAAAATTGGGCTTGGCTTTTACAGCCCAACTCTCCATAAAGGGATTCAGTCTGTTATCTGTCAGAGAAAAATGGATGGAGGCAATAACCAGTCAAAGCAAGGCCTATCTTTATTTTCCTGTTGCAACAGAGACCCCTTGTGCAAGGAGGTGAGGACCCAGAACAAAGGTGTGCAAGAACTTTTAAAGGCTGTAGAAATTGCCCAACCCCTTAGCCAAAGACCACCCAAAAGCATCCCAGAAGAGTCACAGAAAGAAAAGGTCTACAAAAGAAATTTGAGAGTGTAGCTTGTCTCCTGTCTGTCAGAATACCTGATATAGTTTGGTAGTTGTCACTGATTTTACACTCATTGATCTTGTCACTTTCTAATAGCCATCGGGAGCATTCCTCAGTACCAGGAATAATATTCAATATGACCACTCACTCTCCTTTCACGGAAATCGCTTAGAAGGCCACACATTTTGCCCCATAACTTTATTTCATGGTGAAAAAAAGAAAGGTTAGAGTCTGGGGCACATGCCCACAGGCACCAGGGAAAGCCTTTGTGAGCGCCAGGTTGGCAACCTGTTATGTACTGAGTTGAATAGGATCCAAAAGGCAGCAGACTGATTGGTGCCAGAACAATAGGATTCAGAATGCAGCAGTCTGTGGTTTTTTTTTTATAAAATATTTATTAGGGTTTTTTATAAAAGAAATACAAAGATAATAAACAGCATTGCTTTGTTTTAACAAAATTTCATAACTTCTTTGGACTTCCTCACGTCTCCTGCTCCCACTTACATCGTTAATAAATTTTTTCAAGCAAATTATCATCTTATTTGCAAATTTATAACCACTCAATTCAATATAGTGTAACAATTCTCCAACAAATTTTTGTTTCTCTTAATCTCATTTATCGTCAATTTCCGATCCAATTTAGTGATGGCCAATTATTTATAACCAAGCATCCTTATTAACATTCCTCTAAATCACAATATTTTTGTAGATAAATCTTAAATTTCTTCCAATCTTCTTCAATCCTTTCTTCTCCCAGGTCTCGAATTCTGCCAGTCATCTCCGCCAGTTGCATATAGTCCATCGGCTGCATCTGCCATTCTTCCAGTGTGGGTAGATCTTGAGTTTTCCAGTTCTTAGCGATGAGTATCCTTGCTGCCGTTGTTGCATACATAAAGAATGTTCTATCCTTCTTTAACACCTTCTGGCCGACAATACCCAGAAGGAAGGCCTCTGGTTTCTTAGTCAGAATGCAGCAGTCTGATTGGTCCACAGGAGCCACCCAATCCAGCTCCAGGTGGAAGTGAATCCGCAACCTGATTGGCCTACAGGTGAATCCTGGAATTAGCCAATCACATGGGGCCCATTGTGTAAATAATGTATATAAAGCAGACATTCTGGGGGAACTTCCATTCCTCCTCACCACTATGAGCTGAATAAAGAGCATGAAATCCACTCTCGACTCTGAGTATATTTCACAACCCCTGCTATACAGTGTACACATAATTTCCATTTGTTTCTTGATATATAGATCCCCAAGACATCTCAGTCAAGAGTCACCCATACATCCTTCAGACTTTGCATATAAAAATCATTGAAGAAGAAGAAGCGAAGAGTTTGGGTTTGATATCCCGCCTTTCACTCCCTTTAAGGAGTCTCAAAGTGGCTAACATTCTCCTTTCCCTTCCTCCTCCACAACAAACACTCTGTGAGGTGAGTGGGGCTGAGAGACTTCAGAGAAGTGTGACTAGCCCAAGGTCACCCAGCAGCTGCATGTGGAGGAGTGGAGACGCGAACCCGGTTCCCCAGATTACGAGACTACCGCTATTAACCACTACACCACACTGGCTAAGATTGAATCTTAGTGGGCATTTGCCTTGTCACAAATTTGAGCAACCAAAAAGTCTCTTCCTCCAGGTGCCTCTGCTGCTGTTCTCCCACTTATCTCTCCTCATTGTTGCTTTTCCTTACCTGTCTCCTCCTCAGCTGATGAGTAAGTGGTTTCAAAGTATGACAGAGACATTCAAGGGTATATTTAAGTAGATTCGTAGTAGATGCTGATTGCAATAAGCCGTTTTAAATTTAGATCACTTTGGAACTCAAACGATAGCTTAACAAAGCAGATACTGACCTTGCTGATTTATCTAGCCAGAAGAAGGCAGGGAGTGGCTGGCTGCCTTGTTAAAAACCACCCAGCTGAGCAGGAAGGCAGACATAACATACAGACTTGGGGCGCAGGGCACTCCAACGAAGTGAGACTTCTTGGGTACATTACCATATGCCATTAGACAGACAGTGGGATGTCACGCTGTGCTTCTTTAAAGAGAAGTCAGGGGGAAGGAAGCATTAAGAGATCCTGACATGTGTCAGGGGGCCCTGACATCACACTGCGGCTCAGCACAGCAAACGGTATTTGGCTCTTCGGAGAATGGTGATTGTTATGTACTGAGCTGGAGCCTCAGATGAATCCCGGGAATTATCCTGCGGACCTCTTTCTCCAATACAGTGGTACCTCGGGTTACATACGCTTCAGGTTACATACGCTTCAGGTTACACACTCCGCTAACCCAGAAATAGTGCTTCAAGTTAAGAACTTTGCTTCAGGATAAGAACAGAAATCGGGCTCCGGAGGCGTGGCAGCAGCGGGAGGCCCCATTAGCTAAAGTGGTGCTTCAGGTTAAGAACACGGACCTCTGGAACGAATTTAGTATAGTGGTACCTCGGGTTAAGTACTTAATTCATTCTGGAGGTCCGTTCTTAACCTGAAACTGTTCTTAACCTGAAGCACCATTTTAGCTAATGAAGCCTCCTGCTGCTGGTGCACCGCCGGAGCACAATTTCTGTTCTCATCCTGAAGCAAAGTTCTTAACCTGAGGTAATATTTCCGGGTTAGCAGAGTCTGTAACCTGAAGCGTATGTAACCTGAGGTACCACTGTACTTAACCTGAGGTACCACTGTACACAGAGGCATCTAAATTCAGGAGCGAGTTCTGCTCCTATACACTCCCCCTTTGCTTGAGAGGGTCTCTCTCTGTACAGCTTCCAGCAGCTTCTGAGGGATCAGGAAAAGCAGCAGAGGAGGAACTCTTTTAATATTTCCCCCAGAAGACCCTTAAGAGGACTCCAAGCTCCACTCTAAAAATGCCTGCAACAGACTCCAAGGAAGGGGAACTTCCACCAACACTTTCTTCTTCCTCTTGGATTTTAGTGTTATCGCAGGGCCGTAGAAGGAGCCCTATTACCACCCAGTGGCATAGCGTGGGGGTGCAGGGGGGGCCAGCCGCACCGGGTGCAACATTTTGGGGGGGGGGCGTGCTCACACTCGCAGCTCTCTGCCCCTACCTGGCTCACTCACTCTCTCTCACTGCAGTGCTGGCTGTGCGAATCCGATCCGAGCTGCCGGGTCGCCGCCCACTGTGGAGGGGGAGGGTGCCAGGCGTGTGTTGCGGTGTGGAGCGGAGAGAGAGCGAGGGAGGGACTATCTGGGGGAGGGACAGTGCAGCGGCTGCCTAGCGCAGCGCTGAGCGCGGGAGAGAACCACACCCGACCAGCCCAGGCAGCAGCAAGAAGAAGCTGGCAGCGGCGGCAGGTTAGGGGTTAGGGGCGCAAATTACTTGCCTTGCCTCGGGTGCTGACAACCCACGCTACGCCGCTGCTCCATGCTGGATCCAAAGTTATGACTCATGAAGATGCAACATCTGTTGGGGTGTTAAGGTGGTATGCGCCCTTCATCTTATGCTCAGGTTGCATATATGTGTAAATAAAACCACAAACACACCACAGACACTGCCAAGCTTCCTTCCTAGGAAACTGAACCTGGGTAAGTGAGCTGAACCTTGGAATTCTCTCAGCAGCCAGAGATTGGGGTGGCTGGTAACAATATTTACAGTCCACCCTTCCTAGGTACTGATTGTGGGGGGATAGATGCCATACCATAAGCGAGGTACTTTACTTTCCATTATCTGTCTTTGAAGAAAAAGAATGGACGCTATAGGCAGTTTGTTTGTTGTGACAACCGGATCCTTGCAATTTTAATGGACTAAAACTCCCATCCCATCCCATGCCTTAAACATTGAGCTTGGAGGGGAAAACTGTGTGTGTGTTTTTCTGTTTCTGTTTAAATCAGAGACTGGGAAAGTTAAACCCCTTTGTGATAGTGTGCGCACTCCCAACTTCTGCCAGATGGGTTAACACGTCAGAGAGGTAGGCCTGTGCCACAGGTGATATTGTCTTCTTTCTTTGGTGATCACGCGTAGCCAAGTAAGATTGTCTTTCATGAATATGGTCTTAAAAGGTGATATTGTATGTTGATGTTAATGTTATGTGTTCCTATGAACTCTTGCATGTCGTTCCTCTTTCCCTTTCTTTCTTTTTTTGGACAAGCAATCATGTATTGTGGCACCTTACAGACTAACAAATTGTACAAGAGCATAATTGTTTTGGGCGGGGTGTAGATAGGCAGGTCCGAAGGAAATTAAATCTATACAGTGCTGACAGGCAATTGCATATCATTAACACCGGTTGTTCACAAGAGCGGTTCATGTCCTCTGTTCTTCATTGTTGATTCTGTACACCCTCCCCCCCATACAAACCCACTTTGGGGGGGAGATGCTGCCCTAATTATCACCTGCTTATAGCTTCAGACTGGTGCTATAGGAACATGGAACCGGGAGTTGGTTTAGAAGTCAGCAAGCCTATGAGTAACTTTTTTTTACTGTAAATAAATAAAAAACTGGATTTCTGCAGCCCACTCTTCAAAAACCCCTTTCATAGTACAGTTCACTCAGCACCTCTAAAATTTAAGAAATGTGGTAATTTAGTGAGTTAGAATTAAAGTAAACAGATTATCTTTTAACACTTAGGCAGTGCCGTGACAGCCCTTTAAGTTCCTGGAGAATAATGGGAGGAGAGCTGTAAACTCCAAAGGCAGAAAAACAGTTCAGTGGTGCCTGGGATAACTTTTGAACAAAAGGAGCTGCCCAGCTCCTGCCAGAATGTGCAGTCAGGAGCTGCAGCAATGTTATTCCATTAAGAAAATATTGGCTGTCTCCTCCATTGTGCTGAAATCCATTTGCAGACAGGTAGGGAAGGGGTGGGTGGGCGGAAATGTGCATATTTCCCGAAGCTTGATTACCTCCCTGTCAGAATATGCCACATAATTCGTGGTGAAGCATCTATTTTATGTGTCTTCTAGAATGGTGGGATCTCAGCACTCCCCCAAGAACTTGTTAAAAATAAAATCACGGAATAACTTTTTGGGTGCAGGGTGGTTTTCACTGCAGTGCTAAGGACAGAAGAGCATTTTCCTTCCTGTGTCTCACTAGTTATGGGTTCTTTTCTCTCAGTACTTCAGGCTATCATTAATACCAAAGAGAGGAAGAGGCGTGCATGCCTTTTAACCTCTGCCTTTCCTGAGGAAGCAGGAAATGTGGTCAGACAGATGACACCACTGACCGTATCTTCCTTCCAGAAGCAGCTATTAAAATATATTAGCTAGAGACTGTTGTTTGGGTCACAGTGTGCGGATTCAAGGGAAGGGATGTGGGTATTCCATTGCCTCTATCATCATTTCCTGATCTAGCAGGGCTCTCCCAATTCACTTATATTAAGTCTCTTAAATATGGCTTTCTCCTGAATGCTGCGAATATGATAAGGAGATTGTTGGCCTTGGTAATGACTGAGCAGGTTTCAATGGCCAGTCGTGGATTTATTTGTTAATCCAGCCAGCCAGCCAACACAAGCACAAACACTGAGTCTCAACTGCCCAGTCTTTAATTGAAAAATTATTATAAGCTCCTCATCTGAGATTGGCGTGACTGTTGAGAATGACTGAGCTGCATGCATTTTAAAGCCCTCTGCAAGCTCGGTTGTTGTATGAACGATCATTACTCATGAGTAGAGTAAGTGAGGGTTTTCTGTTTTCTTTCTACGTTCTGTTTTCAAAGTTCCCCACAACCAAAAGCCAAGTGATGAAAGGGCATGTGCAAAAAAAAAAGGGGGGGGGAATTAGCATTGACAGTATATTTATTTTGCAAAATGTTCCGGTCTTTGTCAGACAAAGAAAGATGATGTGCCCAGACTCGTTGAGCTAATGACCATGTTTACCTCTAAGCCATAACAAAGGAATTCTGGTGCAAGCTTTAAGTTCTGCTGGAGATATAGCTGTGATAAATGCTTCATCGGCAGTGACAGAAATGTTATTCTCAGCCACCAGAGCCATAGAGGTGCTGAAAGGAATGGCGTGACCTCAATTACTATCTAGGTAGGGTGACTGATTCCTATCTAGTGGAAGCGGCTGAAGAATAATTTTACATAGAAATTTGATCATGCTCAACCCCAAGGACCTATCTGCTAAAAGCATAAACATAAGATTAACTGCATCTTCGCTGAGGTGAACAGACCTACCTGTGAAGAGCTGTCAAGGGCCAGTAATTAGCATTTTAGAAAGGAAAGCAGGTAGAAGAAAGTGGAGGCCTGAGAATTAGGGCTGATCCACAACTCCTCTTGTCCTGCTGTTTTCCCCCAGGGGAAAAAACTACTCTTTAGTGCTCAATCGCAAACTGCAATTTGGGATTTCCCCGGATTACTGCTTGTTCTGATCTATCACTAAGGAGAGAGTTTTCCTTTGGAAAGGAGTGAGCCGGGGGGGGGGGGGGGACCACTTGGACCCATGCTGTGGGTCAAGTGGAAAGCTGCTCTGAGCAGCCCAAGCAGAAGTGTGGCTGGGCCCTTAGTTAGTAGATGCACTCTAGGAAACCATATGTTCCCACCCGCACCCCGCTGCCCAGTAATGTATCATGAAAGTCAGTCACACTCATATTTTTGTGTGTATCAGTACCATAGAAATCTCCTGGGCCAATTACAATTTCCTGTGCCAGGCACTGCCAACTTTTTGGGTCCATGGGCACATTTGCAAACTAGAGAAACAGTTGTGGGCAACACTCACTGCAGCCAAGCACACAACCTGTTCCATTGGCTTCAGGGGAAAGCTTATTTCAAGACTAATTTCAGTGCAGTCTGGGGGACAGGACTGTTGTGTAAAGTACGAATCCAAAGTCTCCATCCCGTTCCTGAAAGAGTGCTTGGCTCCCTCCCATTTCCATGCACATCCAGGCACCCACCTTTTGCCAGAATACAAATTGCAACCCTATGGAAACTTACTTGTGAGCAATCTCTGCTTGAATGTGACATAATTCCTTTTTTGTAAACATGCGCCAGGTTAGGCTGCTAAACAATAAACCAGTTTACCTGGAACCAGTGCTTTTTTTCTGGGGCTACGCAGGGGTGCGCATACCCCTAAACATTTTGTGGATCCAAGTTTGGCCTTATTAAGGGGCAGTATTTCAATATGAGTAGGAAAATGAGAGTACCCCTAAACATTTTTTTTTAGGGGGGGAAAGCACTGCCTGGAACTAAATTTACTAGGTAGTACCAAAACAGTAAATTTAGTTCCAGGCAGTGCTTTAGGTAGTACCAAAACAGTAGGGACATGGGTGGCGCTGTGGGTTAAACCACAGAGCCTAGGACTTGCCGATCAGAAGGTCGGCGGTTTGAATCCCCACAACAGGGTGAGCTCCTGTTGGTCGGTCCCTGCTCCTGCCAACCTAGCAGTTTGAAAGCACAAAGTGCAAGATAAATAGGTACCGCTCCAGCGGGAAGGTAAATGGCGTTTCTTTTTTTTCTTTTTTTATTAATTTTTTAGAAAAGTTTTTCTTTTACAAATTTAAATAACACATACTTTCCAATATAATACATAAATTCTTTTAGACTTCCCCCAGCTCCCTCCACAATCCTCATGATTTTAAAATTTAATTCACATTTCCTTTATAATTGTATTGCTAGTTAGTGAATCTTTACAGCTCTTTCCCCTCTTACAACACCCTTTCTCCTCACAAAGCCTCTTTAAAACCGACTAGCGTTGTCTGTTCATCACATATATTTTCCAGATAAATCGTAAACTTTCTCCAGTCCTGTATGAACTTGTGATCCTTTTGGTATCTGATTTTTCCTGTCAGTTTATCTAATTCAGCAAAGTCCATCAATTTCCGTCTCCATTCTTCCAATGTTGGTAAATCTTCTTGTTTCCATTTTTGAGCCATTAAAATTCTTGCCGCAGTCACTGCATATTGAAAAAGTTTATAATCACTTCTATTGATCTCGCTTCCTGTAATTCCTAACAAAAAGGCTTCTGGTTTCTTCACAAACGTATATTTAAACATCTTTTTCAACTCATTATATATCATTTCCCAGAAGCCTTTTACTTTCTTACACTCCCACCACATATGATAAAACGACCCTTCCTTCTCCTTACATTTCCAACATTTATTACATGTCTTATACATTTTTGCAAGTTTAACGGGAGTGATATACCATCTATATACCATTTTCATGATATTTTCCTTTATCGTCATACATGCAGTGAATTTCATATTTTCCTTCCATACCTTCTCCCAATCTGTCAGCTGTATATTATAACCAAAATCCTTGGCCCAATGTATCATAACCGATTTAACTTCTTCGTCTTTTGTTTGCCATTCCAATAGCATTTTATACATTTTTGACAAAACCTTATAATCATTATTTATTATCTCTTTCTGAAATCTAGACTCTCCTTCAATATATTTCCTCTCTTTACAATCCTTTTTAAACATTTCATTTGTTTGGAAGTAGTGCAACCAATCATATACATATTTTTTAACTTGTTCATATGGCTTCAATTTCCATTTCCCCCCCTCTTTAATTACAATATCTCCATAAGTCATCCAATCCTCTCTCATGTTTGTCTTTTTAACACTCATGACCTCCAGTGGGGATAACCAATGAGGTACATTTGGTTCCAAAATATTTTGGTACCTATCCCATATTTCTATTAGGGCACCTCTAAAAATATGATTGGCAAAACTTTTGTGAGCTTTCTTCTTTCCCAACCATAAGTAGGCGTGCCAACCAAACCTGTTGTCAAACCCTTCCAAGTCCAATAACTTATTATTTTTTAGTGTTATCCAGTCCTTTAACCAACAGAGACAAGATGCTTCATAATAAAGTTTCAATATAATAAATATAATAAATATTCTGGAATATCTGACTGCCAGTAATGAGAGACAGGCCGTCCTAATGTTTGTGGATGCAGAGAAAGCGTTTGATAATGTTTCATGGGAATTTATGTTGAAAAACTTGGAAATGATGGAAGTGGGAGAAGACTTTTATAATGGTATAAAGGCAATATATTCAGAACAGAGAGCAAAATTGATTGTAAACAATGTAATTACAGAAGATGTGAATATAAAGAAAGGTACAAGACAGGGATGCCCTCTTTCGCCACTGTTATTCATTACGGTTCTGGAGGTCCTGTTGAGTTCTATTAGGCAAAATGAACTAATAAAGGGGGTAACAGTAGGTCAAAATCAATATAAAGTTAAAGCCTTTGCCGATGATCTGGTAATTACAGTGGAAGATCCGACAAGAAGTTTAAAAGAAGTTATAAAAGAAATTGACCAATTTGGAAGAGTAGCCGGATTTGTACTAAATAAGAGGAAAACTAAACTTATGGTGAAGAATTTGGACCAAAGTCTGATGGAAGAAGTGCAAAGAGAAACAGAGATGGAAGTGGCGAAAAAAGTAAAATATTTAGGAATATGGTTAACTCAAAAAAATATTGATTTATATCAAAACAATTATGTGACAACTTGGAACATTATTAAGAGAGACCTCGAAGTGTGGAGTAGGATGAAATTATCTTTTTGGGGCAGAATCTCTTCAATTAAGATGAGCGTGCTTCCAAAGATGTTGTTTTTATTTCAAATGATTCCAATAATCAAGGGGACAAAGATCTTCAGAGAGTGGCAAAGAATGATTTCCAAATATATCTGGCAGGGCAAAAAGCCACGAATACAATTTAAGTTACTAACTGATGCGAAAGAAAGAGGTGGCTTCGCCCTGCCAGATTTGAAACGGTAAATGGCGTTTCTGTGCGCTGCTCTGGTTCGCCAGAAGCGGCTTAGTCATGCTGGCCAAATGACCTGGAAACTGTACTCCCTCGGCCAGTAAAGCAAGATGAGCGCCGCAACCCCAGAATCGGCCATGACTGGACCTAATGGTCAGAGGTCCCTTTACCTTTATCTTTACCAAAACAGTGTGGGACAAAGAATCACAGAACTGTAGAGTTGGAGGGTACCCTGAGGATCATCTAGTCCAATCCCTTGCAATATGCAGCCGTCCCATACGGGGATCAAACCGGCAATCTTGGCATTATCAGCACCACGCTCTAACCAACTGAGCTATCCAGAAGCAAAGAAGCAAAGTTATTCAGGTCTGTCTCCATCTCTGATCAGAGCACAGGGTCCTGTAGAAGAGAGGAAAAGCAGAGAAAAATGTGTGCAGTGCTAATATAAGCTGGAAATTAATTTTAGATTATGTATGAGATAAGAGTTTTCTGTGTCACCATAAGACTGTCACATATTGCAGTCATGACTCTACTGAGCTTTTTTTTGCCAGCAACCAATTTTTCTCTTCTCCCCACCCCTCCACCTTTTAAATAGGTGCATTTTAGTTGACTCTAATAAAAGTAACACAATTCTGGTTGTATTTGTTTTTTCTCACCTGCAAACGGACCTTCATGGCTACCCTTTCTGTGTGTATGTTTATCCTAGCCACTGTCCCAAACTGGCCTTTCTTTGACTCCCCTGTCCAGTTTTAGAAAAAGCCTAATCTTGCTTCCCATTCTCTGAAAATCCATCCTAGAAGATAGAAATTTATTTGGCACCTTTGCCATTAGCAGAGCTGTCGCAACGAAAACATGCTACAATCAGAACCTAGTCAAAAGTTCTGTTGCTGGGTCAGTCAGCAAAGGATGCGGGCAGTTCGTTCCCAACTGCATCAGCTCTGCATTGCTGAACAGGATTAAGGAGGGTGGGAAGTAAAGGAAGAACTTGGTTGTTTAGATGTGCCCCAGAGAGGAGATCAATTGAAGGAGCTCTCAGACCAAAGACCATCTCTTCTTTAAACATTTTCACAGCACTCAGCAGCACAATGGGAAACAACCAATGAGTGCAACTATAAGACATCAGGGGAGGGAGGGGGGGACCGAAACCCCTTTTTTAAAAAAAAGCCAAGAGAAATTTTTATCTGGGCCAACTTATTGTAGAGTTTGTGTGCTTTCTGCCTTCAGTGCCTCTTCATCCAGTTTGGCATAACAGAGCTATGATCCAATGCCAAATTCCACTTCCTGGGGGTATGCCATGAAATCAGAACATAATTCAGGGGATAAGACCTGGATAGGCTTACAAAAACGTCAGCTAAAGGCCTGAGAGCTTGGCTAATGCTTCCGGAGCTTGGATTGCTCTCAGGGAGAATGGAAGAGGAGAAAACAGAATGCACAAATGTGACAGCCTTCAGGTAGCATTACATGATGGCCTTGCTAGACCTTCGATTTGGATATTCCCTTTGATCATCATAATTTACTTTAGAGTGTCATGCACCAAGCTGAGCCTGGGCCTTGGAAGACATGAATTAAGTCATCCATTTTGAGGAGTGGTGGTTCTTGCAGCTCTATGCAATGTTCCAGATCAGACAGAACATACTATTGGGAAAGCAGAAGATGCCTATATATCTACATTAAAAGTAAAGGGACCCCTGACCATTAGGTCCAGTCGTGGCCGACTCTGGGGTTGCAGCACTCATCTCGCTTTATTGACTGAGGAAGCTGGCATACAGCTTCTGGGTCATGTGGCCAGCATGACTAAGCCGCTTCTGGCGAACCAGAGCAGCACACGGAAACCCCGTTTACCTTCCCGCCGGAGCGGTACCTATTTATCTACTTGCACTTTGATGTGCTTTTGAACTTCTAGGTTGGCAGGAGCTGGGACCGAGCAACAGGAGCTCACCCTGTCGCGGGGATTCAAACCACTGACCTTCTGATCGGCAAGCCCTAGGCTCTGTGGTTTAACCCACAGTGCCACCCGCGGCCCTACATTAGGAATATGTGAATCAAGGCTACAGGATACCTAGAAAATCCAAAGAGCAAACACAGCCTGTTGCAGAGGCAAGGCTATCACAGTTGTGGTAAAACTCAGCCTATCGAACAGTGATGCATGAACAAGTTAAAGTATCAGGCGGTCCTGTAATAGCAAATAAAGTTTGGACATAGAGTTGATTCACCCATGCATGTACCTATAGACAACTGGCAGCCGACTCTGTGAACAGTGAAGATCAATGTGTGCAAGGAGATATGAAAACTCTGGCTGTAGCGATAGACCTGTGATCAGAGGTGGATTTAGGGCAGCGTGACCGGTCCCCTTGCAGTGGGTGCCAAGCCGAGGCAGGTGCTGCAGGGCGTCACAACTATGACATAGTACATGCACAGAATGAAAGACGAGAGACAGGGGCGCCAAATTTTGGCCTCACACAGGGTGCTGCTGAAATTTGAAAGGCCAAAGTCTGCCCCGGCTGTGATGGTTATTTATGACCTGTGAACAGAATGTTTCTCAATGTGTTGCACCACAGAGTTTGAACATTGTGCTGGACGCTACCTCTGTACCAGGCAGTCCCAAGATAAGTGGCTATGTTGCTATTTTACACATCACTTTCCAGACGACTGCTTGATTGGTTTGGATGTTCTGTACATCCTCTAATCTGCACCATTTATACTCCCCCCCCCCATTTTGCCAGAATTAGAGGGCATACAGAAGGACTTTTAACTTTTCTTGCTTTTGTGATGGTGGTTTGTTTTCAAAAAACACTCTGCAGTCCATTTTGTCTATTGTGTGCTCACTGTTGGATCGATACTTTCCCCTTTTAAGCTCAGCTGCTTTTTTATTTCTTCTGACAATGTGTTTTTTAAATAGCTTCCCCTCTTTAAAAAAAAGAAAACGAAAGAAGCACCTTGGACATTTCAGTGCTTTTTGGCCCCCTGATCTCTCTCTCTCTCTCTCTCTCTCTCTCTCTCTCTCTCTCTCTCTGCTTGTGAACTTTATTAAAGATTCAGGATCTACAGAAGCCGTTTCAAGTGTTCCTGAGTGTATCTGGCCTTGAGGACGCCCTGGGCGTTGCTTCTTTCCTCCGGTACATTCTGCTACTGAAAGTATCACATGCCATGGAGAAATATGACTGCGTATTCTCAACAGACACGTGTAATGAGATATTTTGCCCAGAGACACAGTACGACATGGGAATATTGCGCTTTTACATTAGTATAAGGGAGGAATTAGTTCTCACACCATAGGCCAGAGTATAGAATCAAAAACATACAGCTTCATTATAAATAGAGATAGTGGTTTGTATGCAGATTACAGAATGAAAAATGGAGAGTTAAGCTAGTGGCATTCGCATCAGACCAGCTACCTAGCTACAGCTGGAGCCGTCTGAGGCAAGAAGAATCACCCAGAAAACATGGACAGCAGACAGACAAGAGGGTCAAGTCAGTAGTGGCCGGTGTGATGGGGCAGAGCCAAGGAGCTGCTTTCCTAACACTGCAGCTTTTGCTGCAGCTTTTATGGGAGAGGCTAAGGAGAGCAGCGGGGTTGTGTGGGTGCGCTGGCAGGAGTGTGGGACCAGCTTCACCAGCGCACCTACACGGAAATCCAGCTTTGAGGGCCTACTGATGGTTCCCTCACTGCAAGAAGTGAAGTTACAAGGAACCAGACAGAGGGTCTTCTCGGTAGTGGCACCCTCCCTGTGGGACACCCATCAGATGTCAAGGAGATAAGTAACTACGCAACCTTTAGAAGACATCTAAAGACAGCCCTGCATGAGGAAATTTTTAAGGTTTGATGTTTTAGTATGGTTTTGTATATGCTGGAAGCTGTCCAGAGTGGCTGGGGCAAACCAGTCAGATGGATGGGGTATTATTTATTATTATTGCTACTTGTATAAGAAGGGGAGTTTAGCCAAGAATCATAGAATTGTAGAGTTGGAAGGGAACACAAGGGTCATCTAGACCAACTGCCTGCAACACAGGAATCTTTCACCCAATGTGGGGCTTGAACCCACAACCCTGAGATTAAGAGTCTCGTGCTCTTACTGAAGAGGGTGCAAACATGGCAAAGTATAGGATCTGAATGGGGAGTAGAGAGGGAATGGCCAATATTCCCTTTCCCAGGGCCTGAGAAAGTGAAGTGGGAATAGAGTCCAGAGATCACTACTACTGGAAGATCCCTAAAGCTTGTGATATTTTGAGGCATCCCTGAATAAGCCTAGGAAAGGGAAGCTGTTCCCTCAGATTCCAAATTAAATGAAGTTCAAAACAAAACAAAAAACAATAAGGGGAAAGGAATAGTGAGAGGTAGGATAGGAATTAAACCAAATCTGTTTGAAGGAATAGATTGAAGTATTCCACAAAGTAATCCTCCTCCAATCTGGATCCGTGAAGTGGACCCTTCAAGAGTTCACTCAGCCCATGAAACCTAACTGGGGATCCATCTTACAGGTCAAATTAAGAACCTAGAGCAGGCATAGGCAAACTCAGCCCTCCAGATGTTTTGGGACTACAATTCCCATCATCCCTGACCACTGGTCCTGTTAGCTAGGGATGATGGGAGTTGTAGTCCCAAAACATCTGGAGGGCCGAGTTTGCCTATGCCTGACCTACAGGGTTCTTTCCCCCACATAATAGAGAAGCAAAGGTGTTTATGGGCACTTATAGAGCTACCATGAGTCTGAAATGAATAGAAGGTTTTCTATCCAGTGGTTAGAAACCACTGGAAGGTTTCTAACCTGAAATGATGCTGATAGCTATTAATGGGTTGGCCAGCAATGGTAGTACTTTAAAGGCAGTGCCTAATTGCAAGTGGGCTCTAAGAAGGCCATGTTCAAGGTGTGCACTTGGAAGTCTTGATTTGTTTGTAAATCAAGTGATGAGGAAAGCACCTGCATGCCAAATTTATAGGATAGGCAGTCCCATTAAAGCAAATGTGTGAACTTAAGCTCTCTTGCCCTGGCTGATCCCAAGCTTCATGCTTAGTCAAACTTTCCCCAGGCAAAACTAAGATAGTTGGAGTCAAGGTCCTTTGAGCAACTCCCAAGAGACCAGTGAGTCTGAGCAACTTGGTAACAAAAATGTCTGAATACAAATGGCTCTTAATGAGAATGCTTTCCCTTTCGCAAGAATCAAGAAGTGCATATAATGGACTGCTGGAAAGCTTTCAGTACTAAGAAGCTCGATCCACAAATTGACAGGCCAAGGAACTATAAGAGGGGTCTACCACATCCTCTGAATACATTGCAATGAATATCAAAGGTTTCTTCCACACAGTAGCCTATTTCTCGGTGTGGTGTTGCTCGTGCATGCATCCATACATTGACCGTATCAAAATGCAATCCCACATTATTTCCCCATTTAACCTGGATTTAACGTTTCCACAGAAAATCTGATTAGTGAAAAAGCCCCATTGAAATGTGAAATCTAGATTATACAGTGGTACCTCTAGATATGAACGGGATCCGTTCCGGAGCCCCGTTCGCATCTAGAGGTAAACGTAACTAGCGACAGCACGTCTGCGCGCGCACGCGTTGCTTTTTGCTGCTTCTGCGCATGCGTGTGGTGTCACTTTGAGCATCTGCGCATGCGCAAGCGGCGAAACCTGGAAGTACTTCCGTTACTTCCAGGTTGCCACGGAGCGCAACTCGAACACGCTGAACTTGAAGCGTATTCAACCCAAGGTATGACTGTAGGAGGGGAGGGTGATAGGGGATGACATTTTGAGGAGGAGATTGTCGTGTAACTTGCAGATATGAGCAGTACCAAGTAAATAATCACCCACCACGTGGAGCTACCTCAAAAGTTAGTGGATGCTCATAACAGCAAGATGCCAGCAAAGGACCAGAGAGGCCTGACAGTCCATCACATAAGCTTGGACCACCTGGTCCCAGTCACTAATCTGACTGCTGAATTCTCCATTAGCTACAGTTTGCAAACTGCCTTCAGAGGCAGTCCCAGGTATGACACATTGCGGTAATCTCACCTAGATGTCACCAGAACACAAGCAACAAAATCTAGGCTATCTCCATCCAGACAGATGGAGTCACAGATGGACCACCAGCCAAAACCAATAAACCAATAGAAGGTACACCATGCCACAGAGGAAACCTGTGCCTCCAATGAAAGTAGTTGACCTAGAACGGTGGTTCTCACAGGGTGTGGTGTTTCACACTGGTGTGGCAAGAGAGGTTGGCAAGTGTGAGAAGGGCAATCAAAGAAACATTTAAACATTTCAATGCAGTAGTGTACTATCAAAATAATTGTTTTCATTTGCAGAATATAGATAGATAACTTTTCAAAATTAAGCACTGCTTGGAGTTCTTTTTGTTTTCCAAAGTATTTCTTATCAATTAAAAAATCAGTGTGGCCTAAGCAAATTTTCATTCTGAAAGTCTTCCCCAGTAGAAAAAAGTTTGAGAAGTCTGTCTAAACTGTTCACCTGCTCCTTCAGGGGGCATACTAGCCCATGCAGAACTGGGTGCACCCAACCCATCAAGTCTGAGGGAACATATTTGGGATTGTCATGATGTACACATGAAACACAGAATTCACTAAATTATAGACCATCACAGTAACATCATACTTTTAAATATAACTAGTATAGAACATCACCAGTGTTGACAGTTTATGGAACTGCTTTAGAACATGGGGAAATCAATGGGTAAAATTCAAGGTATATCAGCTCCTAACACAGTGAACCAAAATTTGTCCTCTTTCAGGAAAAGGAAAGGGAAAAGGGAAAATGACATGAAGCCATACTCCCAGCTTTTATTATTACAGCTCTGTTTGGGTTCTGCACAGATTTTGTCCATGCTTGAGTGTACATGACACCCTTTCTGTTAGAAGGGGACAGCTTCATTATGGCAACATCATTCCTAGCCGCCACATTTCAGAAAGAAAATACAAAAATGGGACAGATGAAAAGAAATGCTGAGAAAAGATGCAATGTGAAGGGGCAGAAACAACCTCAAGTATGTAGATGGGGAGAGTCCAGCAGCCATAATCCCTCTTATGTCTTATATTCAGACGCTGAGTGCCATTGCATAAGAAGCCAAATGTGAGGTGGGGGAGAACGCAATGGTTTACAGAACTCAATATTTCAGGGATAGAAGAAAAAAAGGGGGGAACCCTAAGGGACAGGAACCCTAAAAACAACTGCGTGAGCTCAGGGTCTTAAGAATGCTGACTGTCAGGGGGGAACCAATGGGAAGGTAAATGGAAAGGAATATCCTAGTACATAGCTGGCTGACTGAATGCAGGAACAGTTTGTTGCTGGTCCCATTTTTCCTTTCCCTATAGATGAGGTCTGGGAAGGATTTGCTGACTCAGACCCTGGTGATCAAACCGCATAGTGTAGACTCCATGTTGTAGACTTAAGAGCTTGGCTCTACTTTGTTGTTGGTTTGATAGATACAGGTTTCCATTCAGTCACTGGCCCATCTTTCCACAATCTGTGAAATATCACGAGGCACAACCCTTTGCAAAGGGAGGAGGATTTAGAAAAGTTGATGAATGTGTTGCCTGGATTTCAAGGCTGGATTATTGCAATGTATTGTTTGCCGGAGCCAGCTACCGTGTTATCTCTAGTATGCAGGAGCTGAAGTTCTTTCAGGCACTCAGTTGTTTCAACGAAATATTCCGTATTTCTAATTTCTGCACTGACTTCCTAATACTTCTTATACTTAACTGCTTTCTGCTCCTTGCCCAAAGAGCTCAGGGTGGCATTTGAGTTTCACAACAGCCCTGTCAGGCAGGTTAGCCTGATAAACGGTGTTTTTGGGAAAACACCCATTGCTGAGCTGCTGTTTGAACACTGACTTTGGCTAGGCCACTACATCCTTTTTGGCTCTCAGCTTACATATGTGGTTGATATATCAGTGACGGTTCAGAGGTGTTTAGACCTGTTTCATACAGAAATAAAAACAAAAAACTCAAAGAGCACACCAAACTCCATGTTTGCATCTGTTATAATAATAGCTGTCATTCAACCTACATGGGACTTTACAGAGTTTCCATGAGCAAAAATGTGGTTCTGTGAACTTGGCTGGGATTAAATTATGAAAGTCAATACAAATTTATGTAGCTAATGTTTAATTTTGGAAAGCATTCAAATCAAAAATCAAAAATGTTTATTCGGCTTTATGCCCATCATGAAACACAACACAACAAAACAAATCAAATAAAACAGCGGACTCGTACAAGCCACAAGTAGTATAACACAGTTCACAACTCACAAGGACAAATATTAGCCATTCATAAGAAAAGTTTAAGATTAAGATTAAAATTAAAAAAAATTTGCACTACACTAAAATCAGTATCTGATGTCGTTATAGAAAATTCTTATAACTATCAATAATCAGCTAACATTCCATTCCGTCTCTTGTACGAGAGGACGGCTATTAGGAATTTAGCAACCTGTAGGGTAATATAAGGATCCACATCTTGAAGAACCCAGGCAAGCTGTAGGTCTACTGGTTTGTCAGCCATTGGCTGGATTATGAAGTTTAGTATGCTAGCACGGGCTGAACTGTACAAAGGGCAGATAAACATAACATGAAGTAGAGATTCCGATGTTTTCATTTCACAAGCACACGTTGAAGGGACTTGGCCCTTAGTGAATCTATGTCTCAGCACATTTGTTGGAAAGACATTGAACCTAGCTCTAATGAAGGCATATCGGTGAGACGCGGCCATCAGCGATGTTAAGTAGGACAGAGTGCGGTAGATAGGGGTTATGCTGAAATTTAACGGCGAGCAGGCTCCACCACCAGCTACGAAATTTTGGTATAGCTCCGCATCATCCAGCCTTTGATTTATACACCTTTTTGCCACATTTAGATCCAGTTTGAGCAATTCAGTGGGCGAGATCTCATAGGACAGCAATTTGGCAAGGATTTTTCCTGACCACAGATTTGTGAAGTCATCTCGCCACATGCATTGAATGAGATAGTGGTTTGGGAGTTTATGCCATAGGGATATCCAATAGATCAAAACTCTCCTCCATATAACTAACTCCACTGACGGGATCTTCATTTCTAAGCGAATAGCCGCATTACTTACGCATGTTGGTAATTTTAAAAGTCGGCGTAAGAATTGGCTTTGAAGTGACTCTAATGGTGAGAGGTTTGCAAAGGCAGCCCATAAAGGTGCAGCATAGGCCATTGTGGCCATCACTTTGATGCTATCCACTTTCAGGGCCGCAGGGATGAATAAGGCCCCCTCAGAGTAGAAAAAACAAAGGAGGGAGTTGGAAAGCATTTATTTTTGCTACTTCATTTCAATCTCATCTTTCCTCCATGGAGCTCAAGGTGGCATAAATGTAGATTTTCTCCCTTTCTATTTTATCCCCACAAACAGAGCCAGCCCTAGGTATTTTGGCTCCTGAAGCAAACTGAAATATACTCAGAGTCGCAAAGTGATTTCATGCTCTTTATTCAGCTCATAGTGGTGAGGAGGAATGAATGAATGTCCCCTCAAAGTATCTGCTTTATATACATTATTTACACAATGGGCTGCACATGATTGGCTAATTCCAGGATTCTACTGTAGGCCAATCAGGTTGTGGATTCACTTCTATCTGGAGCATGATTGGGTGGTTCCTGCTAACCAATCATACTGCTGCATTGTTCTAGGACCAATCAGACTGCTGCATTCTGAATCCTATTGTTCTAGGACCAATCAGACTGCTGCCTTTTGGAGCCTATTGTTCTAGGACCAATCAGACTGCTGCAGTTTGGATCCTATTCAACTCAGTACATAACACAAACCACAGAACGCATGCCCTACAGTTAGGGAAGAAGGGGTGAGTGAAGATCTACATTAGGAACAAGAGGGAAATAAAGATCTACATTGGGAGCAAGGGTGGAAAAGTCCAGCAGCATCTCCTATTTACAGACAGTCCTCCGCAAAGGTGGTTTGGGAGGAGGGCTGCCGAGAAAGCGGCAGATCCAGTCTCCAAGGAGTACACCATAGTCAGCGCTGCCACCATGGCAGCAACAGTAGCAGGCAATGCATTCCTTAGAGGTTGACTCTGCTGCCCCTATGGATTCTGTCGCCTGAGGCGGTCATCTCACCTTGCCTCATGGGTGGGCCGGCCCTGCTCACAATCACTGAGTAAGATGAGTTAGCCTGCCCCAATTGGTGACTGGCCTATGTAATCCATTGAGCTTCACGGCTGAGTGGGGATTTGAATCTGGCCTCCCAGGTCCTAGTCCAACACTCTCACAATTACGGTACACCTCATTGACTCTTTATGTTCACAACCTAGATCTGGTTTCAGTCAGTGTGAGTGAGGAGTAGGGGGAGTCTTTGTGAGAACCAGGCTGGCTAGAGGCAGTTTTATGTTTGTTCTAACGAAACCAGTTTAAGTTTAAACGCAGCTTTCCGTTCCATCTCTTCAAGCGAAGCAGAACATAACAGTTCAGTTTGCTTGTGGCGCTGTGTGACTAAACATTTGAATTCATCTGGCCTGCTGTGGAAGCTGCTCACGTCAAAATACAGTCCTTTCCTAAAGTCAGCAAGAACAATTCACATAACACTTTCCCCCATTCCTGGGTGTCAAAGATCCATGCCTGTGAATTTCCTTTGTCTGTTGCCACTGATTGGTTCCTGCCCACCCCAGACACATTTGCAAAACAAATGGGATGGCCCTGTATGGCTCTTTGACTTATCCACAGATAATGCCTAACCTGAGTTTCCTGTTCCTAAACAGAATGGACCAACGGTAGGCTAAGGTCACTCAAACGCCAAGCTTTTCTGCCTTTCCTGTCAGAATAAATAAGTTGTGCAGATTGACAACTTTCTCTTTGGCAAAGTTGATCCCAAAGAAAAGCTGTTATTTGCCTTTCTTTCAGGGCCTCCCCTCTTGTAATTTCTGACCCCCTCCAACCTCTCCGCATACAAAAACTAACAGGATAACTTCAAACTACAAAGCAAAATGCTTTTCAATTATTAATTTGCTGCTGTGGGAATCCTTGCAACTACCTGGAAATGCTGGGAAGGTAATGGGCTCTCCATCAGCCGTGACTCAGAAGTGCTTGTAAGCTGCAGATGAAGAAAGCTTGAAGAATGTGCATGCTGGCTGGAGTTTGTGCTACCACAGGGAAATCTGAAGATTCCCCGTGTTGCAAAATTAAATCTGGAGAAGCCTTCTTTTTATAGTCAGATCCAAGAACGAGCAAAACAAAACAAAAACAAAATGCCATTACAATTTTGGTAGCGGAGGCAGAGAGATGACATTGGTGGAAAGCAAACGGCGACAGGCTGCCTGTGGAACCAAATCCCCAGGTTCACACAGAAACCTTATTTAGAAACAATCTTCAACAATGGGAGGAAAGCGCTGCCCCAGAAGGCTGTGCCCAGTGCAGCATTCAAAGGTGAGCAAATTTCCCCAGGGGTTTTGAGAAGGATTCCATTATTAGAAGCCCATGGTAAAATGCTCCAGTACCACTTACAGCATCTGAAGCTGTCTTGATCTCTTCCTGCTGAGCACATCTTTTGGATACAAAAAACAAGACCTCCAGAGAGGTTTCCAGTGGAGGGGGTAGAGTGTATGATATCGAGCCAGTGCATTGGGAGGGAAAGAGGCATGTCTCAACATCATGCCAATAATAATAATAATAATTTATTATTTGTACCCCGCCCATCTGGCTGGGTTTCCCCAGCCACTCTGGGCGGCTTCCATAAAAACCAGAAATACACTAAAATATCACAGATTAAATACTTCCCTGAACAGGGCTGCCTTAAGATGTCTTCTGGATGTCAGGTAGTTATTTATCGCTTTGACATCTGATGGGAGGGCATTCCACAGGGCGGGTGCCACTACCGAGAAGGCCCTCTGCCTGGTTCCCTGTAGCTTTGCTTCTCGTAATGAGGGAACCGCCAGAAGGCCCTCGGCGCTGGACCTCAGCGTCCGGGCAGAACGATGGGGGTGGAGACGCTCCTTCAGGTATACTGGGCCGAGGCCGTCTGAGTCATGCCAACTGAGTCATGGAACCCACAAGCGGAAAGGATCCAAAAATAAACAAACAAAACCCCACTTTTGACTTCAGATGGAGGCACTGGGGAAGTAGCAACAGAAGAAGCTTAATGAAAACATGTCCATTATTAATACAAAGCCATTATTTGCACTCTCTGGCACCAATCCAGTACAGTGGTACCTCGGGTTAAGAACTTCATTCATTCCGGAAGTCTGTTCTTGTAGCACCCTGCTTGTGGTTAACGCTTAGCTGGAATGAAATATTCAACGCAGCAATAGAGAAATTAAAATAGTAATTTATTTGTCAGACAAATAAATAAGAGGCTCAGTGGTACGTGGTTACCAAGCTCTGGCCTGGCCTCCTGCCATTCTGGCCAGCACTTATATTCCCTTAATCCAGCCCCCTTTGCTCCTCCTGTGGCTGCCTCTGTCCAATCAGCCTGGTTGAAATTCCTATTGGCTGTTTGCTAGAACCAATCACAAAAGATACACCCACAAAAGATACACCCACTTCCTTGCCCTTATAAGGGAGACAAAGAGCTATATATATGACATATAAGTAATAATATATCTTACATGGAATCTTAATTACCAGCTCACCTCTTGCCCTTCTTGCCCTATTGCCTTCTAAAACAAATGTTTAATCTTACATTTTTATGTTCAACAGATGTCAAGGATCTTGAGTTTCACATCAACATTGAAAGATTTCCTTCATTTAATGTTTCTAAACAAAATGCCTGACAACTATATATCAAGACTGCTTGGATGGCGTCTTCTGTCTGGCAGGGGGGGGGGGCTGGTGGCTGACTTAATTTCAGGATAAATACAACTCTTACAACCATATGAAATAAGAATCTAGCATTCCTTAAATCCTTTGCATAATTACATTTAAGCCAATATATTTAAGCTAATATATTTCATACATTTATCATAGGTAGCCTCTTAAAAGAATAAAGCTTTTCAAAGTAAAAAGGAAGGAACTCAATAAAACACAGCTTTTAAAAGAAGCCTCTTCAGTTTGCACCTCCCCCTTTCCCCCTCCTCTCCAGCCTCAAAATAAAATAGGAAGAAGCTGCTTCTTCTGCCAAGCCAGTTGCCTTTCCAACATTTAACACATTTTAACCTTTTTTAACTCTCTTAGTTTAAGAAACAGCTTTAGAAGAGACTTCCCCAAAAATGCTCTCTTTCTTTCTAGCTAAATGTTTTTCCTTCCATTTGCTCCTGGCCTTTCAACCTTAGAAAGAAGATCTGGCTCATTTTACTGGGAGGCACATTAGTATTATCTTTCCCCATTCCTAATGGTGTTTTCTCAGCCTTGGGGCAGCATATGTAATTCTCCCTTTTTATGACTTTGAGAATTGTTTTTCTACTATAAATCAATGGGGCCCTTCTTGTCTTAGGAGGAAAAACATCTTGCCAAGGTTCTTTTAGGCAGCTGGTCTTTTGCCTGGCATGAAACATTTGAAAATCCTTTTTTTAAGCTCATTTTTAAATACAAGCCTTGATTGAAATATATAGAAGCTTTGATAAAAATGCAGGCTTATGATTAGATGCCTCATTCTTAACCTGAAACTGTTCTTAACCTGAGGTACCAATTCAGCTAATGGGGCCTCCCGCTACTGTTGCGCCGCTGGCACATGATTTCTGTTCTCACCCTGAAGTAAAGTTCTTAACCCGAGGTACTATTTCTGTGTTAGCGGAGTCTGTAACCTGAAGCGTCTGTAACCCGAGGTACTACTGTAATGTGCACATCAGGCCCACAGGCGCAGCGGAACTATTTTGGTTGCTTTTTCTCTCTAACAGTTACAACCGTTAAATCTCCCAGCTGCCTTTAACACTTTCTCTATAAGCAAGCAAATAGAGGGTATATTGCCCAATAAATCCTGATGTGTATGCACTACACTTAGGTGTGTGCGAGTGCATGGAGAACAGTGTGCTCAACTGGGGTCTATTTACACATGAGTCACACTTCCTTTCTCAGGTTTGCAACACAAGTGTCTCTTGCCCAATTTCTCTTACCACCTGATTATTGTACTTTGTTTCAGCTGAACGTGTGAAGAACCTTCCTTGCGAACTCCTTCCACTGTGTGCATTTATTATCTCCCCCCCCCCCGCCCTTAGCCAAAAAGGCTTTCTGGGCAGATCACATAAGGCTGAAAATCCAAATTCTAAAAGGCTCAAAACACCAAAGGAAAGAGGACGGGAGAGGAAAGAGGAAAATGAGCAAAGCCAGGCACCAGTTCTTAAAAGAGGTCAAGATGACATGATAGTTCTGCCTGTGGTGATATGTGTGATGAGCCTTTTATGAAACGGTCATCAAATCCTGAGCATGCACATGGAAATCAATCTCTGGTCTTAGCATAATGTTTTAAATTGGCTCCACTGAACAGTGGCGTAGCGTGGAGGATGCAGGGGGGGCCGGCCGCACCGGGCACAACATCTGGGGGGGGGCGCTTGCCGCCTCCGGAGTCGCCGAAGAGCCTCGGGCGCAGGCTGTAGCAGAGCCCCATGTCTCGCGGAACCGACGAGCTGTGTGCGCATCTGGGCTGAAGGCATCCGGCAGGCAGCGGCTCTCAGCGCTCGCTGCGGTCCCCGCGCGTCAGGGCTGTGGAGGGTGCGCCAGGCAGCCCCTCCTCACAGCCCCGCCACTGCTGCTGCTGCTGCAGCTGCTGGGCCATGTTGCATTTTCCTCGCCTCTCTGCCCTCCTCCTCCGGGCAAGCGGCGTCGTTTGGGCGGCAGCGCCAGCGGCAACTCGCCTCAGATCACCTGACACGGACCCGCCGCCGCCGCCGTGACTACCTTACCGTAAATACCCCAGCCCAGGCAGCAGCAAGAAGAAGCTGGCAGCGGCGGCAGGTTAGGGGTTAGGGGCGCAAATTACTTGCCTTGCCCTGGGTTAGGGGGCGCAAATTACTTGCCTTGCCCCGGGTGCTGACAACCCACGCTACGCCGCTGCCACTGAAAGGTATTTTGGTATTTTATGAAAGCGTTATTTGTGGTGCCTGATCTGTGGCGTCTCCTTCCCTCGTGGGAGGCTGCATTATACCAGTTCCGACGATTTATCCATCTAGCTTAGTATTTTCTGCTCAGACTGGCAATAGCTTTCCAGAGTCCCCAAGGGTGGTCTTTCACCTACCTGAGGTCCCCTTTAACTAGAAATGAAAGGGCTTGTGTGGGATCTGAACATGGGACCTTTTGCACCCTAAAAATCATAATCCTAGATCAGGATGAAGGGGTGTCACCGGATTCCAACTCATCTGGCATAGAAAATGGTCAGGGATGGTCCAGCAATATTGGCAGGGCCAGGGGTCTTTCATCCATGCCCTAAACCACCAAGCCAGACAACCCTCACTGTTTCCCCCCCCCCCTTCTTGTTGAAAATCTTTTCTACTCCAACAGACCTTTATTTGATGAAGCCTGTTTCTGACCTCAGTTAAATTTTATATGATGTTTCACATTGTTTTCTTATTAAATTGCAACTGTATGTGTTGTAAGCTGCCCTGAGTGATAGAGTTACACTATAAGGATGGAATATAGATATAATAATAGTAATGCCATCAGTGTGTGAGAAACATTGGCTAGGCTGAAATTTAACAGGCCTACAGATTGCTAATCTGATCTATAATTCAGGGTATAGCAAGAGCATCACAATGTGCTGTAGCATTTTAAAGACAGGAACACATTTATTATGCCATAAAGCTTTTGTAGACTACAGTTCCCTTCATCAGTTGCAGAAATGGCTATCCTCAGTTGCCAGGATTATATGGGCATGAAGAAAAGGGGCGACACCCCGGGAACGGCTTCAACTGGCCAGCTAAACCAGGTGAGGGTAGTTGCTGGGTCTCAAATAGCAATGGAGCACTTTAAAAGATTTGGGAACTAGATATTGACACATAAAGTCTTCCCAAGGACTTGAGTAAAAGTTGGGAATTGTGACCCTTAAATTTTGTTTCCAGTTTTCTGAGAGAAAACTCTTTAAAATTATTATACAGATGGTATCACACTCCTTTGCAAATGTCAAAAACTTTTATTCTGTATTGCCTAATTGTTGGAGGGGTAGCAATAAACTTGGTACATATTATCATTTACAATGGGAATGTCAGTTGGTGCAAGATGGTTGGAATTTAATTTTGACAGAATTGATAAATATTATTATGGAAACAATTGCTTGTTGTCCAAAATTAATGCAGTGAAAGTTGTGAACAGTACCTCCAAAGGAAAAAAAAGACTTCCTCGTTTGATTACATGCAAAATTATATTCAAACAGAGCCTGCTGCGGAGAAATCCCAGATGTGTCAAAGAGATTGCACATGTTCTGCCATACAGGCTAATAACCCACCAGTGGCACGTTGCATTATTTATAATTTTGGTTTATTGGATGCATATTAAAGGATGAATAGAATTACATACAGATTATATCATGGGATCTAGATAAGGTTTGTGTTTTATGAATCCTCTGTTTGAATAGGTGAGGAGTTTTAGGTGAAGAAAAGCTGGGTTCTGGTTTTTCGCACCCTTGGTTTGCAGTGCAACTACTCCAATATTTCATCAGGTTCACTCCTTATTTATGCCACTGGAAATAAGATACAAAAATTCCTTCCAGCACATAAAAATTGGAACAGAGTAGGGTCAGCTCCACATCCTACTTTGTGTTCAAGGGTGAAGAACTAATCTAGGCTAATCTAATGTGCTTTTTCTTGTCACGTATGTATTACTAATGAATAATGTAGAAAATTTACTCACCACTTTGAAAGTTTCTATAGCGTTTCTCTGGGTAAAAAGTATCATTCCTTCACTGTCAGAGTTTTCTTCACACTTTGGGACACTGCTATCATGATGTTACTGAAAAAGATTTAGTACTTAATATATCTATTGGTAAGGACACGGGTGGCTAGGACTTGCTGATTAGAAGGTCGGCGGTTCAAATCCCCGCAACAGGGTAAGCTCCCGTTGCTTGGTCCCTGCTCCTGCCAACCTAGCAGTTCGAAAGCACGTCAAGTGCAATTAGATAAATAGGTACCACTCCAGTGGGAAGGTAAATGGTGTTTCCGTGCACTGCTCTGGTTCGCCAGAAGTGGCTTAGTCATGCTGGCCACATGACCCAGAAGCTGTACGCCAGCTCCCTTGGCCAGTAAAGCGAGATGAGCGCCACAACCCCAGAGTCGGCCACGACTGGACCTAATGGTCAGGGGTCCCTTTACCTTTACCTGTATCTATTGGTATTGATGAATTGTTTCTTTACTAACATAAATTGGTTTTCAGGGTGCTAGGGGAGGGGTAGTACCTCTGGTGGGGGACATGATGTGCTCCTTTTAGGGTAGTTTGTCCATCTTTGGCCCCTACCCTGCACTCAGCACTCACCTATAGCTCCTAGAAGCTGTCAGCGTGTGACAGTGGCCACACCCCGGGAACGGCTTCAACTGGCCAGCTAAACCAGGTGAGGGTAGTTGCTGGGTCTCAAACTCTAAGTGAGTTAGGAACTTCCCCTGCATGCGAAGACAGGCTCTGTTAGATTGAGCAGACAAGACCAATAGTGGGTTCAATGGCAAAGAAGGCAGTTTCTGCACATGCTCTGGAGGAAAATGAGGGGCAGATGGGGCTCATCAACCTGAGAAGGTAACCCATATAGGAGAAGGAAAACTCTGATCTTAAACCTCCACTGCCTTGCAGGAAATATTTGGGTTTATCAGTGGGGGTTTTTTGCTTGGGGTACACAAGGGTACACAGTACCAGCAACTTTTATTTTATTTTTCAAAAGTTAAAAGTGTGGCACAACTTCATGGTGAGTACTGGCACATTTTCCCCCCTAAAAAACTATTAAGTTACTTGATAGTGTGTATACTATGTACATATTAAAAGGAAGTGACTGTAGATATCTTAGGAATACTCAGTGTGATGGCCTGGGATTCGGACTCGGATGCTGAACCTGAGGGATCCCAGCCTGCACAGGATTCCCCGCCTCCAGAACCAGCTGAGCCGGGGCTGGGGCATGAGCCTGAAGGGTCCTCACCTGTGCTGGGTCCTCAGGTGCAGGCATCAGCTGAGCCTGCTCTGGCTCCTGAGGTGATGGAGGACCCATTGCCCGCAGGTGCTCCACTCTCAGAGGAAGCTGAGGTTGCCTCTGGGTCCGCTAACCCTCCAGCCTCTCCTGAGCTGCAGAGGCTCAGGGCAGAGAGGCGGAGTGAACTAAGTTCCCGCAAGAGGAGTGCTTGCCTCCAGGCCAGGAGAGGCGAGTCACCAGAGGATCGGGGGGGGGGGGGGCTATGCCTTGGGGCAGATAAAAGCCGGCCAGCCCCAGTCCCAAGTTGCGGGAGCAACATTGTTGGTTGCTAGTTCCTGCTTTTCTGCCAGAGCTCCTGACCTGCCCTGGCTCCCTGCTTGCATGCCTGTCCCTGACTTCACCAGACTCCCTGCCCTGCACCCAGCTTCAGCTGCTACGGACTGCCTCCACGTTGCACCTTTGACCACGGACTGGACTTGGACCTCGCCTCTCGGGTAACCCACGGGACCAGCACACTCAGACATTGTACATTGAGCAGGTGGTTTTTTCATCAATAATGGGAGCAAGAGATGATCTGGTAAGGAAGGCCCCCACCAGGGGTGCAGGTGAGATGGGGGGGGGGTTTGCAAAATCAGCTAAAAATATGTCCATAAATATGTCTATAAATAAGACTTGTCCTTGGCTAGGAGGCGCAGTCTGGAGGGTCCTGACAGGAGCTCAAGATCACCTAGCTATGGCTCTGCCCCTGATAATGGGGGGGGCGTGTCTGGTGGAATGAGATGCCCTTCAGAACCTGAAGAAATGGACCCCTTCTTCCTCCAAGGATTACAGAGAGAAAGGGAAGCAAAGAGAACAAAAGAGCAAAGATTTTATATCTGGAGCTAGTTGGAACTGGGAATACACCTTTCAGAGGGCTGCAAAAATTCCTAGCAGGGGATTTGCTATTTGATATAGGAATGCTTGTTTGCTTCCATTATGCTCTGGTTGTAATTGGTTTGTTTTTTGAATTTATTGTGACAGTTGCATAAATCAAAGCAGTTAAGGCAATTGTATATACAAACCTAATTTTTATTTTTATTTTTTAAAAAACAAGTCTAGCTATAAAAAGAGAAAAAATGTTCAGTCGGATAATAATTGAAATAGTGTAACCTTTTAAAAGCAATAGAAAATTTGAAGTTATAATATGTGAGGATAAACAATTAAGGGTAAACTAAGAGGGTATGGATTTGCTGAACAAATTTTTAAATGGAATACAAAAAAGGGAGGTGTGAGGAAGTCATGAAAATAAGTTAATGAGTGGTAAGATACTAGAAAGAAGGGTTTTTATTTTTTATTTTTTCCTTTTATGTTTAATTTTGGATTTTGTATTTTTTCGTGTTTTTCTTTACTGTTTTGTAACCCTTTTTTTGTTAAAATTTAATAAATATTATTTTTTTAAAAAAAAAAAGCAGTTTAAAACAAGAACAGCAAAATCATAAAATCAATTTAAATCCAAGAGCGATGCCATTTGGGATAAAGATCTTAGAAGCTTTAGCATGAAGGAAATATTAGAGATTGACTGTATTGTGCTCTTTTATCCAAAGGAAATTAAACCCTGTAGTATTAGCCCTGCAAATTTCCACTTGGTAGAATGGGGAAGTATATACAGTAACACTATAATGACAGCATATGGCATTAGAAATTTAGCGAAAGTCTTACTTTTATTAGTTCAGCTCTCCAAATGTCACACTTCCATTAAGCATTGTCAGCCTGATCTAACCACCTTAATACACATTCCCAACTACAATGTACTGTATTTGCTACCACAAAGCAAGGAACACTTCACAGGATCAGTTGTTGTACTACACACTTCCATCTCCTGCCTTTATAACTATCCATGCTTTGGATAAAAGACACTGAGTCCACAACATTTTACAAAGATGCTGGAGAGAACGTTTCTGAAACTTTTTATTTTTATTTTTTATAAATCCTGTGATTGATCTTGTCTTCCTGTTGACAAGTAAGGACAATTTTGCAGGAAGCAGTATTAGATTTTTGCAGTTTGAACGCTCGTAAATCCTACCGTGTGTTAATGTGCATCCATATCAAGCTGTCAACTTAATTCACCAAATGTCAAAAGAAATGCCTCTCTTCAAAGGCAAAATAATTCATGAAGAAAACATGATTTAACGTAGCATTTTTATAGGAAAGGCAACCTGATTTTATAAACCACGAGGTAGTAAAGCATTCCAACTACATATATATTAAGCTACTGCTTCATCACTTGTTTCTTAGAAAGATAAACTAGATTTAGTCATGGGCAGAAAATGTATTCTTGCTGTAATCTGAGCCTGAAGAAAGGTACTGTGAATGCAGATTGTATGTTTCATAGGCATGCTTTGAAATCTTGGTTCAACTCTGACTTTTCTGGGTTGCTTTGGGCTAGTCATGATCTCTCTCTTAATTCTCAGTCTGCAAAATAGGATTAATCACCTGATCATCAGGGCTTGCATAGATCCATGTGTGCTTTGCAACCCCTGACAACCAGCTGGTGGTTGGTACATCAAAGTGCTGTACAGTGGTGCCCCGCAAGACGAATGCCTCGCAAGATGAAAAACCCGCTAGATGAAAGGGTTTTCCATTTTTGAGGCGCTTCGCAAGACGAATTTCCCTATGGGCTTGCTTCGCAAGACGAAAACGTCTTACAAGTCTTGCAATTTTTTACCGCTTTCCCCCCCTTTTTCTAAGCCGCTAATAGCCGCTTAGCCACTTAGCCGCTGATAGCCGCTAAGCCGCTAATAGCGCTAATCCGCTAAGCCGCTAATAGGGTTGCTTCGCAAGACAAAAAAAACCGCAAGACGAAGAGACTCGCGGAACGGATTCTTTTCGTCTTGCGAGGCACCACTGTACACAGGCCTCTGCACAAGCTGATCAGCAGCACCTGCAAACCCCCTTTGCCCCAGCCACCGGGTGTAGGCCAGGTGGGTTTAGCTTGGCCAAAATGCCCTTGCAGGAGAAATTAGGAGACCCACAAGCCGGAGGTTACCCACCACGGAGTAAGTCAAAGAAATGTCACCCACCTTTTCCGGTCCTTTGCTCATATGGTCCAGAAAAGTTGGTCCCCACTGTACCTTGCCTTGCACTGGTGTAAGTTCAACATTATCCTACATTCCATCAATATCATTGCAGCTGCAACATCAAAAGAACTTCTGATGCAGCCACCGTAGGAACTGTGCAACGCTTCCGCCAACCTGGTGCCATAGGCAGACCCCTGTCAAGAGAATGCGCTAGAAATCATGCAGCACTGTCCCTTCGGAATTGCCAACCATGCCCTGCACCTTTCTACCTGCCCCCCTGTCCGTGTAAGAGTTGTATGAATGAGGAGCAGGTGCCTTTCACTCTTCCCATAGGTCAGAGGTTTTCCATCTTTCCAAGTCCACGGCTCCCTTGACCAACTACATTCTTTCTGCGTCGCCCCTGTGGGGCTCAGGAGCCCAGTTATGTCACCCCTTGCCTGCAGAGCTGGCAGGCTCTCACCTTTTTTTGAATACCCTCCCTTGTGGAGTGCTCCCTCAGCCTCCTCTCCTCTGCCCTCTCCTTGGGTGTCCTCCAGGCAGCCCCTGCTGTTGTTCCTGGTCTCTGAGCCGCCCCCACCCCACCCCAAAGAGAGGTGCCTCCCAGAGACATCATTTGCCTGCTGCAATAAACAGCTGTGCAAGCCTTTGGGAGGCAGAGGTGCAAGAGGGCATCGGAGGAGGGAGGGGAGGAAAGAGGGACAGAGGCCAGTGTTGCCCACAGCACCCCGGACCACCATTCAAGGCACCCCACTGCCATAGGTCAATTCTGAGCTGGGCTTGACAAACTTCGCTTAAGAAGAAGAGGAAGAAAAAGAACTGTTATAGATTTAGGGGATTGGTTTGGACCAGGGTTTCCCAAACTTGGGTCTCCAGCTGTTTTTGAACTACAACTCCCATCATCCCTAGCTAGCAGGACCAGTGGGCTGAGATGATGGAAACTGTAGTCCAAAAACAGTGGGAGACCCAAGTTTGGGAAACACTGGTTTGCATGATTCCCAGTGTGATTTCGTATCTACCAGATGGAGGCCTGTAAGAGAAGGAACAGCTGAACTGATCAAACCAGTTTCTTAGTTAAGCCGGTTCAGTTACATACCTCCCATCTGTATGACTGAAGAGGTCGGTGAGTGATGATTCTCCCTAGGACCAGGGTAGGCATTTCCACACACCTTATACAGGCTGGAGGAAATATCATCTTGTAAGCAGAGAGAACAATAGCCAAGGTAGTCTGTGGGGGAGTTTGGGCTGGATGCTGAGAAGACACTCTGTGTGCCGAATTCAAAGCTATGGCTTTGGGGACACAAACATCCCAGCAACCAAATGGGGAAGCATAAATCTGCTGGAGTGTTAATGCTATAAGCCCTCACATCCTGTGCTCAGGTTGAATATACAGTGGTACCTCAGGTTACAGACGCTTCAGGTTACAGACGTTTCAGGTTACAGACTCCGCTAACCCAGAAAAGAGTACCTCGGGTTAAGAACTTTGCTTCAGGATAAGAACAGAAATTGTGTAGTGGTGGCAGCGCAGTGGCAGCAGGAGGCCCCATTAGCTAAAGTGGTACCTCACGTTAAGAACAGTTTCAGGTTAAGAACGGACCTCCGGAATGAATTAAGTTCTTAACCCAAGGTACCACTGTATGTGTAAATAAAACCATATATTCTAAACCAGGGGGTCACCAACCAGCCAGTGTTGGTTGTGCCAGTCACAAAATAGCTGTGGCATGACACAAAATGGATGTAATGCAAATGGAAAGATACAAGTTGAGATCCTTCTCCTGGGAAATGCTGTCACCCGCATCGCCATTGCTGCCGCCGCCACTCTCTGCTCTAGAGCCTTCATTGTTGTTGTTGTTGTTTAGCTGTTTAGTCGTGTCCGACTCTTCGTGACCCCATGGACCAGAGCACGCCAGGCACTCCTGTCTTCCACTGCCTCCCGCAGTTTGGTCAGACTCATGTTTGTAGCTTCAAGAACACTGTCCAACCATCTTGTCCTCTGCCGTCCCCTTCTCCTTGTGCCCTCCATCTTTCCCAACATCAGGGTCTTTTCCAGGGAGTCTTCTCTTCTCATGAGGTGGCCAAAGTCTTGGAGCCTCAGCTTCACGATCTGTCCTTCCAGTGAGCACTCAGGGCTGATTTCCTTAAGAATGGATACGTTTGATCTTCTTGCAGTCCACGGGACTCTCAAGAGTCTCCTCCAGCACCATAATTCAAAAGCATCAATTCTTCGGCGATCAGCCTTCTTGATGGTCCAGCTCTCACTTCCATACATCACTACTGGGAAAACCATAGCTTTAACTATACGGACCTTTGTTGGCAAGGTGATGTCTCTGCTTTTTAAGACGCTGTCTAGGTTTGCCATCGCCTTTCTCCCAAGGAGCAGGCGTCTTTTAATTTCGTGACTGCTGTCACCATCTGCAGTGATCAGAGGCTTCATTGATGAGGTCCAATTATTCATTTGTGAAATTTCTATAAAATTCAATGGGAATTACGTAGAGTCATCCGAGAACAAAGGCTAATGCTCCGCCAGTGCTGCTCATCAGAGCTTGACAGGGGGTTGATTCTGGAAAATGCTGATCACTTCACTCCATCTTGCAAAGGACAGAAGTGTTTGGTTATTTGTTGCTTTAAATTAATTTTATTTAAGATGCAAGTTCTCAACTGAAGGGCAGATTAAAAGGAGAATCTGAGCAAAAGGTGTCTGGTCTTCTCCAAGCTACCCAAATGTTCTGCTACTTCTGCTTTTAAATTTCATAGCATTGGAAGGAACATCTACTCCAATCTCCTGCTGATGCAGAAGATCTGCTACTACAATATCCCTGATAGGCTGGCATCAAGCCTCTGCTAAAAAACCTCCTATCAAGAAGAGTCCACCACCTTTCAAGGCATTCAGTTATTTGAAGGCAGCTATCATATCACCTAGTAATAATCTCTTTTCCAGGCTAAACACTTTTGCCTCCTTTTTGGGTAAACTTTGATGCTTTTGAGCCAAGGTGCTCACAGTAGAAAACCCAAAATGGAGATGGAGCATTGCTCTCTGACAACAGTATTTTCTTTGTCATAAAGCGGGACGTAAAAATAACTTCCACCCTACTGGGAATGTTGCTTTTTAGCACATTGGTTTTGGTATTTATGCAAGTGTCTAACTGAGTTACAGACACAGTCACAGATTTCCTTTTCACCCACTATGCTACTTGACATAATGCCTTGATTCATAAGCAAGTTACATGGGTGCTAACCAGATTGCTCTTTGATCTTTTTTGGGAGTGACACGATGCTTGCAGTGTGCCTCACAACAACAAACAACATGAAGGGAATGGATAATGAAGGAAAGGTTGTTGTCCATGGAGCTTCTAATTTTATAAAGATACTGAATTAGTAGTCTCAGATTGTATGGGGTGTGGGCAGGGTCTGGGGAGCAGTAGTGCCTCTGGTGGGGGACACATCATGCTCCTTCTGGGGTAGTTTGTCCGCCTTTGGTCCCCATCCTGCACTCAGCTTTCACCAGAGGCTCCTATAAGCTGGCGGCATGTGACAGTGGCCACACCCTGGGAATAGCTTCAACTGGCCGGCTAAACCAGATGAGGGTAGCCGATGGGTCTCTGTGCTGGTCCGGGGGGGAGGTTACCGTGGGGCGAGGTCCAGGACCTGAGTTGAGCGTCGGCAGACAGTCCTCCTCGGGTGAAGCGGGGTCCACAGAGGGAAGCCGGGCAAGGACAGGAACTCTGGGGGAACAGGACTGGATGCTGGCCGAAACAGCTCTTCAACGACGTTGCTCCCACAACCTGGGACCGGGCTGACTGGCCTTTATCTTCTCTGAGGCCAGGGGTGGTCCCGGCCTCCAGGAGACCCGCCTCTCCTGGCCTTAAGGCGAGCACTCCTCCTGGGAGAACCCAGTTCCCTTCGCCTCTCTGCCCTGAGCCTCTGCAGTTCAGGAGAGGCTGAAGGGTTACTGGACCCAGGGGGAGACTCACCTGTAGGCACTGAGTCCTCAACCACCTCTGGAGCCAGAGTGGATTCACCTGGTTCCTGCTCCTGAGGATCCGGCACAGGTGCAGGCGCTTCAGAATCAAGGCCCTGCCCCAGTTCAGCCGGCCCTGGAGGCGGGGACTCCTGTGCAGGCTGGGATTCCTCCGGTTCAGCCTCTGAATCGGATTCCCAGGCCATCACAGTCTCAAACCCTTGGTGAGTTAGGGATTTCCTCTGCATGCAAAGACAGGCTCTGGTGGACTGAGCGAACAAGACCAATAGTGGGTCCAATGGTCAAAAAGGTTGTTTCTTCACTTGCTGCAGTGGGATGTGAGGGGCACACAGGGCTTGCCAATCTGGGAAGGTAGCCCATCTCAGAGAAAGAAAGCTCTGATCCTGACCCTCTGCTGCCTTGTGGTTTATCTTCAGGAGATGAAAGGGCTAAGGAGTAAACCCTACACGGATCTGGAGGGGAGTTCCTAAGACAGTCGGATGGTGTCCATAGCTGTCAACTTACAGATTTGAAAATAAGGGACCAGCAGCCTTGAAAATAAGGGATCAGAAGCCAAAATAAGGGATCAACAATTACTTTGATAAAATACATATTTTGTTGCGTGCAAATGGCTTTAGATACCTATTAGGTCCATAAATTACCATATAGCATATATTCAACACAAAAAACAGCAACAATTTGTTGTTGACAAAGGACAGCTGGACATAGAAAGGGCCCCATTACCTTCAGTAGCTTATTTAAGGGACATCATCAATAAGGGACAGCAGCAGGACACAGCGCTGGGATAAGGGACTGTCCCGCCAAATAAGGGATGCTTGACAGCTATGATGCTATCTTGTATGCCTCCTCCTGGCAACTCCTGCAGCCAAGTTTGTTCCAAATGCATTGCTTTCATTTGGACCACATCACTGAGGCCAGGGGAGCAGGTCTTGTCGTCTGGGCAGCCCAGCTGTCTCAAATTAGGGAGCGTTCCTAGCTGCTGCCCCATTCTGCATGGAGCTGCAGGGCCTCCACCATATCCATGGCCCTATACACATGGCAACATGGGCAGGGAGTGAGAGCGCAGACAGATCACTACATCCGTGGATGCTGGGCCAGCCCTCTTCCTGCTCTTGGAAGCCCAGCTGGTGGTACTCTGCAGGTGGTGGCTGAGGGAAGCTGGCAGGGCTGGATTGAGGGGACACCTGGATCACCCAGCTTGGACTGGTGGTGGGTGCAGCCATCCAAAACACTTGGAGGGATCCAGGCTGGCAGTTCAGTTAGGATAGTATGCCTTTCCTTCCTCTCTCTCCATGGCCTTCAGATGTGCTGCTCTGAAGAGCAAGGTGGGAAGGGATATGACATATTTTCAGGAGACAGCAGGCAGACTAGGATGAGTCTCGGGGGTTCAGATGGTGAGCAAGAATGGTGTGGTAGAAAGTTGCCATCGGTTTCTGCTTGCAATTGGCTTATTTAAGTCTAGGAATGGGAATGATGCCAAAGTGTGCCTGGATTAATAAGGGTCTTTCCCTCCCATAGTACCTCTCACAATCTATCCATCCTCTCTTAAAGGTAAAGGTAAAGGGACCCCTGACCATTAGGTCCAGTTGTGGCCGACTCGGAAGTTGCGACGCTCATCTTGCTTCATTGGCTGAGGGAGCCAGCGTACAGCTTCCAGGTCATGCGGCCAGCATGACTAAGCCGCTTCTGGCGAACCAGAGCAGCGCATGGAAACTCCGTTTACCTTCCCGCCGGAGCAGTACCTATTTATCTATTTGCACTTTGACGTGCTTTCGAACTGCTAGGTTGGCAGGAGCAGGGACCGAGCAACGGGAGCTCAGGGGATTCGAACCACCAACCTTCTGATCGTCAAGCCCTAGGCTCAGTGATTTAGACCACAGCACCACCTGCGTCCCTATGCATCCTCTCTTACCCCTGACCTAATGTAGTCATTCCTCCCAATGGAAATGGATTGAGGCATCTGTGAGCAGTGCAATTTCTCGCGCATTGTAAAACTAAATTGCAGTTTTTGCTGTGTTCCTAAAAGAAAGAAAGGAATCCTTCCTATGGATTAGGTTTCCATTCAGTTTGGTTGCGATAAAAATATTAAACAACTATGAACAATGCTGGGTATTATTGAGACCAGCTTTCTATCATATTTTCTATTAACTGCGCAGAGAATTCTCTCTTTCAGAGTATCGCTATAGCTCAGCTGAAATCTCAGCAAAGACAAAAAAGATTTTAAAACTTGTTATCATGTCAGAGCACATCTCACAGCTCCCCTAGAAATTACCTTCCTTGTGTATGTGTCTGTTCCCGATTAACAGGATATACATAATGAGCTTGCCTCTGGGTTCTAATTTAGGAAAACCTCCAATCTGGGGTTTCTTATGTAGAACTGCCATACATCCAGCTGTCACACTTGATGTGCTCTTTTCCATTACATCCGTGATAGCAAATTCCACCCCTCCTATGTATTGGCACTTACATCAAACCCACGTTGTCAGTACCTGACATCAGTGTCTGCTGTTCAGTGACAGTAACACACCACCAAAGGTGCAGATGAAGAATAGTCTCCAGTGGTGTATTATTGGTACCTAATGGCATATTCTGAGGCAGTCGGATGTATGGTAGGAGCAGAAGCTGCCTACACATGCCTAATGAAAACCAGCTGCGCAGTCCAGCGATCTCAAATCAAAATGGAACTTCCGTAAGAAAGATAAATAGGATCTTCTTAATTCAAATCAATTCAACAATGCATGTTTGCGGTTCATGGAGAGGCACAACATTATGGAAGAAAGCTTAAATGGACGGCATTTGATTTTTTAAAAATATTGAACCTTTGAGCAGGTTCAGGTGTCAGGGTGGGGCAAGGCAGATGGAATCAAGGAAATATATGATGAGGCAGATTTAGGGCCAGGGTGGAATCTGGTGTTCTTGGTTGAAGCCAAAACAGAGCCTGGTGGATTTATTGAAGGAACCTTTGCATGACCTGCAAGTCTTTTTGTATCAAATGTTGGTGAGTTGACAGAAGACTGTTTTATTAATTAGACACCGGGAAAGGCTGGCCGGCTGGCTGGCTGTTCTGCAAAAAGGCCATACATTTGCCTTGCTATGGGTTTTGACATGTTTAAGGCATATATTTTAAAAATATATATCTGTGGCAGAATTACTTACATTTCCACAAGGAATGCTAATCTAAGGCCATGAAAAACAATTGATCCAATGGAAGAGAAGGAATACAGTGGTACCTTGGGTTATATACGCTTCAGGTTACAGACTCCACTAACCCAGAAATAGTACCTCGGGTTAAGAACTTTGCTTCATGATGAGAACAGAAATTGTGCAGCAGCGGCGCAGCAGGAGCAGGAGGCCCCATTAGCTAAAGTGGTGCTTCAGATTAAGAACAGACCTCAATAATGAATTACGGTAAGTTCTTAACCCGAGGTACCACTGTACTCTCTCTGGGTAATTTTTGTTGTTGTTGTTTAGTCGTTTAGTCGTGTCTGACTCTTCATGACCCCATGGACCAGAGCACACCAGGCACTCCTGTCTTCCACTGCCTCCCGCAGTTTGGTCAGACTCATGTTTGTAGCTTCGAGAACACTGTCCAACCATCTCGTCCTCTGTCGTCCCCTTCTCCTTGTGCCCTCCATCTTTCCCAACATCAGGGTCTTTTCCAAGGATCCAGGGTCTCTTCTCATGAGGTGGCCAAAGTCTTGGAGCCTCAGCTGCATGATCTGTCCTTCCAGTGAGCACTCTGGCCTAATTTCCTTAAGAATGGATGCGTTTGATCTTCTTGCAGTCCATGGGACTCTCAAGAGTCTCCTCCAGCACCATAATTCAAAAGCATCAATTCTTCAGCGATCAGCCTTCTTGATGGTCCAGCTCTCACTTCCATACATCACTACTGGGAAAACCATGGCTTTAACTATACGGACCTCTTTGGTAAGGTGATGTCTCTACTTTTTAAGATGCTGTCTAGGTTTGCCATCACCTTTCTCCCAAGGAGCAAGTGTCTTTTAATTTCGTGACTGCTGTCACTATCTGCAGTGATCATGGAGCCTAAGAAAGTAAAATCTCTCACTGCCTCCATTTCTTCCCCTTCTATTTGCCAGGAGGTGATGGGCCCAGTGGCCATGATCTTCGTTTTTTTGATGTTGAGCTTCAGACCATATTTTGCACTCTCCTCTTTCACCCTCATTAAAAGGTTCTTTAATTCCTCCTCACTTTCTGCCATCAAGGTTGTGTCATCTGCATATCTGAGGTTGTTGATATTTCTTCCGGTGATCTTAATTCCAGCTTGGGATTCATCCAACCCAGCCTTTCGCATGATGAATTCTGCATATAAGTTAAATAAGCAGGGAGACAATATACAGCCTTGCCGTACTCCTTTCCCAATTTTGAACCAATCAGTTGTTCCATATCCAGTTCTAACTGTAGCTTCTTGTCCCACATAGAGATTTCTCAGGAGACAGATGAGGTGATCAGGCACTCCCATTTCTTTAAGAACTTGCCATAGTTTGCTGTGGTCGACACACTCAAAGGCTTTTGCATAGTCAATGAAGCAGAAGTAGATGTCTTTCTGGAACTCTCTAGCTTTCTCCATAATCCAGCGCATGTTTGCAATTTGGTCTCTGGTTCCTCTGCCCCTTCTAAATCCAGCTTGCACTTCTGGGAGTTCTCGGTCCACATACTGCTTAAGCCTGCCTTGTAGAATTTTAAGCATAACCTTGCTAGCGTGTGAAATGAGTGCAATTGTGCGGTAGTTGGAGCATTCTTTGGCACTGCCCTTCTTTGGGATTGGGATGTAGACTGACCTTCTCCAATCCTCTGGCCACTGCTGAGTTTTCCAAACTTGCTGGGTAATGGATATGGTAAACAACAGATATTACAGTATACAAAAAATATTTAAAGTCTTAAACACAACTTTGATTTGTCATTCTCTATTTCAAAAGTAATCTAGTGAGGTGTATTTTGATTTATTTTGCACACCTGCACACTCCCTCAAATTGTATTTTAGGAAAGCATAAGCATGCACTTCCATATCAACAGGACCATACATTAAGATAGGGCTTCCTAACCTTTTTGGGCCTGGGCAAAGTTGGAAATCTAAGAACCTCCAGCAGGCTCAACCCATTTCGCAGAAGAAAAACTGGTGACCCACAGATATATTCTGACATATTGTTCACTTATTATTATTCTTCTCGGTAGGGTGGGGATACCATTTTGTGGTTTGTCTAAGGCTCCAAAATGTCTTGGGCCAGCCCTGCTAGCTAGCACTGAAAGCTTCATATGAACTAGGGCCGTGAATGACAAAAACAAATCATCATAATTTTCCGAAGCAGTGCTATGGTCTAAAAAAACCTGAATTCAGCCCAGCGATAAATCTGCTCAAAACACAACAGCTACGCTCTTGAACATCAATTGTTGCAACAAATTTCACTATGAGCAGTAGGGGGGAAATGGGTAGTTGAGAGAGGAAGGAAAGAAGGAAAATTGTCTCAGCAGTTGTCAGGATACTCAAGGGCAGCCTAGGCCCGAGATAAAAAGGCAATGAAAGCAGGCTGGGCGAGTATTATGATGGAATCTGGACTTGGTGTTTCAAAGACAGGGGAGAGAAAAAGGTGAGCAAGGCCAGTCCTTACTATAAAACTGTGAAGTCATTTGAAGCCATCAAAGATGTACTGGAAAAGAAATGGAGGCCGGCGGGCGTGTTTGTGTGTGTGCCGCTCTTTAACAGCTAGTATTTTCTGCCAATCCCCCCCCCCCATTGTTTAGAACAGTGATTTTGCCAAATTATGTTGCAGGGAACCTATGTAGCTCATCAAGGGTTTCTCAGCAAGAACATTAGTGAAAACTGAGAAGTTTTCCTGCCTATTCCTACCCAATTTCTACCCCTTCTGTGTGCAACCAGAATATTGGTTGGGATTCCAAAGGGGTCCAGCAGACCTGGGCAGCACTTGGGAGCTGGGAGCCAAGACTAATTTAACCAGGAGGGCTTGGTTTTCTACAGAAAATCAGCATAAAGTCTGGATTGGGATCGCATTCCACATCAGAACTGCTTTTTCTCAAAAGTGAAAGCTAAGCACAATGAAAGTTGAGGACAATTGCTTAAACATGTCACTAATATCATGTATCATTTGGCCCTTAATTTCCCTACTGGATTGGGGGAAATAACATATGATGAAATGTGTTTTATTGTTCACATCCATGTTTGCTGCTTTCTATTAGTGATAATTGCTGTCTGTGTTGTGGTGATGCGCGCAATATATATATATATGATTGTAACTATATTTTACTGTGAAACTGCTACAGAGACACTGTTGGATCAAAGGATGATATATAAATGTAATAAAGGAATGAGTGCTGTTAAAATCCTTGTGCAAACAGGGAAACTGTACAAAAGTTGCAGTGAAGCTGTAACGTCATAAATTAATGTTGTCAGTGCTCCATGGTACCAATAAATTATGAGTAGAGAAAGAGCAAATTTCAGTATTCAGTTAAAAGTATTCAGTTAAAAAGTCCAGACACTGGACTTTTTAAATAAAAAATGCAGTGAGGAGCCACTGAAATATGTTACATATTTCTTTCCCCACAGCTATATTCACACAAAACAAAACACAATTTTCTCTTAATATTGCAGGGTAAGTTAATCTTAAATACAATATACAATTGACAGCTCAAACCATGCTGAAAGATCAGAACGACTTCAGATCCGACTGCCTTCATTTACCAGGGAGAGTCCCTATTTCTGGTTTCCTGATTTGGTATTTCCCATATCCATTTTCTCTGTTTTTGCTTTTGGGGACTGCCATGTTCAAATCTTATTATTATTATTAATAATAATAATTTTATTTATACCCCGCCCTCCACAGCCAAGGCCGGGCTCAGGGCGGCTAACAAGCAATAATAAAAACAAGTTGAATGAATACAACTTAAAAACAAGATTAAAATACAACATTAAAATATTGAAACATTAAAATATTAAAATGCAGCCTCATTAGTGCCAGGTGCTTGACTTGCCATTCTTCAGAGTTCAGACCACCCTCCTTTTCTAACTGAATTAGTCTCTGGTAGTGATGACGATGACAGGGATGCACCAAGTTAGTAGTACCGCATTGTAAATAAGCCCTCAAAAGTTACTAGCCTACAAAGAGAATGAAGGAATGAGCTTCCTGTCCTCTACAACCAGCATGGAAACAAAGGAGACCAGTAAAGAAGGAATGGAAAGATCTGTCTACCCGCTCACTCACCTGAGAGGCATTCCTGATTGCCTGGAGCAGTCCATACAAGGCTGCAATAGGGGATATGCTGAAGCAGCCTCCTTTTTGCCTTGAGAGTCAGCCCCCCAGGGGGTCACATGCTAGTGGTAAAGGTAAAGGTAAAGGTAAAGGGACCCCTGACCATTAGGTGCAGTCGTGACCAACTCTGGGGTTGCGGCGCTCATCTTGCTTTATTGGTCGAGGGAGCCGGCATACAACCTCCAGGTCATGTGGCCAGCATGACTAAGTCGCTTCTGGCGAACCAGAGCAGCGCACGGAAACGCTGTTTATCTTCCTGCCTACCTATTTATCTACTTGCACTTTGACATGCTTTCGAACTGCGAGGTTGGCAGGAGCAGGGACCGAGCAACGGGAGCTCACCCCGTCGTCGGGATTTGAACCGCCGACCTTCTGACTGGCAAGTCCTAGGCTCTGTGGTTTAACCCACAGTGCCACCCGTGTCCCATGCTAGTGGTACGCAGGGACAAAACAAGAATGGGTGTGCTCAAAGTGGGCGTATTGCACAGACACACAAAGCTGATCATTTGATTCCCAATCAGCTTGATGTAGGGAAAGAGTTCACCATTACAGGGTGTTCTAAAACTCTCCTCACTGGAATTCTCCTCCTTCTCAGCTGATCGTGAGACAGCCGTGCAACTGCGAAGAGGGGGCTGCACTCTTAGGAACCAACACTTCTTGGTGATTCATGTAGCGTGAGGCAGAGGATCCTGACACAGCTGGCCTTCTCAATAGAATAGGTGGAGGGGGAAGTCATGGACTGGCTGGACACAGAGGAGTGGTGGGAGGCACCAATGGAAAAAGGCTTAGAGACCGGGAATTGGTGGTGGGACAACAATGTGTGGTCAGAGGGAGAAGAAGGAAAAGAATGGGGGGAGGAGGTGCCGGGAATGGGATGATGGAGGCCAAGAAGAAGAGATGAGCCCAGTTGGTGAAGAAACCAGGGTGCCCACCACTCCTGCTGCAACAATCTCCCCTCCCTGCTGGTCTCCCAGGACCAGGAGAGGTATGAAGTGAGAGGAGCAATATCATGCACAATGGCGCAGTCTCAGATTGCTTGGGAGAGGAGGAGACTTAGGCAGCTGTGGGAAGGCATAGCTTTCACAACTGCCTCATAGGGACAAGACCTACTGAAGAAGAGTTGCTGTGCTCTTCTAATAAAGAGTTAACTTCACTTACTCTGTGTGGCTTATTGCTGACTTGCTCTTGAATGGGGGTGGCGGAGGGAGCCACTGAGAACGGCAGCTTTAAAGCGCTGCAGGTGCCATGAGGAGTGGCTGGCCTCCCAGACACCTGACCTTTCCTAGCAGTGAAGGACAAAGGAAGCCACTCAGAACCACCACTTCAAAGTGTAACTGATGGAGTTCCTGAAGAAACCAGAGGCCTTTCTCCTGGGCATGGTCGGCCAATTGGTGTCAAAGAAGGATAGAACTTTTTTTATGTATGCCACAACAGCAGCAAGAATACTCATCGCAAAGTATTGGAAGACACAAGATCTACCCACCCGGGAAGAATGGCAGATGAAGGTGATGGAGTACATGGAACTGGCGGAAATGACTGGCAGAATCCGAGACCAGGGAGAAGAGTCGGTAGAAGAAGATTGGAAGAAATTTAAAGACTGTCTACAGAAACATTGTAAAATTAAGGAATGTTAGAAGGATGTTGGAATGAAGTTATGTGGTTTTAGCAGTAATGTTATAAAGGAGTATTTAAAAATGGATTGTTAATAGGTGAGAATGTAAAGTTATAATATATTAAGATGAATTATTAAGATAAAAGCAAAAATGGAAAGGATTTGCTGAAATAACTAATTGAACTAGAATACAAAAAAGGGAGGTGTGAGGAGGTCAGGGAAACAAGCAAATGAAAGTCAAGACATGGAAAGGTTGATTTGTTTTTCATTGTTTTTACTTTTTGTATTTTGTATTTTTTGCTTCTTTTTCTCTTTTTTTATTCTTGTAACTTTTTTGAAACTTTAATAAATATTATTATAAAAAAACAAAAACAAAGTGTAACTGGTGGAGGAAGTGGGCAGAGCATTGCAAGCACTGGAGGAAATCAGACTCTTGATTGCAATGCTCCACCCACCTCTCCCTTCAAGTACACTTGAAGCAGTGATTCCATTCACACTGCTGCTAAGGAGGCTGGTGGGCTGGATCCCACCTATGGGCCAACAGTTTTCTACACCTGTATTAAGGCCTTGTTTAGTGCACATTTTACACATTGCAGCCCCTGAGACATAGGTTGAACCATTGTTTATGGACAGTTAGAAAAAAATGTAAGTCTGTCTTTATCCCCTCTAAAAAACACCTTGGCTTTTTAATCAACAGAGGGGGGCATGCTATTATAGAATAAAGGAACACAGTTTTGCAATGTGCAATGTGAAATTGCAGTGAGGCAGTGATCCTTGGTGAACGAGTGGGATGGTGCTAGCGAATTTGTTTTCATTTGTGAAATATTGGAAGGGTATGCTATGATCATTCTTTCATAATCAGCTATGTCAGTTATTAGCTTTGTTAATGGAGGATTCTTGTTTTTGTCTTTTGTAAACAGCTAATCAATAATTTGCAAGGATTTTGTTGGTTGGAGAACCAACCCCCCCCCCATCTCACCTCTCTGTTCTCGATTCCTTTCCCTCCTTTGTTAATATGCCAGGTTTATTTTTGCTGACATATAAACCTAAGACTGAGACAGCTGCAAGCGTACAGAAAATAGAATGAGGGAAGAGATCAAGCTGAGTAGCAGATAGGATTTTTCTGTCAGTCTCAGTAAGCAATTTATCAGCCCAGGGTAAAATTTAGCTGTTTTTTAAAAGTTTTATAGATTGAGAAGTGAAGCCCACGTTGAGTCTTTGTCTGCAACTGCAACAGTGTCTTTCTGTCTTCTTTCTGCAGTTAGGAAATGTTTTGTTGTGTTTTTTTCCCGCCTCAAGATGAAGTACATCATTCAAAGCTCTTTTATTGACAGCAATTACAGAGGGAGCTGTCTTTCATGCCTTAGTAGAAACTTGCAGAAATGGGATGGATGTTTACATGAAAGACACACTAGGTCTGAACAACAAAATTGCTGCAAGGATGTTGATGATGATGAAGAAATCATTTTGAAATTGCTTAATTTTTTTCTCAGATCATCACATATGAAAAGGGAGAATGATTCCCCCCCCCCCCCGCAAATGTTATTTAGAGGATCACAGCAAGTTCTCTGCCTCGAGTAAAACAAAAACACCAAGCAAATTATTTGAATGAACTCACAGTGAAGAGGCTTAAGGAGAGAGCAGAAGTTTCTCTTGAAGGATACTGCCCAGAAACTGTTAAGCTCTATCTCACACACTGGGATTATGGGCCCCTTAGATTTCCTCAATGATATTTCCTTCTCTCTCTAACCCAGACCACCATCTTTGTTGTTTTGTGCTACGGCTGTGTATGATGTGATGGTCCTCTTCCACGAGAGCATAGAGTCTCAAGGAAGGCTTTGTGGAGTTGGTCCCGATCTTTTAGAGAGAGCTTGACTGTGGTGCAGCAGGAGACTCTATGTAAATGTTGTGTTGGAAGCCGGGTGCTAAATATTGAACAATTCTGTTTGTAGGTACTTCTGTTGGATCAGGGTCCTCTTCTATGCTGGCTGACTACTTTAGCAAATTATTGTTGAGCGTGTGTGTGTGTGTGTGTGTTTGTGTTTAAAGCAAATGTTTAATTTACTTGTTAGCTTTTTGTTAGTGTTGCTTTCTATGTTTTAATTCTTCGTAATTGTTTTATCGAAGTTATGTTAATTATATAACTTGGGCTGTAACTAGGATGTTTTATTATGTTGCTGTTTATTGTCCACGCGCTGCTTTGGGATTCACTTGAATGGAAAGCACAATCAGTCAATCAATTCTGGCAAAAGAAAAAACAAATCCTGTCAGCGGAATATACTAGAACAATTTTCAGCAGGTTCCTCTATCACTTCAGCCCTGGTTTGGGATATCACTGAGGCAAATATATCAGTGTGTAGTTTACTCTTTCCAGCCATAGAAAGGTATCATCAATGGAGCAATGTCATGTGGACCATTGAGATGCTTTTAGATCTCCAAAGGGTGGAGCCAGAGAGAAATTTGTTCCAGAATGCTCTACTGACAGTGTTATGTACTGAAGTTCTCACCCTGGGCCAGCAGGGGGATACTGTAGATAGTTATGCAAATAAGGGATCAAAAGTGACGTTCAGTGATTGGATAGTTTTAGAAAATTGTTACAGTTACATTGTACTGGAGCTCTATATAAGCAGGCTGACTGAACCCTTCAGTTCAGTTCTGTCCTGGCCTGTGAATAAACAACAGCTGTTTGAAGAATCGCTGTGTCGTCTGATATGTTCACCCACAACTTAACAGACAGCAATTGTTTTCCATCTTGCGTGTTAGATTCCGTCATGGATAGCAGGAAATACCATTGCTGCCTGTGGCCTGTATTCCATCCTTTATATGAAACAGCAGTTAACTGAATATCTTACTTGCTTTATCACATGAACATATGTTAGAATATATATATTATTTGAGACAGGCAACCCAGGCTCCTTGCAGAGGTCCATGCACTAGAGCATGAGGAATTCAATGATGCCTAAAAACATTTTGCCTTCTCCTTTCAGGCGTAGCAAAAGAGTATTGAGAACCAAATTTTGTTGCTCTGGCGGAAAGTTGTGTGGGGAGTGCAAATTAGCAGGTTAGAAATGAGGCAAGGTCAGACTCCTGCTGTAGTGCCTTTTTCAGATTTCAGAACATACAGAGAGCTCAGCAGGGATTTCTCCTTATCCCACAGCACCACACATCCACATTACAAATATGCACTTCTAGCCACATTCTTGTGCTTCCCGTCCTAAAGAACACCTCTTAGCATGATTAGATCTGGAATGGAGCCGGTGTGCTTTATCATTCTTCATCTGTACTTGTGTTTAGAGCTGCCCACCCTGGTCTGCTGCATCCTTTTCCCAACAGCAGACCGTTTGTATGCTGCAAAACAGGCCCATATCCTGGATATACATGTTTACTGGACAGTATGAAGCTAGGGTCACTGGAAAAGACCCTGAAGAAGTGTGTATCTGAAGAAGTGTGCATGCACACGAAAGCTCATACCAAGAACTGACTTAGTTGGTCTTTAAGGTGCTACTGGAAGGAATTTGTTTTGTTTTGACTATGGCAGACCAACACGGCTACCTATCTGTAACTGGAAAAGACCCTGACGCTGGAAAGATTGAGGGCACAAGGAAAAGGGGACAACGGAGGACGAGGTGGTTGGACAGTGTTCTCAAAGCTACCAACATGAGTTTGACCAAACTGCGGGAGGCAGTGGAAGAAAGGAGTGCCTGGCGTGCTCTGGTCCATGGGGTCGCGAAGAGTCGGACACGACTAAACACCTAAACAACAACAACAACATGAAGCTAGGGGGAAAGATCACGGTTTGGTGGCAGAGTGCATACTTTCCTTGCAAAAGGCCACAGGAGCGATCTCTGGTCTTCTCCGTATAGGGCTGGGAAAGACAGCTTTCTGAAACCCTGGAAAGCTGCTGCAATTGAACTTCCACAGCACTGAGCTAGGCAGACCAATGGGCTGACTTTAAAGAAGGCATCTTCCTGTGTGGAACAGAGATCTGCAGAATTCCTGTGGGCGAAGGAAATGGCTTTAAGCCTCAATAAGGCAGAACTGAAAATATTGCTTTACAGAGTTTCTTAATAGCTCTCTACAAAGGTTATAAGCTTTTTTTTGGGGGGGGAAGGGAGCTGTTTATATTTGATATGAAAATAGCTGAGTGATGCTTTGAAAAACAACCTTATGATGCTTATGATGATGCCTAGGGAATACTTCACAAGGCGATCCATGAGATTATTCCTGTTCATGCTGCTTGGCAGTCAAGTGTTGCAAATAAAACAGATGCAGATGTCCCTGGGGAGAATATCTATAAACTGGAGTATACGAACTCAGTTGCCGAGTTCGATGTTGTTGTTTCCTTACAGTTCCAGGGTTAAGCTGCATTCATAAACCCACTTATTACTTGGGAGTAAAGCTGTTCAGAACTGAGTGCACACAGGAAAAGCATCGAGCTGTGTCTCATTTCCAGCAGCAGAGCTCATAAATAAAGGGCATCTAGTTAAACCCACCTGGGATTAAATGGGCAGTAATGTTGGTTGGCACCCATCCATCTCTGGAGATGGTGGGGTCATAGCTGCCAACCTTCCCTTTTTGGGGCGGGAAATTCTCTTATTCCAGCACGTTTCCCGCTGCTATCCCGGATTGTTAGATATCCCATAGACTGTCCCTGGGACAGGTGAGTCTGCTGATCCCTTATTTTTGAGGCTTCTGATCCCTTATTTTCAAATCTGAAAGTTGACAGCTATGAGTGGGGTGCATTTTTGGGGGTGAAGTCAAACCGTTGGCGAGTTGCAGCTCTTGCTGTGGCTGCAGAGAGCAATACGAGAAGGGCATGTTTTGTTGCTAGGCGTCCGGTTGTGCAAATGCACCGTGAACAGTAAAATGGCAATTTATGTCAAGTGTCTCAAAAGGCCGGTCTTAAATAGAGGTTTGCTTCCAGCCGTCGCTTTCGCTTTGGTTTCCCTTCCTCTCTCGCGCTCCCCCTGCAGGCCGTGGGGAGGAAAAGCGCCTGTCCAAAGTAAGGGCACCGGAAAGTGCCCTCTAATGACTTCATCGGCTGCTATTGCGCATGTTTATTTTATTTTTTTAAAAAAACCCAACAAACGCGCGGTGCGCCTGCGCCTTAGCCATGGTAGGAGGCGCGTGTGGCTTCGCCGCGCATGCTCAGAGGGTTCGCGTGTAGTCGGAGCGGGAGCCGGCGAGGGCGAAAAGTGTCTTTTGGCGGTTGAAGGCGGAGCTGAGGTAAATATTTGGGCGCCTGGGTCCGGCTTCAAGGGAGCGGCCTGGCTCTTTCTTCCACAGAAGCAGAGCAACAGGGCTTACTCACTGGGAGTCCTTACCTCAGACTCGCTTTCTAGCGGTTCCTGAAACAGAAATTGGCGACAAACCCCTTCCCCCTAATAATAATAATAATAATAATAATAATAATAATAATAATAATAATAATAACAACGTGGCGGGCAGGTGTGCTGCTTATTACCGCTGTGGTTGGTATTTAGTGCCCGTGAGGAGCGACTTGCAAGTGTTAGCTGCCTCTTTGCAGACGGTCTGATCGTTAAAATCTACATCTATGCCATAAATACCTGGCTACAAATTAGTGGGGATAATCTCACATTTATTTTTATTTTTTTTACTATGGCCCAGACCGCTGTCATCTTGGGCTTCAGGTGGACGATTGGTTGGGCTGCCGTATTTACTTCAGTTATTATTATTATTATTATTATTACTGCTGCTGAAACGCTATGCTATAAGTTACAGATAGGTAGCCGTGTTGGTCTACCATGGTCAAAACAAAATAAAAAAATTCCTTCCAGTAGCACCTTAAAGACCAACTGAGTTAGTTCTAGGTATGAGCTTTCGTGTGCATGCACACTTCTTCAGGTATCTGAAGAATTTATTTTGTGTATCAGGTTTATCAGGTATCTGAAGAATTTATTTTGTTTTGGCTATGCTATAAGGTGAGAATCAGTTTGTCGCTTCATGTTTCCCTTAACAGACCTGCCCACCTCCGCAATCCTGGAAGTTGCAAGACACAAGAGACAGAAGTTAAAATGCCTGTTTTCAAACATCCAGAATATCCAGAAGCCACGTTACTTCGCTTGGAAAGCTTGGTGCTTTTTCGGGAATCTCAAGTGTCCACCTTGTTATCGATCTTCGGAGAGGTAGCACTTTCTAATTTTCTTTTTCTAATTGCCCTTTAAGATATATTTTTTTTTAATTCAAAGTCTGCTTTTCAGGCAAGATACTTCTTACTGGGCAGGAAAACAGTGTTTTGTTTTTGTTTTTTGCTCCTGACAGGTAGTAAAGCTGAAGTGGATATACCACAGTTGGCCCAGGAAGGCCTGGGTTCAAATTTTACTTTAACTGAAGGTCTCTGTGACCTTTAGCAAGTCTTTACTATTACCTTAGCATGTCCTTTAGGAGTTCTTGGAACTCAGAGATACATACCTGAGTTAACCACAGGTGTTTTTTCATAACACAAGGGATTAACTCATGCACGTCTCTCTTAAGTGCAAAGAAATGCAGTTATGGTTGTTTTTAATGTATCAGTTTTGTACAGTGGTGCCCCGCAAGACGGAAAACCCGCTAGACGAAAGGGTTTTCCGTTTTGGAGGCGCTTTGCAAAACAAATTTCCCTATGGGCCTGCTTCGCAAAACGAAATGTCTTGCGAGTTCCTGCGGGGTTTTTTCCCCTCCCCCCCCCCTTTTCCTAAGCCACTAAGCCGCTTATCAACTGATCCGCTAAAAGCCTCTAAACCGCCAATAGCGCTAATCCGCTAAGCTGTCAATGGGCTTGCTTTGCAAGACGAAAAAACCGCTATACGAAGAGCCTCACGGAACGGATTAATTTCGTCTTGCGAGGCACCACTGTATTGCTGCTTTTCTTCCCCTGGCTACCAGTAGGAGTTTACAAGAAAATGTAGACTAGTCAGGCCTCCCCCCCCTTTTTTTTTTAAAGGTTGCCATATAAAACTCAGTAGTGATTCTGTTAAATTCTAATGTACAAACAAGGCCTTCTTTTGACATTTATTTATCTGAATAGGTAATTAGGGAATAATGCATGCTATTTATGTAGCGCTGTTCCTTAAGTACTCCACATACAGTATCTCTGTATACCCAGCTGTGTTTGTGGAGACTTTGTGGTATCTCGATGGTTACCAGGAATTCCTTAATTTGAAAAAAAGTTATCAGAGGACCAAGATTTCCTGAAAGGCAGTGGGACGTCGGTTTTCGAATGTAATCTGTTCTGGAATATTGTTTGAGTTCTGAAACGTTTGAAAACCAAAACTCAATACAGAAGCCTTAAAATGGAAAAAAAAATACAGAAAACTCAAAACGTGCATGTTCGACTTCCGAAAAGTGTTCGAAAACTGAAGCATTTACTTCTGGGTTTACGACGTTCGGAAATCAAAACGTTTGTCAACAGAGACATTCGAAAACTGAGGTTCCATTGTACTGACCTTTTTCCTGTGCTGTAGCTATAGGGAACTATGATGTGTTCATTCTAGAATGCCTTCTCAGTTCGGATTAGAAATGGTAAGGCCCAGTGTGCCTGACTACTACTCCACATCACCTGTGGTGTCAGAACACGTTCCAGATTTTTTTTACAGTGTATGGGACTTCCGTGAAATGCATTCTTTCCTTGGCAGGAAAATTGTTATACAAAGAGCTATCGTCATGTAGTGCTTTCTAACTTACTTGCAGAATGTTAATATCCTTATAAAGCTGTATGCTAAGTAGGGCAACATTATCCTCGTATTTCAAATGGAGCACACTGCCAAAAAGATAGTGGCCTATGTATGGATTCATGATAGGTGAGATATGAAGTGGGGAATTCTTGGCTCACAGCTCATTCTTTATGCAAAAGGTCTTTTTTAAACACAAACATTCTTTGGCTTATGTTAATAACGGGAAGAGCATCGCTTCAAGCAGAAACTGTGAGGGTAATACTCTGCTATTCCCCTCTCCTGTCTTATATAAGCAGCAACTCCTGCATTGATTAATATGGGCTGTGGCATAGTTGAAGTTGTTACCTTTATCTGTAATTAAATATAATATCCCTACAAGCCGTTAAGGAGAATAATGTGTCATTTGGTTCACGGTATGGAAATTGATGTCGGCAGTCTGCTGCGGCATTTAATTTTGCCTGACAGTCTTCTGAAGCTTGCTGTACTGATGTATTCAGCATGAGTGCTAGACGTGCAGATTGTTTTTAAATGAAAGGTTACATTTTTCAACCATGGAGATGATTTTGATTATCTCAGTAATTTCCAGGGATTCTCCTAGTAATCCCTGAAGAATGATTTTTTCAACCCTGCCTTCAGGAAACATTGCAACACTTGTTGGTCTACCCAGGCATTTAGCTTGAACTTAGTTAACTGAAAGACGTGGATGTAATAGTTATTCAAATGGTGTTCATTGCAGAAACATTTTTATCGGTTTATACTCTTTCTTTAACCAGTTTATCTTTAAAATTATCACTGTGTACAATATACTTGTGTCTGAACAGTTGTTACAGGAACATGGCTACAGGTAGAATTGTATCTTCAAAATAGATTTCCCCTCTGTTTTTCTTTTGCTTCATTCCCAAGCAGTAGTAATGATTTGTGTGTGGTGTTGCTTTTTCCTTGTTGAGTGTTTATATTGCCCTCAACAATTAAAATAACTTTTGATGTGTTGAAAATTGCCAATATGCAGTTATTTGCTTTAAATAGTTAGTGTTGCAGAGAATGAATGATACCTTACTGAAACAGAACCTTTGATAAGGTGGCAGGAGGTCACATGTTTATGTTGGGTGGTTTTTGTTGTGGGTGAACAGCTGTATTTTTGCTTCATTTTAATCAATTTTGTTCTGTAGGGTTTTGTAAATCGTTTCAGGACCCCTTCTGTGTGAAGTGATACATAATTTGATTGAATTTGAAATTTCATTGTTTAGAAAACTACTCATTGTGGGGCCAGTGTACACAATATCAGATTTAGCAAATCTGTATGTGAGGTGGGACAGTAGCCACTCATCATCCTGTCTCCTCCTTGGGTGTGCACAGCAATGAATGGACATACATGCATACATCTGTACATGTGATACCCTGGAATTTTGCAGTCAGCTTTTTTTACATGGAAGGATTGGAAGAATTTAGTACAGATGTGCATATACATCACTAAAGAAGTATTTTTTATGAGTGATAAGTGTGTTCAGACCAGCTGCCCTACCATAGGTAAAGTGTTTATTGATTGAAGATTGGATGAACAATGAAACTATGAATTCCAATGCGGGTTTCAGATTGATTCATTAGGAATCACCCTTCTTTCTCTTGTTACCATCATGAATCGCTTGTCAGCATGTAAGTTTATGAACCTGTACAATTATCATTTTGCTGTATTTGCAGTACATCATGCAGTACATCTAAGACTCTCAGCTTGTGGACTGGAAAAGCAACTCAGAACAATTTCCAGAAAATATTTAAAAATATTTAAGAAGCAAGATATTGACTTAATAACCAGTGGTTTGGATATGCAAAAAAATAGGAAGCAAGTTTCTTGCTAAGGAGAGAGAGAGTGAGAGATTATGCAGTTAAGTGCCAGGACCTCAGAAGTGCAAATCATTGACTTATATTCTCTTTAAGGGTATTTAACCACATACTGAAAAAGCATTCTCTATTTAGTTCTGGTGTCTCCAATTTTGCAGAGCCTGCGAGCACATTTGGAGTTCTGTGAAATTGTATTGGCTGCCATGGTAGGGGGCAGGCCCATTCACAAAACGGCAACTGTGGTGGGCATAGCTGGTCACTAGTGAGGCTAAAAGACAAGTAACTCACCTAGGAACTCCAGATCACAAAGCCATTTCTTAGAAACCATGTTAACTGGAAGATCATCCCAAAACTGTTTCACTCAGCCTACTCCCCCTGCACTGCATATCTTGAAAAAACCACCCATCCCATTCAGTAAGCACAAGCACACAAAACATCTGCACACAGACTTTCTGCTTTATCAATCCCCTCATAGCCCTGGCGCCCTTCCCAGCACCCAAGCAGTTGCCCTCCCAGCACTTGGGTTCAGAAGTTGTCTCCTAACTAGTACATTTACCTGCTTGTGTGAAGCAATTGATTGGGCTGCATGCACCATTACGTAGCTTGTGCACAGTATGGCTAATTCAGCCAAGGTTCTTGACTTACTGTTAATGTGTGAACATGGCCTATGACTCAACAAGTTTATTGTATTTGTTTCTTGCTTTTAGCTGCGATTGGCTTTCGAAGCAGCTTACAATTACCAACAGTCACAATGATGTTTTTGAAAAGCTATCCGTATGCTCCATATTAAAGGCTTTCTGTCATGGAGCCTTGGGTACTGTTACCAAACAGGCCAGTCTCTTGACTTGTAATGTCTTGGGAGTTTCAGTGCTGGGCTTCAGGCCAGTCATTCTTTTGAACCGAACTTCCTTGTATTTGATGGATTATAAAATCAAAGGGATAAGCTGTCCTGGTGGATCTTAGCTGCTGCATTTTTAGCGAACCCTTCATTCTGCAACTTTTCATCTAGCCAAAAACTTGATGAGTCAAAGTTCTGTACATCTTTTGATTGAAGAAAGGCCAGTGTGCTTGAAAAGAAAAGAAATAAAACAAACACTAATATATATATATATATATATAATTTTTGTCCAGCGTCAGCATTTGAGCTTCCCATCCCTTTTTATCTATGGACACACATCCAGTGGGAAGACTTATGTGTTGCAGACTCTTCTGAAAACCTTAGAGGTAAGAAGAAAAATTGATTCATTCTGTATATTGGGAAATGCTTTCAAGTTTTGTTTTTAAAAATCCTCTGAAACCATCAGTTTGTTCATCTTTCCTGTTTCCTCAAGAAAACCATTCTTGACTGTCCCCAGATAACTTGGTACATCGGGCCTAGGCTTAAGCAGCAATGAATACGAGGAAGCAAAGCTCTGATTTCCCCTACAAATCAACTGTAACTTAGTACTGTTGTATTTCTGCATTTGCCCTGTCTCTGGCAGTGTCAGGTACTGGCTATAGTGACAGTACATGTCCAGCCCTATCATTAGGCATACCTGAAAGTGGCCACTTCAGGTAATTTATTTTGTCTGTCATGAAAGGGCAGCAGATGGTTAGTTGCTTAATTTATTATTATTGTATGTTTACTGGCAGGAAGCAGGAGAGGCCCTTGTGAGCTTTTGTGCCTTAGGTGCCAAAATAACTTGATTGACTTTGAGTGGGGGAGTGGAGTGTCAAATGCTGCTGTGCCTCAGGCATCAAGATGTCTTGTGCTGGCCCTTTTGATGATCCATGTGGGGTTGAGGTGACATGAATGATAAGACAAGGGCTAACTCTTCAGAACAAGAGTGAACTAAGAAAAAACGTATTGGTTTCAGCTTCACGCTGTGCTTAAACCATATATTAACAATTCATATTAAGTAATTTTAATGTTTCGGTTGGATCATATTGTGGGTTTTAACATCTTTTTAGCCTCTCTCAACTTGCCCTGTGATGCTCTGTGGTCCTCATTTGGGGGCCTGTCAGATAATGTTGTTGCTGCTTTTGTGCCATGTTCTCCTTAACTTTCTCTAACCTTGTTTACAGCTAGAGGGAGTGGTGGTGAATTTGTGGTTGACATTGTATAATACTGGTTATGAATGGGATCCATTCCATAGGCCTGGACGTATCCCAAAAGCTTCGTAACCAGAGGTGCCCTTCTGCGCATGCATGGGGCACAATTGAGTACGTGCAGAGTGCTTCTGCAGATGCATGCGCGCGGCGAAACCCAAAAGTATACACATCCAGGTTTGCTGCATTCGCAACCTGAAAGTTACGTTACCCGAAGGTAACATAACCCGAGGGTCCATTGTAGTTGTTTATTGGATTCACTTTCATGAACTTCCCACTGTGTGTAGAATACATTGAAATGGCAGCAAATGTAATAATTATTTCGTCTTAATACATGAAGTCCAATCATTCAATATTTAGTACTGAAATGCTTGCATGTTTGTTAGCAAGCAATCCTCATTGAGAAGTAATTATGTCAAGAAATGTGAATGAATCTCTCAGGTTGTTGGTTTTTTCTTTTTTAAAAAAAGCAAAACAAAACAAAAACCTGCTGGTGGTATTCTCTGCAAATTCTTGTAACAGCATTAATGCAATTTTCTTTCTCCTTAGCTGCCTCATGTGTTTGTGAACTGTGTCGAATGTTTCACTTCAAGACTACTTCTAGAAGAAATTTTGAGACAGTTACAAAGCCTTTCCTCTAAGGAAGAATATCCTCTTCCATTCTGTGATACGTTCAACGATTTCATACGTTTATTTAAGCAGGCAACTATGACACCTGCTCTGCAGAAACAAACTTTGTATGTGGTAAGTTTGAAAGGTCACCTGGGTTTAGGGCTGGGTGATATCTGCTTTCCAACATTGTAATACACAGCCAGCAATATGATGGTGTTTTACAGTTTCGTAAAGGAGGCGGGGAGGAGGAAGAAGGCAGTTGCTAAGGCGACTGAAGCAGGCCCGTCTCCTCGGCAGGGGCAGGTGGGCTTCCTCTTCCTCCCGTAAGTTCTTTAAACTTCTTGTAGAAATTTTAAGAAAACCCATCTACGCCTGATGTTTTATTGGTTTTCAGGGTTTTTTATAGCTAGCTTGAGATCATCTTCAGTAATTTTAGAATTTAGGAAGATTGTTCTTTAGATAGAGCAGACAAGTTCAACTACTTTTTAAAGTGTTTTCTATACCATCCATTTAGGAAGTTTCTTCACAACTTAAACAAAACCCAACTGCTTTATGAGTTCAGTAGCAGCTTTCAAGACTGTTGAAACTTCTGTTGGCAATGGAAATTAAATAGATTTCCCATTCTTACCTTAATGTTTTGTGTTAGACCCAGAGGTTGTCTTCCTTTGGCACTGGAAGGGAAAATTTTCATCCAACCAAAACTTTTCCTGCACTGTCTTGCTTGTTAAGGAACATCCCACATATTGCAGGAGTCATGCTCTAGGTCAGCACTGGGCTGAATTCAGGATTGTGGAATCCATTTTGTTTGTTCATAGAATCATAGAATCATAGAGTTGGAAGAGACCACAAGGGCCATCGAGTCCAACCCCCTGCCAAGCAGGAAACACCATCAGAGCACTCCTGACATATGGTTGTCAAGCCTCTGCTTAAAGACTTCCAAAGAAGGAGACTCCACCACACTCCTTGGCAGCAAATTCCACTGTCGAACAGCTTTTACTGTCAGGAAGTTCTTCCTAATGTTTAGGTGGAATCTTCTTTCTTGTAGTTTGGAGCCATTGCTCCATGTCCGCTTCTCTGGAGCAGCAGAAAACAACCTTTCTCCCTCCTCTATGTGACATCCTTTTATATATTTGAACATGGCTATCATATCACCCCTTAACCTCCTCTTCTCCAGGCTAAACATGCCGAGCTCCCTTAGCCGTTCCTCATAAGGCATCGTTTCCAGGCCTTTGACCATTTTAGTTGCCCTCCTCTGGACACGGTCCAGTTTGTCAGTGTCCTTCTTGAACTGTGGTGCCCAGAACTGGACACAGTACTCCAGGTGAGGTCTGACCAGAGCAGAATACAGTGGCACTATTACTTCCCTTGATCTAGATACTCCTATTGATGCAGCCCAGAATTGCATTGGCTTTTTTAGCTGCCGCGTCACACTGATGGCTCATGTCAAGTTTGTGGTCAACCAAGACTTCTAGATCCTTTTCACATGTACTGCTCTCAAGCCAGGTGTCCCCCATCTTGTATTTGTGCCTCTCATTTTTTTTGCCCAAGTGCAATACTTTACATTTCTCCCTGTTAAAATTCATCTTGTTTGTTTTGGCCCAGTTCTCTAATCTGTCAAGGCCGTTTTGAAGTGTGATCCTGTCCTCTGGGGTGTTAGCCACCCCTCCCAGTTTGGTGTCATCTGCAAATTTGATCAACTGGGAGTCAGAAATTCTTGCTGGTCAGCTTCACTGCATCCAGAGATCCAACTTCTCACTCTAGCTCTAAGGTGCCCATTCATGTAGGACACTGTTCTGGCCAGTTTGACCTCTCCATTGCCTAACGTGAACTAAGAATACAGCCTAGAACACATCCAAAACTTTACTGCAGCTGTATATTAGAATGGAAGTGGTGGTGCCTTTTAGAAACGTTTGTCCACCATTGTGATCTTCTGACTGAGCAATCTCATATTTACTTCCAAGGAATCATAAGGCTCTCCGTGGCAGCTTTTTAAACTCCCTGATTTAATAATTGATTATGTAAAGGTGAATGAGGATACTAGAACATACCAATGTTTATTTTAGCCAAGTGTGGGAAGGGGAACAAACATTATCAACTCAGACAACCAACTAACTGTTACTGAAGGGTTTGTACTATAACGCTATTAAGTGGGGCAGCTAATGTAAATGGGAAGGTTTGGGTAGGCTAGCATAAAGTTTGTGGTTTGGGGAGGGGAATTAGCTCCTTTGAATAACAGGCTGTTAATTTTATGAATCTTATAGTCTAGGGGCAAGATGAAAATCTGGGGTTTTTGTTGTAAAAGCTTTAAGCGCACTTGAATAAATAATGTAGTGTGTACGTATAACTAGAGCAATGAAAAATTAATTGGGCAACATAATTCTACATAGTCTGTGAAGAGTAGATGGAGGAGAAAGGAAATGTGGGTGAAAGATTATTGTACTACTTTGTATGAAAAATAGTTAATGCAGAAACACTCGTTAATGGATACACAGTGGGAATAGATGAATTCCTTTCAAGAGAAAGATCTCATTCTGAACCTCTGAGGAAAACTGAGAAAGTAATATCACACTGAAAATTTTATGTTAATTTTGAGAAACTTGTAACTTCACCGCCACCCTACCCCACATTCCCTCCTTTGGTGTTCTGTGCAGCAAGCTACTAGTACACTGCCCATCCTGGAGTCTAATAAAAATCTGTGAATACGTTTTGAAACACGTTCAGATACCTATTAAACATTGGCTATTATAATGGTGGATTAACTCCTGACTTTTGTAATTATACTATGGCTTTACTGTCATGTTTTGCACCCTTATGGCTGCAAACTTATGTATGCTTACGTGGGTATGAGCCCCCTGATTTCTGTCACACTGATCTCCAGTGAAAATAATATTGGACTTCGTAGCTTAGTGATAGAATACATATTTTGCATAGAGAAGTTATTAGATTCAATCCTGGGTAGCTCCAGTTAAAAGGACCACAACTGATACGAAAGGTCTCTGCCTGGGATCCTAGAGAGTCACTTCTGGCCAGAGCAGACAGTATTAGGCTAGGGAGAAAATTGGTCTGACCTGGTATAAGGCAGTTTCCTTTGTTCTTAAGGCTCTGTTCAGGCCTATGGTTGATCTCTGGTTTGGGGAGTGGGCTGTGGGATTGTATACACTCTACCACTCCTGTTGTGCTTTCCTTCTGATCCTCTTCCGTGGTTTATGTGAATGTCTTCAAAGGAGGTTAAAGTGGACCGGGCTTTGCTCCTATACTGTGAGAATGTGCTTATCATCAGGGAAGAGGATATGTGCATTATCCTGCAGTCCTGCTTTGATATCTAAACCCAGGTTTTGTAGCTCTAAACTGGTTGTAAGGGAGATGGTTGGCTAATGCACATAAGGGAGGTATTCTTCGTGGCTGCCCTGCTTCTTGCCATTACAGGCTCACCAAAGTCCCAAACCCGAGTGCTTTTCCCAAAAAAATTTGAGACAGGTGTTTGCCCTGGCATTTGGCTGAAGGCTAAGATGAAAAAGGCTGTGTGCATTAAGTTGAAGACTGGCTCACGTTAAGAGCAATCCTATTGTGACTGGCTGAGAAGAGCTCGCATGTAAAGCTGGTGCCACCTTCTGGAAACTGCACACACCGCTCCAATGAGTTGCCCAATTGCAGGATTGCATAGATTGCCGCGGCCATGTTCACACTCTGTACGTTGGCAAATTTCACAATCAGGACTGCCTGATGGCCGCTCCACACTACTCGTGTGGGACACTTACGAGGTGGCACCTATAAATATGAATTAGCCTGTAGTTCTGGCCATTTTCCAAAGAACCATGCACCTTCAAGGGAGTTTTTCAACAATGGTTTCTCAAGCCGGAAGCACCATATTCCACATGGTAAATTACTGTTGAAACTGAGGCATGTTTCTACGGCTGTTTGTGATATGGCAGGCAAGTCTGCTGTTTAAATAAACAGCCAAAAAAGTTAGTGAGTGTGCCCAACATATTTGGCTCACTTAATTTCTTTGAATTCAGAGGTAGTGAATTTGACATTGTGTTTTCTGACTGTGTCTCTTGGGTGTATGTTATCAAAAATAATGCTGGTAGTAGCGGCAAGGTGAGTGGATGGTAGAAAGTAAAGTAATTCCTTATTTTCAAGGGAGACTTCCCCTTTACTGCTTCCTGGTGCAAAAATCCCATACTGCTGCTGAAAATAAGCACCAGGTGGGCATGGCCAATTGTATGGGTTCTTCACACCCAATCATTGCCCAGCAGAGAAGGACCCATGTCATCTTGTCCGGTATTCAGACAGTTGCTATTGGTGGAAGAGATCTTCCTACATTGAAGACTCCCACCCTTCTAGCATAAGAATTAGTGCCAAGTGGGAAGTCAAGGAAATGCTTACTTAAATGTACAGTATCTTTATGCATTTAAACAAAGTACATCAAAGGACCTCCTCCATTTTCTTCAGGAAAAATGAGCATTTGTTGTTGTTTAGTCGTTTAGTTGTGTCTGACTCTTCGTGACCACCTGGACGAGAGCATGCCAGGCACTCCTGTCTTCCACTGCCTCCCGCGGTTTAGTCAAACTCATCTCGTCCTCTGTCGTCCCCTTCTCCTTGTGCCCTCCATCTTTCCCAACATCAGGGTCTTTTCCAGGGAGTCTTCTCTTCTCATGAGGTGGCCAAAGTCTTGGAGCCTCAGCTTCAGGATCTGTCCTTCCAGTGAGCACTCAGGGCTGATTTCCTTCAGAATGGATAGGTTTGATCTTCTTGCAGTCCATGGGACTCTCAAGAGTCTCCTCCAGCACCATAAAATGAGCATAAAATTTATGCTCATAAAATGAGCATAGTTAAGTGCTAAAAATGTGGTGTGAGATTCTGAAAGATTACTGCTGTCAGATGAGCATGTTACAGCGGGGCAACCCTTGACTTAACTGGTTTTAGAACCAATTTTTGGGAATTAATAATGTTGCTTATCGTAATATTTGAAATTACTTGAAAATAGATAATAAAATACTAGGGCAGGACATTAAATATTGCAGAATGATCAATTTTATTGGGTAAGATGTTGGTAAATCAGAACAATTAAGTGTTAAATTAGAGCATTTCATTCTGCTGTGCATGAAAATAGACAAGAGTGGTGGAGAAATCAATTTATGTGAATTAACCTGTGTCTTTGGATTTATTATGGGGCGGTTTAAATGGAGATTGATGGAAGAACTTGCGTTCTGGTAGCACAAGCTGGCAAAACTAATCTATGCTATTTCGTTTCATTCGTAAATAACGCAAGATATTTCAGCCTCAATTAATTCAGTGAAAATTAAGATAAATGGATGGTCTCTTCAGTGGCTTCTAAATGCTTCTCTTAATCCAAGAACAGGTAGTGAACAATCATGATTAATCATGAGGCTCAAAATGATTCATTTTCCCCGGTGAAGGTTGGTGCCAATAAAACTTTGTGTTTATACCTGCGTTGAGAACAATGTGTCCTTCGTGTTTCTTCTCTCCTGTGTTTGGAATTGCAATTCATCAGTCTAGTTATCTTTAACACAAAAGAGCTGGTGTAGCAGAACAGTTAATGTGACCTTTTCCCTGTTGAATCCACCATGTGGCCTTAGCCAAGCCATAACACACACACACACACACACACACACACACACCCCGCCCCCAATCTCAGTACGGCGGTCACAGAAGGAGCAGGAATATAGGAAGCTGCTCTCTATTGTCTATACTAGAGACAAAGCTGCTCTCCAAGGTTTCAGCCAGAGGACATTTCCAGTCCTATCTAGGACGTTTTGCGTGCTATTCCTTGACAGTGTTGTTAAAAGGATTACTTAGATGGCATACGTAAAGTTCTGTATAAAGTGTTTGCCAATATCTTTAAGGCCCACCTAGAGTTTTTATTGCAATCATTTGGTATATACATTTTGTTACAGAGAAATAAATGAATGCATAATTTGTTTAGGTGGCCCATCGAGTGCAAACATCCCTTAATAGTCCTCCAAATAATTTGCTGCCACTACCTATTAATGTATAGAGAGTCTTTTATAAACTTGGCTCTGTGATTAAAAGGCACTGTTTGGAGTGAAATCTCCTAATGTAGTCTTCCTCAGGTCACCCTCCTTAATTGTAGAACTCTGTAAATATATTTATTTGTGGAAAATAATATCTAGTACTATTGGTAATTTGGTAAGAACACATAGTTTTAGCATAACAGTTCTCTTTAACAGCTTAACTCTCCCTGATTATTCTTAGTTTGTTTAGCTTTCAGCTCCTCTAACTAACTCTGTCCTACTCCCTAACTATCCTTTTCAGCTGACCTCTGTCACTCTTAATTCCACCCCACCACTTTCCCACTTTCCTGCTGTCTATTCATCCACCATTGTATTTTCCTCTTTGGATTAGGATCCCATGTTTATATATAAAGTGATAACCAACATTAATCCTACTCAGAGTAGCCTCACTGGAAATCAGTGGACTTAAGTAATTCAAACGTTTTAAATTGCTTATGAGTTACTTTTGTGTAATAAAATTTCTCTTTGGTTTTAAAGGTTTTGGATAAAGCAGAGCAGCTGAGGGAACTAGAAACAAACCTCTTGCCAGGTTTCCTTAGACTACAAGAACTGGTAAGTAAATTGACCAAGGGATCCTTATTGAGCGACTTCACTTTAGCGGTTCTTATAAAACAAATTTCCAGTATGTACTACAGTGGTGCCCCGCAAGACGAACGCCTCGCAAGACGGAAAACCCGCTAGACGAAAGGGTTTTCCGTTTTGGAGGCGCTTCGCAAGACGAATTTCCCTATGGGCTTGCTTCGCAAGACGACAGCCCATAGGGAAATCTCCGGGACAGTGGGGAAGCGCAGCTCGTCTTCCCCGCTGTCCTCGGACCTCCTCCGAAGCCTGGCGGCGGGGCGGGGACACCTCCTCCCGCCGCCGGGCTTCGGAAGGATGTCCCGAAGCCGAGCGGCGGGGCGGGAAAGTCTCCCCCGCCGCCCGGCATCGGAACGATGTCCCGAAGCCGAGCGGCGGGGCGGGAAAGTCTCCCCCCGCCGCCCGGCATCGGAACGATGTCCCGAAGCCGAGCGGCGGGGCGGGAACGCCTCCCCCCGCCGCCCGGCTTCGGGGCATCGTCCCGATGCCGGGCGGCGGGGCAGGAACGCCTCCCCCCGCCGCCCGGCTTCGGGGCATCGTCCCGATGCCGGGCGGCGGGGCAGGAACGCCTCCCCCCGCCGCCCGGCTTCGGGGGATCGTCCCGATGCCGGGCGGCGGGGCAGGAACGCCTCCCCCCCGCCGCCCGGCTTCGGGGCATCGTCCCGATGCCGGGCGGCGGGGCAGGAACGCCTCCCCCCGCCGCCCGGCTTCGGGGCATCGTCCCGATGCCGGGCGGCGGGGCAGGAACGCCTCCCCCCGCCGCCCGGCTTCGGGGGATTGTCCCGATGCCGGGCGGCGGGGCAGGAACGCCTCCCCCCGCCGCCTGGCATCGGAACGATGTCCCGAAGCCGGGCGGCGGGGCCGCGAAGCCTGGGCGCGCTGGCAACTCTCCGCAAGGAGCGCTCCCGCTCCTTGCGGAGAGGTCCGCGAAGCCTGTCCTGGACCTCTTCTGAAGGCAGGCGGGGGGCAAAAGTCTTTGTCCCCCCTGCTTGCCTTCCCAGGGGCTTTTAAATCGCCCGGACAGAAGAGGTCGGGGGAAGGCGGTTTCCATAGGAACGCATTAATTGATTTTCAATGCATTCCTATGGAAAACCGTGCATCGCAAGACGAAAAACTCGCAAGACGAAGAGACTTGCGGAACGAATTAATTTCGTCTTGCGAGGCACCACTGTATGTAGGTTCAATGAGCCAATTTCTGCAGTGAATCCACTATTCAGTGCAACTCTGGGGCATTAAGAAAGAAAGAAGTACCATCCCTCTTCCAGTTACAGTACACTGCTTTCTTGCTCACCTGGAGGCATCCTTACCCACCACAGCTTGAAGAAACTAACTTTTTCTTTTGGAATGGGTTTCTTCATTCCCCTGCTGCATTCTATAAAACAGCTGGCTCCCACTTGTGCTATGAGAGGAGCAATACTGGAGCCTTCTGTTCATTCACGGTAAACCAATAACCATTGTGATGTGTACAGTGGTCCAGTGTTGGAGACAAGGGAATCATCATTGTCCCCTTTCTACCTTGGAATTATGTTGTGTAAAGTAGATGTTTCATGTTGCTTGTTACAGCTTACCTTGCTTTTGTTTTCTGGGACAGGGAGGTTAACGATATGCTCCTAGAGCATTTGAAATGCTAGTTCAGGGTTGCTCTTCCTGCCAGTTTCCCGTACATGCAGGAACCTGATAAACGGTACTGATCATTTTTTGTAGATGTGCATTAATCTTGGTAGCACACTGGAATGGAGAATGCGCGTGTTGCTTGCTTTGGCACTTTCATGTGTTTCTTTTGCAATAATCTGATGAACTGTAACAAATGTGACTGTAACAAATGTGAGACTTCGACTGCAGGGAAGAAATGTGTTTTGCTTTGGATTGATGCTGGCTTTTGCAGCAATTCAAGTGGATTAGAGAAGCATAGTGCATGATTCTTATATCTTGCTGGTAGGGTAGGAGCCAAGGAGTATTGTGAAAAACAGACAAGACTCCTTAACTCTCCTACCAGGAGAATAATTAGAGATCAACTTGTTGGAAAATTCCTGGAGTTGCTCTTGGGAAGGATGGCTACACACCTATCATTTTTTGTGTGATGATGAACAATAGTGATATGCAAAAGAGGCTTGAAAAGCTAATTGATCCTAATTCAGAAACTGATATATGTAGCAAGGTCATATTGTGTGCTATGGAAGGTGAGATTTGAAAACATAAACTCTTCTCTTAATAATGGGAATGCCTTTGTTTTCATGTGATACTCAGCCGCTAGATTAGGACAAGTGCCTTAAAATCTTGGTAGGTAAGTTAAAAGGTATTAAAAAACCTTTGCCTCCCTCACTTTATTATATGTCTGTAAAGCTCCTTGGGATGTGGGTGATGCTGTGGGTTAAACCACAGAGCCTAGGGCTGGCCAATCAGAAGGTTGCGGTTCGAATCCCCGCAACAGGGTGAGCTCCCATTGCTCGGTCCCTGCTCCTGCCAACCTAGCAGTTCGAAAGCACATCAAAGTGCAAGTAGATAAATAGGTACCACTCCAGCGGGAAGGTAAACGGCGTTTCTGTGTGCTGCTCTGGTTCGCCAGAAGCGGCTTAGTCATACTGGCCACATGACCCGGAAGCTGTACGCCGGCTCCCTCGACCAATAAAGCGAGATGAGAGCCGCAACCCCAGAGTCGGTCACGACTGGACCTCATGGTCAGGGGTCCCTTTACCTTTATCTGTAAAGCTCCTTGAGTATCTTGAGAGAGAAGAGACACATTTTCTCTCCCTCCGAATAATTCAGGCCTGAACAGCAATTGGCACCTCTGATTCCATAGGTGAAAACACTTATAAATCTGCATTTATAGTTCCTGAAGCGATATGGATTTGATTTAATTATAGAAGCCTAGATTCCTGATCTTCTGGTTCTCAGTGGAGTTGCCCTTAGTGTAAACTGATGCCTTCGAATCTATATTGTTAGAAACTGTAGGGTAGTAAATTCAAAGAAACTGGGGCTGGAATCCTATATATGTCTACTCAGAAGTAGAGGGTTAGACTAGATCAGTGGTGGCCAAACTTGGCCCGCCAGCTGTTTTTGGACTACAACTCCCATCATCCCTAGCTAACAGGACCAGTAGTCAGGGATGATGGGAATTGTAGTCCCATAACAGCTGGAGGGCCAGGTTTGGCTAACACTGGACTAGATGGTCCTCAGGGTCACTTCCAACTCTGTGATTCTATGATAAGGAAGTCTCAATTCAGATGCTGTGTCCCTCATTTTCAAGCTACAGTCCTAGGAACATGCTGTTGCAGGGAACTTGCACAAGAAAGGAGGGAGCAATGATTTGAAGACTGAAAATGCTATGTCTCAACTGAGCTCATAGGCATGTTGTGAAAGCAACTGACCAGCGGATGGACTGTCCATTTATCTTACTAAGATTTTAATAATTTAAGAGTCAAGCTTTTTCAAGCAAACTCAAGCCTCCTTCCTGACAATTAAGATGTGCAGCCCTATTTAGCTTAAATGCCATAGTACAGAACAATAGAACTGGATTTTTAAAAATGCAGATGTATTAGCTGCTTGATTAGGCTGCTTACAGTCTTATGATTATGCAAATAATTTGCAATAAAATGCTGAATCAGATGAGTTTGTTTCAATTAGAAAGAAACTTCACAAGTTTTTCTGTGACTAAAAACGCAGCTACAAGGTCACCTTTTCCCTCTCTCCCCTCCCCAACCCCTGTCCTCCAGACGGAGAGAAATGTGACTGTGGTCCTTCTTAGTGAAATTGTGTGGGAGCTGCTTCGTCCAGCTACAGGATGCCTTGAACCGTTGCCGTTGTTTTTTCCAGACTACAGCATAGGTAACACAATACACTTGTTTTGGGTTGCTCGTTGCTATTAAACATAATAGCTAAACGAAATCTCTGTGAATGGAAGCTGTATACCTGAGTATCAGATGCTGGAGGCAAACCGACTAGGGCAAGCTACCTTCTCTCCACAACATGCTTCCAAGTTTCCAAAGGGAACTGGCTAGTTACTCTTGGATGCAAACAGAATACTAGATTTGATGGGTGCTGGGATGATGTTTAACATCTACTTTTTGAAGAACGAATAATTAGTAGCTTTATTTTCTGTATGTGTGCATACATCACACCCCTTGCAGTCCAAGGAATTAAGAACTCCTGGTTTGAGAGAATTAACCTGGTTTTATGAAAAGGATGGTGAAATCCAGAGCTTTTGGGGAGGGTGGTTCTAACTCATTGTGAGAGAAAATTATGTTGCTAGTTAAACTTCCAAATCTTGGAATTCTTTATCTTTAAGCGCATATCACAATACCAAGTTTTCAGCACTGTTGTAGCTACCAGAACTGGTCACCAGCAAAATGCTTTTTATATATATTAAAGAGCTTTTTATGCTCATGGTTGGGTGGGATGGAGCTAAGAAGAAAAGAAAAAAATCACTTCTCCTGGTGTTCTAAACTAGGTCCTAAGCATAACAGTAGCTCTGTTTTTTGCCTTGTCAGAATCTTAAATTCAGATACTGATGAAGATTGACGCAGTAAGGATTACATTTAAATGCATTAGTGTTACAAATAGCAATACAGAAAAATATAGGTATGAACAAAATACTATGTAATTAATGAACAACTAAGGTTGGTATATAGCATAATGATTAGGGCACACATAGCGACACAACAACTTATGAAAGCAGCCCTAAATATCACAATAGGACAGCTGGAAATTATAAATATGTATTGACTAAAGCTGGAATCCATAAAAGTGCATGTTTTTCTGTAGTTCAATACCTACACTGAATTAACAACTCGGGTCAAATTTGAAATGGAGAACTTGTTCTTACCCTGAAATCTGGGCCTGAAAGAGAAATTGATCAGAAGGGGAACCTTGGAGTTTGGTCTGATTAAAAATGCCTGATTTAGGGTACTTAAAGTTTGTTTAGGTTTGATTGCTGTACTCACAGCTGACTGAGTCCAAAAGTGTGTGCCTTTATCTTGAAGAGAGATGTCTGGAAACATGTAAGCTTCCCCCTGAAACCAGACATGGTGATTTTGACAATCACTGTTCTTTCACGTTGGAGACTCCTTACTACTGGATTTTCCAGAGCTGGTTAAAAGGTGTTCAGTGCTGAATTGCCAGGAGGGGGTTACAGGCCCTCTGGCAGAAGGGGTGTTTCCTGCTGTAGTATAACTATATATCTAAAGTGTGCACACATTGCTTGTTCTCTGCATAATTTTTAGCCTGAGAACAATTCTATGATGTGCTCATCAGCTTTTTGTTTTTCAATGCTCTTTCTTTAAACAGGACACCTGCAAAAGATTCTGTCCCATGACCATCCTCCGGAGTATTCTTTTGATTTTTATGCTGCATATATAAATATTCTGCTTGGCGTTTTCTATCCTGTCTGCAGGGACCTAAAGGAGCTCCGACATCTAGTAAGAGATCTCTTAGGTGCTTTCATAATGAATGTGGTGTCATAGTGCTTTTGATGCTGGCTTTGGAATTCTTAGAATGTCCTATATAACATAGCATGTGGATTCTGTGCTGTTTCTCAGTATGTAACCAGGTGTAGGTTGCTAGGTTGTCGGCTCGGCAGACAAGAAAGAGCAGCTCAGCGAGCTTGCAGCCTTCACAAAACCACATTATTGATCTGCATACATAAAAGTAACTGTTGCCTACATGTAGGGGCTGGAATAATGCAGCTCTCTCACCAGCAGCTGAGCAAGTTCTGAAAGACATGGTTGCTGTGTCTGAACATCCTTGAAATGTACTAATGCCTCTTGGTCGCCTAGATGAATAGGTACACAAATAGAAATTTCTGAGTTTTATGTGGCTGGACTGTAACCTACTGTACAAAGATATTTATATCCATTGTTGCACCCACTCCCAGCATGTCACCCTTGGAAAGTTGCCCACTAGGTTATGTGGCTCCAGTTCTGAAAGGTTCCCCATTCCTGTCTTAAAATATGGACATGCATTCAGGACCTTCAGGTTACCAGATAATGGCATTATACTGTCCTGCTTATTATCCATGCCAAAGATTTTGTTTTTATGGCTCTGTGCAGCCACTAATCCATCTACCATTTTCTTGTTTTATTTCTCTTGCATGTAATTTCAGGGTTGGAGAGGGGTGTTGCAGCTCCTTTTCGGATAGGGGTGGGATATTTTTAAAATGTGTCCCAGGGTTCTTTCAAATTCCAGGGATGTAAGGATTTAAAATGTGGGATGATACCAATTATACCACTGCTTGTCTTGCAGGCTGCACTCAATTTTTCCAAGTACTGTGAGCCTGTGGCCCAGCAAAAGGGTGAGTGTTTTTCATTCATATGAATAAATAGTGGATGATTCTAGAGAGGAGGCAATAAAAAGCTTTGAGTCTTTATATATTTCTGACCATGATAAGGCAAATCAGAAGTACTCCTTGGGCTGATTTACTTTTCCTACTTTCTCTCTCACTTGGGCATCGTTCTCTTTCAGTTTTTGGGGCTTGCTGTGGAATTAGTCTTATGTGTGTTCCCCAAACCACAATTGGTAATCATTGTTGGAAATGGGGTGTGCAATACTTTAGGGGTCATGCGCAGGGCTCAGTCATCTAATCATAGTTAGGAGATTGAGTGTGCTTTTTGGACTCTGTGCTAAACTGAACAGCAAGATTGGTTATACCCATAGGGCTGATCTCCAAGGAAGGAGAGGGGAATGCTTTCCGGAGAGAATGAGTGAGAAGGTGGGAATGGTGCAATTTAAGTCTCTTGAACAGTGGTTAGGTAATTGGACGGTGCTTTGTCTGTGCCTGATTAACAAGGAAAGGGCAGGACTGAGGAGTCTTTTCAGCTAAAAGGATGCAGATAAGACATAGAATTATCAGTCAGTAGGGCATGGAACTCTTAATCTCAGAGTTGTGGGTTTGAGCCCCACATTGGACAAAAAGATTCCTGTATTACAAAGGGTTGGACTGGATGACCCTTGTGGTCTCTTCCAACTCTACAATTTCCATGATTGCAGTTCCAGTTATTCTCAGATTGTACGCATCTGCATAGGAGGGGAGAGTGCATAAGCTGAGGGTTGTTCTACCTTATGCATATCATGCTAAACCATCGGTCCGTTATCAAAACATTTTTCCATTATGCAACATTTGCAGCATAACAAACAGTTATACTATAGTTTGATGTTATGAACATAATCAGTACCAGAATCTCAAAAGAAATGTGACTTTTAATCTGTAGACCTATATTAAATCCAAGAGCCAGTGTATCACCTGAACACTTCTCAAAGTTCATCTTGAATCAATACTACTTTTGTGTGTTTGTGATACAGCAAGTGAACGAGACACACGCAAACTTTGGAAAAATATTGAATCCCACTTGAAGAAAGCTATGCAGACTGTTTATCTGCGGGAAATATCAAGGTAATTGTCCCCCTCTTTATTTTTAGAAAGCTGGCTCTCAAGGCTTACCTAAAATGTCAAGTAGGTGCTGTAGGTGGTATTCTTTACTGCTAAAGCAGATGTCCTGGCTTTTAAAAATCTGTTAAATAGGTTACGCCTACCAATAAATGAAAAATAATGCAGTACGTGTCTGCTTCTAAATGGAACATTGGGCTAAAGCTGTTAGGTAAAAGTGCTGCTAGATGAGATGTGGGAAGTCTGCAAATGAGTGTGGTGTGCTGGTGGAGAGGTGCTTGGGGTGATTTATTTATTTAATTAGTTTAATTAATATATTTTTTTTTATACAGGAATTATGTATTTTGGTTGCTTTCTATTTTTATGCTAGGGTTCCTTTTGTAAACTATATTGTAATGACCCCTTTGGTTAAGCGATACATTCAATTTGATTTGAGGTGCTTAAATTTCTCCCATTGAAATTTGTGAGATTGACTGGTTAAATCAATTTTCTTCACTTTTCTCTTTCTTCCAGAGAGAGCAGGGCTTGTTGGATATTTGTGTGCATTTGCCGGGGAAAGGTTATATAATCTGTACCAGGGCTATACTAGTTTAAGCTGAATGTGTGTGATCTGAGATGCAGCAAATGTTTATATGGAAAAAAGTCTTCTTGTACCTGGAAGATTAGCATGACAGGGAGAAGTCTGAAAGGGGATTTTGTCGCAGTCCCATACCATCCAGCATAACTGGATACTAAGCTCATGCTGTTAATATTTAAAATTTTCACTGATTGCTATTGATATTTATGTTATTTTAAAAAGTCAATACTTTAACGCACTTTAGAATCATATTGTACAACTTAGCATTTTGCTATACAGATAATAATAATAATAGTAATAAAAACAATAATTTTTTATTTATACCCCGCCCTCTCCGGCCAGGGCTGGGCTCAGGGTAGCTAACACCAAATATGAATTACAATAAAACATAATAGAAAAGAAAAACAACAACAAACAAACAATTAAAATACAGCTTAAAATGCAGCCTCATTTTAGTAATAGCCCATAAATCAAGACCATAAAGGGAGGAAACATCAGATATTCACCCGAGCCAGCCAGCCATGCTGGTCCTATATGGGCCAGCAAAAAAGTCAAGCCAAAATTTATATACCAAATCCCATATAACGGGTCAGAGTGAGTCTAAGCCGAAGGCCAGGCGGTACAACTCCGTCTTGCAGGCCCTGCGAAAAGGTGTCAGATCCCGCAGGGCCCTAGTCTCTTGTGAGAGAGTGTTCCACCACGTCGGGGCCAGTGCTGAAAAGGCCCTAACCCTAGCCCTAGTTGAAACCAATCTAACCTCCTTGAGGCTTGAGACCTCCAAAGTGTTGTTATTCATGGACCTTAAGGTCCTCCGTGGGGCATACCAGGAGAAGCGGTCCCATAGGACAAGTCTTTTGTAGTTAACTGATTGTAGAATATTATTCTGTTTTACCTACACTTAACCCTTTATCCATTTTTCATTTACATAAATGTTGCTGTGTTTAGTCACTATTTTTGCCAGCAGGCCACAAATAGGGGTTACCTAGACTTGAGGACTAGCTTTCTGTTCCCCCCTCTCTCCCCATCCCAGGTGAAATCATTTGGTGTTGTCTTTTGTGGTGGTGGGTGGGGGTCATTCCCTATCTAGTTTGGAAGCAGCTACAACAATGAAATGGAACCAGAGAACCTGAATGGGGAGTTACCTAGCAACTGAAGCATTGTGTTTGGGTTTTTCCCATTCTACCCTTGTGCATGACAGTTTAAAAGCTAGTATTGGTTCTTTTAGGCAGTTTAATATGGTTGGCATTTAATATAGTGCTGTTTGAGTATTCAAAGTATTTCACACACAATGCTTACAACCTACCCTACATGGTAGTTCAGTAATTTCCCCATAATGCAGGTGAGAGGCTAGAAGATTATGGCTTGCCTAGGACCACTTAATGAACTTATGGTTTTGGTGAGAAGTGAACTAGAGACTTGCCTGTTGATACTCCTAAACTGGGTCTATAATGAGGCATCAGTAGTAGTAGTAGTTGCTTGCAGGCCAGGTTGCACCAACTTTAGGTTGTTGTTTAGTCGTTTAGTCGTGTCTGACTCTTCGTGACCCCATGGACCAGAGCATGCCAGGCACTCCTGTCTTCCACTGCCTCCCGCAGTTTGGTCAAACTCATGCTGGTAGCTTCGAGAATACTGTCCAACCATTTCGTCCTCTGTCGTCCCCTTCTCCTTGGGCCCTCCATCTTTCCCATCATCAGGGTCTTTTCCAGGGAGTCTTCTCTTCTCATGAGGTGGCCAAAGTCTTGGAGCCTCAGCTTCATAATCTGTCCTTCCAGTGAGCACTCAGGGCTGATTTCCTTCAGAATGGAGAGGTTTGATCTTCTTGCAGTCCATGGGACTCTCAAGAGTCTCCTCCAGCACCATAATTCAAAAGCATCAATTCTTTGGCGATCAGCCTTCTTTATGGTCCAGCTCTCACTTCCATACATCACTACTCCTTAGGTTAGATTTAGCCAATGTTAAATCCAAGAATAAAAGTTACTTTGACTGTTTTTGTCTGGCTAACTGATGTAAATCAGAATAATCTGACATCATTGTTAATCGTCTATATACTTTAAAACAGTTTAATTGCATAATTATTCCTATTTAAAAGTAACACAAATGCACTCACTCATCTCTAAAAAATCAAATGTCTAAGTGTCTTGCTTTTAGGCATGGCAAATGCATTTTTAAAAATAGCTGCATTGTCTTTTAGCTCCCAGTGGGAACAATTACTCCAGGATGATGGTGAAGCCGGGCAACTAAAAGGTATGTGAAGAAGTAATAGTGTAGTGTTAATTATTGACAAAAAATAGCCCTGTAATTTGGAGCAATTCAGTCATTGTCTTCAGTATGCATTTGCGAATACACCGACAGTTTAAAGAAACTAAACAGGCAGCACAGAATGCTGGTACATATTTTCTTCCAGCAAATGGGGTTTGTGGTGATCAACATTGGTTAACTTAAGTCTTTCAAACTCATACATTTTTTTTGTCTCACAATTTTTTTCTAGGACTTTCAGCTCATGCTCATGTAGAACTTCCATATTATTCCAAGTTCCTACTAATAGCTGCATACCTTGCTTCTTACAACCCTGCCAGGACAGATAAGAGGTTCTTCGTTAAGGTAAATAGGTTTCCTCTTTTTGCCGTAATCTGTTCTAGCATTCTTTAACATTCTGTAATACATTTGTATGTCTCTAAAGAGGGATGCGGGTGGTGCTGTGGGTTAAACCACAGAGCCTAGGACTTGCTGATCAGAAGGTCAGCAGTTCGAATCCCCGCAACGGAGTGAGCTCCCGTTCCTTGGTCCCTGCTCCTGCCAACCTAGCAGTTCGAAAGCATATAAAAATGCAGGTAGATAAATAGGTACCGCTCCGGCGGGAAGGTAAACGGCATTTCCGTGTGCTGCTCTGGTTTGCCAGAAGCAGCTTAGTCGTGCTGGCCACATGACCTGGAAGCTGTACGCCGGCTCCCTTGGCCAATAAAGCGAGATGAGCACCGCAACCCTAGAGTTGGTCACGACTAGACCTAATGGTCAGGGGTCCCTTTACCTTTTCCTATGTCTCTAAAGAGCTTTATAAACCATGGCTAAAATTACACTACTAGCTCTACATGTTCAATGGAGCTTTGAGCCAGACTTGGTAGCGCTTCAATAGCAATCTCTCCCCTCAATTCTATATGGCAAAACACTGTTGAAAGTGGGGGATATAGTTTCATCTGGGGTAGAGATAAAAGAAGAGAGTCAAAATTCTGACTGGACATACCTTTAAGTAGCTTTTTGACTCCTGGCCAGTATGTACACATTACAGTGGTGCCCCGCAAGACGAATGCCTCGCAAGACGAAAAACCCGCTAGACGAAAGGGTTTTCCGTTTTTCGAGGCGCTTCGCAAGACGAATTTCCCTATGGGCTTGCTTTTGCGAGTTTCCCCCCTTTTTTCCCCTTTTTCTAGCCGCTAAGCCGCTAATAGCGCTAATCCGCTAAGCCGCTAATAGGGATGCTTCGCAAGACGAAAAAACCGCTAGACAAAGAGACTCGCGGAACGGATTATTTTCGTCTTGCGAGGCACCACTGTAATAGCCTTTTCAGCAATCTTGTGTGACTGCAGTCTGAATGCTGCATTCCTTTGTAGATAACCTTCCAGGGGTGACACAGTGGTAGTGGGAAGGCCTAGAAGCAAAAATAGATAGAACAACAGATATGACTCTTGCCTTTCCAATATAGGCTACATTGGAGTCTCACAAAAGCCCTTCTCCGTCCTCCAGCACCATTCTCATAGTTCAAAGACACCTTCCAGAGAAGTCTGGAAGGCCACATTTTCTCCCTGCTCTGAAAGCTATTCTCCCTTGCTTTAAAACAGGAGTGGGAAATTTCATTAATCAATATGCTTGTTTTATACTACACTAGGATGAATATAATTTATATGTAATTTTTCCTTTTTTATCTTTATAAATTGCTTATTTTCAATAAAAATATTCAGCAAGGCAACAGTTTGATTTACTTTATATAACCAAATAGCAAAATCTGAAGAAACGTCAGTGGTGGGGTGATACCAGCATTTGGTTGGCAACTCTCCAAAATAATTAACCCTCCGTGCCTTCCATCAATTGCTATTTTGAACAGGCGCAAAATTGGCTTTGTATCTAAAATAACTACTTCTTTACCTAGATTTGATAAGGAAGCACAGAAAGGCTGGCAGCATTTTAAAGCAAAGCAGTAGCTGCTTCATCTTGTCAGTTGATGGAAAAGAAAACATTTCTCCCCTCCCAGTCTTTTTGCAGCTATTTTACCAGTAGGGAGAAAGCGAGAGAGCTGCATGTTTTAAATGGTTGAAATGGTTTTGTGAATTTTCAGATAAATTTGTGGATAACTGTTTTCAGAGGTACACACAATTACTTTCTGATTTATTTTTTATCTTATGCCTTCCAGTTAATCTCTCTCTCCCCCCCCCCATTATAAATACTGTACTTTTTCAGTGGTGTGCACTGTCTGTCACGGTTTGACGTGCCAAAGGCAGGCCACAGTGGGCCATACTTTAGCGTTGCTATTGTCCATACAGGGTTTGTGAAGAATAAATGAAATAGTTATTACATGAAGTATACCTGCAACAATACAGTTGTTGTGTATGCTGTCACGTAGCTGTGTGATATGTTCAGTGAAGTTGGGCTGTTCTCCCCATATAAATTATGTACCATTGTAAATAACTATTTCACAGTTGGATTTTTCTTTTCACTTGCAGCATCATGGAAAAATTAGAAAGAAAAACTTTCAGAAGAAACATGAAAAGGTAAATTCAGCTTTCTGTTTGATAGATTATCTCCATTCTGGTATACAATTGAAACAGAGTGTCACTAAATTGTCTTAACATATGATGAAATGTCCTATTTTATTTTCCTATATATTCTATGATTGCCTTGAGAGGACTTTGCCTTAAAAGGTGACCTAGAACTGCCTAAAGGAATAAAGGCAGCCACGCCCACAGGTGGATGTGTTATCTTTCTGCAATAGTTTGCATTGCTGGAAAGACCATCCCTTCTTTAGTTTGATCTGTGTCCTTTTAGACTTTTTAGGGTAGGAACTGTTTTGACTGAACACCCACCTTCAAAGAAACTCCACAGACATGCATATATAATTCCACACATGCAAAAATCTCCTAGTGGCCAGAGGCAGGCAGAAAGTTTCACTCCCTTACTAGCAATAGCAGAAACAAGCCAAATAAGAATCTATATGCAGATTTGCTGCTTTTGCATAATTTGTACAGGTTGGAGAATGTATTTATATGAATAACATTAGAAACCCTCCCTGGATTTTTATACCATTGCCTATGATTGTTTCCTCCGCTCCTTTTAAGATTGTGGAGCTGCTATATCTTTTTGATAACTAGTGCAGTAGAATGGCTGAAGTTGTTACTGAGAGAGATTGCCATCCAAAGATTTAGAACCATGACTGCCTTCCCTTTAATCCTAGTTGTGAAGCAAGAAAATATAAGGAATGCACACTTCAAGAAGAGATGTTGAGATGAAAGATCAGTTTATGGAATGAAAAAAATGTTTCCTACATCTGCAGTTTTATACTCTGTAAATTAAATAAGTTAAAACCATGCAGTCATCGTACAGATTACTGGGTTGTAGCAAATGCTGACTTTTTCTCCCCATTTTTCCTTTATAAACATACTAGAGGCTCACCTGATCTTTGAATGTGCACAGAGCCTTAACAGAATTCAAGTGACCACATCATAGCTGTGTACTTAAATTATAAGTGTGGAACATACAAGTTGCATTGAAATTCTTATTACTGGACCTTGAATTACAGTCCCCTGGCTATCTAAATTCACTGTGAATCATCAGCCTTTTCAGATGTTACACTAAACATGGGTGTTTAGCCTGCAAGTGCCTCATGTTTGCATGCTTCCCTCTTTGGCACAGCCATGAGATTGGAATTCTAACCAGACTTCCTTGTTGCACCCAATCTCTGTGAAACTGGTTCAAACAGAAAGCTGGGTTTCCCCACCCTTTTAAATTTATTTAATCAATAAATCAATATAACTAACTGAGGCAGAATCCAGCAGGAGCAGCTGTACAAGCCCAAGAGCAATAAGAGAAATCTGTGCAAGAGCACTCTCAATTTATTTTAATGACGCTTCTGTAAGAGGCATCCTCAACAGATTGCATTGCCTGTTGTTAGTGGTTGTCACTACTACTAATTATAATCTTCATTGTGTTACTGGCTAGCGGGGGGGGGTGAAGCCATGGCCCTCCAGACACCAGCCTCATCACATGTGAGTTTTTAAAAGAGAGGGGGGAAATCCACAGTTGCAGTCCAAACGCTTGGCCATTTTGCTAGAGCAGAGCTTACCAACCTTTCTGGACCAGTGGGAATACTTTAAACTTCATGAAAGTGCTGTGGGCACCAGTCACAAAGTGGCTGCCATGGGCACATGGCATAACATAAAATGCTGCAAAAAATTGTGCTCCTTTTTGTTTGTTTTCTTCACTTGGACAAGATGTCTGTTTTCTAAAATAAGTCTTCTTGTCTCTAACAGCTTGTTTGATATTGTTTGCTAACTATACTGGCATCCTTTTGGCCTAGATGAGCTTCTAATACTGTGGTTTTAAACAGTCCCAACTGTTTCTCTGCAGTCTCTTTATCTTTAAAAAGTTGGGTTAATATGTGTGAAATCCTTGTAATTTAGTACACACTGATTCCTGAAGTCTTGAATGCTTTTACTCCTATACTGCAAAACAGTGTATTAAAAATAAAAAGTGGGGCTTTTTGTTTAATGTAAAAATGTATTGCTGTCTGATAACTGGAAAAATAAAATAAATAAGATCCAGCCTGCTATGTTCCAAGAAAATCCAGCTGATGAAATATACTTTCTTTTAAAACAGACCAGCAGTCACCTTCTTGGGCCAAAGCCATTCCCTCTGGACAGATTGTTAGCAATATTGCATAGCATTGTTGATAGCAGAGTTGCTCCAACTGCAAATATATTTTCTCAGGTGAGTTAAGTTCCTAATATAAGTTTTTGGGACAACAGTTTACTGGTTTCTCTTTACAATATAATTGTAAGCTTTGGTTGTTTCTTGTGTTACCCTAATTAACCACTCACAGAAGTTATTTTAAATATTTAATGAGAAATTGTCTATGTGTTAGCAATTGAAACTTCCAAAGATTCAGACTCATGGTTTCTCACTGTTTGGTTGTCATTTAATTCCAAATGTTACCAATCCCCTTCTGGAGAGCTTTTAATGCAGATTTTAGCCAAGTATTTGTTGTGTTCATGTTGATGTGTAGAAACTCTGTGCTGCATGTTGCAGCTGTTCATTGCGTAAATATAATAGGCATGATTTAATAATCTAACATCTGCTCAAGTGATGATATATACACACACAGGAATCGTTACTTGGCACTACAAAACAGTAAACCACCTTTTAAACTGGTTCAAACTTAGAAAGATGTTTCAGGGTCTTTGACCTGGCAAGGAGGGAGAGGGATTAACTTGAAAGTTATTCACTCATCTTTACACTTCTCATATATTTTGGCTGTTGCCCCTTCCCCAAGAATTATGTCTAAAAGGAAAGCACTGTAAATGCAGGTAGATTCACTCAGGGTAAGAGTAGTGAGAAATATGCTTGGTAATTTGTACAATGCAACCCCCACCACCACCACCAATGAATATCTGTGAAAAAATTAAGCAGTGTGGTCTTGAATATTAAATCAAAATGATGACAGTTGGCAACCAAAATGATCGGCACCAGAGCACTCCATAAAAAAGAGAGAAGGTATAGCATATCTAATGTGCAGCACAGCCGTTGTTTTCTGACTCCAAAAATGGTCCCAGTATGGTCTCTCTTCTATTGTTGGCCTAGATGGGGAAACCATATTGTTCCTGAATAAATATAATTTGTCAGTTCTGTCATGCAACACACACACACACACACACACACACACACCTCTCATTCTCCTCTTTTTATACCCTTCTCTTGCAACCTACTACAAATGTGACAAACGGAACATATGCACCATGTGTTATAAACATTAACTGCCACATTCAGTTCTCCTTTTCCCTTTCTTCTAATTTTGGAGCCTTACTTAGTTGGTGCCATCAGGTGTCCAAGTGGCTACCATTGACCACAGGAATAGGTTAAGTAATTTTGAATGCACCAATTCCTGGTAATGCCGCTAAGAAAGGACTTTGTTTAAGCTACACATTTGAGAAATAACATTGTCAGCTTTCTTTATAGTGTATAGATCCTGCTCGCCATGCTCCTTCATTCATAGAGAGCCAGTGTGGTGTAGTGGTTAAGAGCGGTAGACTCGTAATCTGGTGAACCAGGTTCGCTTCCCCGCTCCTCCACATGCAGCTGCTGGGTGACCTTGGGCCAGTCACACTTCTCTGAAGTTTTTCAGCCCCACTCACCTCACAGAGTGTTTGTTATGGGGGAGGAAGGGAAAGGAGAATGTTAGCCGCTTTGAGACTCCTTCAGGTAGTGATAAAGCGGGATATCAAATCCAAGCTCTTCTTCTTCATTCCCCTGCCCTGTCTTATGTCTGTAGCAGTATCTTCTATGTAACATTTTGATATTTTTATTTAGTCAGTTTTCACTAGATGGCAGCATAACCCAATGAACAAGGGCAGTATTTCAGGAAGTGACCCTCCATCAATTCACAGGTTTTTCTTTCACATTAAATAGAAGTGTCGGATGGAACTTTACACAATCCAACCTTCCATGTTGTGTTTAATAGACAGAGTAGTTGTCTGTGTAATAACTATCTGCATGTGTGAATGAGCTTTGTATACAACAAAGATACTGTTTCTCCATGTAGGAACATGGCTTTTACATTGCTATCTTAAAAAAACACACACTAAAAAACCAACAACTTCTGAGGTGATCTAGTGCCTGTTCGGTTCTGGCCATGATTATCCAAATTCACTCTGTAGCCTCATGTAGCCCATGCCTGTGCAAACACAGGTAAAAAAGTCTTTCAGACCAGGCATTATGAGCATCACTCATGCCAAATGGCTGCTCTGCCCTGGGACCCTGCATTTGGAAAATAAGAAACCAGCAGTTACTCAGATTTGTATCTAAAATTATAAGTGAAACATCCAGGTCTCCTTGTGAAGCAGAGAGTGAAAGTAATGGGAAAACCAAGGTCTTCATATTTGCAAAGCTGAAGAATAATTTTAGATGGAGTACTGGGTAAAGATCAGTTGAAACCAAATAGAGTAAGCAGACAAAAGTGGCTGAAGGGCATGCAACTCTGAAAAAGCAAAAAACTATTAGGTGGTAGAAGATCATCATCTCGTTCCAGGATTCCATGATCCACTTATTGTTTCTTTGTTCCCTTAATCTGCTCTGCTATTTTGTTGTTTACCATTTAGCCTGAAGAGTTCTGGCTAAGTACTCAGTACTTTGGGACATTTTGCTTGAGTTTTCCCCCTAACAGACCAACGTGTCTGTTAGGGAAATGTTATCAGTTCAGTATTGTTTTCTCTTTCAGAATATACACTAGATGGCAGTTGTGTCAAATAATTGCCCTTCTTGATTTGCATTGCAGCTAGATTCTTCAACAGTTTGAAACTGATTAAAATGTTGCTTTATTTAAAAGTCAGCCACCCCACTCAAGAAGCAAAAATGTAGGATAACATAGTATAATACAGTCTGAAGAGCTCATGTGCACAAAGCTGCCTTCCTTATAAGCGACTGAGTGTATGTGATTGTGTGTACCGCAACTACATAGGCAGAGACGATTATGTGGGTCTTTCCACCCAAATGCCATCCCACCAGGAGGGAGGTAAGCCAGTAATTGGGTGGGATAAGACTTATACAGGAAGCCCTATTCATGTGGTTGCAGTGTTGGTACATATGCTGCAGCTGTGTGGAATAGCACAACAGGGAAGTGACTGCCATGCACACATGTGTGATGGGATCCTAAGATTCATTTCTCCTTAAGGGCCGACTGGCTCATAATTCAGGAATCAAATGTACAGCCCTCCAACTAAACCCAGCCCCCTTTGGTTGGGTTTAAGGTGGGCAAGTCCAAAAGGGCTACTCCCCTTTTCACTTCTTCCTGCTTTGTAATGGGGTAGGAGAGACAGGGAGAGGAGCACAAATAAGAGAAGGAAGCAAATGCCTGTCTATCTCCTTGCCATTTCTCTATCATGCAATTTCCTCATCCACTCCCAGGAACAAGAGCTTTCATTCCCACCTTGCCTGCTTCTGTTTCACCTCTCTCTAGTACTATCCCTTGCAGGATGGAGGAAAATATGGTGTATCACTTTAAACTTCCTCCTGAGAGTGACTCAACAGTAATACCAACTGCTTACATGGCATATACTCTATATATGTTGTGTTAGAATTGGTTTTGATTAAAGTAATATTTTCTTGCACGCATGAGAAAGGTGAAGGTGCCATTTTAATTTGTTGGGTTTTTTAAAAATAATAATATTGTGTATTCTTGTACAGTGTTTGATATTTTAAAGAACGGTTCCACATTTTCAATATTAGGACAGTAGTATTTGAATCCATAATATTTCTTTTTTTAAAAAAAATATCTAGCAGATAAAGTAGAAATGAGATTGTAGAAGCCAAATATTATTAAAAGTTCCTTGTATGTATCGAGGCAGTCTTCCTTAATGCATACTAGGCAGTTGCAGCCAGGTAATCCTTAACCTCAGTCGGAGTGAATCTTCTCAATCCTGCCTTATTACAGATGCCAACCTCTATGTTATCTTCTGTCATTTATCCTCCAAAGCTTTCCTTCAGTGTCAATATGAATAGCATCTTCAAGCTCCAAGTCTTCTTGTACCTCTTTTTTGTGAATGTCTTCCCATTCACATAGCTGTCTTCCCATTGCAGTTGCTTTCCATGCAAAATAAGCACCAGATGGATCAGACTGAAATAAATATGGTCATCCCTCATTCCACCCACATATTAGCAATGATACACCAAATGGGCATACACCCCCAGATTGTATGTATTCTTCCATTACAGAAAAATCCCCTTGCACTGGCTGAGCTGTTAGAATAGGTTCATGATAAACCAAGTAGAACTGCTGGGCCAGTTTGCGTGCTCTGTGGACAAGTACTCTGTAATCAGCACCCATATACCAAGCCTATGTGTTTGATTTTGGATTCCACTTTGCATACACTTGGTTCATCATACATAATGGATTTCTGCTTTTTTCCCTGTTGCCAGTACCACGCCATTTACAGCTGCAATTCCAACTGATGGGGCTCCTGTGGCAACAGCTCGCATGCCTGTTTTTAGGTCTGTTAGCTTTTGTAGCCAAATGATCAACCTGTTTTATATGTTTGCCCTCTCAAAAGAGTCCTGAGGAACAAGCCTTGCTATAAATGATTTTCTAGACATGCCACATTACCATTAATTTCTCTACCACTCTGTTGCTGAAGGCACACCCATTAAACAGTCTGCAAAATACTAGGATCTCCAAAAGTAGTGAAAATGTCCATTAGATTGTCTGCAACTTTTGCATTATTGCTTGCTAAAACTCTGTATCTTTTAGCAAGATACAGATAATATCACTGTAGTAATGTGACAATGAGAGAGATAAATTGGAAGTCATTGCTATTGGAAAGAAGCAAAAATGAGATTCTACAATAAGACTCTTCTTGGCTATTTTCATTTTCCTAGTCAGTGTTAGTTGCTTGTTTTTCTGCAAAAATAGCCTGATTGGGCTTACAGAAAAGTGAGTTAGGTCTATGTTTTCTTGGAGAGTCATAAAAATAACTTTGTCCCTCACTTTTCACTGATCATTACTTTCCTTTGACACTTTCCTCAATCTTTGCTTGCACCTAGTCAGATTGATTTCTCTGGCAACATGGCCTACTTCTTCTCCTGGAACCTTTAAAGCATTGCTTTAAAGGCCCACTGAGAAAGCTGTATGTGAGCTATATTTTTTATAATCCCAGAGGTCAGCTTTATTTTCCATTCTGTGAGTGCTTAGAGCCAGACTGATTCCTAGGTGGAACCAGTGTGTCAGGCCTTCAGATTAATCTGCACAGTTATTGGTTATTTATGAACATTTCCAAGCATTACTGGTGGACAGTGTATGTTGAATGATCAATATACAAAATTCCTTCATATATAGCTACTTTCCACACATTATCTGAGGTTACTTGGAGACTATCCTTACTCCATGGGTGAAGCACAAAATGACCAAATTAGGCTGAAGTATTCACATTCTGCAGTGTTTCTTGGACACTATGCATATCTTATTGCATATCTTATTTTATTTAATGGGATTTAAATTTGCTTAATCATCAGAACCGCTAAGATGCTTACATATTTCTCAGAAAATATGCAAAATGCAACTGAGAATATGCACATTCCCCAAGACTTGTTAGAAATTATATATATCGACCGGAAAATATACACTAGTTTCTCTTCACGAATAGCTTATGAGCACAGCTTCCATGATGTGAATTTGTACATTGACTGGTTATTATGCACCTTGATAATTCAACTTACTCCTAACAACTATCAGATTTCTCTGCCAGAAATCCCTAGCCTCCCTCATACAACACAGAAATATCTTAGAAGAGGAAATTACCATTGCACCATTTGAAATATGTGGTGTAGAACATTTTTAGGATTGGAGTCTACAGATAATAAGCCTGATCCTGGCTTCTTCTTTGTTGTATGAAAAGACTTGCTCCACAGTAGTTAAAACACTAGTTTATCATGAGAGAGGAGCAGCAGAGCTGTCCCACTTTCCTCTAACATCTTGATATAGGTTTATACCTGTGCTAGAGGAAGTACAAGGTTGCTTCTGTCCTGCTATACTGCAGATTATAGGACCATGCTCCAGAGTGGTTTTAAAACTGTTCTAGGGAAAACTGGGTCTCATCTGCATATTGAGAATACTGTTAGGATATAGTTCCGTTCCACCTTAAAAGGAACAGGCACGACTGTTTTGTGTTACATGCCTGTTCACTTCCAGCATAGTCTGCTGGGAAGTTCCATTTGTATATTGCTTTTTTTTTCTGTTTGCTGGACATGAAGGGAAGCAGACATGTTTTTCCTTTGTTCCTGAACTATTTTGAATAAACACCTGTAAATAATGCTTACAAATGTCTCTGTCCGCCAAATGTGAGAAGATTTATTCACTCTGCTGATAGAGCGTGCCAAGTCTCTAAAGGGATCTGAGGCTTGTGTCGCTGATTGATGCTGTTCCAAGGGAGGCCGGGGTTTGCCCGGCTGCCGGCTGGTGGCTGGACCTAGCTGGGGGCCTGCCTGATGCCCCCATCTCCCCAGCAGCATCCCAACAAATACCACTCCCCAGATGCACAGATGACCCTTCCAGTGGCTTCATATAGGTGTTGTAGGACTTGCCAGTCAGCCAAGCAAGCACGCTTCCCCATGGCCACTCCCTGAAACCTACTTGTAGGTAGGAGTGGAACTGCTGAAATAGTGCTTCAAACTCACAGTCTGCATTGCTGATCCAGGATACCTTGGTCAATGGAATCCAAAGCCAGTGAGAGTTCAAGGAGAACCAACAGAGTTGCATTCCCCCTGCCTCTCTCCCAATGCGGATCATCGGTTAGGGCAGCCAAAGCTCTTTCAGTGCTAACATTGAAATGGGTCAGGATAATAAACTTCTTTAAAACAACCTTCAAGTTGCACGGACACCACCCCCTCGAGCGGAGATGTTTTCGCAATCTTCTGGGTCCAGGGAGATCCTCTTAAGGAGGGGATCTACCACCACCTCCTTTAATGAAGTGCTTCTCACAGTGAGGCATTAACTACTCCCTGGACCCACCTGGGTTCTCAGAAGACAATTTGATATGACCTGTGGATAGAAAGTTTGATAATCCTTCACTAAGAACATTCATATGTGATAAAAGTGATGCAGGATCAAGGGAAGTAATAGTGCCACTGTATTCTGCTCTGGTCAGACCTCACCTGGAGTACTGTGTCCAGTTCTGGGCACCACAGTTCAAGAAGGACACTGACAAACTGGAACGGGTCCAGAGGAGGGCAACCAAAATGGTCAAAGGCCTGGAAACGATGCCTTATGAAGAACGGCTAAGGGAGCTGGGCATGTTTAGCCTGGAGAAGAGGAGGTTAAGGGGTGATTGAGGAGATTTCACCCCTCCCATACCCAAGAATCTCCTGAGAATCTCCTAAGGTCTCTGCTGACTCTACAGAGAGGAGGAGCAATGTACTGCTCTCTACTTAATTAGTCAAGTGAGTGAATCAGTGTGTGAGTGAGTCAGTCAGTGTGTCGGAGAGAGAGTGCAAGAGATCGTGTTTATAGATAAGGTTGCTGCTAAGAGCAGCTGCAGGCACTCAGAATATAGCATTGATTTATGCTCAGAATATTTAGCTCTGTATATAGTTTTGTATCATAGTTGTAGTTACAGAATAAAAGGAAGATACTTTACAGAGCTGCTCTCCGAGTGGTTTATACTCTGCAAGACTCTGCAAAACGCTGCTGCGCAACGACTGTATTATTGAGACAGTGAATCCGGTGCTCTCAGCTCCAAGCTGTGAGTCCACAGCACTGTGACCTGTTCCTGTGGGAAAGGAGGTCTCTGGCAGTGCTACCCAGCTCGCCTAGCCCAGTCGGGGCTGTAGTGCATGAGTCCAGTTGGTACACTGGCTCAAGGGCGATGCTGACAGTGATATGATAGCCATGTTCAAATATATAAAAGGATGTCACATAGAGGAGGGAGAAAGGTTGTTTTCTGCTGCTCCAGAGAAGCGGACACGGAGCAATGGTTCCAAACTACAAGAAAGAAGATTCCACCTAAACATTAGGAAGAACTTCCTGACAGTAAGAGCTGTTTGACAGTGGAATTTGCTGCCAAGGAGTGTGGTGGAGTCTCCTTCTTTGGAGGTCTTTAAGCAGAGGCTTGACAACCATATGTCAGGAGTGCTCTGATGGTGTTTCCTGCTTGGCAGGGGGTTGGACTCGATGGCCCTTGTGGTCTCTTCCAACTCTATGATTCTAGGATTCCCCTCACTGATGATTATGTACTCTAGAAACTGTCCAGCTTTTACCTTGATGTGTTGTCACTTTTGACTGGATCACTGCAGAGGAGAAGAGAAGTTATTATTGGAAATTGAAAAGTGAGTATATTTTGTATAGCTATTAAATCATTCCTTTTGTGGTTTCCGTTACATGTCATTGAACTCATTTTCTACAAGGAGATAGAATCTTGAAGTTTAGGCTAGAGGAGTTAGATGACAAGCACTAAATCTTTGCTACATTCTGGGCATGGATAGAAGAAAAACTGGACAAATTCTTGATAAGATTACATGCACTGTTTGTTAATGTTTAACTAACAGACCCTAAAGAATTGTGCTCTGCTCTGCTGGAATCTGCCCAGTGAGTGTATTGGTGTTCCAAATTACAGGGTACATTACATAAACAGGTTCCCTCCTACAGAAATAACAAATAAATTTAAGAACAGGTGTAGAGAAGATAAGTGGGCCCCTGTGTGATTAGTCTGACCAAGAGTTGATCATAAAAGGAGCTATCTGTCTTTCCACATTCATATCGACCTTCCACAAAGGTGCTGAAAAGAACTTCTATATAGTTTTCCCACTTTGTCCTTGCGACAACCCTGAGCTGCAGAATAGGCTGAAAGATAGTGACTGACACAAGCTTCATGGCCACGTAGAAATTTGAACCTGGATCTTGCAGGTTTCAAGTACAGCATTCTGTCCGCTACATCATATTAAAGTGACTGTTGCATCAAAAGGAGGGACCTTGGTTGTTCACTGTATTTACTCATGAGGAACTGCATTTGTTTACACTGTTCTAGCAACAGGAAAGGGCAGATCATGTTACATACCAAGTAGCATTACAGTTCCCTTCATAATATTTATGGTAAGGAGAAGGCATCTGTCCTGCTTAGATACACATATAATGCCTATTTTATTTGCTGGATAAAATTAGTGGAGGAAGAAGATGATGAAGAAGAAGATGATGATGATTTTGGACTTGATACCCCGCCTTTCACTCCCCCTAAGGTGTCTCCAAAGCGGCTAACAATCTCCTTGCCCTTCCTCCCCCACAACAAACACTCTGTGAGGTGAGAGGGGCTGAGAGACTTCAGAGAAGTATGACTAGCCCAAGGTCACCCAGCAGTTGCAGGTGGAGGAGCGGGGAATCGAACCCAGTTCACCAGATTACGAGTCCATCGCTCTTAACCAGTACACCACGCTGGCTCTCATAGTAGTATTTCTGTAGCATATTACTAAGTTCCAGTACTTAATAAGTTGAAGATTTGCAGCAGGTATGAGTAACTTTGGCACTCCAGATAAAGATGGTCAAAGCCCATGGATGATGGGACAACATTTGGAGGGCCACAGGTTCCCCATTCCTCCTTTATAGCATTGATTTCACAAAAGACTATGATAGCAATCAGTGTCAGTTGTTGGGTTTTTAAAAAATGTTAGTATAAAAAGGGAAGCACAACAGTGCAAGCTTTGACTTCTGCTTCCCTCAGGCCAAGATGACCCTGCAGAAATCCCTGTGGTGGCAGGTAGGGGACAGAGGGGCCACCACTTTGAGCTGGTGGTACCTCACCAGACGGCTTTTCCTTAACCTTGACATAGATAAATCTCAGTTTAAGAATTTGAAAGCCCCCGGAGCAAGCAGCTGAGTTTCCACAAAGTCACCACAAACCTTAGTCATGGAGTAGAGTGTACCATATAATTATCAAAATGGTGCTGTCTGGAACTTACCTCTTTTAGTCATAGGGACAAAGATTTCTCAGCAAGGCATAGCCCTGGACATCACTGTTTCTAACCAAAATTTGGCCATGAGGTATAACTTAAGCTTTTGATTTGATTAAGAATGCACTTCATATTTACAGCTGTATCACTTAGACCGAAATACTGAATGCTAATATGATGTGACTCAGTCAAAATAATGAGCACTACTTTCACCATGCTTCCAGCTGGAGAGAGCCAAAGGGACTGTGTTTGAATAACAACCAAAATGTTTGGGCTTTTGAAGGAGGGACAATGTGACAGATTATCCCCCTGTCACGACTTTTCTTATCTGTTTCAAATGGATTGAACCTGGCAAGCTCCAATTACTGTGCTCTTACTTATTGTCCAAAGTTTATGTAGTGATTAAATCCAGTGAGAGACTTGTCTAACAACTCATCACAGAAATATAGGGATATTTTCCAAACCAAAGGGCTTGATGAACTTAAATAAACTGTTGTTTCCAAAATAAGGTCTAAGGTTTAGGGGGTTTTTTGACTCATTTCCCCATGGGAACAGTCTGTGGTGTCAGCTACATAGGGTGGAAAGGAACCCAATTTAATAGTTATAGTCTTCTACCAAGCATTGCCATGGCTATAATTATCCTTATTTTTCACTGGTTCTGTAAATTACATCTCAAACAGATTCCTGGAGTATTTTCCTTGGTATGAAATGAATGGAGACCACCACATAAGAGCATGGATAAACTTCTGTAGTTTCCATAATTCCAGTGATTCTTGAGCAGAAAAAAAAAATCCCATCAGATTGTGCACAATGGTATTGTTTTGGTGAGGTTTTTTTATGGCTTGTCCCAAAAAATGGTCAGTCCCCTTTCACTTTTCAGACGACTACTGGAAGAATAGGCTATTTGTTATATAAATTTTGTCTATAAATGTACATGCCTATGTAGTTGGTTAGTCTTAAGTCATTCTGTTGAACAATTAGAATGGACAAGGGATTCTGAATTGACTAAGAGCTGAACAGGTCATCTTCTTTCTTTAAAACAAGGTTTCCTGTAAGCCTTGCCTTGATAAAATCCACCTCTTAGGCCAGATGGAATGAGTTGTCACCAGCTCAGTCAGCTGAAGTGTACCATGCACTTCAGAGGGAGAAAATGGGATGGAAAGAAGTTTAAAAGGCCATAATTTTCTTGTTATTTCTTTAAAACTTTCACTTGTGACAAATGTGGCAAGAACATTCAAGTTAGACGTGTAGAAAGCGCAGCATGGTAGCTTTGGTTAGCACTTCAGTATGAAATGTGGCACTTTCAGAGAACCTGCTGTTGCACTGAAGAAAATGAGCAGGCTGTACTTTTTATAGCAAATTACTAATAGAATGTCAAGGCTTGCCATTGGTGTGAACAAAAAGAAGAAAAGAAGGAAAACACCATCTTTCCCATTAGAATGTTTTATTTAAAAAAAACAAATTAAAGGTGATGGGATGCAGTCACTAATAAGTCATAGTCATTTTAATTGATTTTAAACCTTTTTCCTCTTCTGAAAGTGGAAGCTTTTTTCTTAGTTTATGTTTTGCAGATAATCAGACTTTATTAAATGTACTGTGCTGCATATTATGATGCATATTTCTATTCAATTCACTGTTGTTGTCACTTTGCATCTATTTACCAACATTCTCACAAGTGATCTCAGTATTTTTTGTTCATTTTTAGTGGAAATTAATGGACATTTGGAAATTTTACACAGACGAAAGATTATCTGACTACTTTGGAAACTGCAGAATGTACCATTTTATATTATCAAGGGAGTGTAGGTTTTCTGTGTGGTATGTCTTAATATTGCGTTTTTATTTTGTTTTTGGTAAATATGATCTACTTGGTTACCAGCAAATGAAGATTTCGTTGACATTTGGTTACACAGAGCCTGGGAAAGAGCAATGATGGAAAATCACCTTTATTTAGTTCTCACAGTTTCTCAGCAAAATACTGTAAAAATAGATGCTGGTCCCTAAGAATTAGAATTGTAGGATGTTCATCCTTGCTCTTATATATAGATTTCCAATTGCAAGCCAGCAATTAAATTCTGGTAACATTTCTACTCCAAACCTTGAAAGAAGTTCTAGTGAAAGTATTTGCTAATGGTGTTTGACTGCATTTCTGAGCTGACTTTTCTCTGTGTATTAACTCATTCATGTACTTCAGTAGAATTAGTGTTGGAGTCTGCAGAAAGTGATTTTTTTTTAATCCCAGGAGTGGGGGCATTTTTTCCAAGGTCATGCTTGGAAGCCTGCTGTTCAGAGGAGAAACCCCAGTTTACTGATTAGCTTTGCTCAGTTTGTTTTTATGTAAGTGGCATAACTCTGTACAGGCAACACACACCATGGTCAAGGAAGGTTATCTGTTGCTTTGTGTGAAATGATAAATTGTAGTTAACAGCTATTGCTGCACTTCCAGAGGCTGCTGCATTGTGGAGACTATAATGAAATTATGAAGGGGACTACTCAGAGGATGGGAAACAAAAGCAGACAAACTGGGTTTTGTGCTGTACTTTTGGAAGCTCAAACAGTGGTTTGCATTCTAAATTAAGATTAGTACGAACAATGAATTGGTGTGATATCTTTAACTGAGCTATAGTTGGGCAGCTCCTGTTCTTTTCTGTTGTGCCTGTGTTTTTATATCAAACAAATCCAGCTGAAGCTTGTTACTTACTGCCTTTTTTTAATCTTGCTGTTAAATACAAGCTCCTATTGTTTGGAGCTAAATAATCGGCTCATCCTTATGTAGACAAGAACAAAGACTGTAATAGCACATCTGGTTTATCTCTTAGTAGAGCAAAGATTAATTAAGTGGTAATGGTGCAACTTTTCTTAATAACTCTTCTAAATAAAGCAAGCTTGAAAATGAGAAAAAAGAGATCTGTCACTTAGATGCCTCTTGTAGTTTTGTTGACAGGTTTGGAGGGGTTGTTAAAATTCTCTTTCAGTTGAGGGTGGGAATATTTTTGTTCGTGGGTTTTCTGGAATTCAGGAAGCCTTTTTTATTTCAAAGTTTTCGAAATTAAATGAAATCCTGTTCCTTGAAATGATAGAACAAGTTAACACTATTCAAAAAGGCTCGCAGAAGCTTGTCTTCGGGACTTGTAAAGGAAGATACCCATTTTGGTAAAGAAAGAATAGAGCTGTCCCAAGCTTTTTAAAAGTGTAACATCTTTGAGGCACACTCCAATGTCTCAAGACAGACAGATACCAGCAACCTGGTCACCATGTTGTTCAACTTATATCTTTCTCATGCCCTAAAATTGCATCTGCAGTATGGGGATAATAATACTCCTCTAGCTTTGTGGGTTGTTGAAAAGATTACTGAGATAATGTGAAGGGCTTTGGGCACTTGAAATGACTGTATAAATGCTATGCTGTTGTTTTATAGTACAATCCCAGTAAAAATATTAGATTTCCCTCAATTTCCCATGAACTGCATCAGAACAATTATTACCTTGTTTCCTTGACTTTGAGAGCTCCTGGCTGTTGTTAGCAGGTTCTTTATGGGAGGCAGGTGGTAGCACCTCCACACAGCCCTTGGGTTATGATAGTGATGGGAGTGATGCTGTATCCATTCCACTGAAATGGCTCACTGTCCATTACTGTCCCTGTTCAGCGTTCCCTTCCTGTGGCCAGACTTTGTGCAACAAAGCACCACCATGCGCAGCTGAGGCTCTTTTCTTTGTCCTGGCCTTGCCTGTTTCCATTAAGGATGATCTTGCAAGCCTCTCTGGGCTCCCAACTCTGCTACCGACTCCCCTCTTCACACCTGTTTCACCTATTTGAACAGTATTCTGGAACTGATCAGTCACCCTCCCAGAAAGTGACAGCTAGATGTAAAGAGAACAAGGACATTTCACTTCCTGCAAATAGCAAAAAGAAGAGCTAAATATGCAACCTTGAGAGTTGATTCCTAGCAGCATTTTTGGCGCAATTAACAGCTTAAGTGTTTTTAAGGCAGTGCTTGATTGATCAGATGGACAGAATGCAAATGTGGCTTCCCACATTTAAACAGTATTTTCCTATAGCACCTAATGGGGCCGCGTTAAGTATTTGAAGGAAGATAATCTCAGTTACCCTGCTGCTACCCACAGACGGAACACTAATAACAGATTAATAGTAACAATTCTGTGTTTAAATCTTCAGATTATAGTGTTCATCCCATATACCAGCATTTGGTCTTTTGTGCAATTTTAAACGTTAATAATACATACTGTATGATTACATATAAACAAATGTTTTAAGAGACGATGCTGTTATCCAAATAAAATAAAATAAAAATATTTGGGTTAAGAAACAGAAGATGTAAATATTACCCCTTTTGCTCATAAATAGTATATCACAAGACACAGGATTATAGTTTATGGTTTGCCAGGAAATAGCTGAAACACAAGCCCAGCTTCAGACAACATGCTAAACCAAACCATGGCTTACCTCAGCTCAGCAGCCGAACAGCTGGTTCAGAGCAAAGTGGCCTCCATTTTCTCTCTAGAAGCCTGGCTTAGTGTGACATGTGAATCAGGCCATTGAGCTTGCTGTGATGCCTTTGGAAGGATAGAGTGGTTTTGAATCTCAGCATTGGGCAAATTCAACTACTGTGGATTACTCACATGTATAGAGGTATTTTCATATATCTCTCAAGATTGTTTAGGTGTTACTCTAACGCACTTTGAAAAGCCACTGCCAGTTCGCTTTTCAGCAAACCTGTTGGTTTCATGGTATTGCCTACATGGCAGTCTTCTCTCTTTTTTTAATTCATTTTTAGGACTGTATTGATAAACTATAGCATATGTCAGCAATAAATGCATATTTATTTCAGAGAGAGAGTATGTGTGAGGGATCTGGTACTGAAGGAGCCTGCAAGTATAGGAGTGGCGAGTTTATGCTTGAGAATGATATGCACATATCCAAATATTCCAGTATTAAGGTCAGTAGCAGTCATTCTGGAACTGAAGCCAAAGCAGCTATTATTTTAGAAGTGTTCTGGACTTCTAACCCTAGTCAAATTTACAGCATGAAGGAAGGCCTGTGTATCATGTTCAGCTAAATATATTTGTAGCAGAAAAGAATTGGGATGAGTAACTTGAGGAAAATTTTATAAGTAGCACAGCAACAGCACAGTACAAGGCCTGAGCCTTTGTAAGACAGGTAGGCTTGACCTTTGAAATGGAAATTGCAAAGCCAGTGGCTTTGCTAAATAAGGAAATTAATGGATTTAGAGTAATTGGAAACTACATGATTATCTGTATTATGACCACTTAAATCTCATTTGGATAATTATACCCACATATATTATAACTTTGTGGTTAATGGGAATAAAAAGGCTTTTAATATATGGCAAAAGTAGACATTCTCACACCTAGAGAAGCCTACCGGTAATTTTGGTTATATCTTTTTCTTTGTAACTCTTAGGAAATAATATGTAACCTCTATAACTAATGCTTTTAAAAGGTTACACTATTTCAATTATTATCTGATCGAACATTTTTTCTCTTTAAATTATTTTTACTCTGAGCATTCCTTATAAGTTATGTATCTGCTGTTCAAATTTGATTGTACCTTTTTATCTTAGTAAAACTATTTTAAGTGTCATCTAAGACTGTGTATCTTGACCTGAGATATGTGACTGAGAGGCAATCCAGGGGGAAATATAAATTAGACCCAGACATAGTGATTTCTGGGCTTAGGAACAATTTATTTCACATGCAAATATTTCTCTAGGGTACATGGGTTTGCTCATTTCTTGGTTTAGTAACTCTGTCCTTCATTACTTGCTTGAGTCATTACTTAAACCCTTTCCTTGTTGAATTTCACATTAAAAAATAGAAGTAGTCAAAGTTGGCCTTATAATGGTCTTTGAATTATTGTGGAGGACCTTGAGCTTCTTGTTTGTTGGGCATTGTAAGTTCAATGCTGAGATCATGGGAATGCATAACTGAGTTTGAGACTGGGGAATAATTTTATTTATTCTGTTTTTAAAAGTATGTACCACCACAGGGACGCGGGTGGCGCTGTGGGTAAAACCTCAGCACCTAGGACTTGCCGATCAGAAGGTCGGCGGTTCGAATCCCCGCAACGGGGTGAGCTCCCATTGCTTGGTCCCTGCTCCTGCCAACCTAGCAGTTTGAAAGCATGTCAAAGTGCAAGTAGATAAATAGGTACTGCTCTGGTGGGAAGGTAAACAGTGTTGCCGTGTGCTGCTCTGGTTCGCCAGAAGCGACTTAGTCATGCTGGCCACATGACCCAGAAGTTGTACGCCGGCTCCCTCACAGAAAAAAACACAAGATCATTGCAGAAATCTCTAGCTTATTCCTCCCTTCAGATTATTTTTGGCATATAGCAAATAGACCTAAGGCAGAAGGCTGATGATACTGATCTGTTACCATGAAAGTGAAGAAGATACAGATTCTTAGTATTTATACCAGGCCAATCCAAACCAAATGCTTCAAATTAGCTGACAGTTGCAGGGACAATTCTTAACGTTTCCTTTGGTGCCTGGAGGAGATTTGAGAACCGAGTGCCCACAGTCTCATTTCCTCACCAGCCTAGGTCTCAATCTCAGTCTTTGAGGTTCTTGGTGTCAAAACCAAATACCTGCTAGGAATAATTGTTCCATAAGTTAAAGCCTCATATTCTACCCAAATGCAGCAAGGTTTTGTTGCCTTTCTTTAATGTTCTTAAGATTTAGTATTCTGTTTGGCCTCTATCCCTGTCACCCTGCCCAGATGTGTGCATATGCAATCTTCACTGCCAGTTTCGGGGATTGGTTGTATGGAGACTGGGAAGCCATGAAAATGAAAGATTCAAGTCATCGTTTGTACACCCACCCATTGCAAAGTGGCAGGAGGGACCAACAGCATTATCAGGGTACAGGACACTTTCCTACTAAGCAGAGCTGATGGTACCTTACAGTCTACAATTTGGCAGTGGAAACGGTTATGACAAAGAGAGGGGAGGTTTATGAGAGGCACGGATAATGCCGGGGGGATTACATTTTTTGAAGCGCTTCACTTCTTGTCCATTGACAAACAAGAGTGTCCTGATCGAAAATATCCCTATTGCATCCCACAGAAGCCTCTTCACTGAAGTCCTTTTTATAGCTTGTATTATGTCGCTTACTTGCTTCTTTCTACCACCTGCCAGCTTAGCACCTGCTCCGTTCTGATGTCATGCATCTGAACAATGTGTCCTTCCCAGCTGAGTGTCGATTAGGACGGCCTCTGTGTTTACACGGTTAGCGCTCTTCGACTACATTGTTGGTGATCTTGTCCTGACACCTAATACAAAATAAATAAGGCAGGTGCCTTTAATGAAAACTCTTCAGCTGTCTAATAGGTCTCTGAGTGCTTATGCTTCCAGTTGATAGATTGGGTTTAAAACAAAAACGAAGAACGATGGTGGCCTTCATCTTCCCTGCGAAGCTTAATGACCTGTTTTTTGATAGTTCAACTAAAAAGCACTTTTGCTGTTTACGTGAGGATGGTTGTTTCAACAAACATTTTGGGGTTGTAAATCCAAAAGGGTGGAGAAAATTGAGGAACTTCACATTTGGAACAAGTAAATGATTCTGATTCAAAGGAGAGCATAGCTTTGAATATTGTGAATGTGTCTGGAGGGAGAAGAGGGAAGGTGTTGTAAATATAAATTTTCTGTCACTGGTTTCTGTGATCTCACATAGAATAAATTGGCAAAATGAGCCTCTCAGTTCAGTAGCACAGTCTAATTTATGTAAATTCTCTTCAGAATAGGCATTAACCTTGATCCTTACTTCCTCTGTTCTGCTTTAAATCTTGCCTTTGATACAGTAATTGTAATAAAAACAGAATATTCCATGATTAATTGCCTTTTCCCTTACTCACTTTCATTTCACTTTCCAATATATTGAGGAACGTGTTATTGATATCCCTCCACCACAGCATTTGGCAATCATTAAGCAGTGGTATTTGTTTAACAAAATTTATGTGACTTTAAAATAGACAGAATAGACCGAGTATTTAGTTCTTAAGCTGCAAAAATCGGCTAGAACACAATAAAAATGTATTAAAATGCCATAAAATACTCATTCCCAGCCAATTGTACCATAGAATCCATAGAATCAGTAAGATAAATTCCATAATGACCTATTATACTCTCTAATTCACATGGATATTTGGTGTTGCTAATGCATAAGAGGTAGTGCAGGGTGATCTTGTTAACTATGCCCCATGATAAATCAGAAATATACTGAGAGAGCCTGAGAGACTGAGAGAGACACACACAGAAATTTCAGAATTATGTTTGTTTGGAGAAAAGGTGTCTTGTGATTGTGAAATTTGTTTTTGTTTTGACCCGCTTACATATGGAGAGACGCTAAGCAAGATGAGATGCCTACAGTGTTTTAGAAAGGGCTGCTTGTTACTGGAAAGAACAGTGTCTTTCCACAATAGCAAAAGTAAATATCTTTGATACAGTGGTGCCTCGCAAGACGAAATTAATCCGTTCCGTGAGGCTCTTCGTATAGCGGTTTTTTCGTCTTGTGAAGCAAGCCCATTGACAGCTTAGCGGATTAGCGCTATTAGCGGTTTAGCGGCTTTTAGCGGATCAGCTGATAAGCGGCTCAGGGCTTAGGAAAAGGGGGGGGGAAAGGGAAAAAACCCCGCAGGAACTCGCAAGACATTTTTGTCTTGCAAAGCAAGCCCATAGGGAAATTCGTTTTGCGAAGCGCCTCCAAAACGGAAAACCCTTTCGTCTAGCGGGTTTTCCGTCTTGCGGGGCACCACTGTAGTCATAAATATTCAAAACTAGATTGCTTGAACATGCTTCAAAGATCAAGTAACTGGAAGACATAATAAACAGTACTAAATAAATGGCCCAGGAAATGACCCTTTTGAGACAACAGGGGTCAGTGTCTTCTGTGATGTCGTGACTAGAGCCTGAGTCAGAAACTAAACTCTAAATGCAATGTTTATGCAACTCTAGAATCAGTTTTTTAGCTGCTGACCCTTTCTCTTTTGTGGTTTTGCACTCATTTCATGGAATTGTGATTTTATGTATTGTAAGTATCTTTGTACTAGAGGTTTGGAATATAAGTGTTCTAAATAAACAAAGAAACAAATAAATATTTGACTGTATCTGTTTACATAAAAGGCAGGCTTTAGCTTGTGTGATAAAGGGCCTGTATTTCAGTTTGAGATCAAAAATGTAGGTTTAGCCTTTTCTTGAATTTATATCTGTTGTAACATAATTATAAATAAAAAGAGGCATATCTTAAACAGCTCTCAATTCAAATTTTAAACATCTGATTTATTAAAATGATCTGTAACCACTGCTGAAATTGCTGTACTTGCACAGAAGTGCTCACTTTCAAGACATATGAGGAAGAACTGACGTCTGTCAACCTTGATGGTTATTGTTGGGAACCTGAGAGGTGTGTTCCTTCCCCCACTGACTTTAATTTTGCTAGTGTGAGGAAGGGAATTCAATAGTGAGAGGGAAATGTGCAGAAAGTGTGTGCTGTGCTGAAAGCTACCATTTATAGAAAAATCTTAAAAGCAAAGATAGTAAGGTTTTAACTTTATTGTTGTTGGTAGCATTGTAAACAGAATGGGATTCAATGTATGTGTACAGCTAACTTCTTGTTTATGTGATTGTTTGTTTTACAACAACCTAGGCTTTTTTGTGGGGCTTGCTTTGATAGTCTTGGAAGCTTCATCTTTATGTGTTTTGTAGTATAAAAGGTAAAGGTAAAGGGACCCCTGACCATTAGGTCCAGTCGTGTCTGACTCTGGGGTTGCGGCGCTCATCTCACTTTACTGGCCGAGGGTGTACAGCTTCCGGGTCATGTGGCCAGCATGACTAAGCCGCTTCTGGCAAACCAGAGCAGCGCACGGAAACGCCGTTTACCTTCCCGCTGGAGCGGTACCTATTTATCTACTTGCCCTTTGACGTGCTTTCGAACTGCTAGGTTGGCAGGAGCAGGGACCAAGCAACGGGAGCTCACCCCGTTGCGGGGATTCGAACCGCCGACCTTCTGATCGGCAAGCCCTAGGCTCTGTGGTTTAACCCACAGCGCCACCCGCGTCCAGTATATATTAGTTCCAGGGATCGTAGCTCAGTGGCATGCATAAGTTCTTCGATTCAATCGCTGGCCTCTCCAGTCAAAAGGATCAGATAGCACTTGGTGGGAGAAATCTCTGCCTGAAATTCTGGAGAATTGGTGCCAGTCAAAGCAGACAGTACTGGGTTACATGGAGAAATAGTTTGACCTGATATAAGGCAGCTTCCTATATCCTCCATATATTCAGTACCACATTTCTAGTGAAGGACATGATCCAACAGTCCAAGGTGAATCAACTTGTCCGATAATTGGAGGGTACCTAATATCTCTTCCTCATAACAAATGACAGATATTGAGACAGGTGCTCCTTCACAGACCTCAAGTGACAATGCTGCTACTAGAGGTACGCTCCCAAACTGCATATCTTCATTCTTAATGGGAACTAACTACCCACCATCTGAGTATCTTAAATAGAACCACATAACTCATCATTCTCCAAACATATTTATAAATGCATTGAATTAACACCATAGGTGTTCTTTTCCTGTTTCTTCAGAAAAAAAATGAGATATGCAAAAAAATACTATATAAATATAGCAGTTTTCTGCTTGGTTTTTAAAAATAGTATAATTGTTAATATAATAAAAAGGAAAAAATACTAGAAGTTTCAGGAAAAAAACTCATTGCTTTTTGGAGTGTCTCTTTAAAACTCAGAAGTGTCCAAATTAAACAAATTCTTGTTTTTCTGCATGTCTTGTGCACAAACAAAGCATTTACAGGTGTCTGAAGAATGACTGCCAGGGAATGTGTCCCATATAGCATTCAAGATTTAAATGTGAATTGGTTGCTGCTCTGCAACACAATCTTTTCAGATGTGCCCACATGTTGACTATTTTATAGTCAGCAAGTATATAAGTAGATATAAGCACAGCTGGATTCCAGGCCTATAATAAACTGCTAGACTGAAGTTTCAGTGAATATTCATATGTATTTCTACTTTATTGTTCCACACTTTATATTCTTTGCATGAATTTTGCCTTAGTTACATGGTGGGGAAAATAACCACACTACTACATCCGGAAGTGCAAATTAAAATAGCATCAAGCAACCTTGTGATTGAGCAGGGGGGAGGGAGAAAGCTTTGCAATAAGTGTTTCAGGGCTATATTCCTGAAAGACATACCGTATTTTTCGCCCTATAGGATGCACTTTTTCCCCTCCTAAAATGAAGGGGAAATGTGTGTGCGTCTTATGGGGCGAATGCAGGCTTTTGCTGAAGCCTGGAGAGCGAGAGGCGTCGGTGCACACCGACCCCTCTCGATCTCCAGGCTTCAGGAAGACAACTGCAAGCCTAGCGAGCCTGGTGGGAGGTCCAGCCGGGCGCGCAAGGCTTGCGGCGGCAGCTTGCAGCCCGAACCACGGGGCGCGCTCCGGAGCACGCCCCGTGCTTCGGGCAGATGTCCGCAAGCCTTGCACGCCCGGAAGCTTGGGCTTCCCCCCCCCAGCCCTGCGGCTGGGGGGGATATATTTTTTTAATCCCCCCCCAAAAAAACCTAGGTGCGTCCTATGGGCCAGTGCGCCCTATAGGGCGAAAAATACGGTACTTTACTTAGGCCATGCTGCTTTTTTTTACTATTTCTGTTCTGCTAGCCATTATGAACCATTTCACATGTTCTACAGAAGCGCTTAGGAAAGAGAATATGAACAAAGTACTTATCTCATTTAATTCCCCCCCCCCCTTGTGCATGTGGGGATTTGAGTCATAATTGGAATGTCAGTGCAGTGGAGAGAGTGGACGACTGCAGCTTCGGTGTTGGAGAGTTACAGCGCCTGTTGTAGTTGAGAGACCAATACGGGAGAGACATGTTTTCTTACAGCTAGGACAGATAAAGGTCTCCTGTTATGCTCATGCAGGTATACCATGAAGTTTGTTCTTTCTGCACTCCTCCCAGCGGTCATTCCTCCTCTGGTAACTGACTCGTGTGAGTGAAAAGCTACATAGAAATTGAATGAATGAATGACTGCCTCCAGACACGATGGTCATCTGCAAGGGATTTCCACGTGGCGGGATTAATGTCACACTTGCAGACATCTTTGTAAGGCACGGTTGGTCTGGAAATAAGGGGCAAAGTCACAAACTCAGTTTGTATGGTGCTTTGCAGAAGTTAGTGGGCATGGCATATGAAGATCAAGTCAATTGAGAAATACAGGAAACGGATGCCTACGGTAGAATTTTAGGAGAGATTTATTGATTTATTGATATTTAAGATGGAGAAATGCAAAGGTTTAATGTATGCTAGACTTGATGAGCATTCGTAAAGTATTCCTTTTGAAGGGGAATGTGTTCTAAACAGATGGAATCCCAACAAACAAAGTAGCACCTGAAGAATAGCAACTGTTGAAATGAAGTGCTGGTTGAGTTTCGTGCCTATATGTGATAGTAATAACCTGTTTTTGCAAAAAATAAAATAAAAAATGGAATGGTGGACAACTGGTAGCAAGTAGATTGCTTTTCAACAGGCTTTCATTTGAGAGGCCATTCTCAATTGTCTTCCAATTATGTGCTGTGTTTGTGTATTTAAGGAGATGAGGAGGTTAAACTTCTATTAATATTTCATGGCTAATTAGTACAAGCGGGACCAAGAGCTTTACATCACGGAAGGTGGTTATTACTTTAGAAGTGGTTGCTATTAATGTGAACCCCCTGCAGAATACATGTGCACCTTAAGAAATGTCTGGTTCCTATACCCCTTGCTCGTGCTGATTGTAACAAGGTTGGCTCACCAAGTCCGTTTTTTTCCAGTTATAAGGAAAAACACTACATGCAGGTATCACTTCCTTAGGGTTTAGGATGGCACAGACTTCATTAAAATACATAGGCTCAGGCTTGTGGCCATTTGGCCTTGACAGAACTTGCATCTTCCAGCATCATCTTGGTTGTCCGACTCCTGTCATAGTCTGAACTTCATTTTGGTGAATCTACTTTACACAATATCTTTCTGCTGCTTTCTGATAAAAAATAATTATTTAATGAGAATTATGCCCAAGCATATCTCTTTGCACCCAGGAGACTCCCTTGAAAAGGAATTTCATGCCCAGATTGGCAAGTGAAACACAAAATCTTAGTTCGGAGTCCCAACCAAGTTCCAGGCCTTAAAGCATTTATTTGCTCTTGCCTTGTGTGTGTTTCAGGGCCAAACAATTTTGTGGTGGTTGCTGATGAAGAATAGTGCTTTCCAGCATATTTAAAACACTCTTCAAGTTTGGCTGGAGTATTTTTCTTCCTATGCATGGGAGTAAAATGAAGAGGTAAAAAGTTTTTGTTCATTTTGAACGCCCTCCCATCAGATGTCAAGGAAATAAGCAGCTATCCTATTTTTAAAAGACATCTGAAGGCAGCCCTGTTTAGGGAGGTTTTTAATATTTAATGCTGTATTGTTTTTAATACTCGATTGAGATTCGCCCAGAGTGGCTGGGGAAACTCAGCCAGATGGGTGGGGTATAAATAAATTATTATTATTATTATTATGCATTATAAAGTACATTAAGCATGAAGGGTAAGCAGTGCTAGGAGATGGAGTAGACCAGACACAGTAGGGGTATAGGTTCCCACACACTATGGAAGTACGCACAGTAATCCTTGCCTTGGAGCTCTTTGTGGATAAAGCCAGGTAGCTTTAGGAGACTAATGCACCAAGAACTACTGCTGCATGCTACCTACACACATTTCAGTGAGAGTTGTCCAGAATTGGACCTTAATTCTCATAATATGTAACCTATGATAACTCGTGTCAAAATGTTAGGTGCCTACAGGACTCCTGATGTTTTGGATGCAACATGCTAATTATCTGGAATTCAGTTTAATTATGTGTCTCTGGCTTCTACAGCTCTGCCTATCTCCATAGAAACGTGCACTTTAACAAGTCATATTGGGAATTCTGATGGTTTTGTAATGGTTTGATATAATGCTTCTTCTAGGATTTGGGAGGTCTTAACGAATGCCATAGGCAAATGAACTTTGGTGGGTGCCTCCTTTAAAAAAAACAACTCTAGGAAAAATATTTTCTCCTTCAGTTTCTCTTCTATTTTCCATGCATGTAAACAGCATCTTTTAAAATATGATTTTACTTAAGAACTGGGTGGATCATTGCCATTTTGCATTCTGACCTGCAGTTGACCAACCCAAGCAAACTTTGGCTAAGCTGCACGTCAACCAGCAATTTAATTCTCCAGTTGTCTGTCTGGATCACATTGGTTTTTAACTTCTTCCTCTTTGTTTCTTTTTTGGATAGTCATACATACATAACTAACTTATGTGCACATAATCTAATGTATATGTACACATAATCAGTGTATGCTGATCAATAGGAAAATATTAGGGATGCTGTATGATCAAAAACATTTTTCCTATTTTTAATTTGTTTTGGAAATACTGAGAGAGGAAATAGCACATGGTAGTTCTTTCTATGTTGAAGTGTCACATTTTAAACAAAGCTCCCACACGTTGTGTGTGTGTCTTCCTGTGATACAGCATTTTAAAAATCTGTATTTCAAAACACATAAGCAGCCAGCTCTTGTTGGTGTGTGGGTGGTATTGGGTAATTAGGCCTTGTTAATATCTTGCTTCCCTGTGCCAGATTGGATCAATACCCTTTCAACATTTAATTATCATACATTTAAAATAGACAGCAATTAACACATGCTTCTAACACCATTTAGAAAATGAAAGCTGTATACGCTAAGCTTATTTTTGCACAAATGTAATTTTGTTTAGAAGTGTGCTGATGAAGACCTAATATTGAGAAGCATATCCAGTTTTCTATAGTCTTCTAATGATGTCAATATGTCCGTGCTTTAAAGAATGTATGTGGTATAATTACTAGGGGATGCATCATTGCATTCAGTTAGAGGCTAGGTGAAAATTCTAAAATAAACCATGGCCTGAAATTGAACTTAAAAGCACTCTGCTCCACTTAAGAGTAAAACTCTAAAGTTTAAACATGTATAGCTATTCATGATGGCATGTTACATCTAATATTTGAATCAAAGAGGGATATGTAGCTTTTCTCGTCCTTCCATATTGGAAGCTAAACATGCCAAAATGTGTCACCCTAGTGTTCAGAAGCCATTTCAAATCCAACGGCCATTTCCACAACAGTGGTTGCTTTTTCCAGCCTCCATAAATAGTGGAATCCCAATACTACCTTGATATATGTAAAGGTAAAGGGACCCCTGACCATTAGGTCCAGTCGTGGCCGACTCTAGGGTTGCGGCGCTCATCTCGCTTTATTGGCCGAGGGAGCCGGCGTACAGCTTCCGGGTCGTGTGGCCAGCATGACTAAGCCGCTTCTGGCAAACCAGAGCAGCGCACGGAAACGCCGTTTACCTTCCTGCCGGAGCGGTACCTATTTATCTACTTGCCCTTTGACGTGCTTTCGAACTGCTAGGTTGGCAGGAGCAGGGACTGAGCAACGGGAGCTCACCCCGTCACAGGGATTCGAACCTCCGACCTTCTGATCGGCAAGTCCTAGGCTCTGTGGTTTAACCCACAGCGCCACCCGCATCCCTGTCTCATTAAAGCCAATATGTTATCATGCTGTCATGCATTCTCATTCACAACTGCGTAGTGACAGGTACGTAGGCTTGCACGTGTAAGCTGTCTGTTTTTTGGTGAATGACAGGTGGATTGGGGAGCCTATATAGCCCCTCAGATGTTGGGCTTCTAATTTCCATCAGCCTCATCTCACGGTTAAGGATGATGAGAGGTTTAGTCTAAGCAACATCTGCAGGGCCACAGTTTCCCACTAGACATCGAGTTCTGTAGCGTTAAATACATTGGCACAGAAAAAATGTATACCGTCCCAATAACTGGATTCTAGAAACAGTTAAGCATTAACATTACTAAAGCTAAGAGATGTGGATCAGTAATCTGCATGTGAGACCACTGGGAACCCTACATAAGAGCAGAATATGAATAAAATAAATATTAAACAACAAATCTAAAAGAAATATATAAGCCTCATATGAATCAGTGAGAATATATAAGCAGGTGCAGAATATGAATCTGAATGAATTAATGTTAACTATCTGAAAATGTTATGAAAATTGGGCTTTCTTCTCAATTTTCAGTGTCTGAAGATATAATGTGGAAAGGAAAGGTTTCATTAATAAGTGAAAAAGGAGATGATATTTATGATTTTAAAAATGACAAAGTTTAGTACTGTTTCCATAATGGTGATACTTTAGAGAGAGAGAAAATGAAAAATAGTACAGTGGTGCCCCGCAAGACGAACGCCTCGCAAGACGGAAAACCCGCTAGACGAAAGGGTTTTCCGTTTTGGAGGTGCTTCGCTAAACGAATTTCTCTATGGGGTTGCTTCGCAAGACAAAAAAACTTGCGAGTTCCCGCGGGGTTTTTTCGTCCCCCCCCCTTTCCTAAGCCGCTAAGCCGCTTATCAGCTGTTCCGCTGATAAGCCGCTTAACAGCTGATCGCTAAAAGCCGCTAGACCGCTAATAGCGCTAATCCGCTAAGCTGTCAATGGGCTTGCTTCGCAAGACGAAAAAAACGCTAGACGAAGAGAATCGCGGAACGGATTCTTTTCGTCTTGTGAGGCACCACTGTAGTAGGGGATACTGGAAGACAATTGACAACTTTACAAATTAGTAATTCATAAAAATCAGGCAAAACACTAGTGGAGGTTTGATTAAACTTTAACAGATTGAATCAGTCTAACATCTTTGACCGTGAACCGGTAAATGAAATATCCTTTGTACATTGTGGGTATGACCTCTGTTGGTCTCATAAAAAGCAGCCATTTTCATTTGAAGCCTATTTTATACTGAGAAGTCAGCGTGGTTTCAGTCCAGTTCTTAAGCCCACCTCTTGGCTAGTAATGGGATGAATATTGTTTACCACACTTTTTAATGAATAATACAATTACTGGTAAGTGTGTGGCCCCCCCCCCCCCGCTGTTTTGTATGCCTATGTGAGAATAACAAATTACCTGAAACAATCTTGGATTCCCAAGTTCTTTCTCTGTATGGTGTTTGAAGCTTCAGATAGGTTGTTGTTGTTGTTGTTGTTGTTATGACTTGCCCTTTGACAGTGTGTTGTCAGAGGACTAGAGTAGGGCATATTACTGTTGGATTTTCAGAGCATCTTATATCGCTGTTATGGCCAAATTATTTCTAGAGTCATAGTTGACAGATTGATGGCACGTACACAACTTTTTTATTCTATTTAATATCAAGTAGCTAAGCCTGAGTTTCAAGGTCTGGGTAGAGCAGCGGTTCTCAACCTGTGGGTCCCCAGATGTTGTTGGACTACAACTTCCATCATCCCTGAGCTCTGGCCTTGCTAGCTAGGAGTGATGGGAGTTGTAGCTCAACAACATCTGGGACCCACAGGTTGAGAAAGGCTGGGGTAGAGGTACTTTCCTGTACTCTGGGGACGGTGCTGTGTATTAAATGACATACTTTCTTTCCTCTCCTCTTGCCTCCTCGCATGCACCTCTAAGCAGAGAGGAATCTACATTGCGTTGAGATGTTTCCTTCCTTTGCAGTTATTTGTTCCACAGCTGCCACATGGCTTAGATGCCGTCAACTGGAAATGGAAAGGTACCTCCAAGGGAAGGGGAGTTTACCCCTTTCCAGTACCCACACACCCTCTGTGACACATCTTGCACTTGACAGAATATTTTGCAGTCCTCATTAAAGTTGTGTGCATTATCAGATTTATCAGTGCAATTCTACATATCTCTACTCAGAAGGAAGCATTTTCAACAGAGCTTGTTCTCAGATAGAATATAGGTATAGCAGGCATATCCAACTCCCAAGATACTGTGATCTACTCACAGTATAAAAAGATTGGCTGTGATCTACCCATTGTCATTGCCTGGAATTGTTGAGAATTGTTGAGGGGAGGGTTGACCAAAGTTGTTGAGCTTTTTTGGGGGGGTACACACAAAGGCGATCACTAACTTGCTACCGCAATCAGCCGGTAGATCGTGATCAACCTGTTGGACATTCCTGAGGTGTAGGATTGCAGCCTTGTATTTAAGTATTCAGAGGTTTGAATTACTAAGAACTCAAAATTCCAAGTACTGTATTTTTCGTCCTATAGGACGCACTTTTTCCCCTCCCAAAATGAAGGGGAAATGTGTGTGCGTCCTATGGGGCGAATGCAGGCTTTCGCTGAAGCCTGGAGAGCGAGAGGGGTCGGTGCGCACCGACCCCTCTCGCTCTCCAGGCTTCAGGAAGGTATCTGCAAGCCTTGGGAGCTCCGCGGGAGTTCCCGTCAGGCTCCCAAGGCTTGCAGATTAGCAGCCTCCAAACCTGACCTGGTTTGGAGGCTGGCGGTGGGGAAAGCAGCGCTTCTCCCCACCGCCAGCCACACAAGCGCGGGGACAGTGGAGAGGCGGAGAGATATCCGCAAGCCTGGGGAGACCGGCGCGACTTCCCGCCGGGCTCCCTAGGCTTGCGGATAGCAGCCTGTTCTGGGGTCGGGGGAAGCTCAGGCTTCCCCTGCCCCAGCCCTGCCCCTGGAGGGGGGAAATAATTTTTTTTCTTCCCCCCCCCCAGAAAAAACTAGGTGCGCCTTATGAGCCGGTGCGCCCTATGGGACGAAAAATACGGTAATCTTTAAGTCTTGCTTTACTGACAGATCTTAGCCTTTTATATAAGGTATTTTTTTACCTGTTCCATATTTCTTAATCTGTAGAATGCCTCACCAGTGTTCGTGAAAAAACCTATATATTTTAAAAACATATTTTTGTTTTTAGAGAAACAGTCAGTACCACCCCCTCCCCAGCATAAGTTAGCTTTGCGGCTCACTACATAAGTGGATTTTTATGCCAACATAATTTGTGCAAGCATCATTGAATTTAATTCCAAGAGGCTAGTTCTGCACATTCTGTCTGAAATGTGTTTTCAAAATGACATCTGGTTTTCAAAGTGCTTTTTGCTACATATTAGTGGTTTTAACATCTGTATGAACTTAAGTACCAGCAGCAGTGGGTTTTGTACAAATGCAGCCAAAAGACTAATTTTGCACTGCTTTTTAAAGAGTAATAAAAGCTGAACATAGATGACACTGCAAACAATTGAGAGTTTTAAGATAGTGTAGAATGACTGAAAACACTGAAGACGTGATATTCACTGTAGGGTATGTTTCAGTATGTCTTGGGGGCACAGAATCATGTTGTAATTAAGTCTAAAAAGATGTTTTTAACCTTTGAAATTAGACAAGTGCATAATATGACCGAGATACACCTAAGAAATTTTAAAACTTCAGGTTGAATCAACTGTTATTTCATGCTGGTACCATATTGTTCCCAATGGTGTTCAGTCTATGTCTTCCCCTGTGACATATGCTTTCATTCACTTCCTTTCATCAAACGGAGTTACGTGCTCTTTAGGCAATTGAAGTACAGTACATCTGATTTGCTTCTGCTTTCTGCCTGTTTCATGTCTGTTCTGGGGTTTGTGGGCTGCTCCATAAGAGATCTTGTGACAGTGATTTGCCTTAAATTGTTGGTCTTCAACTGGTGGGTCTCAGTCTGATCCAAAGTGTTGTGGCCTGATCCAAGGTGGGTTGCAACAGGAGCCCTACCACTGTGCACATATATGGTAAATGATTAAGAAATGAGTCCCCAAATGTATGTTTGGGTTAAAAGTGAGTTCTGGGTCTGAAAACGTTGGAGATATCTGCCTTAAATGACCACACAACTTTTCTGTTGTTTGTATTTTATTATAGAATATCAGACAGTTGCTCTGGGCTTGTAACTCTGTACCTTATTTATAGGTCTCCCAATGCCATTCTTCACTTAAGTTATGTATAGCTCTCCTGTCAGTCAGTCAGCCAGCTCCCTCTTCTCTTTTATCTTTTTGAAAAAAGCAATAATCTGTGATGTATTTATTTGTTTTCCCAGGATTCAAATGTGGCAAATAAAGGAATGATATATTAAAGAACTAAAACTATGTGTGAACATAAGAGAATGTAAAATCTAGAGCATAGGAGTTTTGTGATATCAACCATGGTTCATGTCCATACTTTTGTTGTATCAGTATTTAACGGTGGCTGTATGCAGATTTCATGCCAAGCCATGGTTTAGAGCTCCTTGCCTTGATTTGTTTTTCCATCTGTTCAGCACCCAGCTTCACAACCCCACTCCTGTCTCTTGAGAATGAGCAAGTCTTCTCTCTATAGTACCATCTTTCGTAACAGACCAACAGCAGTAACTGTGGTTTGTGCTTTGAGATATAACAGCAAACTACAGCCAGCACAAATAATTGTTTGATTTTCTTCTCTAGAAGCCCCTTGCAAAGTTTATGTGATGGCTTAGGTCTGGTTTGGACAGTTTTTGCCCATTCTCAGTCTTCGTGCTGCTCCTTCTGTCCTCCCTTCATACACAGTAATAAGCCAACAAATCTTCCTTTAATCATAGTTTCTAGTTAGGTCAAAACTAGGAAACCATGGTTACTAGATGTGAACAAGCCAGGAGCTTAAACTACAGTCCCTGTATTTTAATCAATGCATACCCAAATTTGTTTATCTGTATTTGTTTGTTAGATATGAAACCAGGCCTTTTCAGCTGTTCACTTTTTTATGCTCGCCAAGTAATGTTGGATTTTCATGCTGGCAATGAACACGAAGTACCTCTGCCTATAATTTGTCTTCCACAGTGGTTATTTGACTGGATTACATTTCCAATTGAAAACTCAACAGTCATTTACTGTGCAAGCTAGTGCCTCTTCTTTCATTAGTAGTCCCAACACTATTTTCTTTCCCTCCTTAAGGCATGTTTCTCATACTTGCATTTCATGAATGAGAAATTTCTATATATTAAGTATATAATATTCTAGTTATTTGCTGCTTAAAGATTCTTTATTTTAAAAACACACACACACACACACACACACACACATATATATATCTAAGGTTATACCATTTTAAAGCTATTTTCAAGTCTGTCCTTGTAGATAGATGTGTGTTATGGTATACAGTGACAATGAAATACTGTGAGTATAGTATATGACACAAAGGAAAAACAGCTCTGTAACAATTGAGACTTTGGGAGTTTATTTCCCCTACCAAGGGGCACAGTTAGTTTGACATTGCATTTATCATTTTCCTAATGTAGTGCCATGTTTTTTCTCTGAGCCAAGTCATTTCCTCTTGAATTTTGAGATAGATTTTCTCCAGAGATTAGTTCCCCAATCTTCAGATGGGATTCCGATCTGTCCAACTTTGGGTGCAAGAAGCAGGGCTGAAGGAACATGGCTGCTGATAATACCGCATACTAATTTTATGCAGTATTTTCGCTACTGAGGGCATGTTCAATTGCTCATTCCAGGACTATATCCATAGTGAGTTTGGGTTTGAACCTCAGCCTCACGTTTCTCCTTTTTCTTACCCTTCTCCCTTATTGTGGGTAGAATGTTACAGGTGAAGCTTGAGATTTTGTGTTGATTTGACAGCACATGATTACTTAATGCACCCTGAGCAGAATCCTTTGGGTGAGCTTGGACTATGATAAATCTTCAGCATGGTAAACAGATATGGCATTAATTGGGATGTGTTACTTTTTCCCTACCTTTCACAGAAGTTCCATCCATTACAGCAAATGATAAAGAAACCTACCAGTTTTGCTCAGAAGGGGAAACACTGATTTGCTTCATTAACATGGTGGGTGGGTGGTGTATGTGTGTGTGTTTGTGTGTGAGTGGGGGGGGGGAGAGGGAGAACGAACAGGGCATGAGATACTTTTCATGTATGAATTACCTTGAGTTTTTATTACTCCAGAATTGCGTGAATCAAACCAGGTGACTAGGGCTGCAGTTTACCCAGATAAGTAACCTTGTCTGTAAGCGATGGCCAAAGTCTTTGTATCTACTCTACCATGTTCTGCTTAAAACATTAATCAGAAATTTCATATCCAGGTTTGACACCATTTCAGATTTATAGCCATAAGATTTAGGGAGCAATTTTACAATACTGACCTTCTGTTCCATTTTACTGCATTTGGAGAAAAGAAGAGGAAATTTGTCACATTCCCCCCCCCCCATTGTTGTTAACAGAGTGGCTGGCACATTTGTAATGCAACAGCAAGGTCATATTTGAATCTGCATTCTCTATAATATTTAGATGGGTCCAACTCCAAGTCATCTAAGCTGGTGTGTTTGCTGGGAGCTTTTATGAGCCTCATGCCATTCCTGCTGTGGAATATGACCTATTTTCATCGGTAGTCACAGAGTGTAAGAGGCCAGCTGCAAGCATACCCTGCAAAAATGATTAGCCAATAATGGTGCACTGGGGTGTAAAAGAGCAGTTGTAATAACAGATTACTCCATTATGCTTCATCGTTGACTGAATAAGGGCCTGAGTGAATGAAGAGTAATTTCCCTCTTTAACTTTAGGGGTTCAAAATACCTTTTTTTAGTAGAAAAAGTAACCCTGTGAAATTTAGGAGGCATACAAGAAAATTTCTGTAGTAAAAGTAATTTCTGAAAAGCAGTCTGGGTCCATTTCTGTCTGTTTTCCTTTTCTAAAGCGCTAGGCATACATCGTTAGTTGTGTTCTGTGGACAATTGTTTTGTAAACTTGTAGAGATTTGTTGCTGTAAATAAGCAAAATAATTTAAAATGTGAATATCCAGACTTGTAAGATTATATATAGCAAAAACCATCAGAGTACAACACATTCCTACATTAGTAAAAGCATCTTAACAGTTTAATTTGGTGAACAGTATAATGCACACATACAATCACTTTGTGGAAACATCACTAAAAGGTTGAGGTGACCTTGTACCACCTGTGTGGTAATACTGCTATTCCCAAGCCCTATAGAACAAGCCTAGAGGAAATTAGATATATTTATATCCTGTTGACATTAGTGTTATTCAAATTAGCTGTCGCTAACTTGTCCCATTTAAATGCAGCTAACTTTTCTTGGAATGGATAAGTCACAATTTTATTTTAGGTTGCTGCTTCTCATACTAATCTGATCTTTGTGGTGGCCTTCCCCTCCCCATCTTAAAACGTTCATCTAGGTCAGTTGTCAGACTTCGTTGAACATGATCCTCTATATGTAAATAATATGTTAATGGATAATCTATAGCACTTTAATTAAATTTGTCTTTGTAACAATGCAATCTGCACACATTGAGAGAAAACTATTTCAGAAATGGCAGTTAATATGATATTTGTGCAAGATGAACTGGAGTCAAGAACCACCAATGGGTTATTTTGAAGGAATTTTCTCTGATATTTGTGGATGTGAATCTAAAACGGGGAGTAAGCCATAGTTTCCCCCATAGCATGTTATCAAATTCACTTTGAAGATCCATCTCCCCAACAGATTTCAGAGGAACAGGGTGGGGACTGAAGGTCTACCAGCAAAGAGTGCATAAAAGAGACAAGTCCTCTGCACATTACGGATCTAACCAAACCGTCAAGTGAACTCAGATTCCTGGCGCCCATCTCCTTCACCTCAGACATACTTTTAAAGAGTGTAGCTGCAAAACATTTAACCACTTTAGGAACATATCTTATAAAGTAGGCATCAGGGCACTGTTCTGATTTAGCTTCCGTTTATTGCCTCCAAACCATTTTTTTAAAAAAAAGTTCTATAAAGTTCTGTTACAACCCACCCTGTGTCAGGGACTGGCTGGATGACAAGGAGTGGTGGGAACTACCAGCCAGGGAAGTACCACCTGGGGAAACCTCAGAGCCGGAGGTTGGGGGTGGGATGCTGTGGAAAGGTCAGGGGAGAGGATTGGGAGGAGGTGCCGGATGCTGAAGGGGCAACAGGGTTTAGTGAGCAGGAAGAGCCTTCGACAGGGAGCAGTTCAGAGGATGAAGCAGAGGATGGGGGTCAAAAGACTGCTGAAGAATCCAGGGAATCTCCCTCTCCTGCTGTAACAAGCTCCCTCCCTCCCTTGTCTCCAAGAAGGTGCAGGTTAATGAGGAGAGCGGAACAGAGGTCAGAGGTGGGCAGACACAGTTTGAGAAACATCCAGGTGAAGAGGAGTCTCAGAAAAGTTGGAATACCTTCAGTCCTGGAAACTGCTCCATAGGGGCTAAGACCCACTGGGAAGTGTTGCTGAGTTGTATGCCATTTCCTTGAATAAAAAATTTCACTGACAATGAAGTTCTACTTCTTTGTGCTGACCTGTGTCTCATTCCAGCCCTGGGGCCTTAGGGAGAAGGCAAGCAATAAATTGTAATAATAATAATAATGCACTGTGTACATTACTCAGGCTGTGTCAGAAAGTATATAATACTATACTTGTATCATATCTAGATGGATCATTGAGGCCAGCCTGTACAACTTGTGACCTACAAGCACAGCAGTTACATTGTGTGACCGGCCTGGGGTCAAGAAACCACTTCTGTTTGCTGGCGGTTGGCTGCTGCCTTGGTCATAACTAGGTGGTGAATCACGTGCTTACATGTAGAAGACGGAAGGGTCAGTCCCTGGCATCCCCACTTGAAAGGGTCCAGCCGGCCCTGTGTGGCTGTATAACTTAAAATTTCTGTGTTTTTTAGTGCATTTGTGGATTTGTGTGTGGCTTAATTTATCTCCTTAAAAGAAACCTCTTCTTTGATCCCGAATAATTTTCCATTAGCTGAATGAATGACTGGTTTAAAATGACAATTTTCAAACATAATTTTAGGAATACATAAAGGGGTTCTTCTCAAACTAAACGAAAGGGACCCTGACTATATTTGAATACTTGGCATTATTGACATTTCTCATTTTGGCAGTTTAGATTACAGTTTGAAGGAATACAAAAATGGTAAGAAGATACTGCCAAGAGAAGAAAAATAATATAAAGAAATTGGCAATCTTTTATCGAACGTGGAAAAGCAAATTTCTCACTTAACTGTAAAAAATAAAACAAGTTGTACTTTAACATGTCTAAATGTGCCTCATTTCTGTTTTCTACAAATGAAATACGCTCAAAACAAAACAAAACAAAAGATAGGAGACATAGGGTGCTTGCACCTGAAAAGAAAACATATAGCTGCTATACTGTAGCTGTCAGTTCTTAAACAGAATTTTCTGATATCTTACTAAATTATAACACTTACCAAGTCATTTCTCCATGCCAGCTAATAGGACAAATAGTTTTGATTGGACATGATGCTTCTGTCTTGGTGTGACTTTGCCTACATCAGACTTCCTCAACCTCGGCCCTCCAGATGTTTTGAGACTACAATTCCCATCATCCCTGACCACTGGTCCTGCTAGCTAGGGATCATGGGAGTTGTAGGCCAAAAACATCTGGAGGGCTGAGGTTGAGGAAGTCTGGCCTACATCTTATAACTAGGGGAACAGGTAATGACAGGCTGCGGGAGAGGCAGCTTGGAGTACAGTGCTGGTTTGTGCCACAGCCAGGGCAATGGCACTCTTGCCAACAAAATCCTCCAACAAAAGCCATAGGATGCCCACAATGCTAGAACAACTAGGACTCTAGAATTTTAACTCCTTGGGGTTTTGTTCAATTCTGTGTTTTATTGTTTGTTTCAGTTAATTGAGTTCTACATTTGCGGAGCATCTTTGTCTCTCCAGTCTTAAAACTTGGTTTAGACCTGAGCAGGTGCTTTACTGTGTAAAACCAGCTAGCCAGTTGGAAAGGTATGTTGTTTATACTGCCTTGATTAACGTAAAGCCAATTAATGTTTCTCCCCCCATTTTCTTTTTTCTAGATCACTTCCCTTGTGACGCTACAGCTCCTCTCATTAGTAGGCCACGATGACCAGCTCAATGGACCAAGATACAAATGCAGTGTTTCTCTAGATTTTATCAGATCCATTTCGAGGTAAGCTGCATTCACGGCCTTCTTATGCTACTTGAACAAATTCTCAAAATGGAAATATATATATATATTTCCCAGCCATTCACAGGAAAGTGCATCTTAGGATGGCTGAGAGTGAATAAAAACCGGCTGCAAAATAAGTAAATGAAAGTGATTGTAAATTTCGCAGTAAAGTGAAGTGCAAACATGCACCATTTGGGTGACCTACCAAGCAAAATACAGCTCAGTAGCTGTGCCTGACATGTGCTTGGCAAAACAACAAGCAGGCCAAAGGTGTATTCCCCTCCTTAGCTCCATGACATGGCTGCCGGAATACATTTAGCTTGGTGGGTCACACCCGCCATAGGCCAGTGACCTTGTATTGCTGTAGGACTGCAACACCCACCATTCTGGCTGGGGCTGGGGGAAGTTTTGAGTCCCAACAATATTTGGAGGGCCCCAGATTCCTCATCCTTGCTCTGGAGGATCTATTTATGATTTATATTGAGTTTGCTCATTTGTTTGCATTTACACAGAGCACTGCGGTTGTAACTGATACTTTCTGTCCGGGGTGATAACCTGGAGCCCAACAATTTCTAGAGGTCACAATATCTAGTTAGCCACCTTGCTTTATGGAATGTCATAAAATAAAGAGGCCGGGCCGTGTCTAAAGGACATGGTAGTGTAAATTAGGTAAGGGGAATGACAGACAGAGGAAGTGAGCAGGAGAAGTAAAGGAATGAAAGTCAGCAAATGAAGTTTACATTTCTTAGGCTTCATTTCACTTACAGATACCAACTAAGGGGTTGCTGAAGAGTCTCTGCAAGCAAATGAAGCAGCTTTTCAAGAGAGATGGGTATCAAAAGGATCCCCGCCACAACCCTTGTTTGAGACAAACCACAGCCCATATTCATACAACACATAGTTTGAGCTGTGCGAGCACGAAAGTGGCAGGAGATAGGCGTTCGTGAAATGATTTAGGACAAACTGGCTTACCATGATGTTCAAATGAGGATGTAGGTTTTGCAGTGATGGCAGTTATCCTTTACTTTTATTTATAAACTTAGCTTTCATTTGGAGTGAATACCTCTTTCCTCTGCGTCTGCTAATATTGTTCATGCTGTACAAAGCTTAGGAAATGTTTAGGCAGAATGTTGTTTTCCTAGCCCTTTGCTTATTTGTTGCCTGCCACAAATGATTAGCCCTTCCGCTTCATTCAAAATTAGCTTAGCTAAGAATGAGAAATTGTACATAGAAAAATCACCCGATTTATATTAGTTTAGGGTTCACCATTGGAAACCCTTTAAATGTAGACTTGACTTTGAAGAAAATAAAAGAGCAAGATTTGCATAATGTTCAATCAGAATGCTAGAATATCTGCTTTCCAATATGTTTTTATTACTTCGAGAATTCATTTTTTAAAATCAAAATCCCAAAGGATTTCAGAAACAATGTTTAAATGTCTTATCCCAAATTTAAATTACCCACAAATTGTATTTATACTGCATCTCTTGGGTACTTCAAGAGGTACTTCATTAAGTAGGGATATCCTTGGATTGTCCTTAGTCTATGGTTGGATTTTGTTTCCTGTTTTGGAAGCAAGAGATTAAAATCATTTTGAATCACATCTGGTAAATATGTAACAGTGGTTTTCTTTTTGCAATAGCAAAGCAGAGTGAAGTAGAAAGGCCGTCCTGTTTGGACTGAGGGAAAGGTAGTGGATGGGTAGAAAGGGTTATAAAAAGGAGCAATGATCTGTTTATGGGAAATCATCTTACTAGTTAAGTTTCTGTATCATTGACTGTTTTCTCTTTCTCTTAGCAATGGTCAAGGATGATGGTCTAACCACATTGGAGGGCCATAGGTTTCTCCACTGTGCCATAGAGGCTTTCTATTATTTTACCTCCTAACATACCCTTCATTCTGCTGTACCAGTTCCTTGGAACAGAAGGGCTCCTCCAGTAGCTTATACTTTTCACTTTCTGCGGAGAGGTCAGTCCTGATTAGGTGCAGCTGTACTCTCCACTGATGTAAATTGGAAAGTGTACAACTGCTTTGTAGTGGATCCTTTAAAGCTATGTCCTGATTCAAAACTGTGACTACATGGAGAGTTGTATTTCTTTCATTTTTATAATGATCTTCTGGATTCTTAATCTTCAAAAATGAGTTGCTTCTGACTTGGTGGCGAAGTTCAGTGGGGAGTTGCTTCTCTTATACAGTTAGGTTTCTCCTACACTAGTGCAAGTGGCTGGCATATGAAATATCAGTTAATTGGACAAAACATCTTACGGAGTCATTATTGGTGCTAGTTAGACCAAATGATTGATTGTGGTGTTTGTGTAGCAAGCTTAACCTTTGCCAGGGAATATAGTTTTAAGCCTCTGTAATGAAGGTCTAACATGTTAACCATGAGATGGCATTTATCTTTAAAATGTATAATGTGCTAATTAAGTGCATACCTTTTAAGTATTGTAATAGGCTAGATAATATTTGACACTTCCATGTGCTCTGTATCATACTTCCTTAGAGATAAAGGCATGGATTTGAAAATTGTGTATGAGCTAGACCCAACTCCCTTGGCAAATAAGAGATCCAATTAGTCTTTAGAATTCCAATTTCAGTTACTTTATGCAAAACGCATTATTTCTAAAATTGTTTCATTTTTGTCATACCTTGTAATTTTTCTCATTTTTATATAAAAGGAAACCTCAGTGCAGGAATGTTAATACAATACATCAGAATGTATTTGGAAAGGAGGAAAAATGAATTCTGTGTTTTACTCCCTTGGTGTATAATTCTTTATTCTAACAAAGCACAAAAATACATTCAAATCTTCTGTCCTATTGAGTATTCTTGGATTGTTCAAGTTTAGTTAAAAAGCATGGGTCAACTACTGTCAAGAAAGAAAGAATGCAGACTGCAAATTAGTACAGATGAAGGAGTTATGCCATACATAATGCTGAAACAGGTGGTTTGGACGAATAACAGAATGTTCAATAGCAGACAAGATTGCCGCTTTGCATTTCCAAACAGTGTGCCATGTTTACTAGAGTTGGTTTTTATTTTATTTTTTTAAAAACCTCTCTTTTTCTTGAGCTAAATTTGTTTTACAGCTTCAGTGCTGAGAATGAGCAACTTTAAATGTTTGATAGTCTTTGAAAGCTGTGTAACGAGACAACTCAGGTGCATTCATTCATTCATCTGGGCCAATGGTGTAGCAGCTGGGGCAAGTAGCTGCTGTAAACCACTGAAACAACATACAGTCAAACCTTGGTTGTCAAGGTTCTAGGAGCCCTTTCAAGGTACTAGGAGCCCTTTCAGCTTCCCAAACATTCGACAACCAAGGTGCGGCTTCCGATTGGTTGCAAGAGCTTCATGCGCTCAAGCAGAAGCCTCATCAGATGTTCGGCTTTCGAAAAACATTTAAAAACTGGAGCATTTTGACTGTATATGATCTGGATCCATCACATAGAGGCTCAGATGCACAGAACCCTAATTTGTGCATTCTTTCCCCCTTCCTCTCTCCCTCCACCCTCAAAGCATACAATCAAGATTTGGCACATAGAGGCCTACATGTGGAGCATCTCCATCACAAGATGTATTGTCTATGGGGTGGAGAGTTGGATGATGATGATGATGATGATGACTACAGATAATAATAAAGATCATCAAAAAAACAGAAAATACAATAAAAGCAAGTAAACATTAATAGAGTTAAAACTATGTACATATATAAAATCTGTTTAAACATTGAAGTGGTTACAATAAAAGCAGCACGGCAGCAGCTGTTCTTAAAAGCCGTCAGTTCCCAAAAAATTATTGGAACAAGAAGGTCCTCACCTGCCGGTGGAATGACGGCAAGCAACCAGTTCCTCCACTGTAGAAAAAGCAATGCTTGAAGGAAAGTCTGTGAGCCTCGACCTCAGTGTTCCAACCTTTAATATTTTAGAACTAGGCCTTGTTACATTCAGAATTCAAACTTTGCAATCTTACTACCATGGAGGTCTCAGTTCAAAGGTGCAGCAGGTGACTTGGTCCTTCCCAAAGAGGAGTAGAGATTTAAGTAAACTGACATACTATGTTGTTTTACAGGACTGTGAACTTTGACATCATAAAGTACTTGTATGACTTCCTGTGAAGACCATCTGGACACTGGGATGACAACTAAGGCAATTGGTGTTCCTCTATCTACTTTAGCCATCCAGCGAGAGGAGACTTTGGGCTCTATTGGATTTGTCCAAAACAGGTGCTGGCTCAGCATGGGATCTGATGAAAACACTAGTTGGTCTGGATGGATCTTAGCTGAGGACTATTTACCCAAGACCCTGGAGTATTTGGAAAGAACGTGTTAATTATAAACAGCAGGGACCAAGCACAATCTGTTCTGCTCTTAATGATGTTATCTTAACGCTGAAATTGCCTGAAACCCATTTTACTAAGGAGTGTATTTTGTGCTATGATGAAGGTCTCCCCCTGTGCTTTGAACATGGCAGCAGCCTTGTTTGTATGCCCAGTCCTTTCACTTCCTCTCCATGGGAACCTTTTGCATTTGTCTGCCAAAACAGCTCGGTCCTAAGGCCACCTTTTAAGAAATTGGAATAGAAAATACAATAAACTTAAAAACCAAGCTGCTTATCTTTCATTCCTAGATCCTGTCTAGTTATTTGTAGATTGACTATTAGAAGAGATTTGTAAATACCATCTATTTTTTCACTAACCACCCAGTTCTTACTGTTGCTTGTTGCAATTACATTCAGACAAGAGTGCACTTTGGCAAATTGCTCCCTTCTCTAAAGATATACTGTCATGTATTGGAAAGAATAATAAGCTTATCTAGCCTGGAGAAGAGAGGTAGGAACTCTGGGGCAGCTTCCAGAGTTTTGCTGCACAGGGATCTTCTCTCTGTAGTAAACACATACATCATGAGAAGGAAAACATGTCACAACTACCATTATTCAAATTGTGGGTTGTTCTATAGCTTTTGACACAGTGGTGGCTATCTGTTGGGCCTGGTGGAGTGAAGGGCAGGGCAGCTACTAGCAGGTGGAGCTAGGAGTAGGTGGAACCAGAGCTTACAACAGGCAGAGTTAGGGGCAGGGAGAAGCAGACAGCAATCCTAAGGAGTGAGAAGAGGAAGGAAAAAAGAGCTGGGAAGATGCAGAAATAAGAGGGGTTATGGAGTGGAGAGCAATTTTTCTACACTGCAGGAATGGAAATACTCTTCTCCTAGCACAGAAACCAAACAATATTGCCATGGTTCCCTTCCCCTGCTTTAAAACAAAGCAACACAACCCACCTTCACTTTCCCACCATTTTTCTATGGACAGTTGCATGAGTAAAGCTGTTGTTTTCTTTCTAGAAGGAGAGGGAGTTAAAGGGGTGGGACCAAGCCACAGCAATGAAGGCTCCAAGCATGAAGAAAGGTGGAGAATGGGTGGTTATAACATGGGAGACAGAGTGGACTCAAGTGCTCAAGGTAAAGGAAGAAGGGCTTAGGGCTGCTGGCGGGGGGGGGGTGGACCACTGCTGGTGGCTCATTGTCAGTTTTGAACCAGTCACTCCTGATTTGAAGCTTGAAGTGGCTTCTGTCAAATGCCTTTTCTGCTAGTTGTCAGTTGAGGGGCAGCAAGAATGCCTTGCCAGCTCTGTTTTTTTTGTTTTGACACTTGTCAGGGTTTCTGGGAGAAGTGAGGAGATGGCAGAGGAGACGGAAAGCGAGTGGGAGGAGGGAGAGAGAGACGAGGAAGAAGATGACGGAATTCGAAGGGAATCTATGAGCCTAAGCAGTGAGTCAGAGGATTCCCAAAAGGGAGCTAGCATGATCAGGCGAAAAGCAGGAGAAGAGAGAAGCTGTGAAAAGTCAGGGAAGGAGGGGAGAAAGCCCAGTGAAGCACAGACGCTGTCAGAGGGGTCTCAGCCGGAACGGAGTAAAGGGGGTGGAGTTGTCAGCCTCTCGGAGGGAGGAGGAACAGGAGAAAACAGAGAGAGGGGGTTGGAGCAAGGTGTTCAGCCGGAAAGGGTAGAGAGTGGAACAGGGGGCAGTATAGAGGACGAAGGAAAGGTCAAAAGCAACGTACGCGCGCCAAGTTCAAACATAGAGGCGCGCGGAAGTGGGGAAAGCTCAGAGGAGGAGCCCGGCCCCAAAGCCAGAAGGAGGGGGCAGGAGGCGGCAGAGGATTCAGCCTCAGGCGAATCCCGGAAAGAGAGAACCCAGGGGGGCAGAAAGACCCTGCGGAAAAGAAAGGAGAGGAAGAGGTGGTCTAGAGCCAGGCTATTAAGTTGGTGTGGAGGAGGGGAGGAGTCAGAGGGGGACTTCGGCGGTCTAACGTGACAGACGTACAGCCACAATGCTGAACTGTGAAAGAAGCAATTATCTTCAATAAACTTTTCCTGTAAGTAAACTACAACGGAGTAAGGACTCTCGTGAGCTGGGACCCACCTGGGTGGCTGTGACAGAAAGTCCCCCTCCCTCTGAAAGCAAAAATTTTTTTTTGCGAAGCTCACGAACGGGGCAGCCATGAGTGCTGAGGAACAGCTGGCTGCACTCCGGGATCAGATTACCACTCTCACAACGGCAGTCATTGCTTCGCAGAAGAAGAATGCTGACTTGGAGAAAGCGTGCCAGGATTTGCAAGCAAGGTGGGAAAATGCGGACAAGGCGGGGACCCCGGGCTCCAGAGCGGAGGGCATTGCGCTTGGAAGGAGGGGGGGTGCCCTAGTTTCGCATTTTAATGGCAACTTGCAAGACTATCCCAACTTCAGGGCAGATGTCGTGTATGCACTGCATTTACTCCGTCATGATTTTAGAGATGAGGAGGAGAGAGTGGGATTTATTGTTTCGCACCTGCATGGGGAGGCCAGGGCTTGGCTACGCAATCTGTGGCGCGAAGATGGACCAGCCCGTCGCAATGCAGATGCGTTTATCAAGGCAATGGATGCTTGTTTTCAATCCTCTGTGGATAAGGACATTGCGCGCCGGCAGATGCACGGGCTGAGGCAGGGGAGAGCCACTGTACGCCAATATCATTCTAAATTTTTTGCATTGCTCACCGCCTTAGATTGGCCGAAGGACAGTCTACCGGTCAGGGATCTTTTTTGGGAGGGATTGAGCCCCTCCGTCAAGGATGAGATCGCAAGGGGGGACAGACCCCAGACCCTGGAAGACGTGGTGCAACGGGCTTTGGCTATAGGAATTCGACATGAGGGACGTCCGTGGCACGAGGAGGGGGGGCCCCAAGCGCGCGCGCAAGCAAAAGCTCTCCCTTTTGTGCACAGGGATTTCAGCCGTGCGCACCCCTCACCAATGGGGAAGGAAGGCGAAGAGCCAATGGAGATTGGTGGTGCTAGGGCTCAAAAGCCATCCCAGAGCCCCATCCCTGCTGCAGCCAAAGCGAAGCCTCCTAGAGGGACCAGGAAGTGTTACATCTGCGACAGTGCACACCATATGGCGAAAGAGTGCCCCCAGAGGCTCCAGAAGCACACTGCAGCACTAGCAACTGTGACAGCAGAGGTGCAATCAGAGGAGCAGCTTCAGGGAAACTGCAGTGCCTGGCTGGAAGCAGAGCTACTGGGGCTCAGCCAGGCGGATCTGTAGAGAAGTCCCCAGCATCCTTGCAGCGCATGGACCCTTTACCTCCCAAACCAGCAGTTTTACTCACAGCAACACTCCAGCTGCCTGATGGGCGACTTCTCGAGGTTCCAACAACCATCGATTCGGGAAGCAACGCCGATTTCGTGGGATTACAGTTCGTCAAGCAGCATAACATAGCGCTCCTGCCTGCAACGACGCCTCTGAACGTGGTCACGGTAGACGGCAGGAAGTTGCTGGGGGGGCAAGTGGTGCAGCAAACCCCTCCCATGATGATGCAAATTGGAGACCATCGAGAGCTTATTAGTTTCAATGTCACCCACTTATCGGACACGCCCATCGTGTTGGGCATGAGTTGGCTGGACAGGCACAGTCCCGCGGTTGCTTGGTACCAGAGGCAGATCACCTTTTGTTCATCGTATTGCGCCCAGAATTGCATCCAAACCGATCAAGGAGGAGAAGCCGAACAGCAGCTGCATCTGAGTATGGTGCAAGCGGTTCCTCACAAGTACGCGGAATTCTTGGAGGTTTTCTGCGAAAAGGAAGCTGACAAATTGCCGCCTCACAGACCTTACGACTGCGCGATTGACTTAGTGCCAGGCGCGCAGTTGCCAACTGCCAAGCTGTACTCCATGTCGGAAGACGAGCTGCAAGAGCTTCGGGAGTTCATAGAACACAACCTCAAGCGCGGATTCATCCAGGAATCTAAAGCAGCGGGAGGCAGTCCTGTTTTCTTTGTGAAAAAGAAAGACACGCCCCAGAAGAGGCTCATTGTGGACTACCGGTTCATAAACAGACTAACTAAGCCCAAGGCCTTCCCCATGCCCAAAATTGACGACCTTTTGGCTACAGTCAGGAGGGGGAAGATTTTTACCAAGCTGGATTTACGTGGAGCTTACAACCTCATCCGCATCAGGAAGGGCGACGAGTGGAAGACGGCCATGTTCACTCCTTTGGGCACGTACGAATACAGAGTTATGCCCTTCGGTCTACAAAATGGCAGCCATGTTTTCCAAGCATTCATGCATCACGTCCTGGCAGGTCTCCTCTACAAGAAGTGTGTCTGTTTTCTCGACGATATCCTGATTTTCTCGGAATCGCCAGAGGATCACGATAAGGACGTGAAGGAAGTTCTGCAGAGGCTGAAGGAACACAGGCTGTACGCCAAGTTGGAGAAGTGCCAGTTTGATGTGAGAGAGGTAGATTTCCTTGGCTACAAGCTGTCCGACGAGGGACTGGCCATGGACAAGACTAAAGTCCAAGCGCTGTTGGACTGGAAAAGCCCTCGAAATCGGAAGGAGGTCCAGAGGTTCATCGGCTTTGCCAATTTTTATCGCAAGTTTATTAAAGGTTTTGCAAACGCGACGGCGGCAATCACTGACACCCTCAGTTCCAAGAAGAAGAAGTTCGTCTGGACCGAACAAGCAGAGCGATCCTTTCGGAAGCTTAAAAGCCTTTTCGCCTCCGAGGAGCAGCTGCTGCACGTGAATCCTGGCAGGCCCATGCGGGTAGAGACAGATGCATCAGACAGAGCAGTTGGGGCCGTCCTCTTGCAAGAGGATTCGCAAGGCAACTGGAGACCGGGTGCATTCTACTCCCGGAAGCTCAGCAAGACGGAGCGCAACTACACCATATGGGACAGGGAGTTGTTGGCCATTCATGCAGCTTTCAAAGCGTGGCGACACTTCTTGATAGGAGCCAAGCACACGGTGCAGGTCCGCACGGATCACAAGAACTTGGAGTATTGGCGGACGGCTAAATTGCAAACCCAACGACACATGCGCTGGGCGGAATTCTTTGCGGATTTCGATTTCAAAATAGAATACATCCCTGGAGACTCCAATGTTATAGCAGACGCGCTGTCCCGAAAGCCTCAATACCTGGAGGAAGTAGCTCCAATCGCAGCAAAGTACATTTTCGCACCGCAGGCGTGGACGTGCGCTACCATCGCAGTCGACCTGGACGCGGTGCGACGCGCGCTGCAAGAGGATCAGTTTGCACAATCCAAGATGGAGGAGCTCCGCAGAGGGTCGCCTGACAACAATGAGTTTCAGTTGCAGGATGGACTTTTGACTCGCAAGGGCGCCCTTTACGTGCCCACCGACGAGCTTCGCGCCACGGTTTTGCAACAATTGCACGATGCCCCGAGTGCGGGCCATTTCGGCAAAGAGAAGACGATGGAGTTGGTGGCAAGGGACTTTTGGTGGCCCCAGATGAGAGGAGAGGTGGCGGACTACGTAGCCAGGTGCGATATCTGCCAGAGGTCCAAACCAGTGCATCAGAAGCAGGCGGGATTGTTAGAACCGCTGGAGACACCGCAGCAACCGTGGGAGAGGGTAGCGTTGGACTTTGTTACAGACCTGCCCAGCTCCAGAGGTAAGACGGCGGTGTTAGTGGTTGTGGACTTGTTCACCAAGATGGCGCACTTCATTCCTTGTGCCAAGGTGGCGACGGCAGAACAGACCGCAAAGCTCTTCATCGATCACGTCTTCAGAGTGCATGGACTACCGCAGTCCGTCTTGTCCGACAGGGGGCGCCAATTTGTTTCCACTTTCTGGCGGAAGCTTCTGGGTATCTTGCACGTCAAGATCAACCTGACGTCGGCGAGGCATCCACAGACCAACGGTCAAGCGGAGAGGGTCAACGCGATCATGCAGCAGTACCTACGGTGTTACGCCAACCAGCGACCCGCGGCGTGGGTGGACTACCTGCCGATGGCTGAGTTCGCCTACAACAACACGAAGCACGCATCCACCGGGGTGACGCCTTTCTTCGCGAACTATGGACGTCATCCCAGAACCTTCCCGAGCTTTACAGCACCTGAAGGGGGGGGACCTCAAAATGCCGACCAGTTTGCAGCAGAGTTGCAAGAGGTGCACGAGGAGCTGCGGAGACATTTGGAGCTGGCAAAGCAGGCGTATAAGGTGCAAGCCGATAAACACAGAAGGGCGGGGGAAGACATTCAGGTTGGGGACTGGGTATGGTTAGCAGCCCACGCGATGCCGGCCAGGTCGTTGGCCAAAAAGAAGTTAGAACACAGGCAGCTAGGACCATATCAAGTTGAGGCTAAGATCAATCCGGTGGCTTTTCGCCTAGCCCTTCCGGAGGGCTCCAGGGTGCACCCGGTCTTTCATAGGTCGGTGCTCACTCCCTACAAAGCCCCACACAGGTTTCAAGAGTCAGGAGCACCTCCAGAGCCACGTAGAAGGGCGCCTGAGAGAGGGGAGTCGCCAAGACCAGAACCTCTTAATGAGGTCACAGAGATACTGGATTCACGATGGGGGGAGGAGGGAGTTGAATATTTTCTCGCCAGGGAAGGCACTCCAGTCTCTGCAAATAGCTGGGTGCCGGGTTACGCTTTGGACGAACCCCTGTTGAAGGAGGAGTTTCATGCAATTTTTCCGCACAAACCCATGCCCGAGGAGTATTTTGATGATTGGCTTTTCACGCCCACTTTGTCGGGCAGCACGTTCGGGGGTTTCTCCTCGCCCGAGGGCTCTACGCCCAAAACAAGCCCGACCAGGGATCCCCGCCTGGGGGGGGGAGAGACAAACCCTTATTGGTGGGTGGATCAGCCAAGGGAGGTATGGAGTCAGAGGTGGATGATAGGTCCTTGGCAGGCAGCGCCAGGAGAAGCAGTGAGGGAGGAAGAGACTGTGATGCCTTCAGGGGGGGAACCCGAGTTCGAACACACGTATACGGAGCTGCCAGAGGAGAAGATTGACGTGGACACCCGGTATCCTGAACCGACCCAGGAAGAACCACATTTCCCTCAACCTGCACCCAGCGACCGGGAGGGGGGAAGGGGGGGCTTCGAGGGGGGGATGGATGTCAGGGTTTCTGGGAGAAGTGAGGAGATGGCAGAGGAGACGGAAAGCGAGTGGGAGGAGGGAGAGAGAGACGAGGAAGAAGATGACGGAATTCGAAGGGAATCTATGAGCCTAAGCAGTGAGTCAGAGGATTCCCAAAAGGGAGCTAGCATGATCAGGCGAAAAGCAGGAGAAGAGAGAAGCTGTGAAAAGTCAGGGAAGGAGGGGAGAAAGCCCAGTGAAGCACAGACGCTGTCAGAGGGGTCTCAGCCGGAACGGAGTAAAGGGGGTGGAGTTGTCAGCCTCTCGGAGGGAGGAGGAACAGGAGAAAACAGAGAGAGGGGGTTGGAGCAAGGTGTTCAGCCGGAAAGGGTAGAGAGTGGAACAGGGGGCAGTATAGAGGACGAAGGAAAGGTCAAAAGCAACGTACGCGCGCCAAGTTCAAACATAGAGGCGCGCGGAAGTGGGGAAAGCTCAGAGGAGGAGCCCGGCCCCAAAGCCAGAAGGAGGGGGCAGGAGGCGGCAGAGGATTCAGCCTCAGGCGAATCCCGGAAAGAGAGAACCCAGGGGGGCAGAAAGACCCTGCGGAAAAGAAAGGAGAGGAAGAGGTGGTCTAGAGCCAGGCTATTAAGTTGGTGTGGAGGAGGGGAGGAGTCAGAGGGGGACTTCGGCGGTCTAACGTGACAGACGTACAGCCACAATGCTGAACTGTGAAAGAAGCAATTATCTTCAATAAACTTTTCCTGTAAGTAAACTACAACGGAGTAAGGACTCTCGTGAGCTGGGACCCACCTGGGTGGCTGTGACAACACTGGAGTGAAAAGTCTATTTCTCTTTAGAGCTGGATATTTTTTATGCCTCTTTCAAACTTATTTTAGTCTTAAAATCTTTATCTAGGGAACACTCTGTCTGGGAAAGCAGCAGGAAAGCCCTGCCTTCTGGTTTTTGTGTGGCACAATATAGACTATAGAAGTGTGGAGTTTGGGGGCAAATGGCTCAGTTGGATGGAGATGTTGTGCCTGACTTCATTGAGAGGAGAATGTGACTTTGGAGACTATCCTTTGTGCCCAATATTTACTTAAGAAGGTCAGGGGCGTAAGGAAATGTCATTTAAAACGCACTGTCCGTTCAGAGATAGCCGCTCATAAAACACACCTGAATCCTGAAGTAATTTCAATGGTGCTAGAAGCAGGTACAAAAGTCTTCTTAATTGGTCATCTTGAGAAATCATCTAAAGCTACCAAGACCAATGTCTTGTGTTTGGCTCAGTTCCCTTGAGATCTATTGTCAGAGACACCAGCATTCACAAAGAGCCACAAGGCAGCTCAGTGCCTCCAGTTCCATTGTTTAAGCAGAATAGCAAATACACACAGAGAACCAGTGCTGAGGATCCCTGCGCCTCGGATACAGCTGAAAAGAAATCCATGGACTTGCCAATTATTCTAGAAGTGAGTCTCCTGGTCTTAGAGAAATTTCAAGAAGCCATAGTGTTGCCTCAAGCTCCATATTACTTGAGTAGATTGAGGAAAGGGTTGCTTCAATCACAGAAGGCGAGCTGTACACACCCCTGTCTCCCAAACTAGCAGGAGGGATGAGTTTGCCTTGCCTGCATTGATGATTCCATGTGAAAAAGTTTTGCCAGAGTAAAGACTGGATTCATTCCACTCTGGTAGAATCTAGAATAAGTTCTGCAATCAAGCCCTTACCATGCCAAAAGACCTGCAACATTTAAAATAAGTGTCTGAAGCCTCTTCCCTTTGCTTAGTGGACTTCTATAATGTCTGATTGAGAACATGCAGGGCAAGGTACTGAAGCTACACAAATGTGTGCAGTATCTACCTTGCATAAATACATTCTCTTTTGGCTGTACTGTAGAAATGGAAAAAAGCTCTCTCCAGCCATCAGTGGTTTTGGTCACATCAGAAACCTCTTTCACACCAGTTGCATGCTTCAAGCTGCAGAACTGTTGCCTTTATAGAAACAGAGAGCTATGAATTATTGGATGACGGAGCATTTGCCACATCGCTGAGCTTAATTCTATAACAAAATGATACTCATCAGTCTGGTGCTGTCAAGTGACTTGCAATTTTCAGCTAACACTGCATTGCATTTAATCTTGGATTCATGCTAAAGTGAGGTTGTCCTGTATGTTTTTTTTAATGCATTGTATGATTGAGAATCACTTTATATCTGTTTTGAAATCAAATTCAATATCTGTGACTGGTACAGAAAGTTGCGAGGGGAGTAAACGACACACAAGGAACACCAGTTGAAGTTGAGCATGGACACCTGCACCTCCTGTATTATGAAGACTGAAAAATATTTTATTTTTTTTTTACATTGTAGCATATAATAGAAATCTAAGATAGTGGAATTGTTTAATGGTGTTTCCCCCCAGCATAGGCTACTGTAGGGTTTAGGCATGACATGTCCAGCAACGTGTGAAAACGGATTATTTTATTATTCTTTCTTTATTTCCGTTTATATACCTCTTTACTATCTAAAGGTCTGACTGGTTTACATGCACAGTAAACCGTTATTGACCAACAAAGGACTCAGCTACATTAATAAAGAAAAATCATTTTATATGCATTATAACATTTGCAACACCAGATGGCGCTGTGGAGTCCCGTCTTCAACCTATGAAAGTTACAACACATTTCCCTGAAACACTTCTCTGATGTGTCTAGATCCAGCCAAAGTATACTTGAAAGTCCATAGTGCACAAGATAAGTTTCAGGAATTTTGCTCGTGGATCTTGGAAATTCAGTTCAGCGAACCCGATAGCAACCAGAGGGCCTGTAATATTTCTGCACAGGCCTGCTGTGACATCAGAGCACATGAGCGAATGGTATCAGTAGTCATATCTGACTACAAGGAGATGACTGCAAGAGTGAAGAGGTCACAAGACAGGAAGAAGTTCTTATGAAACGCAATATACCAATCTGCATGGGGGGATGCTGCTGCTGACCTCACCTTGTTAAGACACTGTCAGGGAACTGCCATCGGAGCCAGAGGCGGAGGGAAGGCTCCAGAGGGATGCCAGAGAGGGTACCAGTAGGGAGAGAGGCAGCCCATCTGGTGGGGAAGGAAATCAGCGTAGCACCAGTGGAGAAGGGGGGCAGATGGGGGAATCGGAGAGAAGGCTCCTGGACTCCTCACCGGAGACCAGCGGGGAGAGCACGGGTCCTCCGCTGCCCACACCCTCCCTGCGCAGAAGACTTCCGCGCAGGGACAGTAGGAGGCGACTGGGCGTCAAAGAACTTCTTTGCTGGAAGAAGTTCAAGAAACGCCCACTGATGGATTCTGCCAGCGATTGAGACAGCCATGGATGGGTGGCTGTCCGGACAGAAAGGGTTCACCCAGGTGACTCAGCCAGGTGTGGCGACGACTTACGCACAAGCAACCCCCTAGAACCATTACAGACACATTACTGCTTCTTACCTTGGGGAGGGTCTTGGGTTGTTCCCAGGCACACACTAATGTTTCAAAATACCAGGGATTGTGGCAAGGAGGAGAGAGTAGGCAGCAGCAGCCGGCTCCCTCGGCTGCCTCAACCTGTGGGGAAGTGACCTTGAGAAGAGAGAGAAAGGTGGAAGGGAGAAGGAGGGAAACAGACAGAGGCAGAAGAAAAAGGCTGGAATGTTTCTGCAACTTCTGCCTGCATCTGCCTCTGTTAGTGGTGTTGCAGTGTTTGGCTTCAGTGGCAACAGTAAGGTCAGGTGAGTAAAGCTGGCCCTCCCCTACTGTGTGTGTTGCATGATGTTGTGTGAAAATCAAAAATAAAAATGGCTACTATATATTGTATTTTTACAAAGTGCCTAATGTGCTATATATTATGATTATCTATGTTGGACGTAATTCAGCAAGCATTGTCAGTTCTAATCATGCTTGCTTAGAAGAAGGCCCACTGAATTCAACTGGGCTTGCTCCCTTGTTAAATTGTTTTAGCAAACATATTGAATTATTTTCCCATTGGGCCTGTGTTATCTTCTTTATCCTGCTGCATTTTTTGAAATCACGACTTCTGTTTGTAGAGTGGATGTACAGTTTTCTGAGTCTGATTTAGCAGCCTTTTATACGTCCTTGTCGTTCCTTTCGCACAAAAGTCATTGCACAGTTTTATTAACAGAACTATAACCCCATATAAGGCTAAAGTAAGCTGAACAATGTGGTGTTCAACATCCTGAAGATATTGTTAAATGGTCTTGGCTATCATGGTTGCAGAGAAAAGATTAGACAATACGTGCGTGCTGTTCTGCTTCTTGGTGAAAAGTAAATGAATCCAGATTTTTCAAAACCTGAATTGAAGAGAGTTAAACATGCGAACCTATGGAAACATACTTAAGCCATTTATGCTCAATTGACAGTTATAGTAAGTTTGACAAGGTCACTGAAAAAAATCTACTCAAAATCTTGAGAGGTTTCCTCCTAAGAGTGCCAAATTCTCCAGTATGTCTCCTACTACATCCTAAAAAACCCTGTCTGATTCACTGTTAAAGACGGAGGCCAACCTCAAATTCATTGTTGCTCATAGCCATTGTCCTCTTCCCCTTTACGTCCTACAATGGTGGTAGTGTTCTGCACTGGTCATTCACCACCTATAGTTCCATCTCTTTAATACAACACTTTGAAAACATACTTTAACTTTTTAAAAAATTGATAAATGGCGTTAATTCCCAACAACATCAGCCCTTCGGCTTTCTTGCTTGCTATTCATAAGCAGCCTGCCCTGTATGTTTGCCACTTCACTTGAGCTACAGAAGTTATTTATGAAGGAGGAAAGCCCATCTTTAACCTTATGCGTCTGAATTGTGAACATTTATAATCATAGGGTAGGCATACCTTCTAATAGCTTGCTATTTTTTGTAGTCTTGGTGGGGAGTAACAGTTTATGAAATGCACAATTCTTACAGATTGATCCACAAAGTATTTTTTATAACTTCATAACAGTGAACAGTCATCCTTGATTTTAGAATGCTCTTTTCCACAAGCAGTGCAGAGCAGCAGTGACAACAGTGAAGGCAAAACAATTCCCAAAACTAAGTGATGCTCCACATCGTGTTTGGTTTTATCCTCCCACAACTATGAATGGTCAGTCATGTTGCAGAGTTTGCAGGACATCTTCTGGAATGCCTCTATCTGACGGGTCCCTGCTGATTTTCAGATTTGAAATAGTGATTTTGATGGGATAAAATTCTGCAGTCCTGATTGGTTCCATTGTTCCCCCTGACTTCTCTTGTGTCATGAGCCCAGCGGAGGTGTCATGGAGGGGATGGTTGGATCAGAAGGAGGAATGGAGTCAGAGGACCCTGGGTCTGAGGAGGGCTCTTTCAGGACCCCAAGAAAAAGCAAAGCCAATGAAGGTCTGTGAACAGGAGAGCACAGGACTGGATCCTGGAGAGGGGCTGGTGGGTTGTGGTTCGAGGACCCGACCCCCGCAATGTGGAATGAATACACAAGGACACGTGATATAAGGTTAATGGGCAAGAAAAGGCCACAACTTTATTGATTACAGCAGTGATAAGGTATTGGCTTAGGCATTGGATGTCTAAAACAAGGGGGTTTATTCACCAGTAGGTGGAGCCTGTTGATGCTAATCCAACTATAGGCTCTCCCCTGATGTCACCGAGGGTCATGCCATGGCCTCCCGCCAAGCAGGCAGCGGACAGAGTACACGACCGCCAGATTCCTTTAACGGAATACCCAAAATATTGAAGGCATAGGCGATGGCTACACCTAGCTCTTCGATTCCACAACACATTATTCCAATGCCTAACCTACCCACCAATACCACAAAAAGTTGTGACAATTGCTACGAGGTAGGCGAAAAAACCAAAAAGCCTAATGCCAAATGGAAAAATTCCTACCAGGCCCCCCGGACAACCAGGGCGACCAACCTAAGGTCCATAGCAAGGCCAGGAAAATTAAAACCCTGAGCTCAAAGGGAGTGGAGGGTGGGTGACTCGCGACGGGTCGAAGGCGAATGAGGCCGAGGAAGGGCTGGCGCCGCAGCATTTAGGATGCTGACAACGCCCCCTCGGAGGCACCTGGTTGGGTGTCTGCTGAAGGGGGCGGGCCCCAGCCAGGTGAGTGGGGGGAGGCGGGGCTCGGGCTCCCGTCCACAACCACTCCCCTCCCTTCCAGGGAGGAGAGTCCTTGTCAGGAAAGTGTCCTGTCACTGAGCCTGTCTCTGCCCTCAGAGGTGGTGCTCCTCTGTCTCCTAGAAACAGGCAGATGCCAATGCAGGCGCAAACAGGCACATACCCATCACTGAACGTTAGTCAGGCTGCGTAGGGCTGATGGGAGATCCAATAACATCTGCAGGGCTACAGTTTCCCCATCCCAGCATTCTCTGCTTCCATGCACAGAAACTTTAATGTGAACAAAAGTTTGCAAGCCTTTGTTATGCAGATAGATCCTACCATATTACCCACCGCTTTTTAAACAGTGGATGGATCTAACAGGAAAAGCCTGCCCAAGTAAGCATTTGTATGTGTGCAGATCTTTTTACATTTGGGCTGAAATTTTGTCCTTACGTACATAGAAATAATCCTTACAGAAATCAGTAGGACTTACTTCTGAGTAGACATATACCCTGCAAAGCCTCAATGCAAGGCAGTGGAGGCCTCATGAGCCCCATGCTCTCTCCCATGCTCTGCAGAGTATAATTCTATACTCTTGGACTATTTGTTTAGACTGAAAACAGATTCTTAGTCTTAAGGCAGAAACACCCACACCAAAACCCTCTCAACTGATAACATTTAACAGGATCATTAGTTTCAATTATGACTTGGGATATATTAACTGTAGTTCAGCACTGTACCTTTGTTCTTCCCTATCCTTATGATTTTTATAAATATACTAAATAGATAATATTTTTCCATGCCTTTATAATTCATGGAACATTCATATTTTTTAGTAAAAAGGTGTACCATCAGCATTCAATATATTATTGCTAAGAAAGCATCAGATGTCTTCTTGACATATGGCTGCAGCGGCACATGGTACATTAATTGCACGGGACTTGATAATGTGTTCTTAGACCTCATAGAAATATGGAGAGAACACTGTGTCTGGGGTTGATAAGTCAGAACACAGCAATCATTGCCTTTCTGTCACCAACGAGAGCAGGTGAATTCTGACTCTGTGATTCATGTATAGGAGCAGTAATCCCATTATCAATCATCAACAATAAATATGCCACAGCAGGCATTCATATGGCTTGCTGTGATATGCAGGAGCTATTACTATGTACAGTGCGGCACAGAGCATGGGGCTATGCTAAAGAGCATTTGGATTATCAAGGGTTCAGATAAACAGAGCTATGTTGGGGAGGACTATCCGGACAGTCAATTCTAGATAAGCAGAGCAGAAAATTTGGAAAGCTCTGAAATTTTTAAAAATGCCCTATAGTGTATGGCTGCTTGAAACATTGTAGGTAGAATGAAGCACTTGTGGTCTTGTCAGCGCTGGAAATGCATAGATGTAGGTTCCGTTTATGATACATGAATGCGCTCTCCGTAAGAACTGTATGAAACACGAGTAAAGCTGATTTAAGTTTCCTGGTGGAAATCTTTCCAGAGTTTGCTAAATACAGAAGTAATAATATTAGCGCTGCTTACCTGCCTTGTACCAAGGTGCAGGGGCAGATAGATGCTTTTCCACTTTATTTTAACTCTCTTCTGAAGATTCAGCAAGCAATTTATGAACATCAGGGCTGGAGGGCTTGTGGGAAAGGATGTTTGTTTTTCAAAAACGGACCCGATTGATGTCTAGTGGATAAATAATTCAAATGAAATACTTTGTTATTAGTATAGCTGTATATTCTAAATCATTTTTGGATATAAGATGTTGCTTTATTGTTTGTTTGTTAAATTTATAGACCACCATCCGAAGATCACAGGACAGTTTATAATATAAAAACACAAACATGCACAACACACTGACAGACAAAGCAATAAGCCCCCAACACAAAGTTTAAAAGGTCATGGATTATTTAATAAGCCAAAGGCCTGGAAGAAGAGGAATGTTTTCACCTGGTGCCTAAAGATATGTAGTGAAGGTGCCAGGCGTGTCTCCCTGGGGAGAGCATTCAACAAACGGAGCCACTGCAGAAAACGCCCGTTCTTGTGTTGCCACCCTCTGGTCCTCTTGTGGAGGGGGCACATAGAATTGAAAGTGACCACGAGGGTCATCCAGTCCAACCCCTGCAATGCAAGAATCTTTTAACCAATGTGGGGCTTGAATCCATAACCCTGAGCTTAGTCTCGTGCTTCACCAGCTGAGCTGTTCCAGCAGATGATGAAGGTACAATATATCAAAGGGATATTGGGGGTAAATGAGAAGTCAAATAAAAGAAATCGTAGACTGTAACATCCCATGACACCCTGCGTTCTTTTTACATAATTATAAGGAAGGCTTAGTGAGATTAGAGCATAAAGAACTAGTTTACTATATGGCAGGGTACTACACTTTACACCTTCCATTAAGGAATGGTTTGACAAAATATGGGAATTTGTGGCTCTTTCTTTCTTTCTTTCTTTCTTTCTTTCTTTCTTTCTTTCTTTCAAGACAGGGTAATGTTTGGCTAAGATGGGCAAAGTTTATTGAATATAGTAATAGAAAGAGATTAGTACCAAATCCAGGTTATGGATTTGCAATTTTTTGATACCAATTAAGATGAAAGGGAGGTTGCTGGCTGAGACTCCCATAGGAATATCCTCATGTTATCGTATACGTAATGTTGCATTTGAATTTGAGAGCTTGTTAAGTTAGATATGAATTGTTTTGTTTAAATTGTATTACGAGGGAGAGCTGGGCCCGGACTGACTTCAGCTATAAAAGCTGCTGCAGCTGCTACCAGAGGCCATCTTGCTGTTAGTGCAGAAAGACCGGCTGTTCAGGATGTCTAGAGACTATCAAGGAGGGGTGCTGTTTAGGAGTTTTTGCTGGGGGCCAAGCTTTAATTTTGGAGGTGCATTATTTTTGCTGTTGTTGATTTTTTAAAATATAGTTTTATTGTTAGACCTCATTATGTGGGGGTTGTTTAATTTTATTCTGTTTTTGCTGTGGTGTTTTCTTCAGTTTATTGTTTGCCTATTTAAATTCCATTATATTTCTGCAACTCTTAAGAGTGAATTACGCAAAAAAGTAAGTTATTTTGTGAACCACCTTGACCGTGGTTTATCTACGGAAAGGCAGCAAACAAATAAATGACTATTTATTTTCACAGGTCCCCACTTGATCTCACCACAATTAGTATTATCCTTGATCAACATAATTAACACACATCTCCCCCACCCCCACCCCCGCAGCTGAAGAGTTAATGCTTTATTGTCATTCGGAGTTGGACCTACAGAGTAAAGCTGTGATCCTATAATAAAATACAAGATGGTTGAATAATGCAAAAAATTGGGCTCCCAGGTGCCTGAATTGCTGAAGAGAGCAGGAACCAGATTTTCCTTCTCTTGTGTCTTCATCAGCTGATGTGAGTAAGTAGCTAGAAGCTAGAACAGGCATAGGCAAACTCGGCCCTCCAGATGTTTTGGGACTACAACTCCCATCATCCCTAGCTAACAGGACCAGTGGTCAGGGATGGTGGGAATTGTAGTCTCAAAACATCTGGAGGGCCGAGTTTGCCTATGCCTGAGCTAGAAGCTACTCACTAGGGGGATTGCTCACAGGTCAGAGCCTATGATTTCCTGATAGGTTTGAGCTCTGACACCTCTCTGGGCCAAATAAGACAAGATGGAGATCTGTCACTGGATCTCGTCTCTCTTTTTAAACCACAGCCCCAAACCCACTGATTTGATTTACGAACCTAGTGGTGGAGGAGGGATTAAACTGTGTGCCTGCCAGCTGATACTTGCTCCATTTGGGGAAAATTACAGATACTGGAAGTTTTCCTCCCCTAATAAACAAGTAGGATAATTTGGAGGGAGATTTAAAATGGGGAAGTGACACATTAATTCACTCACTCAACACTGTGACCTTATCTAACTACTGGCTTCACACAAGAGAGAAAGAGACATGTTTTGAGGTATATAATCAAGTGGTATAGAAATATTACAAAATAAAAATAAACAACAAGAGGGACGTGTAAGAAAATGCTGTTGGGTACCCTTAAGTCCCGAGTGCTCCTGTTTGGGGTGTCAGCCATGCCCTAGTCCAGGCTGCCCATTCCATTCCCAATCCCAGCTAACTTATTTTCTTTTCCAATTGATACTCAATATTCTGCAGCTTCTGAGCATGCTGAGTCTTCCTTGGGTTTTGTGAGGAGTTTCCTCCTTAGGATCCCTCCCCCTGATACTTATCCAAACCTTGAGGCTCATCCAAACATGCAGCTGCCTCCCACTTGTTTCTCAGTAGACCCATTTTGCCTCCAATCCACTCATCACCTGAGATTGCTATTTGGAGGAGTGACTTAGAGATCCATGGTTCACTAGTGTTGCATTTAGTTTGGTTAAGCACTGTCAGTTAGAAAGGGATGCATCAAGAGGGACAGGACCTTTCCTCTCACGGGGATACTTTTTGACTCTTCCTCCTTCCAAGATGGCTTCTTGGCGTGTAAAAATATTTGCACTACTGATAATAAGGTACATTTTTTAAAAAAAGATAAATCTATTGGGAAAATGTATTCTGCTAAAGTAGCATAAAAATGTAAAATGCTGTGTTTCCTTTGTATAAATCTCAGGGGTGACACATTTATTTAAAGGTGGGTGTCAGTCATCTAAAAATAAACATGGGATCAAAGTTCTGTTTACCATGGGATTAATAATTACCATACCTCATTGATATGAACCAGAACCCAGTGACCCTGCAAAGCCTTTCCTGTCAGTCTTGACATACTGTATGCTTAGAAGATAATGCCATATGATTTATTTCAGTCGATACTTACAAATATTAGCTCAAAAGGTTCTTTCAAGCCAAATAGGAACATTACAAAAAGGTGTTTTACCACCACCACTCCCTCTCTTCAAATCTTATCTGCAGGAAGGCTAAGGTTTACTAGAAGGGTTGAAGCATCTACATTTCAGCTATATGGAAGCAATTTATTTTTGCCCAGTCAAAGAGCCACGAACACCCAGAAGTCAGTAGCAAGAGGTGAATGCAAGGTCCTGTTTAACTCGTGAACCCATTGATCTTTGCATCCTTGAACTGGATGTCAACAATGAATGATTGCCCTAAGAGACTCAAAACATCAAGCCACTTACATTATACATGCATTATGGTCTGTAATCCCACATCTGTGCCAATCTCTAGCACATAGCCATCTGTCAAGAATTTCCACAAGTTTTAATCTTGAATCATAAGTATAATCTTGACTCATACTCACTGAGGTAAAACATTAGACTACATTTAATCAGTGTGAAGTATTTATTATAAGAATATATCTTTTAATAAAAACATTTTGTGGCTAATCCAGAATAAATAGTGGTATGCTGATGGAAGACTTAAGCCTCTTTCAAATTAATTTGAAAAACTTCACTCTCCTTCTCCTCCTGCTAATTTATGTCCTTACTTAAAGTGTTTTGTAATAACTGGTTATGAATAGAAATTCATATAAATACACTTACAAAAACCACATAAAGCATTTGTGCTTTGAAAGCAACTTTCCCTAACACTGTTTTGTTTATTTATGGGAATGAGCCCAAATTCTCCTTCACAAGAACTATACAAAGTAAGTGGGTTTTTTGCAATTCAAATGAGTCCCTAAGAACATAAGGAGGAAAATATGCAACCTGCCAGAATAGCATGAAACTTCAATATAAAAGTTGTATCGGCGAGTGTCTACCAATTTCAAATTAAAAATCAAAGGGAGCCATTAAAAGAGGAGTGTGTTGTCTCCAATATGTAGCACTGAGACACTTACACCTTCCCCAAGGAAGGAAAGAAGCCCAAATGGCAAGCCTTTCCGTTTACAATCCATAAATTATCAAGTCGTTTCTCACTTGTGGAATTAATATTAGTCTACGCCCCCACATCATCTTGAGACCGGAGCAAGCCCAATTTTCAAACATTGATTCAATATGTCTGTGAGACTTAATGAACAGCCTGACATCCAGTAACTCCAGGAAAGAGGCATTTGCAGCTAATCATCTCCTTTTTCACTTTGTTTGGAGTTGTCTGTCGGTGTTTGTGGACCTGCTAGACACTGTGGCGGTGAGTCAGTTCCTGCTGGAAACTTAATGAAAGGAAGTGGGAGGAAAAACAGAATTTGGTCCCAAATAGCAAATCACAAAAATGTCCCTAAATATAGCAAGAAAGGATTGATAAAGGTGTGGGGGCTTGTGACAACATAAAATTCCAGATAGTTGGAGATTTTTATTTTTGGTCAGTTGGATGCCCAGGTCCTGAGAAGCATTTTTGTTATGTTTTTAAGACAGGTCAACAAGAGCCATGGTTATTTTTTACCTAAACCTTGCTCCAAAGACTTGCACATGATTGCACTCGCAATAAAACCAATTTCTGCTTCTTAGGCAGAAGAGACCTCAGTGTTCTTCCTGATTTTGCTACTCCCTTGACCGGTTTTTGCAAACACTCATAGCAGCACAGCACAGCAGGTTTGGAAGAGGAGCAAAGCGGTTACGATCTCCTCTCCAGAAGCTCACAAACGCCTTCACTTGTTCTAAATAATGGTTTGGAAACTGGGTCTATGCAGTTCTTTTTTTCTTTAAAAATGTTTAGGGGTACTCATTTTCCTACTCATATTGAAATACTTCCCCTCAATGAGGCCAAACTTAGATTCACAAAATGTTTAGGGGCATGCATACCTCTGTGTCCCCCCAGAAAAAAAAAGCACTGGGTCTATGTATTATTTTTAGATTTTTTAAAAAACCCACAAGTATTCACCTACACAAAATTAAGCAAGAGTTACACAACCTTGTTACGATTTATGGAAATATTATTCTTGCTTATCTGAAGTCTATATCTTTAGTGTTAAGTTAGAAAATATAATCAACTGTAGGGTTGAATGGAACATAACACCCCATGACATGCACAGGGGCCAAATAGAATGCCAAAAGCCTACAATATGCTATTGTAACCCAGTGAATGTGGCAAGTGTTTGCCTATCTGCATGAATTCCCTGCAAAGAAGGAAAATTATGAAAGCCTGCAGAATAATGCAATGCTCAATACGTCAGTTAAGTTTAATTTGTTATCATGGCTCAATTTTAAAAGGTTTAATTAAGCTTTCTTTTCTTAACCTCAAGCTTCCTGGTACCTTCCTGGTACCTGGTCTTTTCAAAACAGTTTGTCTAATTGTTACTAAAATGGTATCCAGTGTTATCTCTAGGAGGCTACTATGTGTGATTTGGTTCTGGATTTTAGTCTATGCGCTTGGCTGTGTACGTGTATGTGCTTCTCTTCGCAACATTTCTATGGGCATCTAGTAATATAGGGCAATGGTTCTTAAAATCAGTTGAGCTGAGGGGTGTCCTGGCTCCCGCAATATATCTTGTGCCTTCAATCAGACCCCAAAAATCTGATCCCATCATCACCAATAAGTTCAGAACAATGATCAAAAGGCAAGAGGTTTCACAACCAGCTTTTCACTGTGGTTTGTAAGTTTGCCTGCTCTGGTTTCAGGCTTTCCTGGATTGCTGACAGAAAAATACTGTAACTGTGGTCCACATTGCATGGTCCACTTCCAAATAAAGTGTGAGGATGTGGAAATGAGAAGCCGGAAGAGAAGATTTTGCTGGGGATGAAGGAAGAATGTTAGAAAGGACAAGGAATCAGTGGCGTAGCGTGGGGTGGGGGGGGCGGCCGCAACATCTGGAGGGGCGCGCTCCACGGGTTAGGGGGTGCAAAATCCACAGGTTAGGGGGCACAAATTACATGCCTTGCCCCGGGTGCTGACAACCCACGCCACGCCACTGCAAGGAATCTCCTCTGCTTTGCTTCTAGTTAGGTGTATGTATCTGTAGCAGAAACTGTGGAGACTAAACTCTGAGGGTGAGTCAGTGACAAGTAGAGAAGAGGCAAGGTGAAGGAAGGGAGGAGAGAGGGACAGAGGGAGGAGAGAGAGAGAGAGACTGACCTAAGCCACTCTCAGACTTTGAACATCTGGTTCTAGATAGTGGGCCTCCATCTTCAATTACTGTACAGTGGTACCTTGGGTTAAGAACTTAATTCGTTCCAGAGGTCCGTTCTTAACCTGAAACTGTTCTTAACCTGAAGCACCACTTTAGCTAATGGGGCCTCCTGCTGCCGCTGCGCCACCGGAGCATGATTTCTGTTCTCATTCTGAAGCAAAGTTCTTAACCCGAGGTACTATTTCTGGGTTAGCGGAGTCTGTAACCTGAAGCGTATGTAACCTGAAGCATATGTAACCCAAGGTACCACTGTACTGTGCAGGTGAAAAGTTGAGAAGTGGCAGCTATAGTGGTTTGTAGTACAGTCAAACCTTGGTTCCCGTATGACTTAGTTGCAGAACAAATCAGCTCCCGAACGCTGCAAACCTGGAAATAAGTGTTCCGGTTGCGATCGTGTTTTGGAAGCTGAACGCCTGGTGCGGCTTCCGCTTGAGAGCAGTAAGCTCCTGCAGGCAATCAGAAGCCGTGGCTTGGTTTTCAAATGGTTTCGGGAATTGACCGGACTCCCGGAATGGATTAAGTTTGAGAACCAAGGTACCACTGCACATCCATTGTACCTGGAGACATGGAACCACTTCTTCTTCCTTCAGCAATACCCCCCCTGTGTGTGTGTGTGTGTGTGTGTGTGTGTGTGGCTTGCCTCCACCAGAACTGCCCCAATCCTGGATCATAGGCACTATCAAAGTTGAGTGGCTGAGCACATGATTTGCTAGGGTTCCATCCTCAGCACCTCCAGGCAGGGTTGAGAGACACTTTGGTCTGATATCCTAAAGCAGGCATAGCCAAACTTGTCCCTCCAGCTTGCTTTGGGACTACAGTTCCTATCATCCCTAGCTAACAGGACCAGTGGTCAGGGATGATGGGAATTGTAGTCCCAAAACAGCTGGAGGGACAAGTTTGGCCCTGCCTGCCCTAAAGAGACATTGTAGGCAATATTGGCCTATATGGAGGAATGATCTGACTCAGCGCAAGACAGGTTCTTATGTACTCTATTCCTTCCTTGTGAATTGTGAGAACTGACCCCTCCTAGTGAACCAGTTGGGTCCTAAAGCATACAAAATCCCTAGACATAAACTAATTAAGTGAGGGGGGATATGGTCCACCAAGAATAAATGTTGAGCCGTTGCAAGAAACAGGCCAAGAAACAAGCACAGCTAAGAGGCAGGTGCTGTAGTATTGGGACCATCTGTCATGACTGAGAGCTCCTCAAGCTATATTTTGTGGTCCCAGGCCAGTCTTACAACTTCTGCACAAATGACATGCGGCCAACAGCAGCATTTACAGGGAGGATACACCAACAGGAGCTGGTACAGTGTGCCAGGGAGCATAGTGGATGTGGACCATGCTGACCCTGCGTTCAAAACTCTGAAGAACCCTGAAGTTCTGTTAGGGAGCTTGGGCCAGTAGCAATCTTTAAACCTCAAAGGGTTTCTTTTGTGATGATAAAACGAAAAACTCAACAGATCCTTCCCCAAGTTTCTTGGAGGCAAAGTGGAATGCAAATGTGATAAATAAATGAAGAAGCACCACAGAGTGTTGGCTTTCTCAGCCATTCAAAGGCAAATGGATTCTCCATCAGCAGCCTGCGGACTTGGGAACAAAGTTGAAAGCAAATAATTGGTAGATTTCATCTTTGGATTTCTGGGGTGAAAGGGGTTATTCACCACCTTTTAAGGTCTTATATTTAGGCATCAGGCATTGGTCCATTTCCCGAGAAGTAAAGATGCTGGATGTTTTTAAGTAGTGGAGTCCATGACCTATTCTGCTTGTTTTATTTTTTTCTAACCTTAGGTCACAGAGCATGGAGGTCTTAGTTCTTGGCAGAAGGGTGACTGGAGGGAATGGGTGCTGTCTGTGGTGACCTCTGACCTTTCAAAAACTCTGCTTTCTGAGTGGAAAAGTGCTTGAGACTTGGCTGTGGTTTATTAAAGCATACCAATGTTCTTACAGCCTCAAAAAGACTGCCATGGCTTTAATGCCTTCAGTAGAACTTAAATAGGTTGTAATGGCCTGAACAGATGGCAGATGGTGTCTCATGAAGCCCACCATAACCTTTCTTGCAACTCTGTTTTGTTAACTCTCCTCCTGCCCCCAAATCACCAGCCATTTACAACTTTGGACTAATTGTAATGTCAGCACTACTAGACTAGTTTAGGGCACATCTGAATTCTAACCTGCTGCAAGAACCACACATTAGCTGGTGTTAGAAACAATGTCTTGATACACATGAAGTAGAAGATACAGGGGGGTGTCTTTGTGTCTGGATGCCAACAGCAAGAAGCAGCAGCGAGGGACTTGACTGGGTCTTGACTGGCACAAAATATGCAGCAGTTGTGTCATCATGCAGATATATTTAAAGTGTGTGTATACTGTATTTACATTAATTTGAAGTTGTGTCAGCTGACTAGAAAGTCACTTTGCAAGTGCTATTGATTACCTGTGCCTTTGTCCACATGGTTTGATTGTGTGGGCAAGTAAAAACACGGTACCTGGAGTCATTGTGATGTCAGATGATTGACAGGTGAGAAGCAGGGGGAGCCCCGAGTGCAGGGGGCACTGTTACATGCATTAAGTTTTGTCATGGTTTCTACATGAAAACATGTTAATGTGAAATATTTTCAACTTATAAAGAGTAGACAATATGGTTTCAGGTTTCCCCTGTCCTTGGCAAACATTGTGCAGAAAATGAAGAGCATCTTTTAGAGCTGCTGGAGATCAGACTTCTGCTTTCCTTGAAAAGGTAAACACTGTGCAAGTTGTCATAGGCTGTTTGCCATGTGTACCTTAGGTCCCCTTGAGGACATTACAGTAGGCATTAGTGAAGTGGAGAAATAAATTAGGTCATGAACACTCTGAGGGCTTTTTTGTGTGGCCAGTGACATTTGCCAAAATAAAAATAAGAAAAATCAGATAGTGGCTGAAGGATAAAATACTTGTGGCTTCTTAAGAAGCCCTTATAATCCTGGCAAGCATTTCATGTGAACACAATAACATGCCTCCGACATATACACACACACACACGATTACAGGCATGCACCATAAATACACAAAACGATTGAATTATGTGTTGAGAGACAGTGGAATTCTGAGACGGACATGTCTTTTGGTGTCCTACTGATGGTGGCAGTTGTAACAGCAGAAGTAGTAATTTTAATTAAATCTCAGAGATCTCTAATTTCTTGCATCCCTTATTTGGCACTTACAGAGCAGGAGCAAGTTGTGAAAAAGACCAGAAAAAATATATGAATTTCACCTGAAACCATATTTATGCCTGCATTTGCCTTCCACTCTGTGATAAAGACATAGACAAATTTTGCTCTACATATGGAAGGTTGCTGGTTCTGCTCTTATGATGCTGCACAATGCATTGAGAAAATTTGAGAGCACCACCTACTTTCTTCATCCATGTGACAAGCTAAGACTGCAAGAGCAGAGAGGTATTTAATGCTGCTCCCCTAGTGGACACTTGACAGATAACTAGAAGGGTAGTTGTCTCCTCTCAGGGCTAAGCTATATGTTACTTTTGTTTCATGCTCAGCGACCACATTTGGTTTTTCAAAAATTAATTCTAGGGCCAGGTTCCCTGATTTTCATCAGCACCGCACAGAAAAGTGAGTTTTAACCCCTTCTTCTCTCACACAATTATCATTAGGAATAAGTCTCCCATTGGGGCCAGTGGGTGTTATTCCCTCCCAAAGGCTAATTGCAACTTGGGAATTATTTTTATTGGGATCACCAATAAAACCTCCTCTCCCTGTGTGTTTCCTAGCTGTGTGTGCAGGGGTGTGTGTGACTGCCTAATTTTATTTTTTATTTTTTTAAGAAACCAGAAATGGTTGCTCACTACACAATTAAAATGATACTTGTTTGACCCCTAACATTTCCTGAAGCAGATAGCAGCTGCAGTGGGGAGATGTGGACTGGAAGAATGGTAGGAGTGAAGTGTTGAAATCCCATCCCTCATGCTACTTCCCTAATCCATAATTCTCTACCTTCAATGTGGCTGTTATTTAATAAAGAAAAAAACAGGCATGCAAGGGCCAGCCATGTGAATAACATCACGATTAGTTTGGCCCACGGCAGACTCCATCAGCATTTTAAAAGTTTATTATTCTAGCTGGCATTTCATGGCCATGAATAGGATACATGTGTGGTAGATTCCATAGGAACCGACAGAATTTCACTATAGCTTTCTTAAATACATATATTTAATCTTGTTACCTGCCTTCAGGATTTGGTGACAGAAGTGCTCAGTAAAAGCATGTTCACACTCTAAAACTAAAGTTTTATGGGTAGCGCTTGCACTCCAGTATATTTATCCATTGCATACTTGTTTTGCATTACTAACTACCAACATTCTTTATGCAGCAGATGAAATAGAAGTAACGAGCTCTCAGATGTAATTAGAATAGCAGAGCACAAGTTAGAGAAGTCCTGTAAAAAGAAGCATAAATCTGTAAGTTCCAACACAATCTTCACACATTTGCAAGGACTCAGTGCAAGGATGTCATCACTTCTACAAGTGATACTGCCTAGATTGCCACAATGAATGGGCGTCATTTACCGGCACACTCTGAATGACACATAAAAAAACTAATAACTTCCACCCGTATCAGCATGCCAAGTTCCAAATTTAATGGGCACATTGATTATTTCCGAGAATATACTTTCCCAAGTCAAGGCGGGAATGACTGTCTTACTCCAAATGGGGAGTAAGCCTTCACAGGGCTAGTTCACTAAGGATTCCATTTAATATCATGGGAATCATAGAATCCTAGAGTTGGAAGAGACCACAAGGGCCATCGAGTCCAACCCCCTGCCAAGCAGGAAACACCATCAGAGCACTCCTGACATATGGTTGTCAAGCCTCTGCTTAAAGACCTCCAAAGAAGGAGACTCCACCACACTCCTTGTAGTTTGGAACCATTGCTCCGTGTCCGCTTCTCTGGAGCAGCAGAAAACAACCTTTCTCCCTCCTCTATGTGACATCCTTTTATATATTTGAACATGGCTATCATATCACCCCTTAACCTCCTCTTCTCCAGGCTAAACATGCCCAGCTCCCTTAGCCGTTCCTCATAAGGCATCATTTCCAGGCCTTTGACCATTTTGGTTGCCCTCCTCTGGACACGTTCCAGTTTGTCCGTGTCGTTCTTGAACTGTGGTGCCCAGAACTGGACACAGTACTCCAGGTGAGGTCTGACCAGAGCAGAATACAGTGGCACTATTACTTCCCTTGATCTAGATGCTATACTCCTAAGCTGTGTCATATACAGAGTGAGTCCTTTAAAAGAGGCCCCGTGGATACAGAATACACATGTTCCACAGGGCCTCTTTTAAAAGACTCACCCTGTATGTGGTGAGGCTGTTGATCCATCTAACTCTGACTGGCAGGGGTGCACAGATTTTCAAGCCAGTCTTCCTAATGCCTACCTGGAGATGCCAAGTTTTGAATCTAGGACCTTTTGCATGGAAAGCATGTGCTCTACGAGTGAATGACAAACTCTCCTGGAACATATGCAGATGGATACTTCAGTTGGTTAGAGTGTGGTGCTGATAACACCAAGGTTTCAGGTTCAATCCCTGTATGGTACAGCTGCATATTCCTGCATTGCAGGGGGTTGGACTAGATGATCCTCAGGGTACCCTCCAACTCTACAGTTCTGTGATTTTATGTGGGGAAAGGATCCACACATACCTACATACCCTGTGTTTCAGACTTGATGTAATTATTGTGCTGGGGTATCTGTATTCCTGGTTATTATTAGGTACAGCAAATGCTTTCAAAATATAGTGGCTATCTTTTCAAGTGTACAACTCTACCTGTTGCCACCACACACAGAAATAGATTTGCTCCCAACTCCTGAAGCCTGAAGTGGCAACCCTGAGATGAAAATGCAAGCGTTCTCTGCACCAGAGACCTGAAAATCCATTCTGCAATGGCTGCTCAAAGCAACCATCCTGGAAATTCTAGCAGAGCTCTTGTGCTTTTGAAGCATACAGAAATAATGTATAACAGTACGGGGGATTGTGTGGCAAAGGGGGAGCCAGCACCAGAGTTAAGGTGGCCTGGGTGGTCCTCCTGCACAGGGCGCCAAGCTGAGGGGGTGCAAAATTGAGAAGATCCATAATGGAGAAGATTCATCTCAGAGTGCCAAATTCTGGCCTCGCACAGGGTGCCATATTATGAACTATTACTGAATTCCACCCCTAGTGGAGCTATAGTTACTTCTATGCCTGCCATGCACCTTTCAAAGGCACAGAGTGCCTGCAAAAACTAAAGGTTTGCAGCACCCGTTCCTCTGTAATACTGACAAATCTCTCTCCACAACCAATACTGTTCAGTAAAAGCTGTGGTTTTTCCAGCTATGTCCCAGATCCTACGATGTTACCGTGTGAGGAGACAATTGCCATATGAAGCAATTTTAAGTGGCTCTCATGTGACAGCCATTTCCTATGCCATCCATGTCTTGTCTTCAATCTAATGTAGGTAGATGCACTTATCAATGAAATCAGTAAGACTTACACGTGTCTAACTCTTCAGTAGCCCATGCTACCTAAACTAGAAAGATAAGTATTTTAAGTGAGAATACTTTAGTTCCCAACTGCATTCCTCCTTTGGCAGATTTCTAAGTAGGCACAGAAATTCCGTACTGCCTTTTACACCATTATATCATTTTAACAATCATTTCTTGGGTTCATTTTTAGAAGGTTTTGATGTACCTGGAATCATGGAGTTTTCCCTCATCACCGGCTTCTAATGATTCTCTGAGCAGGCAGAACATTGTTAATGCAAATCATGTTTTAAGCTGGGGATGGGGGATCAACAACATATAGCTCCTGCCGAAAGAGTTATTAGGCCTTGCAAACTCAGATAAAGATATCAAAGGCTTTGATTTTGATGACCCGTTAGAACATGTAGCTGCTTAATAGATAACTCATCTTTATTGCCATTTTAGAAACTAGATTAAGGCTGTCTTTATTATGCTGACATTATTACAGAGTGTGAGAGATGCGGCAGCACATAATCAGTTGATGGCAGGCAGGAAAGTGTGTAAGGATGGAATATCAAGGGGAGGAGAAAAGGAAGAAATGTGTGCACCCCCCTTTCAAGTGCAGACATGGGCAGAGATGGGACCTGAATTTTATTTGCTTGGTGTTATTTATATGCTGCTCTTCAGTTCAGGTGCAATAGATTTGGGGTCCCCAGCCTGTAGGCCATTAGTTGTCCACTACCTTCATTCAGATAATTATTGGCATGTCTGTAAAAACACAATTAAAAATCATGCAGCATTTAACACAATACTGCAATTGCTACAACAGGCAGAAAAAAATCATTAAGTAGTCCACCAAGATGCTCATAAATTTCTGCATGGTCCATGGTAAAAGGGTTTGGGAACCACTACAATAAATGGAACAGTGGACAGTTTAATGATTATTGTGAAACAGAAATCTGCATCTGTAAGTTGACGCATCTGTAATGCCCTAATGCTGATAGTGTTAACTCCCAAATTTTGTTTACTAACCATTTTTGTGTGGCATTTTATTCTGTTTTGTTAACCATAAGAACAGTGCCCAGTGATGGAACACATTTTGCAAGCAAAAGCTCCCAGCTTTCAGGTAGGACTGGAATAATCTGAAACCCCTGAGACCCACTAGCAGTCAAGAGTAGATAACACTAAGCTAGATGGACAACTAATCTGTCTTGGTATAAGGCAGCTTTCCGTGTTCTTATTTTAAAATTAAGTTTCTATTATTTACAGTGCAGAGTAATACCAACAAAATTTAAATTGAAAGACTCTGAACTCCAAGGCTGTAGAGAGTTCAAGAACTGAAGTATACAACGTAGTTAGATAGCAAAAGGAAGGAAGTAAAAAATGTTCAGCTAGCACCATGATTATACAGCACTTTTTATTATCAGAATGCAAGTTAATGTTGATCAAAGAGTCTAACATGCTCAGGTGGCATGCAAGATAAATGAGATTCCAGTCTAGTAAAAGCAGTATGTGTTGATGGGTTTTGCCAAAACTTGAGCTACTGGTGTATGCTTTTCATAATTAATATAATTACCAGAATTGTCATAATTTATATTCTCAAATATATAGATATGTCTCAATTGTACATTCCAGATATGGACTACATTGGGTTTCTTTGTGCATCAAGGTTCAGATTCACAAAGCTTGCACATTCAAACCCACATGGAGCTCTGGGGGGAGATTGTAAATAAAGAAGGTAATATGAAGAGGGAGATACAAGATAAAGAGCTGACATGAGGGAGGAAGGGAGAGCGATAGTATGGGGTGCTGAAAATGCTGTGGATGGATGCTGATAAGGTGCAGTAAGAGAGAAAAATTAAGGTAAAACTGAACAGCCCCGAGAAAGCTTTAGAAGTACTCTCGTTGACTTCAGCAGGGATTAGAATCCCTCTGATAGATCTGAAGACTTTGTGTCATCCTTCCTCCAGCTTATTTTGTAGGGTTGTCTCTTGAAAAAGGTAACACTAGCTAGATCAGACATATCCAAGCAGAAGCAGCTGGAGTCCATTCCTCTTGCTGCATTGTTAGCAGGTGGTGTTACAGAAATTCCTCCTCCCTCCGCTATATGTTTAGTTAAGTACCGGTATATCATGCATGAGATACATGTAGACATCCCTCCCAAATGTCTCATGGGTCCACACACACACACAAACTCAAATTATTGCTAGTTCTGTGTATTGGCATGCTAGGGAGGGAATGTTTGTTACCTTGCATAATTTGGTCCATTTTGGAATTATCTGTGCTGGCAGGCCAGAGAGCATGCTAGGAAAATGTACTCGGAATGGGTTGTGCCGGCAATGTTATGTGAAAGGCTATTTGCCTGCACTCTGTTTGGCAGTAAAAATGGTGTTATTAGCCTGTCATGTTTATGAGCACCGAGATTCATGGAATTGGCATTTATTTATTTATTTATTTATTAATGGTAAGAACGGAGCCAGCTTGATTCTCATCTGTGACTTTCAAAGGTTTCCGTTTCCAAGGCATTAGACTTTTGGAATGGGCTTGTGTACTTCACTGCAGGATGCCCCATTTACCTTCGCTGTGTTGGAAATGCCTATGTTGGGCTGTGCATTTTCACGTTCTCATCCAGCCCTGTCAACAACAACAACAACAACAAAATACAGAGTTTTTAAATACCCCCCCTCAATCAACACAGCTGGGAAAAATTGAGAAATGTTCTTAGGAAAAGTTATAGCAGGTGAGCTGTGGTTTGGTACAGATTTGGCAGTGCTTCCAGGTAAAACAGATGGCAATGACCTCCCTTGGGCCTGGTATGTAGAATACACATCAGATGTGTGGGAGATGGGCCAGAGAGGCAGTCTGCCTGTGCGAGGAGAGGGAAAGATGTAGGCCAGCCACAAGATGCTTTCCATGTGATCAGCTTGTTCTTCCTTGAGACTGGGGGGGGGGGGATTGGCGTGGGGAGGTGAGAAAGGAAGAATATCTTTCCCTTTGCAATGAAAGTAATTCAAGAGGGACCTTCCTGGACTGTACCATTCTTGCACTTCAAAAACGCTGGCAGGTATGCTATCATTTCGAATTACAACATGTACTGAATGCTCGCACTGGTTCTGTCGGGTTGCTGGTAGGGGACCAACAAAGCTACATTAAAGCCTGGAAGGTTGGCTTCTGCCTCCTGGTGCCGAGGTCTTCCTGCCAGTGCATCCTGAATGTTTGAAAGCAAATGCTTTGTTATGAAATATTCTTCTAGCCCAAGCTCTGCATTTGGCTTTTCGTTTCCCCCTCCTTTGGTCCTTCGGCGCATCTGTTCTTTTCCCCAGTGATATCGCTCTTTCAGTTACACAGGTCTGGGCTGAAGGGGTGGGGAGGAAATGTCCCTGCACAAACACACAGAGCAAAAGAAATAAAACTATGTGAGCAAGAAGCTGCCAATTTAATTACATTTAGCTCTTCCCCCCCCCTTTTAATTGATACCAATTGCCCACTCAACGCTTTCGGACGTTAAATACCAATAATGATATTTTGCACTCTACTAAGTTCTGGCGCTGTGAGCCTGGCAATTGGAGAAATTAAGAGCAGGGTCAGTGCAATGTAATGTTACAAAGCTGCCAGCCTTGCTTTTTCCTTTTTGTGTGTGTGTGTGTGTGTGTGGGCTGGGCTGGGGGATCACATTTTTTTAAAAGATCAGACATGAAGAGGATGGCAATGCTCAAAAGAACATCCTTTCCTCTTGCTTCTGGGCTAATCATACCAAGGTTTTTGGAAAGGTTTATAATTATCAATAGTTGCACTAATAATAATAATAATAATAATAATAATGGGGTTTTATTCCCCAGCAGGTGCAGCTGAAGTTTCTGTGGGACTCATCCCTGGCCGAAAGAGTGTCCTTGGGTCCCTGATCTGGTGTAGTTTATAAGAGGGGAAGAAGAAGAGAGGAGAGAGAGGCCTTTCTCCTGGGTATGGTCGGCCAATTGGTGTCAAAGAAGGATAGAACTTTCTTTATGTATGCCACAACAGCAGCAAGAATACTCATCGCAAAGTATTGGAAGACACAAGATCTACCCACTCTGGAAGAATGGCAGATGAAAGTGATAGACTATATGGGACTGGCCGAAATGACTGGCAGAATCCGAGACCAGGGAAGAGAGACGGCGGAAGAAGATTGGAAGAAATTTAAGGACTATCTTAGGAAACATTGCAAAATTAATGAATGCTAGAATGACGTTGGTTTAGAAATTATGTGGTTCCCAGCTGTAATGGTTTAAGTAAATAGAAAAGAAAGGTTAAATACTAGATGAAAAATAAGGGTGAGGATTTGCTGAATTAATAACTAGAAATTGGAATACAGAAAGGGGAGGTATGAGGAAGTCGGGGAAGTAAGGTACAAGAAAATAAGGGAATGAAATTATACTTGTTTTTTGTTTGTGTTTGTTTGTATTGTTGTTATGTTTTGTTTTTAATATAATTTTTGAAAATTTAATAAATATCTATTTTTAAAAAAAGAAGAAGAGAGGAGAGAAGGGAAAAGGAGAGGAGGAGAGAGAAAGAGAGAAAGACGGAGTCCGAGCAGCCCAGACAAAGCCACAGCCAAGTGGCTCTGCTCAAGTTGCCCTTCCAGCTCCCTGCGCGTCTCTTCTTCACGGGCAGCAGCAACTACAACCAAGCGGGGGGGGGCTGCCCCCTCCCTCGCTGCCCCCTCAGCCACCAAGGGGAATCCATTCTTTCCAGCTCCGGCGCTTTTCTGCCTCAGCTTTTCCCTCGGTCTCAGCGCCTCAGTGGCTGTTTCTTTTGAGGGCGCTCTCTCTCCTGGCCTTGCCCCGCTCGCCCCTCCAGTTGCCCCCGGGAGGGCAGAGGGCGCGGTGGGCGGGAAAGACGAACCTCGCTCTCTCTCTCTCGCTCGCTCGCTCTCTCCTTCCCTCACGCGCGCGCGCGCTCTTTCCTCGCCGCTCCCTTTCCCAATCAAAGCTACTGGCGCGCGGCTTTAAGAAGGTGTGGGGAGCGGGCGCGCGGGAGGGAGACGGAGAGGAGGAGGAGGAGGAGGAGGAGGCGGCAGCTGCTGCTGAGGCGGCTGAGGCGATTTCTGTCTTTCTCTCTGTCGGCGGCGGGGAGTCGCTCGCGGGGCGCCAAACTTCTGGGTCTGCCCCACTCCCTGTCAAACTTCGCTCCCTTCGCCTTTGGCGCGCGGCGCTCTCCGCTTCTTGCTTGCGGGAGCCCCCCGCCGCCTCTGGATGAGCGTGAGGAGCTGGCGGCGACCGGAGCAGCGAGCCGAGCATGGAGCCCAAGCGGACTTTCCCCTCCGGGGCGCTGCTGCTGGGCGTGATGCTCTGGGCGTCGTCGTCCCAGGTGGCCAAGGGCGCCGCGGGCTACTACCCGCGCTTCTCGCCTTTCTTTTTCCTCTGCACCCACCACGGCGAGCTGGAAGGGGACGGCGAGCAGGGCGAGGTGCTCATTGCCCTCCACGTCGCGGGGAGCCCCACCTTCTACGTGCCGGGACAGGAATACCACGGTAAGGGTCCGGGACGGGATGGGGGGGGGGCGCCGTGAAGAGCACCTGTGAGGGGCTCCTCCAGCTCTCGGCTGCTGCTCTTTCCCTGAAGAAAGAGAGTTCGTTTTGTTGCTGCCGGCGCGTGTGGCGCCGCCGACCCCGCCGCGCCGCGCTTCAGAGAAGGGGCCACTTCGGAGCGCGCGGTTCCAGGCAGCCTTCCCCGCCGGTCGGTGGCGTAGCGTGGGTTGTCAGCACCTGGGGCAAGGCAAGGAATTTGCGCCCCCTAACCCTAACCCCCAAATGTTGCGCCCGGTGCGGCCGGGCCCCCCCCTGCACCCCCCACGCTACGCCACTGCCGCCGGTTGGCGGCTTCTGCCCCCGGGTGAGAGGGGGGGGTGCGTAAGGGGGGAGCCGGTGGCTTCATTCATTGAGTTCGGGGCTGGAGGCAGACGAAGACTGGCGCAGAACAAAAAACCAACCATAGGAAAGGAGTGGGGCTCTGCCACGACCACCTTACATCCCGCCAGTGGCGTAGCGTGGGTTGTCAGCACCCGGGGCAAGGCATGTAATTTGCGCTCCCTAACCCGTGCATTTGCGCCCCCTAACCCTAACCCCCAGATGTTGCGCCCCCCTGCACCCCCCACGCTACGCCACTGCATCCCGTTGATTTCAGTGGGTTTAGCTTGACTAAGGCTGGATCTAGTCCTTTGCGGGGGGGGGCGCCCCTGCCTGCCCCCCCCCAACCAGGCCTGTCAGTTGGTTTGACGAGAAGAGGAAATGGATTTAGATGGTGTAACCCGAAGTACTCCCTGCCCCCCAAGTCATTTTTGGGCAACGAATTTGGTTTCTTCCCTTGTTCTCCACGCAAGTCTCCCATCAGCCCCCCATCCCCACCCCCGTTCTTCGCTTCCTCGTTTGGTCTTCAGAGCTTTTGCGCGCTCCTCCTCTTTAAAAATGAAGTCGATGTGACACCCTGTTATCTCCATCCCTTAATCTGCAGTCTAGAAAACTTTTCAAAAATCCATTACACTACTTTTTTCTCTTGTTTGCCACAAATCTGAAGAGGCTTTGTCTCTAGAGCAGAGAGGTTAGTGATGGGAAAAGGTGACATTGTGGAATAGCAGGAGGAAATCCTGCATTTGCATTTGTGCTTAGGACAATGATTCCAGTGTCCTTTGGTATTTTTTATTTTTTTTAATGCTGTGTAATGTTTCATATACATGGGTTTCGCCTTCTTTTTTTATCTTCCTAACACCATCCTGAACTATTTGGAAGTGGGATGCCATTAAAAATGCTGTAGATGAAATATTAGCTAATAATTCCTCATAAATTCATTTGTAAATTACTATAATTCCTTATTAATTTACACGGTATGTGGGTTGCACATTGAGACAGTGTGGGGGAGTGGTGGGTTTAAGAGGGAACATTTTGGTTGTTCTGTTTGGGATCTGTGCAGCATGAACCTAAGCACATCTACTCTGGGAAAAGTTCCATTGAGTTCAGTGCAATTTACTATAAAAGTACTTCGCATGCTCACTTGTAGGGTAACACATGTCCTTAAGCTTGGTAGGATTTATTTCTGAGCCAACATGCTTGGGATCACAGTGTTGGTCCAGCTGTAGCCTCAAAGCCCAGAATGATTTTAAACACTGCTGCTTGTCTAAGAGTGGGTGGGAGTATTTTATATTGTATTCTACCCCAAGACTTCATGACAGGCAGGGTGGGATAAAAATCCTAATTAATAAAGGGGAAAGAAGACAGGTGCCTCTGGCTACATCCTTGTGACAGAGATTTAACATAAAGTAGTTTTATTGATTTAATTAGGACTTCAAGAACGTTTAGTTGACTGGGACCTGGTCAAATAGAAACTGTTGTCTGGTATCGCCTGTAGATATTTTCAAGCTTAGCTACTTGTTAACTGTGACCTAGAAGAAAAATAAGTGATTACTTGCAGAGTTTGTATGTCATTTATGATGTAAATTATGAAGACAAATGAATCCTTGGGGGTTCCTTTCTATTTTGGTCCTGGTAGCATGACTACTAATAGCCTAGAGTGAACGTTAACCTCTCTTGTCTCAAACTGTGTGTTAAAACCTTTACTGCACTGGTGTGCAAATGCTCACTGCCCTTGTTGATACCTTTCTCTTGGGCTGTGTAGCTGGTCGTCAAAGGCATTTTTTTTTTGCTTCTGGAGAATCATGCAAAAGCTCTTAGGATTTGGAAGAGAGACTTTCCACTGCCCTCAGTGGCCTTTAGAGTGTAGAGCCCCGCCTGAATAGATAGCAGTTCCATTGCTTGGTAAATGCACACAAAGAGTTGAGTGGTGCCATTTGAAGGTCACCCATTAACTTCCGTAAGAATGATCAGCCAATATGATTGTGACACAGGCTTGACCCCAGAAGTGATTGAGCTTTGTTACTCAGTGTGACCTCAAGGATGGGGATAATTTTGAGGATAAATGTTGAAAGTGAGACTGTTAGGTCAGACGCTCAAAGCTGGGTTCAGTGAACCAATCAAGTTTTATTGGAAGATGCTACATTGTCCTTAATTTTTTTCTTTGTCCCTAAATGGAAGAGCTCTAGTTGTTAGGTTGAAGTGAATTTTTCACAGCAAGAGGGAAATACCTTTACAGAGATAAAGAAAGCTGCTTTTGTTTTGTCACTCTTTTATTTCTTTTCCCATAGTTCTTAGTCTTCCGGAACACTATTGCCCACTTGTTCCATTTTGCTTCAAACTGCAAGTTGTCTCATATTGAGCACTCCAGTAGCTGCTCTGTATCCAGTGGTGATGCTGGAAGTGGGAGCACATTTTGGGTGACATCACTGAGCAGCAGCTATGGGGGTGTGTGTGCTGGAGCCAGGGAATGGTGGGCCAAGCAGCGCTGAGCTGCTGTGATGTGCAGTTGAATGATGATGGCAACTGCACATCACACTCCATCCTGTCACCACTGCTGCCACCTGCCAGTGTGTACCGGAAGGAACCTTCCTTCTTGCTTGGATGTTGCCCAGGATTGACAGCCATCAAGCCATTTTCCCCTGTCAGTATTCATCCCTAGGAGATTATGTTTTTTAAAAAAGTTTAGACCCCTAGTATCCATGTTTATCACTGGAGTCATTTAGATGTACCCCCCCTTTCTTTTATCTTTATTTTTTCATTCTGTTAAACTGGTTTATCCAACACCCCCAACATGACCTAAATCTGTATATATTATTTTAGCCTCTCGGTTCACTTAATGCACAGGATAAAGCAGAGACGGACCAATACCCATAACATTTATTTGGATGTGTGTCCAACTGAATTAACTTGGCTTCATTTCTGTAAATAAGTGCACATATTTGCAGCCTAAATCAGAGAGGGTGAAACAGGTGGAAGAAGCACTTGTATGGGGTGTGGGGAAGGAGAGGGAAGGAGTTTCATTACCTTTGGTTTGGCCATTAGCATAAAAAAAAAACTTTCATGAACTGCCCCTGCCATTTTCACATGAGCAAACCAAAAGTGTAGGCTTGCATAGCACAGTTCTTGGCCAGCGGCAAATTTCTGGATCTTAAGAAATGTGATCATATAAGTGCAGCTTTTTTGTTGTTGTTGTTGTTGTTGCCCACAAAACTACAACTCGCATTTTCTATTTAAGAACCCCAAGAGCTTTTGGTTTTTTTTTTGTTTGTATAGTAATAAAATAACAATAAATGTAGACCCTTATTATTTAAGACTTCGCTCTAGACTGTGACAGGGCAACTACTTTCTCTTAGCACCCATATGTGATATTTTGCACATCCAGAACAAAATACCTTGAGACACTATTGCTACAAAGTAAACAAGGCACAGTTAACATCATAGCATATATTATTTGTGTCTGAATTCTCTTATTTAGATGAAAGGATTTATGAGAGATCAAAACATTTCGAAGTTTTATTACAACAAGAATGCCAGGAGTTGCCTAGTGCTACTGACACATGTATATTTTAGTTTAGCCAATGACATTTGTACTCAATTGTCTGCTTTCTATCACTCTTATCAGTTTGTCCCCAAATATTTTAGATGCATAGATACTAGAAGATCATGTAGGAATGTTAGTAATATGCTATTGTTGTGGAAGAGGGGGAGGGATAAAAACACCCCCCCCCCCGCAGTGGCACCTTATCCAAATATCAGCCGAAAGCAAATGTTCATACCCAGGTAAAATACTTGGGGCCCGTAGAATCTCTGGTGACCACAATGGAGCAACTCTTAAGTACCGGTAGTTTTTCCACACTTGAGACTTAAATAAGATTTATTTTAAAAGGGTCCTTAATATGACTATAAAAAATGTCATGTATGCATTTGATATTTCTTCCAGGTTGTCTTGCACATGAACAGCATTTAGATGTGGCACAAAAAAACAAGTGATGGTTTGAGATGGGCTTCTTAGCATCATGTGATAATGCCAAGGAATTCCCACAGATTTGTAGGAGGGCGATCTGAGAGCTAAGAGCTAGAGTCTCTTATGGAAAAGGTTGAGAGAGTCAATTGAATTATATGCTCTGTTGCTTAAACTCTTCTCCCAAACTGTCAGCACAGAGTAAGCTGGATTCTGAGAGCACTTCTCAGCTGCTATTTTCAAGTAGTATTCAATCACAAACCAGCAAATTCAAGCCTTTGCAATTATAGTTGATTGGGAGGTCTGGCACAACAAATCCGCTTCCCCAAAATACTGGACTTTTTGTGATAAGGGAAGTGTGAGATGGCACTCAGTTTGATGCAATGCCACCTAGCCTCCTTGCAAACAAATCAGAATGTGGTGTAATGGCTAGACTAGGACTGGAAAGCCCCAAGTTCCAATCCTCATTCAGCAAATCTGAACCAGTTGCTTTCTTTCAGTCTAATCTATAAAGAACATTTGAAGCTCACAGCTTCTCCCCAAGAATTCTGGGAACTGTAGTTTCCCCTCACATAGCTACAGTTCCAGCAGCCTTGGCAAACTACAGTCCCCAGGATTCTTTGGGGAAAGTCATGTGCTTTACATGTGCATTTTATGTGCTTTTAAAGGACGGTGTGGATATGTTTGGTCTCTTCTTTTGAAGATAAAAGGTGTCAGGTGAAGGGAATGGGAAAGATAGGGTATATAAATGCAAATAAGACTTATGAGCAAGCCCACATGGACATGGTGTGCTATAAATGCATGAATAGGATTCAGGCACGTAACTACTAATTAGGTAATTTCCTTCCATTTGCATTTGATGTAATATAAACACACACATTCAGACTTGAACTACCACCTTTTTTGTGAAATAAAATACTTTGTGTATTACCAGCCTGTAGCCATAATTTGTGACCAAAGTTCTCTAATTGCAAAAAAATGAGAAAGTTTTAGTTGTATTGCATACAATTCAAGGGTAAAGATATAATCAAACTGGACAAAAGGTTGCACATAAAGCAAGTCAATCTCTCTTATTTCTAGCTCTGCTGTCTAAAGACTCAGATCTGTAGATTAAATGCTTTTAAGAAGCAGAAAATCTGCTTTGTTAGTTAGGAGAATTGTTTTGGAATATAGATATGTACTCCTGCAATGCCCATTAAACTGGCTGAGGACCATCTTTTTGTGATTGAGGAGGCAATGTATCCCCCTTCCTCCATATGTAACATGTAACTGAATCATGCCACAGGTTGGCTTCCTCACACATAGTCTTAATTAGTTTGATCTTTCCCCTGATGAAAGATATATATGTGCACTGTACTGATGAACATCAGGGCAATGCTTTGGATATAATGCGTTCCCCTTTTATTTCTAAATGCCTTATTATATCACTCTAGTTTCCTTTCAATAAATGAATTGACTGTGCTTAATTATAATGAAAATCTGTTCTGAGCCATGCATGCCTGAAAATGCCACAAAAGTCCAGCTGTTCTGACCTAATGCTACAGAGAATCAGTATAGAAGCTGGAAAACATACACACACAGGATTTTTAAAAAGTGTTTCTTAAAACTTCAGATTAGTTCAGATTACTCTTTTTGCTTTTTAAAACAGCACCAGGAATTTGATATAAGGAAAGGTGTTGTTTGGTCCAAGGTTCCAGTGTTAAAACATAGCAAACAAATGAAACTGTGATGGTACAAATGGGGAGGGGGACCCCCAAATCCATAGTTGGGCAGTAACTTACCTAGGAACAACTGAATCGTTGCAAAATAGTGACAGCAACAGAGTTAAAACATGGAGTGTATTCAGTTCTGGTCAACTTGAAGTCACACATAAGACAGTGCCAAAGTGAGTGAAGGCCAATACTTTGCTTTGAGAACCTGGATTGGATAGAATATACCCAGAAGCCAATCAAGGTATACCGTATTTTTCGCTCTATAAGACGCACCAGACCATAAGACACACCTTGTTTTTGGAGGAGGAAAACAAGAGGAAAAAAATTCTGAATCTCAGAACCCAGAACAACAAGAGGGACCGCTGCGCAGTGAAAGCAGCGATCCCTCTTGCTGTTCTGGCTTGTGGGATAGCTGCGCAGCCTGCATTCGCTCCATAAGACGTACACACATTTCCCCTTATTTTTAGGAGGGAAAAAGTGAGTCTTATAGAGCGAAAAATACGGTAAATTGTACAGTACGTATTTTTGACAAGCCAAGGCAAAAATGAAATATATAAAAGCCATTATTACATTGCTGCTGCAATTTTGAGTAGTGGGGTACCTTACAAAGCAAGTTCTTAAATTGATACTAGGCCATTGGCACAAAGCACAACTAATTCACCTTACAGTAAAATGTATGTGAGCCTTTGTTCATTCCAGCTAACTGAAATTATACTTTCACTTGGTATGAATTTGGCCTTGAAAATCTTGTTTTGGGTGGATTTTAATTTCATGTGAAAGTGCTCTGACTCTGAAAAAAGTGCCCATTGGCCCCCAAAGCTTTGAGACTAGAACTTTTAAGAAACATAATATTTTCCCCTGTTTGATGTCAGTCTAGAATCATAGAATTGTAGAGTTGGAAAGCGACCCTGAGGGTCATCTAGTCCAACCGATGGAATGCAAGAAGCTCAACTAAAGTACCCATGACAGATGACTATCCAACCGCTGCTTAAAAACTTCCAAGGAAGGAGAGTCCACTACCTCCTGAGGGAGACTGTTCCACTATCAAACAACTCTTACTGTCAGAAAGTTCTTCCTGATGTTTAGTCAGAATCTGTAACTTGAATCCATTGGTTTTGGTCCTACCCTCCAGAGCAGGGGAAAACAAGCTTGCTCCATCTTCCATGTAAAAGAGCTCTTGAGATATTTGAAGATGGTTATCTCTCCTATCATTCCCATCTTTTCTGAAATAACTTTTGTGAGACTTTGGCCTGTTTCACATGTTATATTTTTCCTTCACAGAGCTAATCTCCATTCAGACTAAAGCATATATACCCTTTATATATGGAATCGGAGGCACCAGTTTTTGAAGGAGAATGGGTGTGTGTGACATCATGTGGAGTTGGGGGCAGAGTCAAACATGGCTGCAGCATACCAGCAATGCAGCTTTAATGGCTAGTGGCTCCTCGTCCTGCTGCCACCACCATCTGGGGGCTGCTTCTCTGTTCCTTCCCCTCTGTTGCAAGAAGAGGAGGAGAAGGAGAAGGAGCCGGCCACTGAAACCGTGCTGTGCTTGGCTCCACACTTGGCCTCCTCCACTGTTTTTGAACGTTTTTTATTATGTCTGACTCTAGGGCCAAACAGAGGTGTCACTGCACTCTGTTAGTTATGTAATCAGGAAAGAGAACAATGTCTCTCTTCCAGTGGTGTCATGGGCAGCACTGCTTAGTGATCCCAAAGTTGTTATGAGAATTTCAATAGCACCTCATAAAGGCTGCAGTCTTCTTTTAACATGCTTCCTATCTTTTTGTAAACATTTCCTGCTTGTTCATATTGTTTAAGGAAAATGTTCACTGCATATTGGATTTTGCTGCTGCTTTTCATCTCATTCCTCCCACTTGTGCCAAGTTGGGTATAATATGGTCTTCTGCTCCATAACATGTCCAATCTGTGCTCTTCCACTTATACATCCACATTACTACTTTTTTACCGATATACAACAAAATACATAAGTTTTGCTGGATTCAATATACTAACTATAGAAAAGATGGCCTATTGCTAGGTTCTTTTGTTTGGGTTTAACTTCAGGATAGCAAATGTTATGAACTTATTAAATCTCTGATTTCGATTTGTGAGGAATAGCATGCTACTCTTAGACATTTGTGCTAGCAAATCTGCAAAATGTTGGTAGACCATGTTGTGCTATGACAGTCCTTCCAATCACTTTATTGGATTGCCTCCTAGTTCCATGAACACTTAAATCCAAACGTTTTACCACATCAGGTTTTGTATTAGACAGTTTGTGATGTTACTATGATTCTTAACTTTTCCATCTGCGCTAGGATGTTAAAATGAAAAATAATAGGAGTATCGATTTGGAGTAAGAATATGATCACGACGGTAATTTGCAAAAATTATACCAAACTTCACCCGAAGATCACAGTGTGGTTTGAAGCATAAAAATACCAAATAAAAACACAAAATACATATCAAAACAAACAAACAAACATAAAAACCAACAGCCCCCTTGTTATAACCAAAGCCCTGGTTATAGAGGAAGGTTTTCAGCTGATGCCTATTAATATTTTGGATTAATGCAGTATAAGCTTTAATTTTTAATTTTAGAATGGGGTACACACATTTCTTATTGCCAATGCATAGCCTTTGGATTTAAGCAACTTGTGGGGTGAGCACAACTAGCTCATTTTCTCTTCCTTTTTTGTGGGAGGGGATAGTAAAATATTAGTATATAATTGAAAAGTTCGTACAGTATTTCAAATATGTGAACATTACATTTGCCACCATCATGTTAATCACCAAATTTCATAGATAAAAAACTGAAATACTAACCTGCGTTTGGGCAGTATGGTCACAATCCTGCCAAAGCTAAGCACTTTTAAGGCTGCAAACATATATGAACACTCACTTGGGGCTTGATTCTGGATAAGCAAACACTGAAGCAAATTGCATGACCTATTATTTCAATGTGTGTTAAATACTAACAAGTTTTAAGTTCTACTGATTCCAATGATAAAGTTAAAAGTATGCTTCTGCTATTACCTCTACTATCAAAATCAGTAGTGTTTTACAGGTGTTCATGTTTGACCCAGGGCTCAACTTTTCAATGTATTTCAGCTTATTGGAAATCCACCATAAGAATTTCAAAAAATGAGCCCAGTTTCCCTGATTATTCTCCTTTCCCCCTTAATTTGCCAAATTGTGTAGTGCTGCTGTGATACAGTTCTCCAATTACATATTTTTGCAAACAAGGGGGGAAAAGGGGGAGTGAAATAAAATAGCCGGGGATTGATTCTTTGATTCTATGGAATGACTAGATAAGAGTTAACTTAAGCCCATTAATTTCAATGGGTCTATTCTGAGGAGAATGTAGCTGGACACAACCCAGAGTGAGGGGGAGAATTATATTATTAGTCCACTGCACTGATTTCTCTTTGCTTGTATTGCTTCTGAATTATGCAGTCTATTTTGCCATCATCTTTCAAATTAACTTGGCTATCACTGTTATAGCCCAATCAATGTATGTGTTTAAACTGGCTGTGTGTGGCTCATTTTTCTGGCAACAAATGTTGCCCAGATTGTTTTTGCAACTCCCCATGTGTGTCTGTTCCATCTCTTCTTAAAATTACTGGAATGCTCTCCCTTTCATTAAGCAGTATATCAGTTTTATAAATATCTTTTGCTTTTCATTTTATTGTAGGTGCCATTAAGATAAAAAGGGCATCTGACTATACCCACCACAAGCATCTTGGATTTAGTACTGTTTTCTAGTAATGCACATAATGCTGCCTACATATATATTTTTTTTGTAAAAGCCATTGAAATGATGTAAGGAAATGGCTCATAGTCAAAATGGTGGGTTTTTTTTTTAATAAGGCTGTTTTTTCCACCACAGCTGCCAACTTGAATGGACTTTTCCAATGGATTTCGGTGCATTGAAATGGTTTGGGGAAATGTGATGATTGCAACTTGCCACATTCTGGATCAATATATGTACTATTTCATCATTTGCTGGCTGCAATCTTTACACACAATGAAGAGTTTGCAAGATGAATTTGACATAGCGAAGTGACGAAAGTCAACCTCTAGTTGATTCCATCTTTTCTTTTCTTTTTTACGTGATATGCCTTTAATTGAACCAGTGGGAAATCTAGTCCATTACTCTCAGCATGGCATTTTGGTGGGCATCATATCTGTCAGGCATGTGTCTTGCTTCCCTCTGCCACCCAAGATTATTTAAGCAGAAATGACTGGTAGGCTCAAATAAGAAGATGCAAAGCAAGACTGCAGCCTCCAGGACCAGCTGATGATATATCCCTCCAAAATACCCCAATGCAGTGTTGTTCTGAGGCATTTGAGAGGTTTGTGTGTGTGTGAAAGTTACCACAAAAAGTGGCATCTCCCACTGGTACCATTTTTTGGTGGTCACCATTTTTTATCCAAAATACCCAAGAATGATGCTGTCATAGCATTTGAGTTGGTGGGAATGAGGAGGACTGGTGACGACAAGGGACATCACTTGTGCGTGTTTCGCTGCCAGGACAGGCAGTAGCCAAAAATGTTTCACAAAAGGTAAAAAAGGAAACCCTGAAGACAAATGCAGGTACTGAAATGATAAATTTACTAACAAAGGGAACACAAAACTCATGTGATTCCAGGAAAGGGAAACACAGGTGAACATGGCTTTCAGGTACAGAAATGCGCAGAATCCTGAAGAAGAACAACTTGCAGCATACTCCTGATGCACACAGATGGGAACTGACCCAACTTCCTCATTTCAAACTAAAAGAAAATGGCTGGCTGTTTTTATGGCTAATATTAAGACTGTCAACCGTTGTACTGAGGCTGAGGAAGGAACCAAGACCCAATGCCATTCAGAAAGAGGGAGCAGCTACAAGTGTACCATTGATCATTCTTTTTCTCCAAGATAAACTGAGGATGATGGAGCTGTACCTTACAAAGTCATAAACATATTCAGAGACAAAACATTTTGCTAATGCAGAGTTAAAACTAAAAGTACTTCTCACATTTTCAATGCTGCAGTGTTGAAAATGCTAATTTTATCTAGACCTAATGTTTAAGAGGCAATCAGAAATTTTTAATTCTATTCCACAAAGTGAGGTGTGAGGTGGTACTTGCTTATAACTATTTGAAAAAAAAACAAAACACATTTTGATACTTTAGTAGAGGCGCTGCTAACCTTGTGGGTGATGAATGCTTTACCTTTCTAAAACATAAATTTCAGCCTCAGGAGCTAAGGTTTGAACAAACTGGCTGGCTCCACACTGGTGTGTTAATTAGTTCGCAAACCCAGGAACACCACGAGGACTGCAGGGATAAACAATACACATATTCCAGGTGACAAGTTTAGAGCAAGCCTGAGTCTACTGCAAATTCAGCTCATCCATCTGCCAGAATACATTGCGAATGCATTCTTATCCATCTTCCTTGTTAAGAGCCTCTGTACACCTTCCTGCCAGTGACACAAAACTTCTGCTGCTGCTTGGCCACTCCTTTTCTTATCAATCCTTCTCTAACTGTCAAACTGCATGTTGCATTTAAACACATTATTGCATTTAATGTGACTGGTTATTGAAATAAAAATAGTTCCTCTGCCACCCCGATCTCCAGCAGCAGCATTGTGAGATTCCTTTCCAATGCAAGTTGCAGCACTGGGTAGGATTCTTGCCTGGACACGAGCAGAGGGAACAGGGTTAAACTCTTCCGCCCACTGTGGTTCTGATTCTAATCCTCTCCTGCTGCTGCTGCTGTTTTGTTATTGCAATACATGGTATGGCTCACTCAGGCTAAAAAGCCAAGCCAGGAGAAAACAGAGTGAATAATCGGAGGATAAGGCATAATAGGAAGTAAGCAAAAAATTGGAGAGGAAGGGAATGTATTATTGACTGGCCTTGACAGAAAGTTCATCATGTGCATTTGTTACCCCACAAGCGTCCTTTCTGTTCTTCTCAGTTTCCTGAATAGTGGTTTCTCTTTCTTTTAAAAGTAACCTTTGAAAGGTATTCCATACTATTTTATCTATATGACACTTCTATTTCTAGAAAGAGCATTGCTCTTATTATCTCAAATCCTGTTCACCTTTATATTTTTTGTTTACTTAGTGTCAAATGAGCACTGGTAGCAAAGTAGCTAAAAAAAAAAAAAGTAGTACATTATTTGCTCCCAACCTAAGGTCATTGCACCACCATTTTAAATTCTTGTTTAAATCAGGCATTTAAGTAAAAACTCATATACAGTTCTATAAGTTTCAGGGGCAGACTTTGGTAATATGGTGCCTTAAAGGTAAAGACGGGACCCCTGACCGTTAGGTCTAGTCGCAAACAACTCTGGGGTTGCGGCGCTCATCTCACTTTACTGGCTGAGGGAGCCGGCATTTATCTGCAGACAGCTTCCGGGTCATATGGGTCAGGACAAAGCCGCTTCTGGCGAACCAGAGCAGGGACCGAGCAACGGGAGCTCACCCCGCCACAGGGATTCAAACCGCCAACGGTCTGATTGGCAAGCCCTAGGCTCTGTGGTTTAGACCACAGCGCCACCTGCATCCCTATAAGGCACCTTAAGCGAGGACAAAATTTGGGGCACCCAAATGGATCTTCTCAAATTTGTGCACCCTCACCTTGGCACCCTGTGCAGGGGAACTGCCCACATTGTCCTAAACCCAACACTGCTGATTTTGCCTGTAAACATTAGTAATTTGTGACCCATAATCACCCAAAAGAAAAAAAGAACTCCAAGAGAGTAACAAGTCTTCTCTTTTGTAGAGATGCCTGATGGTTGGCTCATTTATGTACCTATTTGTATATCTGAAAGCAGCCCAGGTGGCAGGACACAGCCACTCTCCTAACATTGGTGTTGCTGCCAATTACCTGGATGGGGCAGGAGTGGAATAGGGCCTGGTGGCAGTGAGATCAGGGCTGGATAGCTGCACCAGTGGAGCCACTCCAGTGCTCCTGCAGGTACACCCATGCAACTCCAAACTCACTGCCCCTCTGTCCCGCTACAGCTTGTATCAGGTAAGCTGCAGCAACACCAATGTGAGGAGGGTGGCTTTCTACTACATAGGCTGCTACTGTATGTAAATAAAGCCATTATTACAAAAGCCCACAAATCTCCAGTGTTTTCTTATTCAGTGGAAAGTAGGGTGACCACCTACACATCACCCCAAATGAGGACACTGATTTGCATGCAAACGACACATTGATTTAAATGCACATAGATGCACATTTATAAATAATTGCTGTAACTTAATTAGAAATGTCTTACATCTCACCTAGACTATGGACAGCTGACCTGGGTCCCTCCTCAGTCTTCTGTCCGAGTGACACATGTTGATGGACAACTTTAAGGCCCCTTGATTACCCTCTTTTTGCTTCTTCTTTATCTTTAAAACAGACTTGGGAGTGGGCAGTTCTTCAAAGAGAGGACTCCTGTCTCCAAAGGCTGTTCAAATAGAGGACTATCCTTTGTAAAACAGCCATATTGAAAGAAATCAAAGCCAGTTGCGCTGCCCTGGGCACTTCTTACCACATGGGGAAATGTGCAGGAATGTACAGGAATCTACTCCTGTTTATGTTTCCTTTAGAAGGTACAGATTACAATCATGAGAATATCAAATCTATGATCTTGGAGATCAGCTTGACTCAATTTCGCGCTGTGTGTAATTTTTAAACAACAGCTGCATGGTGGGAGACTCCTTTTAAAAAGTAACAATGGAAGGTTTCAGGGAACCAGGAAGAGGACCTTCTCGGTAGTGGCGCCCGCCCTGTGGAATACCCTCCCATCAGATGTCAAAGAAATTAACAACTATCTGACTTTTAGAAGACATCTGAAGGCAGCCTTGTTTACGGAAGCTTTTAATATCTAATGAATTTTAATGTTTTGTTGGAAGCTGCCCGTCTGTAACTTTGCTTCTTGCAGTGAGGGAACTGCCAGAAAGCCCTCAGAGCTGGACTTCAGTGTCTGGGCAGAACGATGGGGGTGTAGACGCTCCTTCAGATATACAGGACCTAGGCCGTTTAGGGCTTTAAAGGTCAGCACCAACACTTTGAATTGTGCTCGGAAACGTACTAAATGATATTTTTAAATTAAAAGACCAGGTGCTGGGTCACACCTTTTTTTTGTCGACCCCTTGCAGTTTAAGCAAGACAGTTTAAAAGGGTCAGCTGTATAATAAATAGAGCTCTCTCTAGCTAAAACAGATTAGTATTAGTATTAAAACAGATTAGTAGTAGTATGAATAACTAATATCTCATTCTTCAGTGCAAGTTTCCTTAAAAAGGGAATTTGAGAGTTGGGTTGGTTCTTCACCCAACACATACATACACATCCTTTGCCAACATGGACAAATAATAATAATTTATTTTTCTTAATACACATGTGAGGTGTTCATTTAGTAGTTCCCACCCTTGGTTCCATCTATGCAGTCAGAATTCAGCTGCTAGTGTGTGTCAGTTGTTGAGTTTTCCTTTTATATTCATTTTTCCACCCAAGTGTTTTTCTTAAATAAATGACACTAAAGTTCTTTGTGGGTGGCATGCAAGTTCTCAACAAAGGACTTGATAGTTTCTCAACAAACCGTCCTCCAATTCATCTTTGGAGGCGAGAGTATTTCACAAACAATGGAATTGAGTGCTGGAGCTTGATGATGCCTTAAAGAAAGAAATTGGAATAATGAGGGCAAGATGAGCTGAAAGAAGATTTCAAAAGAGGCACAGTTCAGGCAGCCGCAAGGGATTTGCAGACTCATTCAGGGTTAAGTAGTGATCCATTTATGAAGCTAAGTAGGGACATGAAAGCATACAAACAATTTGGATATACTGCTGATTTTATATGTCTGTTTCTTGATATGTTAATCATATATGTTCAGGCATTGGTTGTTTTTCAACATCCACCTCCTACAGCATGTTTTCTTAGTTATGCACCAGTGACTTACTATTATTCGTATGTCCACGTCTGTTAACAGACATCATGAAATGGAGTTGTCTCCATTGGTATCCTTAATTCAGAATAAATTCGATTTCCATGAATATTCTGGCTCTTTGCATCATCATCATATTAATAAGTACCCTGCCCATCTGACTGGGTTGCTTAACAAGGTTCCCCCCCCCAACTGTCCCATGGATTTAGGACCAGACCCCACATTATATTTGCCAAGAGGATGTTACTAAAAATGGCATCCGAATAGCAAGTGAGCCCCATTCTGTTGTGTTCCTCATTTATAATGTGTAGACGTTACTGCTTGAATCACATTATGGCTTTTCAAGTTACCTCTTCGTATCCATGGTTGTTGCCACAGGTGTGTAGTAATTACAGGTCTGACCATTACAACAAGCCAGAATCGGTCCAATACATATTTTGGCATCTGTGGTGAACCACAAAATGGTGCCCCTCCCCTAGGGAAGAATAAGTGAGTGAATAGCTGCATCAGGAACAAGAGGAGAAGAAAGATCTGCATCGGAATCTGCTGCCCCTGTAGATCCTGCTGACTGAGGTGGTTGCCCCATCTTGCTTCATGGGTGGGCCAGCCCTGCTTATTAAAGCGAGAACACTTTCAGTGGTATTCTCATGGTGAATATGACATCTGTTTGGTCTTCACCTACCTAGCTTACTGGTTGTAACCCCAATAAAAGTAGAATGAATTTTGAAGCACGAGTATTTATTCTGCGAAGTGATCTGAGAATTTGTCATAGTTAGTTAAATTACATGACATCAGCAAATGTCTAGCAGTGCAGTTTATACTTAACTATGCAGAAGTAAGTCCCATTAAGTTCAATGGGGCTGACTCCCAAGTTAATGCATATACAATTGCATCCCAATAAACCCCCAAAAGGGAAAAAATACTGTAAAAATTAACAGTATATTACAACTAATATATAGTGGTGTGACATGTTATATATCAACAGGTATCTACCATTAAGGAATTTGCAAAGGTGCAAAATATTAGACAAATGTTGGACTCGATGGCTCTTGTGGTCTCTTCCAACTCTGATTCTATGATTCTATAAATTAATAGATCAAAATACAGAGGGCAGAAAGAAAATTTTAATACACTTTCCAGCCATAAGTGCACCTACAAATACAGACTATTTCAGATAATATATTAATTCTGCCTTCGCAAAAATAGGACTTTCCAGACATTTATGCATTTGTGTTTGCATGGTTTCAGACTTCCTTTATTATTTTGATGGTCTTTCCTATTGTAGCAGCCTTCTTTGTTCTTGGTGTGGGAAAAGGTCAGTTGCTTGACTAGTCATTGGGCTGTCTTCTCTGGAGTGGATTTAAATGTAGCTTTTGTCTCTTGAATTCAGAGTGCTGTGGAAAAACTGGATGCTTCACTTGTGGGCCATGTGACTTGTACAGAGAGACTACTTTGGGTGGGTGGTCTTAAGTCTAGCATTTGGACTTCAGTCTTACATCTACTTACAAATCCTGCTGAACTCAATGAAACATACTTCTGATTACACTTGTGTGGGATTATACTTTGGCACTTATGTGCTTCAGCTGATAAAATTAGCCTACAAAAGCTCATGTGATGTCTGGGGCTGAATAAAGTTGTAGTCTAAACCGTGCAGATTTGATTGTGTTTACTTATGTATCTGTTATCTGACTTGGTAATCGGTCCTTATCTACCTTTACACCTTGGGTAAGTTATTTTACATTGTGGTTGGGTTTTTGTTTTTTTGTAAAGGAGTAAAATAGAGAAGAGCAATAGAAACGTGTTGCAGCGAGGACCACTGCCAGACTTCAGGAGGGCCCTAGGCGCTGTCCTGGTGATGGGTAACCAGCCCCACCAATTGCCCCTGCTGTGGCCGGCTTCTTTGTGGCAGCAGCAGTGCCAATCTTCTTCCTCCACACCACTCCCGCAGTCCCCTTTTACCTTTTTAAAAATCCACATTCCTTAACATAGAGATCTTAAATCCCTCAGCTCTTGGGCTTTTGAGAAAGGGCCAAAGGGGCCTTTCTCTGAGAGCCAGGCATTCAGAGCAAGATGGACACAAGAATGCCTCGGCTGCTGCCGTTTTAGGTTTGTTTTTGTTTTTTTTAAGTCTTTCTACCCACTATGGTAAACACCAGCATTGGTGCAGGCAATACCTGGCCACTTAACTCAGAATGCCAGGCTCTGAAAAGAAGGACCCCTTTGGACTTTTCTCAGATCCCAGAGAGGTGGAAGAGCTAGCTGGCCACCACGGATGAGAGTGGATGGGACCTGGTTGTGAGTGAATGGATCAGCCTGAAGAGGAGACTTTCTGATTCCCAGAGCCCTCAGCCAGGACTCAGTGTGGCTGATCATTAGCCCAAGGTCAGGGTGTAGCTTGACTCAAATTGTAAACATTTGTGGAGGAATTATTTGTGTCTGTCTTCACCACAAAAGATGTAGGAGGTTTTCCATGAAGGGAGTCTGAGGAACTGAGACAATAGTGCTGACAAGAGATGGAGTTCTAGTCCTCCTTGACTACTTATTATGCTGGTCTACGACCGTAATATAGTGTTGTTGTTGTTGTTGATGATGATGATGATGATGATATTGACTACTTGAAAACAGACATTGTATAGACAGTGACCATCTTAAGAGTTTTTAACAGAACTCAGATGTGAAACTGTAGATACATTGGTACCTCAGTTTATGAACAGTCCTGTTTATGAACTACAGTGGTACCTCGGGTTACATACGCTTCAGGTTACAGACGCTTCAGGTTACAGACTCTGCTAACCCAGAAATAGTACCTTGGGTTAAGAACTTTGCTTCAGGATGAGAACAGAAATCGTGCTCCGGCAGCAGGAGGCCACATTAGCTAAAGTGGTGGTTCAGGTTAAGAACAGTTTCAGGTTAAGAACGGACCTCCGGAACAAATTAAGTACCTGAGGTACTTAACCCGAGGTACTTAAACCTTAACCCGAGGTACCACTGTATTTGGTTGACGGACTCCGCAAAACTGGAAGTAGTGTTCCATTTTGCGAACTTTACCACAGTCTATGAACGGAAGCCGAACGGTGGAAGGGCACCGGCAGTGGGAGGCCTCATTGGGGAATGGGTGCCTTGGTTTAAGAATGGTTTCGGTTTAAGAATGGACTTCCAGAACAGATTAAGTTCTTAAACCAAGGTACCACTGTATTATGGAAAAAGCATGTAACATTTTTCTAAGATCATTCTCTGTACCTGAGTGCTAGAGCAGCCAATGTTAACACCATTAAAATAAAACAAAATGATGCAGAGCAGATACAGAATTTACAGGCCAGCTAAATGAATGCTGGTTTGGCATGAATTTGTGGAAAGCAGCATTAAAGGTAAAATTACCAAGTGTACAGAGGCCAACACACATCAAAAAGGTTGATTATAGGTGGGAAAGTTTCAGAAAAGGACAGCCGAAATGGTCTGTGGGCTGGAACAACTTCAGCTCTGCCCTCTTCCCCTCCCCACTTTCTCCTAATGCTGCAACAGGGGATCATTAATAAAACTGAATTGCCAGAGATAATGGAAAAGACAAAAAGAGGCACTTTTTTGCAGATTGTCCAGTTAAACTAGGGAATTCAGTACAGCAAAATATAGTTATTTCCACCAATTTGTACAGGTTTGAAAGGGGAACATAATTGCCTCTGGTAGCGGCAGGCCCCTGAATATTAGTTGCTGGAGATTATGAGTGGGAGGCAAAGGTTATTGCACACATGCCTTGATGATGGGCTTTCAGTAAGGATCAGGTTGGGCGCAGTGAGAACAGGAGTAGGACAGTTCCCGAAAACCTTACTTGCTTTCAGTGACAATTTATATAATAATGAAAAACCCCCACACTAATATTTTGCCAAAGTGTCAAATGACTCCAGCAAATGGAAAACATAGTTTGTAAGTTAAGTATAGACAAACATTACTGACTTTTCCACATCTGAAATCATACTCTGACTCAAATATGACTAAATTGTGATAAATTTAGTCCATGGAAACCTGAGCAGGCTGCTGGCATAGCAAAACCAAAGGACTGTCCTGCCAGAATGCAGTTTGCAATATCTCAGAGGTGCAGTCTTATTTTCTACCAGTGTTATAAAAAATTCCAAGTTGCATTATTCTAAATATATATCTCATCTCTTAAGCTGAACTAGTAAACTAGTCAACTGCTGGTTGTTTCACTCGCTAATCAGAAATATAATTGTTATACAAAGACAGCTGCAGTTGCTATAGAAAATGTAAGGAGTTTTTTTGCATAACAATGAAGCGCAGCACCTGCCTTTCCAATATACTCTACAATTGTTCTACTGGCATTATTTCCATAACCTTGAACGTTAAAGAAAGATGCATTTAACAGATAAGTCACGGCTAAGAACTTGTGTTGGTTTTATGCGTTCATTTACAGCTGCTGTACGTGTTAAAAATATTACATTTTCACTTGATATTTAGGATGCCTGATTTCACATGTAATGGGTAGATTTCAGAGTGCCCATAGGGCTTGAATTCAAGGGCTTGAATACACACAGTGGATATTTCAGGTGCTTCCCCCGCAACTGATCTCAGTTTCTGCTGAACATTGGAAGCAGCTCCTAAAACTTTTAAAAATTTGGAGAGGCTTGCTAGACATTTTATTGGGGGACCAAATAGACCTCAGCCCCTAGAAGTTGGCTGCTGTGCCTCTGAAGAAGATCTTAAGGTTCAAGTAGGTATATATGCTAGAAGGCACTATTTCAGGTAAGCAGAAGCTTCCTTTCTCCCTGCCATACCCAAATCTGCTAGCTTTTTTGCTCCTTGGCATGTCCTACTGGCATAGGAATTCTGCTGTTAGCTTCTACCTGTGGAAGACTGTTGCTATGCTGGTGTGGATTTGCTATGTCAGCATATTTCTGGGCTCCAGGGGCACAGAATTTAGGAGTGATTTTTTTCTCACTCAAGAGGAATGTCTGCCAGTGGTGTAGCATGGGGAGGCCCTGAGGAGCTGTGGCCCCAGGTGCAGTTTTTTGAAGGGGCGTGACCAGGCACCCCCACAACAGCCCTTCTCATCAGAGCCCAACGCCACCAGCCACAGCTCCACTCCCAGGTCATGAGGAAGTCTGACCATAGCTGTCAACTTTCAGATTTGAAAATAAGGGATCAGCAGCCTCACCTGTCCCAGGGACAGTCTACAGGATATCTAACAATCCGGGATAGCAGCGGGAAGCAGCGGGAAACGGCGCTGGAATAAGGGAATTTCCCACAAAAAAAGGGAAGGTTGACAGCTATGAGCCTGACCCAGGGGCAGAGAGGGGCCGCTTCTTGCAAGGCACCCAGCCCCGGCACTACCAACCCTGGGTCAAGCCTCACCTGGGGGCGGAGAGAGGTTGTAGCCCCCTGAGGGGCATGACTCACTCACCCACCCCAGGCTCCACCCGCTTACACTCTGCCACTGATGCCTCCGATAGGATTACACCATAATATTTGCTAAACATCTTCCATTTTTCTCATCTGCGCTGAAAGTGCTAAGCGTTGCGCCTGCACCATTTCTGTCATTAAAATATAATCCAGGCCAAATCCAATAATAACAGTTCAAAAGTTATCCCTGAGAAAAGCTCAGATAAATTTTATAACAGAAATATGCCGAAGTTTAATAACTCTTTTCTACTGAAGACACGCTGCCATGAAATATTTAGCTTTTTAATGTGCAGGATCTGATTAATTCAGTATATTTTTTAGCAGCTCATAAAAGTTTGATATACTGTATTTTGCCTGATTGGATATGATATAAGCTAAATGGCGTGGCAAAGAATGCATAGCTTTTATTTATTTTTATGTTCATGTCCTGCTTAATGCTTTGTGCCTTTTGCTGTAGGTTAACACTTATATTTGAAATTACCCTTTTATTGTTTGTTGCATCATGGGACATAATGTGGAATTAAATATTAAAGTTGCTGCTGAAAATACCACTTCCTGTGATTCTTTAAAGTTCTGTTAAATGCTGGTTTGAACCGTGTTGAGCTATTTTGACAGAGCCCTCATTGTAGCTCCACTGTTGTTGTGTATAAATTTACATTTAGATGACAAGATTTACAGATACAAAAAAACCCCACCCCACCACCTTTTAAATTACTTACGTTGTAATTATCAAATACATATAGTATAGCATTTGATTGTCAATGGATTTTGTTAATTGAAGCTTGGAAATAAGTTCAGCTAAAATAATGGGTATTTATTTTGAAGCATATTTGTTCAGGACTGGGGTGCATGACCCTCATTAATCCAAGATCCATTTTCAAATATTTTGAGCAAGTGATTTTAAAAAAAAAATCTTGTGATGACAGCTTTGCACCTAGTTGTGTGAACCGGGAATATAAGTCTGAAGCTGCCTGACTCCATTTATTGCAACTCCTTGGCCCCTGCATTTGTCCTTCTGAAGATTTGCAGGTTTGCTTTCCTAGAGGAATCTGTATGATATACTGTATGCCATTTTCATTCTAAAATCACTGTGCACAAAACTACTGGGGGAGAATTGAATCCCTCCACACACACCAAAAAATAATAATCAACTTTTAAGTTGCCTAGCCCAAAACCCTGCACACCTATTCTTCTGAAACTTTGCACTTAGCTTACTTACAGGCACCTCTCTGACATATGCTATTTTCATACAAATTGCCCAGAAAACAATATGAGATTAAGTGCATCTTTTTAAAAATCACAGCAAAACTGTAAAGGCTGTCATTGAAAAACAAAACAAAACAAAACAAAACACCACTGCAGCTATATTTATTAAATTTGGCAGTATTCATCCCCTGAGAAGGGCTACTATGCCTGCGAATTTCACTCAATTCTTCATAAAATTCAAAAAGTTATTGACTGATCCTTAAAAATATATATACTAATAATCAGACTTTAAAGAGACCCATCACAAAATCCTCTGGACCTATTCCTTTGGAACTGGCAGATTTTATTCATTCAGGAAGGGCAATGTCTGAATGTCTTTTTTAATAGCTGTTCTATTATTATTTATCATTTACATATATTATTAATAAATATGTGTAAATATAAAATATTGAATAGTATCATGTAAGTATTAATTTACATCTTTTTGAAATTATTTTTTATTAGTTTTCTAAATTAATACAAATCAAACCAAATTTATTTAATTTAATACAATTTGTTAAATCTTTGTGACGGGGTGAGCTCCTGTTGCTCTGTCCCAGCTTCTGCTAACCTAGCAGTTTGAAAGTACACCAGTGCAAGTAAATAAATAGGTACCACTGTGGAGGGAAGGTAAACGGCATTTCCATGTGCTCTGGCTTTCGTCATCGTGTCCCGTTGCGGTGTAGTCATGCTGGCCACATGAGCCAGGAAGCTATCTGTGGACAAATGCCGGCTCCCTCAGCCTGAAAGCGGAGATGAGATTTCCATCCTGGGGTCCTTTTTCCTTTTTTTTTTTTACCTTTACCTACTTTGACTGCCTGTGAGATGCTTCTCTTTAAAAAAAAAAAAAAAGCATAAAGTAACTTTTAAAACCATGCTTCAAGTTGAACAACAGCTTTTGTAACTTGGTTTTCTTCCCAAAGAAGAGTGATAAAAAATAGTTTCTTTTTAATGTCATTCTTAATGATGGCAAGGACCCTGTGTGTATAGCAGAGATGTCAGCTTGTGTTTTGTTTATCCATTCCTTCTAATCCTTTGACACTTTGCTATGACATTTCCAAGCCCATTACTGCTTATATTTAAGGCTGGGCTGTTTGATATTACACTGACTGCATGTTGCTCACCCTTCCTCTCAGATGTTACAACACAGGCTTTATAGAAATGCATTTATTTGTTTTAGTCAATAATTATTTCTGATTTTGTAAAACAGGTGCGTAGCTTTTGGGTATCCTGGCTAAATATGCATACTAGTGATACAATGATTCCAGCCAATGCATTTAAGAAATCTGCACATTGATTCTTTTAAAAATAAATAAAATAGCCTGACCAAAGGGAAGGTAATAGAACATTTGTTCTAGCAAATAATTTCGGTGGGTTTTTCTTTTTCTTTTCTTTTTTTTTTTAAAAAAGAACCTTACTAAAATCTTGTAATACATGTTGGCATGTTGAATGTCACCTTCTGTCATGCCAGGTACTTCTTCATACTAATTGTGTCCTTTGGGATTTGGACGAGCTTTCTGTCAGCCTGAATTTATGCATAAAACAGTGAACTACAGTATCAGCATTCTAGCCAAGCCATCACAGCATTCTTTCCCCACAAAGCCAGTAACACTATATATTCCTGCAGTTGTCCTTGCATCCAAGCTTGGGAGAATTTAAGAGCCAGTTCACATGACCTATTTGACCCGTATTGGATTCAACAAGATTTGATGTTTATATGTAGTTATCCTTAAGTCTTAAATATGATTCAGTATATGTCCTGATTGCAATATGAAATGTCGTCAAATATCTTTGAAAGGAGGACAGCCATGGAACAATGCCGTTTAAGCAAACTGTATATAAGAATGTGTATGCCATGTTAAAAAGAAACGGGAATTCAAAATTAGGGATCTGTAGGGAAACAAGGGTTTTTGCCATTGGCACAGTGGGTAAATTCAGGTGCCCATTTGCCAAATGGCAATGTTATCATGGTATATATGCAAGTACTTGGTAAGCTATATTGCCCTGCCATGTGGCAGCCTGATCAGAGGAATAATAAGGTTTTCCTTACCCCTTGGCCAGTACAATAGTGACAGTTCCTTGGGGGGGGGGGTTCCCATACCAAACACTGTCAACACAGCTCCTTTGGGACACCTCAGTATCTAGTAGCTGCTCTTGCTGCGCAGTTCTAGTCCAGGCCTTCTTACTCAAATATTTGCTCATGCTCCTTGTACAGCACTGTTTAGGGTATGTGGAGTCAGACGGGGGGAAATGCCAGGAAGCAGTTAAATATTTCCCATGCAACTAGCCAGTGAACGGCTTCTGCAGCTGTTGTTCCTTCTCTTCCTGCGTATTCCCCACATACTGGACTCTCCCACTTCCACCTGCCACAGTGCCTTGCTGGCTCCATGCCTCTGCCTCTATCTTCAGTGCCCTGAACTACTCTCCTGGTGTTTGGGCCACATTGGTGGTGGCAGTGGTTTTGTCAGATAAGGAAGCACACTCATGGACTTCCGGGATAGCGCGAACGGGTAATGGCGGATTCCCTCCGAGCTCCGGAGGGAATCGGCTCCGCTAAGGACGGGTCTTGCCGTGCCGGCGACACGGGGACCCTCAGAAACCGCAGGCGCTGAAGCCTGCGGACATGGTGACTCGGTGGGCACCTTAAGCGCCCTCCCCGACCCGCGAAGAGCCTTTTTAAAGGCTACGGAGTGGACCGGAGAGTGGCGTGGCGCTGAGAGTCGATCGCTGCCTTGGCGGAGCGAAGCCGCGAGCCATGACCGGAGAGCGCTATCTTTCTTCCTGAAATTCGGACTGAAACAAATAACCCGTGAGTAGAAGGAAATTTTGGCACTAAAACTTTTATACCTAAAATTGAGTACGATCGGGGGTGTGTTAAAAGGAAGTCCGCACTCCCCCCCCCCCCACAGAAAGACTCAAAGCAAGGAGAGGAGCACTAAGGCGGGAAAACTTTGGTGTTTAAATAGACATTCTCATGAATTGGATTATAAAGTTATTGTGCTGGAGTGGAAAAGAGTAGAATTTCGGAAGCCTTTTTTTTTTCTTGGCAATCCCCCCCCCCCTTGGACCCGGGAGTGCCCTGCGTGTGAGCCCGAGGAAAAAGAACAAAGAGTTTGACAGCTGTCAAAGAGCTGTCAAACGAGTGGTAAAGATTTGGAACCGTATTGTTAGTACTTTCTTGGACTAAAAGAGCTACATTAAAACTGAACTTTTAGAAACAAAGTGACTGGGAATAACAAAGTAGCGGGGAACAACAGTAACGGATTGTTGGAATAAGATCATGATGGAAATCCCCCTGGAGGGAACTAAAGATATTGCAATGGCTGCAGAAGAGAAACTATGGGCAGAGATTGAAAGGATGTTTTTTCTCGTGGGAACTTTACAAGAGCAAAGTACCACAATGAGTAAACAACTGGAGACTTTCGGTTTGGAACTAGGCAACCCTGCTAATGATACAAAGCTGATGGAAAAAAACTCGGCAGCTGCAGAGGATGAGATAACTTCGGAATTGGGGGAAAAGAAAGAGGAAGAAGGAGAGGAATTTCAGGTGGAAAAAATCAACCAAAAGCCGGCAACCTTTGGGAACAAAGGATATAAAGAAAATGACAAGTGGACCGCAAATCTGCAAAAGGAGAGAAAGAGAAAGGAAGAAGTCCCTGAAATAACTGGAATACTGGACTATATAAGAGCAAACAAGTTCGATTGGGACTTCTTCATTCGGCTGGAGTATGAGAGATTGAGTGGTCCTGAGCAGAAACTGATACTGACTGATTTGGAAGGAGAAAAATATGAGGGGCTGGTGACAGAACCTCCTCAAAAAGAGAGGGCCAACAAAATGGACTATCAACAAAACTGGTGGAGAGAGACTAACTGGGGCTTAAGAGCCTCCGATGTGAGAAACCCGGGCTAAAGCAGCCAATTTATTGGGACATTGGTTTGGGAAGGGACAGAACCGGGGCAGGGAGGGAGGGGAGAGTAGAATAATTGAAATCTGAGATTTAGAATTGCTATATTATGATTTTAGGTGTAATATGGGAAGGGAGGAATTTATGGGAAAAAACTTAGGCCGTCCTTAGAGAAATGATTTATTGTGTAAAATTGGATAAGTTAATGGGTCAAGCATAGGTGATAAATTTTAAGAAAAGACAAGATATTTAAGGGATGAGAGGAAATAACTTGCTGAGATAATCAATGAAATTGGAATGTGGGAGGGAGGGTGCGGGGAAGTCAATGAAAGAAGGTTATGAAAGTAAGGCTATGAAATTATGTATGTTTTGTTCTGTCTTTATATGTTTGTTTGTTTGTTAAAAAAAAATTTGAAAATTCAATAAAAATTTATAAAAAAAAAAAGGAAGCACACTCATGTACACGTGTGTGTGTGTGTGTGTGTGTGTGTGCGCACATGCATCTAAACAGAGCCCTAGGTCTAGGAAAGTTCTTGCTCAGTCGTATCCATGTGTGTGTATGTTTATCTGTTTATGTAATAAATTTCCATCTCATCAAGGAGCCAAAGGCAGTAAACACCATAGTGGTAAAACAATACAAATAAAAGCCATCAAATATCTGGGTGTAAATAGTTTTCTTGATTCCCAATATATAACAACTATTACCAAAAAGGTAAAAAGATACAAAAACAAAATTCCAACTTACCCCCCACCCCTCCGGGAGGGACCGAAGTCCAATCTGTGCTTTTGGGTGGTTGCCATTCGTCAGAGTTATATAAAAGGATGTCATATTTCAGAAAAACCATGTACATCATTTGTATTATTTGATGCACGTTATTGCTTTGTTAATTTTTCTGATACAGCAGTTGAACATATATTCTGTTCCCAATGAGAAATACACTGATGTGCTGATGCTTTCCAGTTCTATGCCGATAGCAGGCATGCTGCTGCTAATGAAAATGTTTTTAATTCCTCTGGAAGGTCGGTTGTAGAGGAGACAGACTCACCTCATTCCACAAATGGGGAAGTACCACTGAACCTTTAAGGATTCAGCAGCATCTTGTGACAGCACCAACAACTGGGCCTGGACCAGCTGGTTTACCCCATATTTAGAGGCTACAAACTTAACCGGCACATTCATTTGTATGTGGAACTTGATGCTATAATGACTTCTTGTGTTGGGAGATGGAGCACACATTCTGCACCATCTGAGGCTATCCAAGACTTGGAATAAGCCCACAACAATCATTCAGCCTCATAGTTACAAATGCATAATTGTGCTAGATGGAAGAATAGCTTGCAGCCTTTTATACTGGCGGCTGCTCCTCCTCCTACCTGAAGGTTCCATGGCTTATATCAAATCCAGACTCACTCTAACGCTACAGGCTGTGTAACTAGGGGAGGTTGAACCTGTCATTGACTGGTGAACCCAGTCCTTTCAGGTCACTGAGCCTGCCAACCACTGTTTTAGCCTTCTGTGGATTTATTTTGTTATTTGCCATGACAACCTTTCCATTAGAATGTTATAACCAGAAATTTCTCAATAAAGATAGAGCCCATTGTTTAGTTTAAGAGGTATTTTTCATTTTTTAGGAATTTATCCTTTAATTTATTATTATTATTATTATTATTATTATTATTATTATTATTATTGCAAATTAGGTGGCTTAGGTCTGGTAGCTCATGTTCTGCATGTACAAAGTCACAGGTTTAGCCCCTGGCATCTTCAGTGAGGGGACTTAATGTAATAGGGCTGTCAAACATCTTGCCTAAGAAAGTTGAGTTCAAGCTTAGCCACCTGTCAGGGCTGACAGACTGAGTAATAATTCAGTAATAGACATTTCCAACACAGAGAACCTAATACTGTGTTGGCCCTTTATGCAATCAAGTTATTCAGAAGCTCTGGAAGCCTGTATTTTTTAAGTTATCAGCAGTAACGAAACAGTATATATATATATATATTGGGGGGTGGTGGAGTTTGCATGCTTATTTCTCAAGATACAGTACTAAGCATTTCTGTTAAGAGCAGAACATTTCCGTATGACTGTATTCCCCCGCCCCTTGAAATGTCTGTTTGCTCCAACTTGCTTTTAAATGAGTCCACTACAAGTTTCTAGAACACTGCAGTGTTACATAGGATGCAGTGATGATTATCATTTAACTAAATTAGAAACCACGGGTGGTCCTTGTATTATTTTGCTACAAATTGCTTTGTGACCAGACCAAACAGCTGGCATGGTGTCCCTTTTGTAAAACGATTGTTGTGTATCACTGGTGTGCACAATTTGCCTTGTGGAAGTAGAATAAGTCTCATGCCCTTTGACAGAGCTTATTGTATCCCACATCATGCTAGCAGTGAGCCACCTGTTCAGGGTTCTTATCAACTTCCATGCCACAGAAATGTTGCCTTGGTACAGTATCTCATATGCACTTCAATGCACTCATGGTGCCTCTGTGTGGCCAGGATGTCCTTTTCATTTATGATGCAGTGAGTGGACCACGTGTAAAAGGAACTTACATTCAGATCAGCCTCTTCTAGCTAGATAGAGCAGTGCAAAAGCCATAACAACCAGGAGCTCTTTGCATACATATTGCAGCTCACACACCCAGACAGTTCAATAAATTAGGGTACAAGGTAAAGTAATATAAATTAGAGCAAGAATAAAATATATTTCCTCTGTTCCGTCTCCTCCTTTCAGCCTGAGGGAGAGAGAGAGACTTTTTTTTAATACTTTTTTTAAGGGCACAGCCCACCCAAGAAAGCTCACAAAATTAAAATAAAAAAGCCATTGCAACACATAAAAGCAGCATTCCATATCTTTAAAAAAGCAGCATATTAAAATCCCAGCACTCATACTTCAACAAAAGCAAACTGAAACAAACAAAAAAGTAATCAGGGTCCATTTGCAGATCAGTACAGATAGGTCCACATGTACCTCTCTCTGTATTTAGGATGTACCTTCTCCTGTTAAACCTATTAAACCTAAAGCCTATTAAACCAAGAGAACAAGGAGCTGTTTTGCTGCAGCAACAATGTGATGGAGAACCCAACTTTGGGTAGTTCAGTGTATGATGCTGTGTGAGCCCTTGGGAGTATGTTCATTGCTAAGGAATCCTTCCCCACTTCAACCCCCTATGTCCCGTGAAAAAGCTCCTCTGAGGGTCAGAAGAAAAAGTCTAGGACAGGTTGGGGAGACTTTGTCTTCCAGATGTTGCTGAACTACAACTTCCCAGCAAGACCTTGCCCCTAACTGATTTCATCCATCGAAATATACAAACAACATGACTTAAAACATGCACATTTCTAAAATAAAATATAACGTTGCCACATCAGTCAAGGATGGATTCAGATATTACAGACTTCTGCCGACAGAATGGCATGATTTATTCATATTTTCTCCTTTTGCGCTCCCCAGGAAATCATGAGAAAGGTGTGCTAATTCTAGGTGGTAGAAGTATCACAGATTTCATTGCCAGTTCCTGCTTTGCACATTGCACAAGATGTAAAGGTAAAGGTACCTCAACCATTAGGTCCTGTTGCGAACAGCTCTGGGGTTGCGGCGCTCATCTCGCTCTGTAAGCCGAGGAAGCCAGCGTGTGTCCACAGACAGCTTCTGGGTCATGTGGGCAGCATGACTAAGCCGCTTCTGTCGAACCAGAACAGCACATGGAAATGCTGGAGCGGTACCTATTTAACTACTTCCACTTTGACGTGCTTTCGAACTGCTAGGTGGGCAGGAGTTGGGACTGAACAACGGGAGCTCACACCGTTATGGGGATTCGAACCGCCGACCTTCTGATCAGCAAGCCCTACTCTCTGTGGTTTAGACCACAGTGCCACCTGCATCCCTTAGCACAAGAAGTACATTCATGTAATTTCTGAAGTGGCTCAAACTGTAATTTGACATACACCAGATTCATGAACAAACTAGCTTTGTTAAAGAACATAATTTCTCATCATTTATCTCAAACATTTACAATTTTTCTGAGATCCCATGACTTTGATTTTTGTGCACGCACATTAAAAAACATGACTTCAGAATGTTTTATGTGTATTTTGCTGTCACAGTGTGTGTGTTGCATCATTGTGCATCACTACACGCCCTTCTTTGATTGGCTGATTTCATGGGATTTAACCCTACCTGTGTTTACACTCTGCTGCACCTTTTATCCTCTTTACCGTGGGATAAAGCCCAAGTGAGTGGCTACGGCTGCTGGTGGCATTGAAGGCCAGTGCAGGAAGACAAAAGTAACTGTGCAGCAAGTGTTGTGGTAGACTAATCCTTCCTGTACACAGTTAATTAAAAGTAAGTCCCACTGAATAAATTGTGACTTATGTCTGAGTATATTATACTGTGAAATAAAGAAGGGAAGTTATGTTCAGTCATGCTGAACATGGATGCACACAAACTGCAAATTAACTTGGAATCAACATCTCTTTGAATTATGGGAATATTACCTTTTCACCCCCAGTGAGTGGCGGTTGCAGCCCAGCGCAGGATGGGGCAGCGGCAGACGCTGGTTTCCCAGGTGGCCAGGGAGAACATCATTTCATTTCCCAATGGTTGCACAGGCTTCCAATGGTTCTCCGTGATTCTGTCCAATCACTGGTGAGCCAGGAGGGCGGGACTTCAGAGTGGACCTGGGGGAAAACTATTTCTCTCAGGTCTGCTCTTTGGTTATAAAGCCAAGCTGTGCCTCCTGCCCAGAGTCCAGTTCACTTGGCTTCTGGGACTTACATGGATGGTGGATAAGGCATTGGGTTGTATCCTTAGTCAAGGCAGACAGGGGGATTGGGAACCTTACTCCCCATAAAGAGGTTCCTGAGTGTGTGCTTCCATCCTGATGCCCAGATGGGGGCTGATGGGCCATGACACACACTCCCCAAATGTTGATCTTAGAGGGATTGCCCCGATTTGATGTGTTCCATGGGCTGATTTTTAACCTGGGATTAACCCTACTCAATAATCAACCAGCAGTCGGGTTGGGTGATTCATGGTACACACCCAATGCTTATGCCAAGACCTACTTACATCTGTAATCAATAAAGTTGTGGCCTATTTTATCTGAAAGCAATTGGCCTGTGATTATATTATCTTCCATGTTAGCCCTTGGCATCTTGCAGCCTCTCATCTAGTCCTGTTCAGATTCAACCTCCAAACTGACCAGTTTGGTAGCATCACTGGCCACCACATGTTCTTAAAACATACGAATTAGGAAAGATTTTTCTGGAATATTCTTTTTAGAGCCCTCAGTGGCCAACATGCTGTTCTTCTGTGATATAACAGGTTTGTATAGAAATGAAAATATTATTTTATTATATTTTTAAATATAATGTAGGGGAAAAAAATATTCTTATTGGCAGTCTTCTTTGTTGATTTGCAGCTGTGTCTCTCTTCATTTAGCATGAATGTTTGCAAAAGCATTCTGCACATCAATTTTTTAATATGTAGATGTTTCTTTAATTTCTAATGTCGCTATAACAGTTTTCAACTCCATTTGCTTAATATAATCATAATTCGTTTGGTAAGAGGATTTATATATTTCTAAACTGAGGTCAATATGCTCAGAAGCCTATGTTTAGCTCACACACTTTCCTAATCTAAAGATAAGACACAAGTCTTGCAAGCATTTATAATTTTCAGAAGACAAAGATGATTGTATCCTTAGTAGGTGGGATGGTTGTGGGCTTAAAATGCCATTGCTGTTTATGTTTACAGCAGTTTCATTTTATGAGGGCAAGCGAATAAAAGGGATTTACAAAACAATGCTGAAAATCTAAACACAACACTCATATTCATATCCTTTTAATAATTTATTTAGAGCGGTGCCAACAGTATGAAAATTTCATGTATGGGTATCAAGCAGCCAGCCACACATAAATCTGAAAGGCATGAGCAATGAGATTAGATTTAAAACAGAGGTCACTAGATTTGTGATGCTGTTCCTGGATTACATTGATGAAAAGTTAATTGTAACAATTTGAAGTTAATGATTTTTACAGTATTTAAAAATCCTAGCATATTTAGTAGAACAACTCCAGGATTCATAATTATTTACAATTGTGATATTGTTTTTCTTTAAAATGCATCTTGAATGGTGCTAACCAAACTAGATATTTTAAAATTGCTAATAGTTTGTGTACTCTGAGTTACTGATGAAAAGATAGCAGATAGCTTATTCAACCATTTCACTGACATGGGCAGAGTTCCTTATGGTATGTGGAAATATTGTGCTTTGTGAAAGAAGAAGAAGAAACTAAGTGTAGGAGCCAGTCATTATGCAACAATTTCAAATATGAATTCTAGTTGCATGTCTAAGAACAGTCTTCTGTCCCGTCCAGTGAAAACAAAAATGATAGACACAGGACAAGAGAGAGTTTATCATAGTAGGCTTCTGTTTTATGAAGACTTTCTTTGTTTACATGACTTGGTGCAAGTTCAGAAAAAGGCAACAAGGCTCTAAATTTGTTGTAGAGTGCCAGTGACCACACTTTTTCTCATTTAAACATAGCTTGTGTGGTCTACCACACAATAACTGCTTGCCTCCTTTCAACAGTAAAACAGACCATATAATTCCACTTAGCCACATATATATTTGCTTCTGGAAAAAATAGGCTTTGTACTTAGTACTATCTTATTAGGAAATAATCCCCATGGAAATTGTGGGACATACTTCAAGCCAAGACTGGGCCTTACGTGCATCTTGAAGACTTCAGTTATAAATGAATCTGGCAAGTCTTGCCTTGCTCAGACAAGGTCCTTTCAGTTAGCTGGGTTTTCTTTTAAATTTGTCAGTAGCTCACAATATTTTTTTTTCAATGGTGCCATTGGATGTGTGTGTGTGATGGGTAAGTGCCAACCAAACAACAGCCAGAAGTGATGCCACCAACAAGGCCTCCCTGTTAATTGTAGGCAAGTGCATTCTGGCAGGGAGATTCGGTCTCTATATTTCCTTAAGGAACATCTTGTATCATTCCTAAGTTCTAGTAATACTACATACAGATGGGAAAGTAAAGAGAACAAGACTCTGAGATACAAATGCCTTTTTGTTAGGGAGTGATCAGATTAGGTGTATTGATTGTGGTTACCAAGAACTCTCTCCCATTTAGTGGTTATTACTAAATCAGTGGCACCCATGTCAGTGGCACCCCTCTATAGCAGTGTTTCCCAACCTTGGGCCTCCAGCTGTTTTTGAACTACAATTCCCATCATCCCTGACCACTGGTCTTGCTAGCTAGGGATGATGGGAGTTGTAGTCCAAAAACAGCTGGAGGCCCAAGGTTGGGAAACACTGCTCTATAGAGATGTGCATTGGGCCCCTAATCTAATTTATTTCTACTGGCATGTTCAGGCATTTTTATTCAGAAGGTCCCTTCAGTTACTTAATTCTTGACTTGTTTCTAACTTTTGAAAACAACTGTGATCTGGTTGTTCCAGGCCAGGCATAGGCAAACTCCATCCCTCCAGATGTTTGGGACTACAATTCCCATCATCCCTAGCTAACAGGACCAGTGATCAGGGATGATGGGAATTGTAGTCCCAAACATCTGGAGGGATGGAGTTTGCCTGTTCTAGGCTGTCATTTCCTCCTGTTTTAAGTTTCTGCTGCTACTGTTATATCTGTATTTTTATTAGGTATTCTATTTTTAATTGTTTGTTCACTTTATCTCTTGTAATTTTTATTGGTTTTTACACCTTGAGTATCCTTTTAGAAAGGGGACCCATTAATAAATAAGGTGCTGCAATCCTAATGACATGTCTTATTTACATATATAAAGAAATCAATACAGTAGAAGAAACAATTTTTTGCTAGTAAAAATGCTGTGTCTGCCCACCTGGGGTAAGAAAACAAAGGGAAAAGTTGGTAACCATTAATGTAGTCTTCCCAACTATGCAAAAGGTTTGCTATGAGAGGCTGTAGCCTTTTCCCTGTGAAATCGCTGGTCCAATGACTTCGTCACATTAGTCTCCCTGGGTTTTAGGAGACGAAATCGGATCAGGAACCCCTGCTGCTACTCCTGCTGCTTCCCTTCTTGGCAGCCTACCAGCTGAGCGGCAGCGTGCGGTAAGCATTCAGAGGTTATGCTGTGCATCTGCCTGCACCGTGGTCCTCACCAATCCAATGAACTGCATGTGATTTCCTCCTCTTTACACCTTGGCCGTGGCTCATCACTCTTGTACAGGCAGAAATATATGCCTGCATTCTGTGGCAAGTCTTCTCCAGGTTCCATCTGTCAGTGAGGCAATTGCCTTTTCTGCAGTTCCTGCTCAACAAAAATTTGAAGCTAAGATGGAGCCTTTCTTCCTGGCATACTAGATTCAACTGTGTGAAATTAAAAACCCCCACAAAATATCAGGGAAGCATCCTAATATGCAGTCCCATAGCTGTAGTCCTAAATGTTACAGCCCAGATGAGACTGTAATGCAGTATATTCTGTCTGTTTAGCTGTTTCTTAAAGTTAAGACACAAGTTAAGATCACTCCAAACTGGGTGATGCAAAACAGCAAATGTGCTTCAGTTAGTGGGCAGCTTGATTAAGATGTTGACCCAGTGTGTGGCAACTGTGAAAAATTGTGACTTGAATGTTAGGGATCATTAGAAAAGGGATTGATAATAAAACTACCAAACCATAATCCTGTTACAGAAATCTATGGTGGGACCACACTGTATAGAGTACCGCATGAGGTTCTGGTCACCACAGTTGAAAAGGAATATCGCAAGCTTGGAAAGGTTCAGAAAAGGGCAACCAAAATTGTCAAGGGGTTGGGACAACTTCCCTATGGGAAAGAAAAAGGGCGCATCGGAGAGTGTGGAGAAAGTGGACAGAGATACATTTTTCTCCCTCCCTCATAATACGAAAGCCTGAGGTTGTCCAATGAAGAAGTTGCATGTTGCATGATTCAGACAGGCAAAGGGAAGTGCTGTTTCTATGGAATGTACCTTCACAAGATGTAATAATGGACAATACCATGGATGTCTTTAAAAAAAATAGGGTTATCAATGGGCACTAGCCATAAAGACTATGTTTAGCCTCCACTATTGGAGACAGTGTGCCTCTGAATACCAGTTGCTGGGAATCAGAATTGAGGGGACACTGTTGTACTCAAGTCCTGCTTGGGGGCTTCTCACAGACTTTTAGTTGGCCACTGTGATTCTTGACCAGGTGAGCTTTTGGCTTGATTCAATAAGGCTCTTCATCATGTTCTTAACCCGTTAACATCACAACTCAGACTAGGATCGGCTCTACCTTCTTTTTGTTATGCAGGTGTTTAAATCAATTTACCCCTCTTTTTCCCATTTTGGTCTCATTACAATTCTTATATTTTCATTTTGTTTACAGCATGACAATGATGCTTCCCCCCTCCCTCCATGATGTTGGAACATAGAGTAATTAATACCACAAGGAGGGTGGAGACCAGGGAAAATGTTGATATTAGCACAATAAATTTCCTCTTCTAAGTCTGATGTACCTATAAAATGTATGCACATTTTCAATAACAGCTTAGACAAAATGGACAGTTGACCTCAAAATAATACCAACTTCCTAAGAGACAATTGTCTTGTATACTATAAAGCTTCAATTTGCAACCCAGGATGTTACTTCACCTAGAATTTCAAACAGTATAGTAGTAAGATTCATAAGTTCTGCATGGCTTACATTGGTGCTCACATGGGAGTTTAAAATAATATTTCTCTAGAAGCAACAAATTAGTGATGTTTTCACATTCTCTTCCATGGAATAAAGGAGGATATTGAGTTTGAAAAGGGCTCTTTGATCAGTTGAATCACCCAAGCTACCTATGACTTAAAATGCTGTGAGCAAATTATCATATTGCATCCCAGTTCTGAATTTGTCTCTAAGGCTTGCTGTATCCGTTCATAAATTCTTAGGACAAGGTGCATTGAAAACATGGTATATGGTCCCAGGCAAGCTTTGAGGCACAAATGCTGGAAGTATGTTGGTTCTGGAGAATATCAGCAGAGACTGCAATTCTATACAGACATCCCATGGGACAAATCTCACAGAACTTAGCAGGACTTACTTCTGAGTAGACATGTAGTGCTGTAAAAATGGTTTTAACAGTTCAAGGCCATTGCTGCAGACAGTGAGACATAGAGAATAATGCTGCTAATCTGCCATGCCTTTACATAATGGAGAAGAGCAGCAGTGAATAATTTTGGCCTTTCTCAGCCGAGGCCATTTAAGCATATTAGTATATTTGAACTAGTAATATCTGATGATAAAATTGTCAAGCAGACATGTTTAAGATGAATGTTCAGAAAGAAGTGCTTCAAAAATTCTGAGTGCCATATGGCTCAAGTAATTTAGAGTTCCATTTCTTAGCTCTAAATTATGTCAGAAAAATAGTAACAGGTGCCTAAATGCCAAATAATGCTTATAATCTGCCCAGTGGGTTATGTTGGTCTTTTTCATTTTATCTCACTTACAAATATTTAAGACTTAACAGCTTAATACTCTACTTCGCATTCAGATTATTGTGTAAAATACATCAAAATGACACAGTATTATTGTATTATTAACCATGCAGATATAGTACTGTGTAATATGCCATGGTAATATGCTGCAAGCATGTCCTTTGTTTTACTAAAGATATAACATCTGCATTTCCGAACTGAAGGGTTCAGGTTTTTTTACATCATAACAAAGTTTTAGCCTTTCTTGGCAAGCAGCGCCTTTCAGAAAGAGTGAGCTGAGTGACCTTTCATTGCTACTTTAAAATCTTGCTGCTGTAATGCTTAGTGTGCAGTATTTCATGATAGAAAGCTCATTAAGTATAAAAATTATTTCTGATTCATTAAAGATGACAAATAATTTAAGCATGGTTGTCTTTCTCAAGATTGTACAATTTGAGGGGGTGAGGAGACACAGAGAAAGAGATATAAATAAATTAGGAGTGCTCAGCTGAAAATAGCTTTTTATTTAACATAAATATTTGGAAAGTTTCTGACAAAGCTGTAAGTAGGGTTGGGAGGAGAAAAGCTCGGACTGACATACATTTCTTTGTAACATGTGAAGGATTCTATGCATGTATGAACATATGTATGCTAGCAGTTGTGCATTCATGGTAGGCAGAATTGTGTGGACCCTTCAATGGATTTCTGTCTCTCCATTATTGACACTCCTATTTAGGTTAATGTGGGAAGCAACCCTGCTCAAATCATTTCCACTTCATTTAGTCACTCGGTGCAGCTTTTCATGTTATTTGGCACACATAATTGCCATATGTCCACCAGTGTTGTTTGTGGCAGTGTTGACACCTGTGAACACATATCCAGGGACTTTGGCCTGATCAGATGTATGTTCAGTTTAAAAACATGTGTATATGGTCCACACTGTTATAGAACATACCTGTGTATGTGCATCAGCCATCTTTGTCACATAACGTGTAGCTGTCCATTGCACTGCACAATTTGTGTATCCTGTTACTAGAGCTTCTTCGTGGAACTATTATACTTATAGTATTAACCTACTATGAATAAATTTTGGGCTGTTATTCCAGCTGTGCCTATGAATTTGTGAGGAATACAAACTGACTTTTAAGTATTTGCTTACAGTTTATGTCAAACCCTACATTTGAAACTGAATGGCTTCATAGTTTGGGAAATGAGTTGTTGCTGCCAAATAAAAAGCTGGTTATTCTTGATCACCACTCATTAAAAGGCGTGGAAGAAGCAGTGGCGTAGCGTGGGGGGTGCAGGGGAGGGCCAGCCGCACCGGGCACAACATATGGGGGGGGGCGCTCGCACTCGCAGCTCTCTACCCCTACCTGGCTCACTCACTCTCTCTCACTGCAGTGCTGGCTGTGCGAATCCGATCCAAGCTGCCGGGTCGCCGCCCACTGTGGAGGGGGAGGGTGCCAGGCGTGCGTTGCGTTGCAGAGCGGAGAGAGAGCGAGGGAGGGACTATCTGGGGGAGGGACAGTGCAGCGGCCGCCCAGAGCAGCGCTGAGCGCGGGAGAGAACCACATCCGACCAGCCCAGGCAGCAGCAAGAAGAAGCTGGCAGCGGCGGCAGGTTAGGGGTTAGGGGCGCAAATTACTTGCCTTGCCCCGGGTTAGGGGGCGCAAATTACTTGCCTTGCCCCAGGTTACGGGGCGCAAATTACTTGCCTTGCCCCGGGTGCTGACAACCCACGCCACGCTGCTGGGAAGAAGGTTGGCTATGAAGATATCTAAGGACCAGTTAAAAGGTCATTTACTGTCCATGTTTGCCTTCCCTCTGCTGGTAATCCTATGTGGTGGGAAGTAGCATTGCAAATGACACTCTAAACACATGGAGAATTCTCATGTCAGTGTCCACGATCTCCAGGGCTATTCAGTACCCCATGTATTTAGATTTGGTCACACAGAAGAGATTCCTCCCTGCAACATGGGATTGCCCACATAGTGAAAGGCCTTTTAGCAACAACCCTGGTCCTAGATAACTGGCTTGAGCATAGAAGGGTGGTGAAATCTTTCCCTTAAAATTGAGAATCTTTTACATATTTTTAAATTTTCTTTCATTTCAGTGACTATTTCAACGAGTACCTTTTTTGATGGCTTATTGGTCACGGGACTCTACACATCAACCAGTGTTCAGGCTTCACAGAGTATTGGCGGGTCCAGTGCTTTTGGCTTTGGTAAGTCCAAAATGATTTCATGAAGTGTGTGTGTGTGTGTGTGTGTGTGTGAGAGAGAGAGAGAGAGAGAGAGAGAGAGAGAGAGAGAGTGCTGTTCAGCTGCATATCAATATGTTGTATTTTGGATCTACTTCCTGGTCCATTCCATGTGGAGCCATGATCAACAGAGCCTGCACCTCTGTGCAAAGACCTCTGCTATCAGACTTCAAGGATTGATTCACAGACTCCTCAGTGGATCAAGAGGGATTTCCCCAAAATTTGAAACCCTAGGGCAGCAGAGGAATATGCCAGCTCTTTGACTGGCCAGATGCAACATTCAGGGGGCGGGGCCTCACATCAATCAATACTAATCCATACTATAAAGCTTTGACAGCTGTTTCAGGGCACTGCTGAGACAACTATTAGTGACTAGTAGGATGACTAGCTTGTGGTCGTGAAACCCAAATAGGTCCCTCTCCAAGGTGCTGATCCTGCCTTGCTTTGCTTTTGTGTCTCTCTGGGACTACCACTCCACTTGGTCGTCATCAATCTGTGGTGCTGGGTACCCGCATGAATCAGGACAGAATACTGTGCTCAGTTCTGGCCACTTCAAAAAAGGCATTGTAGAGCTGGAAATGTTCAGAAAAGGGCAACCATAACGAAAGGTGCTGGAGCTACTTCCCTCTGAGGAAAGGTCACAAGATTTGGGGCTTTTTTATTTATTAAGAAGCAGAGTGAATAAGTATGAAATATGGACTCTTTCTATGCAGTATTCTAAATAGTGCTTCCTTTTCCATTAAATAACTGCAGTTTGAACTAAATTCCACTAAAGTGAACAGAAACCAGTGGCCTCAAGGTAACAAGAAAGTGGCTGGAATCATACTTGTCTTTTGTGCCGAAGTCCTTTTTACAAGCTTTCCCATCCCCTGTCACAGCCATGTCAGGCAAGGAATGCCCAGAGTGAGGAATTAACTATTGTCAAAAGTACACTTATAAATTAGGAAAAGGCATGTCTATCGGTCCTGTGTCTTTCACCTACTCATGGGTGTGCGCCTGATGAAGCAGTTGCAGCAACAGAGAGGCCCCCCCCTACTTGAGCTGTGCACAAGTAGGCACTCTTCTCCCTCCTCCTGCCCCTGTTCTTTATTCTCTGACCTGCATCTTCTCCTGCCTCTGACTCTCATGACTCTCCCAGATCACCGATCTCTTCTTCCAAATCAGTCTCCAACCCCCACTTCTCCTGGTGTCCACTCATCAGTATCTAGCCACTACTCCTCAATGTCCAGACAGTCTCTGACATTCCCAGAGTTCCTCCTTGTGTGCTATAAGTATGCACAATATGACTAGCCATCCATGTGCCCTGCCATCTAAAGTATGGGCTCCTTGTGTAAGGTTTATCATATACTGCTGCAAGAGAGATGTGGCTGGCAGCAGAGTTGATCAGAACCCTTGTTTTCCATTGCGGCTGCACGGGCAGAGCAGGAAGAGATGGAAGAAGCATGCATTTGGGCTCTTCAGTTATTTCAGTGGGAGTATTTCAGCTTGTACTTCAGCTTTTGCCAGAAGGATTCCAGCACAACCTCATTCCCCATTTGACACAGCTCTGGTGCCTCCCATACTCAGTCCCTCCATTAGCAGAGTTGTGGCAATTCTGCTGCTGTAGCACTAGGACAGGGGTGACAACACATATCTTAAAATGCTTTAACCAGCTTTGCCGGATGATAGGATTGTGCTAAGTGAGGCATTCCTATGTACACTTTCTTTGGAGTAATTACCATTGGAAGTGGTGCCACACATTCCTAAGTATGCATGTTCTTGATCAGTCTCAGAGACTCAGGCTCAACTTATTAGCATAGGAACCTAAAAGAGGCCAAATAAAGGTAACAATATGCCCCAGGTATACCATTTATGTATCTGTGTTTTCTAGACTAAGCCCTAAAATAATGTGGCTTCAGGATTCTTCAGAGCATACTTTAGCACATATATGCATGTAATATTGTTACAATATTCACAGGAACACATTAGTTGTGCAGGGAGGGGACTTAACACTTTTCCTGTGTTGCTCCCCAAGGCTTTTCAGTTTAGCAAACATCAAAAGCATAAATAAATATGCATATAGTAAATAAGGTTAACAAATGCTTGCTTCCTGTTTTGTGCCTGTTGCTTTCTCATTCATCTTAAAAGATCTACCACTACTAAGGAAGACAGTGAGGTTCACAACACCTCTGTCTTTTTACAATTCACCTGAAAGCAGGTTCACTTGCTTTTAATTGAACTTGCATGTAAGTGTAGTTCAGGTTGAAGCTTAGACATCTAATTCTCTGTGCCTCTGCAGCAGAAAAAAGCAACTGGGTAGTCTTATAGCAAGGCAATTGCTGAGGCAGAAGTTGTGCCTGCAGTGGTGTTTTGAACTCACCCAGGACATTGCACCAGTGCAACAATATGGATCTGGGCTGCTTCATAGCAACCACCTGGATCGCTGGAGACAAGAAGTGTTTCATAGCAAACAAATGCTTAAAGGCAGACCATGGAGCAGGTGGATAAGAGGAGGAGCATAAAGGGGAAGCAGCTATAATAGACGCTCCCTAATTTTATGGATTCAAAAGAGACAAGAACCAATAAGCACTTTGATGGAAATGGCCCGGCAGAAAAACACTGTGACTGTGGTGCAGACCCTGTGGCGTTCCAGAGGTTGCTGGACTCCAACTTCCATCAGCTCCAGACAGCAAGGGCTATAGTCAGGGACAGCAGGAGCTACAGTGCAGCAACATCTCAGGGGCTAGAGGTTCTCCATGTCATTGTATCCCACCAGGTCACTGTCCAAAATTTGCATTAAAAACTTATTGGAGTTAAGATAAATGAAAGAGGATAAGGATTTGCTGATTTGAATATTTTAATGGGAATACAAAAAGGGGAGGTGTGAGGAAGTCAAAGAAACAAGTTAATGAGCTTAAAGTTATAAAAAATGGATTTGTTTTAACTTTCTATTTTCCATTTTTCTATTTTTCTTGGGGGGTTTTTGTATTTTGTATTTTTGTTTGAGAGTTTTTTTCTGTTTCTTGTTTTATTATGTATTTTTGCATTTTTGATTTTGTAAAATCTCAATAAACATTATTTAAAAAAAAAAAATCTCAGGGGCTAGAGGTTCTCCATGTCATTGTATCCCACCAGGTCACTGTCCAAAATTTGCATTAAAAACTTATTGGAGAACATTAGGACTGTGCACATATTATAATTGTGTACTCTGAATGAACATAGAGAGGAGGATGAGAGTACACTTTCAGCTGTACACCTGCACAGCTGACCAGACATGATCTATTCCACTCCCCTACATATTGATAGTCTGCACAATCCCAGTTGTATGTTAGAAATGTTATGGAGTTGGAAAAATGAACTGCATTTTCTTGATGCTACCTCTAAGAAAGGAGAAAGCTTCACTTATGATCAAACATACAAAGTAGATGACTTCCTAGCACCATTTGGAAATTGAGTATATTTGCAGATGATTAATTGTTGTAATATAATTTTTATGCCAGACTGTTTGCTAATGTTTGATATTGAGGAGAGAGAGAGAAAACAATAAAGATAAAAAAGAAGACGAAAGAAAAAAAACCACTGTGCTTTTAATGGCCAAGAACAGGGAAGATATACGAGCAGGTTGGGGGAAGGTTCCTTCCTCCCCCAGTCAGGAAAGATGGATGGATATTTAAAAGTTCCATTACTTAGTAATTCATTGTTATTACAGAGAATCCCGGTACTGCAACTGAAGGTCTAGACATGATGAGATTGAGAATTGCCTCTTACTGATTCACAAAGACTAAGTAGTATTGCTATATGCTGTTCAAATTTGAGGGCTATATGAAGCTGCACATCACTGAGATTATGCAAGGTTCATACTGAGCACTGGTGCAACATGTCCTTGACCTTGGGGCAAAGGTCCAGAGCCTCACATCCATGGGGCGCCCTCAAGAGAGTAGCAGATTATGGGGGCAGCAACAAATATGTCCCCCATCAGATCCCGGGCCATCATGGGCATGTCAGGGCAAATTAAGGCTTCTGCAAGTCACTGCGGCAACCTTTCTTCTTATTTTAAAAATGGGGTGGCTGGCCAGCCATGTCGTGGTTACTGATGCCCTTTTTGTTATCTATCTATCTATCTATCTATCATCTATCTATCTATCATCTATCTATCATCTATCATCTATCATCTATCTATTATGTGTTGTGCTTTTCCACAACAAAATGGTGCTTATTCTCAGTAAAAGGCGTTTAGCATCAAGGGAGCAGAAACAATCTCAGTTTTATTCCTGTAAGTAATGAGCACATGCTTGGAGTATTTCTGTAACATATAATGAATGTAGAAGCAGCTGCAATGCATGGAAATGCGGTGACTGAGGTAGAGGGGAGAGATAAGAGAAATGCTAAATGTTTCCTTTGCAACTTAAGTTATGCATAAGGCCAGCTAAGGGAAGGCCTGTAAGACCATTTAGTTCAGGGTCTAAAATTATCTTGTTGCGCCACTGCTTCTGACAGGATGAAGTCTGCCTAAACAGGTGCAGTGGTTTTTGTACTAAGCAGCTTTCACATTGATTTTCATAAAATTTAAAATGAGCACTTTAAAAATTCAAGCTTTCTCCCTTTCTTTAAGAGAAAAATCACCTTACTAACATAAATTAACAGGTGGGGATGTCCTTATGACACTGGCAGGAAACTTCGACAATAGGACTCAGCTGTATCTTTTATTTATTGCAAGTCCAGTCAAATCCAATCCACCCTTCCATATTGCCAACCAGGGCAGCAGGGCAGAGGCACAGCTTGTTTAGTACCCTGGAGAGCTCACAGCAGTCAGTGCCAAGACTTGGGGAGAGTTCTTGCTTAAGCAGCATGTTGAAGCCTTCTGAGGATTGGTCGACTTGAGCCTCTTACTAGCTCTATTCTCTCTGAGGTGCTACCTGTTCATTAAAAGGGTCATTGCCCAATTATGTTACGGTTTGATCCTATGGTGGCCAAGCAAGGAGAGATGAATCACAAGGATAGTCTCGGAGTTGGAGGAGTCCAGTAAGGCCACATACTCTGGCCTGGGCCGCCCAGAAATGAGGGACAGTGGCTTCCTAACTGATGCCTTTCCCTCCAAGTCTCCCAACTGGATGAAGGATTATGGCCAGAGAACCTCACAGGTTCTTTCCCCTTCCTAGGACCTCAGCTGGATCCTTAAGACTCCACCTTGCCTTTTCTTACAAGGTGGTTCTCCATTTTCTACCTTCTTCCTGGTCTCTATAATAGTAACAGCTAAGCCAGGCAACATTGGGGTGGGTTGCCTTTGTAATTTATTACTGATCCTTTTAACTCTGCATATTTTGATAACAGCACATCAAACCTCAAGTGCTATGATTTTACTCTTAAACCATGTTATTATTTTGCAAATAAATATTGCAGTTGCAACCCTGATGTGATTGTTCCTGGCTCTTTGGAGCAGGCACATGAATATTGGTTTCTATTTATCATTACTAAATCCCCACATGTAAGCAATGGCATCACAGCCAGTGCAGTCCTTTTCTAGCACACAACTGCCTCCAGTAAAGATCTCAAGAGTAGTATTGTTATTTTCCCCAAATTAGCTTTTATGTTAATGCAGATGAAGGATACGGGTTCATGTGCCTGTGAGCACTGGTACACAAACAGATCTGGGAACATCCCAGAAATCGCCATGGGGACAATATGAGCTTTGCAGTGCTCCTATTTCAACTTTGATGGATGGAATGAAAGCCAAGTTGTAAATTGGGAGTGTACAGTAATCTGCTGCTTGTGCTTAGTAACATACAATACAAAGAATATGGAGTCAGGCAAATTGCAGTAGTACTCAGAGATACTACAAACTTACTTATTTTTTATTTTTGCAAAAAAAATAAAAATCTGTTCCATCAGCATTAAGAAATAATTATCATACTGGTGAACAGCAAAAAAGAACAATAGAATTATATTAATCAGACAAATGCCAAATGCAACATAAATCAGTAGATGAGATGAATACTGCCTCTCCATATCCCACCCAATATCCAAAGAGAGTACCAAGCTTTGATGACCACCCAATTGACATTTGACCATGTTAAAGAAAACCAAGCCTTATGAGCAACGGTTGGAGGAGCTGGGTATGTTTAGCCTGGAAAAGAGGAGACTGAAAGGAGATATGATAGCGATCTTCAAATATCTTAAGGGCTGTCACATGGAGGACGGAGCCTGCTTGTTTTCTCCTGCTCTGGAGGGCAGGTCTTGAACCAATGGCTTCAAGTTACAAGAAAGAAGATTCTGAGTAAACATTTGGAAAAAAATTACAACAGTAAGAGCTGTTTGGCAGTGGAATAGACTCCCACAAGAGGTGGTGGACTCTCCTTCCTTAGAGATTTTAAAGCAGAGGTTGGATGTCCATCTGCCATGGATGCTTAGCTGAGATTCCTGCATTGCAGGGGGTTGGACTAGATGGCCCTTGGGTCCCTTCCAACTCTATGATTCTATGACTCTATGATGCAAGGTCCTAATCTCTCAGAAGTGGACTATTTGCTTGGGCTTCATTTGAAGTAAATGGATTGTTTCCCAGCATCTCATGGTCATAATTTGCTAGGATTGGATTTTGGCTGCTAGATCCAAGTGCTTAAGCATAGTACCTGATGTGCATCAAGGCTAGTATATTTTCTTGTTTGGTTGCAGTATTTGTATTCAATTTATAGTTTATTGCTTAAAACGCCATTGTGCAGTATTCAACATAGAAACATTTCCATTGTCACATATTACCAAGAATGACCTATAATTATGATGCCAAAATTTTAAACTGGACTCTGAATCTCAGGGTTGTGGGTTCAAGCCTCACATTGGGCAAAATGATTCCTGCATATCAGGGGGTCAGACTAGATGACCCCTGTGGTCCCTTCCAATGACCCCTGTGGTCCCTTCCAATTCTATGATTTAAGATAACCCCACAATAATGAATACAAAATTCATAAACAACGTATCAATAAAATTACACTACTTCTATAAATGCTTGCTTAGATATATGGATGAAAAAAATTAGTAACAAATATTGTAATCAGTAAAGTGCTATCGAAGAGAATCTGGGTGGTCTTTTGCATTTCCAATTAGCCCAGTTAATTACATTTAAATTTGGGCACAATTTTTCCATGGAATCACTCCTTTAAGTGTAGTGTTTCCTGTGAATTGTTAATGAAGTTGCTCCATAGGGCAAGACAAAAAATGCTGGACAGAAGCAAATGAGGTCCTTACAGGCAGGAAATGTCTAAAGAGAGAGTTGTAAGTCACTGATGCATACTAAGAGATACCTCGTTTTGCTTGTTGATATGAATCTTAAAGCATGATGCCCCAGGGAAGTCTAATGTTTAATTATGAATATCCATTTATGCACTGCAGGAGAAAAAGTTTCCTTCTATGGCTTGTCTTATGAACAGCAGCTTTACCGCACATTCTGAAGAACTGAGAGCCAAACTAGACAAGACATCATTCATGCAATTAGCAACTGCATGAATGGTTTTTAAAAAGTAAATACAAAGCATGGAGAAGTCCAATCTAGACTGGGAACCTGATGAGAAGGTATTTTTTTGGGGGGGGGCACGACTTTAACCCTCTGTTCACCTCACTTCAATCCCAGTTCACTTTGGGGTGTCTGCACCAGCTATTTGCACTGGGGGGAAAATGCTTCCTTTAGCATGAATGGGAAGTTTTATTTGAGAGAAAATAACAGAGTTGTGGGGTCCCTGATTCAGATTGGGACCACATCAGCAGGCAAAGAGTTAACGTTTCTAAACCCCCCCCCCCATGCCAGGGTCTTGATTTGGACTGTGATCCCTACTTCTGATATCTCTTTTAAAAGCCATCCATGCAGTTGTTACTTAAATAGTTAATGGCATGAATTGTATCTTGCCTAGTTTGGCTGGGAGTACAGCTATTCCCTTTTACTGTTTTTGATGTTATGCAATTGTTCTTAACCTTAAACAGATACTTAAGAAAAACCACTTGGATTTTATTATTAATCTTTCTTTTTATTCTGGTAATAAATAAAGTGGAGCTGCTATGAGTGATCATTCGAGGAACAAATTACAATTACATCAAATTACAATGTTATATTCTAGAGTCCTGTGCACTGTTTGGAAAGAAGGGAGTGCTCGATCTCTTTCAAGGACTTGAGTGTGTAGAAAAATAAGGATTTTGGTTAAATTGTCTGCTAGATTTTCATGTTGCTTTCAGGAGAAAAAATTAGCTTTCTACCCACCGTAGTTCAATAGTTGTTCCCATTCCAGCTCCTATCTCGAGCTTCATAAACATTTCCCCCTAATGTTGGAATCTTATCCCTTCACCGTGTTTCCCCAGGCTTCCAAACTGCTCTTAAAAAGTCTTGCATTTTAAAAGCACTACAGGGTATTTGCACAAGAAGTGTTTAAAAGCAAAGAAACATAGGGAAAACAAAACAAAAACAGCAGGCAAACTCCAGGAGACCCTTCAGACATCTTGTCAGTGCAAAAGTCAGAGGAGGGGTTTAAAAGTAAAGGGGAGGTCGGTGTGCACTTGAGCTGTTGCTTCAAAGACATCTCACAACAAAACCTGTTCTGCAGACTCGCCTCCGCACAGCTACCATTTGGGAAGGGTCAGGTATTTTAGGGCACCATGTGGAACACCAAATGATCTTCCCTACAAGCTCATTTGAATGGGAAATCAATTGTAGATAAAAGAAAGGAACATGCCTCCCGCTGGTACTGCACTGTCAACAGAAGTGGAGGGAAAGGAAATAGACTTCTGTAGCTGCGTTTGTGTTGGCACTGAAACATTTTGTTCTTGGGATCTACGATTTTAAAAAGCAGAAACTATCATGACTGATTACTGCATATCCAGGAAGCATTAGCCTGCATAGCATAACATTCTTGAAATGTTCCTCTGTAAACTAATGAAATTGCTTCGTGCCCCTGGCTTACTTTGTGACAAATCAAATGGGCTCCAGGACCCTCACACCAGAGACACATGCCAGAAACCAAACAGATGGTAAGCTAGGAAAAATTACCCTCAGCATTCTCATTAGAACAGTTGGGAAAATTTTAATAGGCCCCCATTTGCCTTGTGCTGTATCTAATACCCTTTGAACTGCCACTTTTTTGTTACAAGTCAACAACCGCAATGTATATTTTAATAGGGATTATCAAACACAATTTGCCCAGAAGATGTACCAGCCCTCCACTGCTAATTAGCCAAGTTTAAATAATCACTGAGTTCTGGAATAATTGGAAAGAAATCCTGTTTTTCTTGCCAGTGCATAATTACTAATTAACAGGGAGATAAAATATCTGTATAGCGTCATATCTGGGAGAATCTGTTAACAGTTAATTAAATTGTTAATGGGGGCCAAATTGACATTGGTCAGCAAAGTTTACATTTCAGTTTTACTATGTATAATCAACTTTCCTGAATCAGAAGGACCCATGATGACAGTGAAACCTGTAGAGATAAAAGTTGATGGTCCTGTCAAGTTTTGTTTAATAGACTTGAGGGGAAAATGAAACCCTTGATAATTATGAGTTCTTCACTGCGTCCTGCTCTATATGTTATGTTCAAGAATGATAAAACCGAACTCTATACTTTTAACCATAAAAATTAGTTGTTAACAAACTTTTCCAATCCAAAAAATTATAAAAATGGAACCTGTAATGTCCTGTTCATGTTTCACTTGCAATAAATTTAGATAATTTGTTTTTAAACGAAGTCATGCTATTTAACTGCATTCAACGTAGCCCAAATATCCTTGGTAATATTTAGCACAAACATTTAGAAATTGCTGGTAGTCATCTAATTATTATTTTTGTACAGGCAGCTATATTGTTTCAATAATACATTTATTAACAAAGTAAATAAAAGTACAAGCCTAATCCTCTAAAGAGTTCGTTATATTTTATTTATGAAACTCTATCCACTGTAGTGCAAATGCTGATTTGCTCTATAGCAGCTGAAGTGGTCTGGATATGGCCTCGATATTATTTTGATCCTAGATCTTCTGCTTCAATAATCAATATTTTATTGACCTCAGTGCAGTACCTCATAGAACTGTGTCCTAAAATGACAATGGATTTCCTAGGAAATGTGAAATTTGATGCAACAGGAATACCTTAGCTGCCCCCCAAATGAAGAAATCCAAAGACATTTTATTCTGTCATATCTTATTGGCCACTTATGATACAGTGGTGCTCCGCAAGACGAATGCCTCAGAAGACGAAAAACTCGCTAGACGAAAGAGTTTTCCGTCTTTTGAGGTGCTTCGCAAGACGAATTTCCCTATGGGCTTGCTTCGCAAGACGAAAACGTCTTGCGAGTTCTTGCGAGTTTTCCCCCTTCCCCCCCTTTTTCTAAGCCGCTAATAGCCACTAAGCCGCTAATAGCGCTAATCCGCTAATAGCCGTGCTTCGCAAGACGAAAAAACCGCAAGACGAAGAGACTCGCGGAACAAATTAATTTCGTCTTGCGAGGCACCACTGTATTAGACTATTATGCCTTTTCCAGAAACCTTGTGTACAGCAGTAGGCTGTATACAGACTGCTGAGCGCAAGGATCTCCTCCCATTGATCACATCCTTAGTGCTGTCAGATAGGACAATACTAATACTATTTTTTTAAAAAAAATAATTTTTATTAACCGACCAATCAAATCAAATCAAATCAAATCAAATCACATCATATAAATTCCGAATTACAAAGCCGAATTTTAAATTTTTGTTGGGGTAACCCATATTTCAAGTTCCGATGGGGGATTCCGATCATCTTCTTGCTGCTGCGTTAATATCCACAAATCTGTCCAAATAATGTTCATAATTCTATCCAGTCTTATCTTGCTGTTTCCACATCTCATCTTGTTCGTATATTTTTCTTTTTTTTCTTTATGATCTCTTCTGATAATCTACTTAAGCAGGTAAACACCAATTATAATCCTGTGTGAATTTTCCGTTCGTCCAGTCATCATATCAAGATGGTTTCCATATATCATCACTTTCATAAATAACAGCACTCTTTTCATCATTAATCTCGCAAATCTGTCGCACTTTAGTCCCTCTGAGGAGGCTCACCCACAATATGAAAACAGATCTGTCCCTCCTCCCAGACATAAGTCTTTCGACAGAACTTGCCAAGATGGCGACAATATTTTTTGCTGCGTCATTCCAAAGCTCTTATGCTTTCCACGATCTTCTTGAAACATGCTTTGGTTAGAAAATTATCTCCACACAGTCTTAAATCCACAGCTTAAGTCATTTAAACGGCATTTCTGACTTGTGACTTGGGGGGGGGGGATTCTTGGTTAATCACATAGAGCAAAGAAAGGAAAGTTTTTCCCCCTCCCCCATCCAGTCCCGTTGCCGAACATACCGAGCCTTAGTGTGTCTTCTCATGATTTATTCTTGTTCCTCCGACCCGTCTTGTTTATCAGAGATCTCTTCAGTTAGCAGTCTTTACTCCCCCTTCTTCCTTGAAATATGTGCATTAGCTTCCTCCCAATTGTTTCTTTTGAAGTTGCTGCAGCTAGAGGCGCGAATCAGAGACAGCGTCCAGGAGCGCCGAGATCCGCACAAGGGCTTTCTGCCTAGTGCCCCCACCCCCACAAATTCGGGGGTGGTATAGGGCACAGCAGGCAAGGGCAGTCCCCCCCCCACACGCTTGGGGGGGCGGGAGGCTGTTTACTCCCATCACAGCCTCTTAATTACCTCGTGTGGGTCGGAGAGATGTTATTGTCAACCATCTTCCGATGCGCCCCTAGTGGCCACCAGGACAATACTAATACTTATACTCTGCTGTGGGCATGGGGACAAGACACTGCTCAGGACAGAACAATGTGTTTAAAAAGAACATCAGCTGCAATGTGCAGAGCTCCCTTTTCCCATTATAACATCTATCAGAACTTAGTTTGTTTGTTTTTTTTTGAAAATAATTTTTATTAGGTTTTTACATTTTATAACAACAAACACACACAAAAAGACAAAAACAAACAAGTACAATTTCATACCCTAATTTTCTTTACCCTCTTTCATTGACTTCCCCCCACCCCCTCTTCTTACATCCCAATTCCAATAATTAATTCAGCAAGTTCTTACCTAACCTCTTAAACATATTAATATTACTTTTAAAACTTAATTCTTTTTGTTTGTCTATATTCAACTTATCCAATTCTCTTATAATCATTAATTTCTTTTTTTTTTTTTTAAGGTCGATCTAACTTCCCTTCCACAAATTTTTCCCTTTATTATATTGATTATAGGTCACATTAACCAAATAAGCAAATTGTAACATTTTAGAATTCTATTCTCTCCCCCCTCCCTGCCCCGGTTTCTGTCCCTTCCCAAACAAATGTCCAAAAAACAAACAAAAAATAGTTCTTAGCCCGGATTCTTCACGTCCGAGGCCTTTAATTCTCTGTTAGTCTCTCTCTGCCAATTATATTGGTAGTCCTTTTTGTTGATCCTGGGACCCCGAAGGAGTTCAGTCAGAGTCACATCAAAAAATCTTCCATCCAGAATGTTTGAAAGTGGTTGCTGCGAAAGGTCGGCTACTTTTCCATACTCAAGAGGGAAGTCCCAATCGTGTTGCTTTCTTCTTTTTGGTTTTAATGTTCCAAGTACTCCAAGTAATGTTCCAAGTATGAACTTAGTTTGCAACCTGGTATCATTGCACCCTGTGTCCATTCTGCATGTTAGCTGTTGCTGACTACAAACTGGGAAAACACATAAGGATGTCAGGATATGTGGTGAGTTCTGATAGGTGCTATTGAGCAAGTGGTCTGCTGTTTCATGTCATGTGACCTCCAGATGTTCTCCATGAGGTGTGACAGATATGCACAATAGCCAGTTGTTATGCACATTAGCCGCTCAATTTACACATCCCCTAACATATGCAATTGAACCAAGAGAAGGAAACAAAATTAAATGCCAGGCTCCTTTAAGCTGTCTGAGGGGGAGCTACCCCTCCACAGCTTAAAGGACCATGGGTGGGGGAAGGGATTAACCTTGGAGGACCCACTTTCTCTGAGACCAACCTCTGACTTCCTCACTCCATTCCCCAGTGAAAGTATCATGAGACTTAGCTTTCTGCAGTACTAGTAATATAATGATTACCATAATATAATGGAAGCAGTGGGAATGATAAACAAATTCTGATGTGTAGCCCCTTGCAAATATTTGTGTGCAATTCATCAACAGTTTAATTAAGTATTCCAACTCTGAACTTAGCTATTTTGAACTACATTCTCAGTAGTTTTTGTTTAGACATGACATAGGACATACAGTAGTAAAAAGCAGCTTTCTACATATGTCTTAGTTAGTGTTACTAATTCTTAGTGAAACTTGTGAATATATATTCAGTTTTAGTATGGACATAGGTTATGGAAATAGATATTTTGCATCACACAGAGTTACCAAACACACAGCGATATTAGAATTCAACATAGCATATTGTTCTGAACTCTAAGTTTTGCTCTTCTAATAGTTTTGCTCTTCTGCTCTCTACCTATATGTGTGTCTTCAGCTAAATAGCAAACACAAATGCATTGTGGCATTACGGACATACTGCAGTCACATGGAATCACGGTCACTCTGATGCTTCCTGACTTGCTATCAAAAGAACATAATTATCATTACAATGAATCTATAAGTACTGACAACATTAGCTGCTGGATAAAGAATATGAGTTGTAATGAAGTCTACATTAGATGAAAACAGGCCCTTTGGCCTTGAGCTAGTGGAACTAATCCTTTAGCATAAATATCCAGAAAGCTGGGTTGGGAAACAACTAAGTTTCTTTTGGAGCCTCCTATACTATATGCATTAATTTATTTTATTTTTAAAAAGGCCCTGTGTTTCTTCTTGACTCATTAAATAAAATCCTTTAAGGTCATTATTTTATCTATTAAAAAAAACTTGCCTCTTTCTTCTGCATTCAACTAAATTGGGGTTTTGCAGCACCCAGTACCTTAGAAATAGTATCACGGTGCAAGTGGACACATTTTTAACATCATACTGCTGGCTAGTGAGCTAGTAAGTTGTAATTCATTTGTATAAAGAGATTGGGATAAACCTTGTCTTGAGAAGGGCATGGATTTTAACAACTTATTACAAAATATCTTCCATTTTAAGCCAGTGAAAGTTCACATCCTCAATCTTGGGAAGTAATGCAGAGAAGCTGTTTTAGCTGATACTTTCTTACACAGCATCAAAGGCAGCCCCACTCTGTTCTCTCTAGTGTGGCTAATGATTTAATTTGCATGCAAATTCCAGATTGAGGCTTCAGATTTTTATTAAATGAAGTGTAAAAGTATTTTTAAAGCACAAAATACCCTTAACTTGAGACATAATTCTAGGAAACATAATCTTGTGGAGTACAGGAAAGTTAAGAGGTAACCAATACGTTATACAAATCCAGTGGTTGCTCCCAAAACTGACTGCGCTGCCTCCTCCAAAAGTTTCAACTTAACTTGTCATGACAGACCACTGTGACAAACCCTTAGCACTGCCAGGCAGCAACCAGTGATTGTGACATAAGGGCAGGATGCAGTGATGTCACAATATGAGGTTAGTTGTCTGGCTGAACCAGGTGAGGGTAGCCAGTGGGTTAGGGACTGAGTGGGTTAGAGACAGGCTCTGGTGAAGACAGGCTCTGGTGAAGTGAGTGAACGAGACCAATAGTGGGTCCAATGATCAAGAAGGAGGTTTCTGTGTGTGCGGTAGAAGGAAATGAGTAGCAGGCGGGGCTCATCAACCTGGGAAGGTAGGCCATCTAAGAGAAGGAAAACTCTGGTCCTAAACCTCTGCTGCCTTTGGGAGAAGAAAAGGCTAAGGAAATTTTCCACTTCCAAATTTTGGACAGAGTGGAGATTTTTTCCAAGAAAGCCTCTGAAAACTTCCTTCCTTCCTTCCTTCCTTCCTTTCTTGTTCCTACCAGTGACATTGTCTCCTCTGGTTGTTTCTTTTTTAATGCCATTGGTATAATTCAGACATAACAGGAAACCACAGCTTCTCACTATTTGAAAAAGCCACAGCAAGCCAGGGTCTCATATGTTCCCCCTGTACACATCCTCAAGGAGAAAGGTGGAATCATTTGCTTCCAGTTTTAAAGAGGCATCACTTTCCTTTGATGTTCAAGTGCAGGAATCTGTAATTTAAGTTCTACTTACTGAGAACAAAGTCACTAAGTATCGGTTCCTGGTTTGCTCACTTAAACTCTAGTTCAAATGTCAAGAAGAAACTATAGTTTGTTTAAAAGCATAAGCTTCTGATATCTTCCTGAGTGCAGAAGAGAGGGAACGATAGGGATAGGGAGAAAGGATAGGGATTTTTGGTCACTGTCAAAAATGTTAAAGAAAAATCATAACTAGTTTCAGCTTAGCGCTATACATTATTGCTATTTATTACGTTTCTTGACAATGTTGGGATTTCTCTATTAAAAGGATAGGCATAGCCTCTTTCCTATTTTTATTGGTTTGTTTTTGTAAAAGTCTGGTTTTAGCAGAGAAAAGCCCCAAAGTGGAATTTCCACATGGCCTTAAAGGCTCAAGAACTATTTGCATAATTTTAAGAGCAATCCTGTTATTTTTGTGAGACTTGACTTGCGACTTCTAGCATCTGGAGTTGATAAAAGTGATTACGCAGGAGAATAAAGCTGGAATAGGAATACCAAGGAGAAAGAAAGTCCTATTAGCATATTACTAGGGGGTGAGATTAATGAAGGTTAAAAAAATGGCTAAGCTTCTGATCTGCTAATCTGCCTTACAAGAAAAACAATTAAGAAGCCATATCAGACTCGCCATGCTCCCCTTATGTACCTATGTTCCTTTCAGAAATCAATGGGGTAGCACAAATATAACTTCGGGGGAGGAATTGGGCTGTAATTCTTCATGCCTCTTGAGAGCACTTTTTCTCATTAAAGGCAGATTGACAGTGCATAAGCGCAGTCATTTCTATCCATTAATTTCTGCCCCCTGCTTGTGTATGTTGCTTTATTTATTTGAATTCTGAAATTAGCTACATTTGGAATAAACCCCAATATTGCATCAGTCAAGCGTTAACATTATTATTATACCCTTACTGTGGTAAAAGTAAGAGTTACATGACTCAGAGTAATGCTGTAATATATATATATATATATATATATATATATATATATATATATATATATATGTTTTCGTAGATTTTCACGGGTACAGGAATGCAGGTTTTGGTGTCCTCGGGTGTCTTCCCGTGTAAAAGTTGGGGTGTCTAGGCGACGTTTCGACGAGGTCTCACTCGTCATCTTCAGGCTGGTGCTTTCGGCTTCTTGTTACTGGAACAGAGCAGGATCTCAGTGTTTGAGTTCCTATAAATACTGTAGAGGGGGTGTGGTGTATAGCCTCCAATGTTCTGGGCAGAGAGGAAGTTCCCAGGCTAGTGTGCCTTTTCTTCTTTTGTTCCTTAATTACTTGAGAGATATCTTGAGTGATTTCTTGAGTGATATCCTGAGTACCACTTAGGTGGGTCATTAGGTGTGGATTAGTTGTTAAAGTCTTTGTGTCTTGACCTCTTGAACTTTGTGAAGAGTTTTCCTGAGAAGATGGCTGTACTGTACTTAGTTGTGCTCTGGCTTGGCTTCGTGTATAGGGGCGAGCTGTGGTTTTGTGGCTTGTGTCAGCCAGATCTGTGTAGGGATTGCAGGGGGGTGCAGCATCCGGAGGTGCCACCATGGATTGGCTACTGGATGGTGTCTGTAATTCATCTGTGGAGAGGGTCTGGGTTTGGGTCTGGTGTGGTTGATTGGTGTTGGCGTTCTGTGTGCCTCTGGATCTGGTGTCAGTTTTTGTGGGGAGGGCTAATTTCCAGATGTCTGGCAAGCGGGATGTGTCGTCACGCTTGTTCATGTTGTGAGGGTGTTTCTCTATCTCGATGGCTTCCATGATTATTCTCTTGTGGTGATGTTCCGTGTTAAAGAGCAATTTGGAATCTGCAAAATTAATTTCGTGTCCTGTTTCTTTCATGTGTTGGAAAAGAGAGGAAGTTTTTTCTTCTTTTTTGACGGCATTCTTGTGTTCTGCGATACGTGCATTTATTCGTCTGTTTGTTTGTTTGGATTACGAAGCTAATCCAAAAGGAAACACCCCCCAAAAACCAAGACACAGAAGAAAACAATGGCATGGCCCTCCTTCCTTATATCAAGGGCACTACAGATAAAATTAGCAAAATCCTCCATAAACACAATATCAAAACAGCCTTTTGCACCAACCAAAAAATAGCCAATATCCTCAGAAACCCCAAGGATAAAATCCAGTTGGAAAACCAAGGGATCTATGAAATACCCTGCAAAGTCTGCCCAGCCACGTACATTGGACAAACAAACAGACGAATAAATGCACGTATCGCAGAACACAAGAATGCCGTCAAAAAAGAAGAAAAAACTTCCTCTCTTTTCCAACACATGAAAGAAACAGGACACGAAATTAATTTTGCAGATTCCAAATTGCTCTTTAACACGGAACATCACCACAAGAGAATAATCATGGAAGCCATCGAGATAGAGAAACACCCTCACAACATGAACAAGCGTGACGACACATCCCGCTTGCCAGACATCTGGAAATTAGCCCTCCCCACAAAAACTGACACCAGATCCAGAGGCACACAGAACGCCAACACCAATCAACCACACCAGACCCAAACCCAGACCCTCTCCACAGATGAATTACAGACACCATCCAGTAGCCAATCCATGGTGGCACCTCCGGATGCTGCACCCCCCTGCAATCCCTACACAGATCTGGCTGACACAAGCCACAAAACCACAGCTCGCCCCTATACACGAAGCCAAGCCAGAGCACAACTAAGTACAGTACAGCCATCTTCTCAGGAAAACTCTTCACAAAGTTCAAGAGGTCAAGACACAAAGACTTTAACAACTAATCCACACCTAATGACCCACCTAAGTGGTACTCAGGATATCACTCAAGAAATCACTCAAGATATCTCTCAAGTAATTAAGGAACAAAAGAAGAAAAGGCACACTAGCCTGGGAACTTCCTCTCTGCCCAGAACATTGGAGGCTATACACCACACCCCCTCTACAGTATTTATAGGAACTCAAACACTGAGATCCTGCTCTGTTCCAGTAACAAGAAGCCGAAAGCACCAGCCTGAAGATGACGAGTGAGACCTCGCCGAAACGTCGCCTAGACACCCCAACTTTTACACGGGAAGACACCCGAGGACACCAAAACCTGCATATATATATATATATATATATATATATATATATATATATATATTGATCAATCAATCATTCTTCCTTAGAGGGAAAAGATCACTAAAGTAGTATTCAATGAAAAAGTTATAGAATAATAAGTGTGTCAGTTTTTATCAGCAACAGTTTATGTAGCAATTTCCTGGAGGAGAACTAGTTTCTGCAATTGAGCACTGATGCCTAGAGTCATAGGAGCCAACTCCTAGGGGCTGTGGGGGCTTTGGCCCTCAAAATATAATATTTGATGGGGCCGGGCCCCCACAAAGTTGGCGGGCATTCCCATTCAAATGATGTGTGCACACTGTGTCATGTGATTGATTATGCAGGGCGGGGCTTACCTGGACCGCCACAATATTGTATTCAATATTGAAGTAGAGAGATCCAATACTCTTCCTGTAGGGTGTTGCAAGGCATCAGTAGAAGCATGGAGTCTGCTTCTTCAGCTCTGTGCAGTCACACATTTGATGCATAGATAGCAGTACCTGTCGGAACCATAAGATGGAAAGCCAGCTGGACAGACCCCAGCCGGATCGTCTCCCTTCTCAGCCTTGCTGTTGCGCAGATCCATCAGTCCTCCTCCTCCTCCTCCGACGTGCGACTGTGACTCATGCTGGCATGCATGAGCACACGCTACTCAGCAGAGTAAACACACAACAGATCTGGCTCGAGGCGTGGATACTAGGCTACTTTTATTGTACATAAACCAGGGCAAAGAAAACATGGTTTCTTTCCTTGTCGTTCTTCTCAAAGTGAGAGAACACAAAAGTAATACAGAGCGGATGTTCTGCTCACGAGACTCCAACAATCTGTGCTGGAATGTAAACAGACATTGACATGTAACAATCCCACATATCTGCAGCAAGGGTGGAATGGAATTCCCAACAGTACCTGGCACAGACCAATGAAGTCACCATTCATACCTGTTGTGAGTGTTGCAACCCACTCAACACCTATGCACCTGTACAGTGCTCAGGTAGCAGCTCTTGTTCCTCTACTGCCAACTTGTGATACTTTCCTTACTCACTAGCCATGTGGGAGCTTCAGTGCTTGTAGAAGATCAAAAGGATGACCCAAGCACTTTTGGGTCCCATAGATTTCATGGAGAGGGTAAAAGACATACTTAAGATGCTGTATACACTTACCTAGGAGTAAGTTCCATTGAACTCAGTAGGACCTATTTCTGAGTTGATATGCACAGAATTACACTGCAAATTTGTTTACCACAGAAATCTATGGGACTTAAAAAATGTTAGCTCATGTCTCAGAACTGGGGGTCAGATGAATTAAGAAGTTTGGTTGTTGTGGAGGGAAAACTGGCTGTATTTAGACACCAGAAATGAAGTCTGTGTGGTGACAGATTCAATCTAGAGCTTGAACTTATTCTACTATTTTTCGCTCTATAAGACACACTTTATCCCCTCCAAAAATTAAGGGGAAATGAGTGTGCATCTTATGGAGCGAATGCAGGCTCCATGGCTTCAACGAAAGCAACACGAAGCCTCCAGAGCGCAGCGGGAGCATTCCTGCTGTGCTCCGGAGGCTTCGGGCAGCAATCCCTGAAGCCAGGAGAGCAAGAGGGGTCGGGAGTTCCTGCTGCGCTCTGGAGGCTCTGCTGAAGCCTGGAGAGCGAGAGGGATAGGTGCGCACCGACCTCTCTTGCTCTCCAGGCTTCAGGGATAGCCGCTGAAGCCTCCGGAGCATAGCTTCAGGTTGCTTCAGGGATAGCTGTGCAGCGCCCCTTCAGTGAAGCGGGAGGAGAAATGAAAGGGGCTCCGTTTCTGCTGCCGCTTCACTGAAGGGGCGCTGCGGAGAGAGGGAAAGATATATTTTTCTTGTTCTCCCCCTCTAAAACTAGGTGCGTCCTATGGTCAGGTGCATCCTATAGAGCAAAAAATACAGTAGCTAAATCTACAGTGAAAAGTCTGCTTCCCCTACATTCATTCAGAGAAACAATTCAAGCACACAGAAATAAGGTATGGTAGGATCTGCTTTGGACCGTATCACTTTAAAATGCAGGTGGAGAAACATGTTTGAATCCCACCCGGGAAAACCATTTAGCACATATTTAAGTAGTTGCTTGGTAGCAAGAAGAAATTACATGTAGTGAGATTGCAGAGGAGGGATTGGGTGTTCTGTGTCTCTTCTGTGGTGTCCAGCATGGTAGTCAAGCAGACTGCCAAAGGAGGGAAGGCCCCTCTTCCACATCCAGGGTAGAAATGCAGTGGGCTGCTGTAGGAGAGAAGGAACTCTCTGTTCCTCCTCTGCTAGCCCCCAGCTGCTAACCTTTGTGGGCTTCTCTACAAGGCTGCTTCAGCGCACAGAAATTCCCCATCAGGAAGAAGGCCATTCTTCTCTCTGGCATGCTACCTTCCCACAGACAGTGTCAGGGAACTGCCATCGGAGCCAGAGGAGGGGAGAGGGCTCCAGAGGGATGACGGAGAGCGTCCCAGGAGGGAGAGAGGGAGCCCATCTGCTGGGGAAGGAAATCAGCGCAACACCAGTGGAGAAGGGGGGCAGAAGGGGGAATCGGTGAGGGGGCTCCAGGACTCCTCGCCAAGGACCAGCGGGGAGAGCACGGGTCCTCCGCTGCCCACACCCTCCCTGCGCAGAAAACTTCTGCACAGGGAGAGTAGGCAGAGACTTGGCGTCAAAGAACTTCTTTGCTGGAAGAAGTTCAAGAAACGCCCACTGACGGATTCTGCCAGCGATTGAGACAGCCACGGATGAGTGGCTGTCCGGACAGAAAGGGTTCGCCCAGGTAACCCAGCCAGGTGTGGCGACGACTTACGCACGAGCAACCCCTAGAACCATTACAGACAGGGAGGTGTTTTGTTTTTGTTTTGATTTTACAGGAATAACTATCCAGACATGTAGTTTTCCACTTGTAGTCTGAGGTGGTACAGCTTGGAACGATTTGGGTATGTGTTTTGTCTGCTTGTATGAATCAGCTCTCAGTTTCAATTTGTAAACTTGTAGAGAAGGTTCTTCATAGAGATACTGTAGGGCACCAATGTAGCATCTTTGAAGGAAATGTCCCCTAGAGAGACCACTTGCTATAACTCTGATGGTGGCCGCAGTTGCAGCCCAGCATGGCTTCCGAGGAGCCAAGGATTTAAGCAGTCACCCTGCATGGCTGGCTGACGTCAGCACTGACCTTGGCTAGCTGTGGGGGCTAGCGGGATTGTTAAAAAATTTAATGGGCCACTCAGAGGCCCAGAACAGTGGAGGTGCCTGATCTGTGGGCCTGGCTGGGCCAGCCTTCAGTCTGGTCTGCTAGTGGGTCATAATGAGCAGGCATGTATAGGGCCTTGCTGCGGAATTATTCAGCCACTGTTACGTGGGGCGAGGAAGGAATTTGCCTGCAGACATATTGAGCCTGTTTTGCAGGGTGTGGGTAGGCGTGGCTTCCTCTTAGCAATTGTCACAACTTTGGTGGGAAAAGGCATTGGGTTGGACCCTTCGTCAAGAACTTGGGGGTGAATGAGTGTCCCAACCCCAGAACCCTCAGAGTACCCCAGTAAAGGGGTCCAAGGGTGGGGTCTGTCCAAAAGCCCAGAGAAGGACTGCCAGGCAACAGAACATCCTTGAACAACAACAACAACAACAACAACAATGACAATGCTTTTTTCTGGGGGGACGTAGGGGGACGTAGACCCCTAAACATTTTGTGAATCTTTATACTTTTGTCCATTTACTGTATTTATTCCCCCCCCCCATTTGAACTATAAAATTGTGATTTTCTTAAGTCAAAATGAGAGTAACTCTAAACCTTTTTTTTTTTTAATAGAAAAAAGCACTAATAATACAGTGGTACCTCAGGTTATGAACTCAATTCATTCCTGAGGTCCATTCTTAACCCGAAACCATTCTTAACCTGAGGCGCATTTTCACTAATGGGGCCTCCTGCTGCCACCCTGCTGCCACCTCATGATTTCCGTTCTCATCCTGGGGCAAAGTTCTCAACCCGAGGTACTACTTCCGGGTAAGCGGAGTTTGTAACCCGAAGCGTTTGTAACCCGAGGTACCACTGTAATAATAATGATAATGCTATTATTTAAACCCCGACCATCTGGGTTTCCCCGCCACTCTGGATAGCTTACAAGCATATATAAAACATACTAAAACATCAAACATTAAAAACTTCCCGATACAGGGCTGTCTTCTGGCATCCTGGTGGGATTTCCCTGTTAGATCTGTGTCAATGGAGGACATCCTCTCACCAAGACTGACCTTAATGGATATATCAGTCAGCAATTGGGTTGGCTGATTCAGGACACATACCCAATACCTATGCCAAATCCAATCTACATCTGTAACTAATAAAGTTGTAGCCATTTTGATTCCACGCTGGTGTCATGCCTTTTCTACTGTATTTACATTGTTAACCCCCGCCCCGAGTACCACTGGTAATCACCGGCCTGCTGGGGTCTGCAAAGGTTTTCCACCCACCTAGGAAAAGGAAGAGGGACACGGGTGGTGCTGTGGGTTAAACCACTGAGCCTAGGACTTGCCGATCAGAAGGTTGGCGGTTCTAATCCCCGCGATGGGGTGAGCTCCCGTTGCTCAGTCCCTGCTCCTGCCACCCTAGCAGTTCGAAAGCACATCAAAGTGCAAGGAGATAAATAGGTACCGCTCCGGCGGGAAGGTAAACGGCGTTTCCGTGCGCTGCTCTGGTTCGCCAGAAGCGGCTTAGTCATGCTGACCCAGAAGCTGTACGCCGGCTCCCTCGGCCAATAAAGCGAGATGAGCGCCGCAACCCCAGTGTCGGTCACGACTGGACCTAATGGTCAGGGGTCCTAGGAAAAGGAAGCAAAACAGTACTGTGGCTCTGTATCATTCTTGCTACTCCTTACCCTCTTGAAGCCTCGTCTAGGCTATAATACATTAATTTTGTTTGTTTGATGCTAGATTATAAAAAACTGGTCACCACTAAACTAGATTTAAATTTGATGATAAGTGAGACTAAAGAAAATATAAAACTTTTTGGAAGAAGCGCTAGATTATATGTGTGAGTGGACATGAGATTGTAAACAAGTTGATAATTTGTTTGGAAAAAATTTTTTAACGATGTAAATGGGAGCGGGAGACGTGAGGGAGCCCAAAGAAGTGATGAAATTGTTGTGAAAGAAGTAAGATTGTTTATTATGTTTTATATTTAAAAACCTTAATAAATATTTATTAAAAAAAAAAAATTGTTTGTTTCAGCTACAATTTCTAAAGGTTATTCAGTGTTGCATATGGTTCAAAAATGTAACATTGGCTGGCGAAGTAGGTTCTGTTCAGTTTGTTTCCCCAAAGAAGATGGTGATAACTCATTCACTGCAACCTAGCATGAAGAAACCACCAAATTGCAGTATTTATCTAGCCATTAAAGGCAGAATAAGACAGCTTTTATACACCAACTCAGGCAGTGCTGAAGACAGAAAGAGAGTCCCTGTTCACAGGCCTATGGCTGGCAATGAAGAAGAGGAAGTCCTCATTGGAATAAATGGATGTGTTTAGGCAGCCACTAGAGCAGTGTTTGAAATTGCAAATCTAAAATGAAAGCAAAGTTTGCAGTGCATAGTGGGTAATCTGCGAGCCAATACTGTACATCCCTGGTTCCTATTTCTTTTTGGTGGAGATTTAGATTTGATGACAGGTTTAGAATCCACTTATAGAAATTGTAAAGAAGAACAAGAGTGGAATAAAGGTTAAGAAAACTATTTTCTGAAATAAAATGCATTGCTGTGTAAAGATTATCTTTTCCATTCATATGAAAAAGTTGCTCTATCAGTGCTATTTTTCTACACAGAAAACTGGTATTTAATACTAGGTGCTGTAGGCATGCATAGTGAATGGATAAATCTCACTTGGCCTAGAACATAAGTAGATTATCTGAAAAGTTATTTCATTTTCCCTTTTATAATATTTCCAGTAATTGCCTAATGTTAGCATTTTTGCATGTATTTACTCCTTATCCCCATTTACTAAACTCCCTTGCCTTTGTATACTTAACTATCATTTTGTTCTCTAGCATCTTTCCAATTGTCAGTGAACATTCTTAATAGTTGGTGCATCGGGCATTGGCATCCATTTCTGACCTCCCTTTTTACAAATACACATGCTTAATAAATTGTACAAGGAATCTCATTCAATGTCTTGGGGAATTATGCAAATGAAAGGCTATATTCTCCTCCCAGTGGGCTCTCATTTGCATATGCGTAACTCATGTCAGCTTGAACTCATAAATCCCCAAGATGAAAATACATCTCTAGTGGATTCTGACAAAGGGCTTTCTTAGAAAATGTTAATTAACTACCCATCAAATTCGGGTCATTTAAAACGATTAAAGGAGGAGGAGGGAGGAGTAAATCCATATACTGTTGGCCAGATGCAACTGTGTCTTTTGAATAAAAGATAGTCCATGAGCATTGTAGAGTATCAGCCGTTTTTAGCCACCCTGCAATAATATTGAGCATAGTAATATCTAACAGAAAACTAGTTTAGACTTTACATTTCTTGGCTTACTTAACAGAAATAACTCCTCATGTGTGCAATGTGAGGAGGAACTAAAGTGATTTAGAACTGGGGGTGGGGTGGGGGGTGGGAATCAGTTTTGAGTGACACCAGCAGCGAAAAGAAGCTAAGGAGATCAGACTGGTTGCAGTTTTGTATATAGCCTGGTGGCAGCGTACTCCTAAGCAAAGCTTGTCCCTTCTGATCTAGTCTTTCTGGCTCATTTGCAATCTTAGTATTGCTACAATATGGGCATTTCAGTGGACATGCCAGAGGGCAGGGGGAACTGTAGGTTGAGTGTGGCAGTCCCTGTCCCAACCTACATACAGCATAGTAATTATGAAGATCAGGCTACACCCTTAATGTTTAGGATATGTACAGTTGTAAGGCTGGACGCGGGTGGCGCTGTGGGTAAAACCTCAGCGCCTAGGGCTTGCCGATCGCATGGTCGGCGGTTCGAATCCCTGCGGCAGGGTGAGCTCCCATTGCTTGGTCCCTGCTCCTGCCAACCTAGCAGTTTGAAAGCACCCCTAAGTGCAAGTAGATAAATAGGTACCGCTTTATAGCGGGAAGGTAAACGGCGTTTCCGTGTGCTGCGCTGGTGCCGGCTCGCCAGAACAGCTTCATCATGCTGGCCACGTGACCCGGAAGTGTCTCCGGACAGTGCTGGCCTCCAGCCTCTTAAGTGAGATGGGCGCACAACCCTAGAGTCGGACACGACTGGCCCGTACGGGCAGGGGTACCGTTACCTTTACCTTTAAGGCTGTGCATGCTGTGGCGAAGCTGCATGCTCTGCTACCAAGGGCAGAGAGCAAGTGGGGGCATGGCTGCTGCCCCCCACGGGGGTGCGCTGCACATGTCTGGGGGGGCCGCCGCGATGGCACCCTACTGGAATAGTGGGGCCGGGGGGCAGTCTGCTCCCTCCACACCCCCGTTCCTCCGCCAGTGTGTGCATAAGCCTTGGACTCCTCCTATCTCCTCCTCCTCTGACCTGGCCCCAAGAACGAGATCAGAAGAGGTTGCTATTGTTTTTAACTAACTGCAGCTTAGGGTTATGTCCAAATCCAGGCAAACTGTCTTAGTCTTAATTACAGTTTGCTGAGCGAAGCCAGCTTCAAACCAAGGGTTTGTGGCTTGTTTCAATAAGCTATATTTAAGATTAACCATAGTTTGGGTTTGGAGATACAGTGGTACCTCGGGTTAAGTACTTAATTTGTTCCAGAGGTCCGTACTTAACCTGAAACTGTTCTTAACCTGAAGCACCACTTTAGCTAATGGGGCCTCCCACTGCTGCCGCGCCGCAGGAGCACAATTTCTGTTCTCATCCTGAAGCAAATTTCTTAACCCGAGGTAATATTTCTGGGTTAGCGGAGTCTGTAACCTGAAGCGTATGTAACCCGAGGTACCACTGTAATGCTAATTTAAAACGAAATTTTCTGACCACCTCCTTGTGTCCACAATATGGAGGGATAATGCACAAACCTATTATTACAATTAATTTATTAATCACCTTCTGAACCACTGTCTCAATGTGATTTACACATAAAGGTATATAGTTTGGGGGTACTCTTAGATCTACCTCTGTCACTGTATGCTAGGAGTGTCTTTTACAAACTTAGGTTGGTAAGACACCTAGGATCAGGATAGCTTGACAACAGTTGTCCAAGCATTGGTAACCTCACAGCTGGATTACTGCAGTGCACTCTATGTGGGGCCACCCTTCTGGCTGATCCAGAGGCTGAAGGTGTTGCAGAATGCAGAAGCTAGGTTCTTGGGGGGGGGGTGAACTATCACCAGCATATAACGCCTTGCTTGCAAAGTTTGCACGGCTGCCAATTTGATTCTGAGCCAACTTTAGGGTGTTGGTACTAACATATTTCTTTCTCTCTCCTGCAAACACAGAACACAAGCTACATGAACTTGCTGTCTTCTTTATACAGACAAGATATCAAAGCTGATATCAAAGTGGCTCTTGTGCCTTGTGTACACAGATCTGGTGCTTAAATAAGAAGTGGATGTGACCAAATGAATCTAATTACCAACTTCAATATAATTATTTCCCCCTAAATGCTAAGAGATTGTAGGAATTTACTAACATCCCAATTTAAACTATATATTTTTTTAAAAATGCATAGAAGTCTCTTTTAGTGTCAGGGTGAATACCTTCTCTAGCACCTTGTTATGTTGTAAGACTGTTATTTCCAAAATAATTGATATCATCTATAAAATAATTTCAGTGCTTGAAGTAAGCTAAAGCTAACATAACCCACTGAGTAAGAAAAAAAACCTTCCAGAATTGTCAGTATGCGCTCCCTTTGCGATGTTTAATAATTTATCAAGCCTTGCTGACCCCTAATTGATTGCAAAAGCCAGCAAGTGTTTTAGAAGTCTTTTCCATTCTATCAAACTAGATGGATGTTTTTTCCTGTGAAGCAGAATGTAATCACCCAGAAAAAAATCAATCAGCAGCTGTATGTTAGATATGAGTGTAGTACACTTAGGCCTTCATTCAAAATGCCAGTAGGTGGTTGTTAATTGAGTAGTTCCACTGACTTTAATGGGATTATCATATGAGAGTTGGTTGCAGAATTATTCCATGCATTATTCTCATCTTTAAACAGGTGAAAAAGAGTAACACTCACAGGAATGAAATATTTATATTTCCTAATGCACCAATTTGTTATATGGGATATAACTGCTGCTGTTTCATGTTGCCACATAAGGCCTTAGCTACTTTAAACACACAAGGATGACTTGTGGACCTCTAACAGTTGGATAAATTAATCAGTTTAAAACTGGGTGGTCAGTGAATCACTCAAATAGTAACCTATCAAAGGAACAGAATTCAATTCTCAAAAGAAAAACTCACACATTCACTTCTGCTTTCTCTCTGCTGCCCAGCAGGACATTTGTCCCATTAACCCCCTCCTCCCTCTCATTTATTTCTTCCAGGGTTTGTTAAGCCACAGTTTCCTGTTACTCCCAAACCATGAAATTATGGTTTAAGGACTGGCTACACACCAAAATTGGAAACTGTGGTTTGATCCTGCTTTGCAAACCAATAATTTATACCGTTTACCTTATGCTGGTCTACGACAGTAATAAACTATTGTTGTTGTTGTTGTTATACCATTTACCAGTCCAGCCATGAGATAAAATTGTGATTATATTAGTATTTAAATAAGTATTAAAATACAAATTTCCATGCAGTTATTTTTTTAAAAATCTGCAGGTTAATACAAAACATGACAGGCTGGATTTATGAATAGGAACATACAAGATGGAAATGGACCAGAAATAGCCATCCTTACCTGTGTTTCTTTGACTGTGTTGGGGCCATAGATATGTGACCAGAGCGTTTCAGATGCTACAGTGGCCTTGACTTGGTCTAAGTTATGTAGCACATATATATATATATAATGAATTCAGGAGAACAGAGTATGTTACATACTGTCATATGGCCAAGCTTTTCATTCAATTTCTTTTTGTGGGTTGGGATCAGGCATGATATATAGCCAGTAACCCTAATAGCTTCACAGCAAAGTAATATCCAGTGGAGACAGACCTAACTGGGTAGTGTAGCATATAAATTATTTCAACACAATGAGCACACACAGTAAAACTCGAGGGAAAGGGAGTTCAGAGAGGTTCTTCTTCACATTGAAGTAGCATATGATTTAGTGATGCTTAGTTGCTGCAGACCTTGGATATACTCCCTGGTGACCTAGATGCATGGAAAAGCTTCTTCTTCTTCTTCTTTTTTTTGTAAGGATTTGCACAGTTGTTGGTCTCTCAGACTCACTGCCATACCTACCAGCCCTTAACACAAATTATGTGAATGTTCTATTCACTTTTAAGTAAAAGATAAGCACATTAGTTTTCAAAAGCAAGTTCTGCCTCTGGCATATCTTATCACTCACTGGGATTGTTTTGAGAAATGCAATATAATTACTAATTTTCTGTGTATGCCTTCCCGTGTACCCCATTGCAGGGTATAGTGTAACATAGCTGCCTGATCAGCTGTGTTACTGAGAAGTCTTCTTGGTGGGGAAGAGAAAGCTGGTTTTATTCACAAGACAAGCATGTGGCTAGAAGGAAAATGTGGATTCTTCTTCATTTTATTGGAACTTTTTTTATATACCTGTTTAGACGCAATCCTAAGTGCATTTACTTGGGAGTAAGCCCCTTTGAAAACAAGCAACTTAACTTGGAGTAAATTATTCTTTATACTTATTAGTATTAGTATTAACTAAACTTATTCCTCAGCTGTTAAGTTGAAAAATATGCATGAATAAATACATTATACCATAGAAAAGAGATGGGGAAACTCCATACAACATATGGGAGACCACCCCTTCCCAGCAAATAGCAGTATGTATAAATATGCATATGCATACATTGTTAAGCTTCTAACCTATTGAATCATAGACTCCTAGAAGTTGAATAGAGTTGAAAGGGACCCCAGAGGGTCTTCTAGTCTAACCCCCTGCAAGGTAAGGAATATGCAGGTGGTTCATACGGGGATTGAACCCGCAACCTTGGTGTTATCAACACCACACTCTAACCAACTGAGGTATCTGCCGCCGAGGCCATGCTGTGGGGGATTTGAATGGAGTGGAGGCATCCTTCAACTCAGCTCTGCTGGCTGAGCCAGCCTCCTTCTGGCCACAAAACATGCAAATGGGCACGATGTTTGCTGGCAGTTTCCCCACTGGCAGAAGTAGGAACACCCAACACGAAGCATTCTGACCCCAAGCCAGATTCACTGCTGTCACACGGGGGCATCTGACCTAATCCAGACCCAATCACTGCACCAGCCTGGAGCTGGCTGACATGGTTATCAGGCCTGATTCCACAATCCTGATTGCATTGTGTTGATTGGTAGGCTGAACAAAATGGCATTTGAGGTTTTTCCAACCATCTCTATGACAGTATGAATCTAGAGGATGAGCCAGGAGAGTCTGGTTCCCTGATCACTTAAAAGTCAGTAATTTGTGGAAAGGTGGAATATACTCACCTTTTAAAGAACTAAAGAAATAAAGTCCATTACTGAGCATAATGTCATTCTGAGGAAGGAACTGCTTTGAGATCACATTACAGATAGGAAAGCATAGTGATTAAGTGATTTGATTGACATTCACATCGAAAGGTTAGGTTAGGTTCAAGTCCAAAAAGTTTTAAAATAGTGGAATATGGCATTTGCTATTGATACACCAACTGAATATTCTTTGCTATAAAAATTTTACTTAACATTTCTGAAGCAATGCAATGAATATTTGTGTTTAATTGCATCTGTGTTTCATCTTTGCTTTCTGTCTTTCTTGTAGGAATAATGTCTGATCACCAGTTTGGAAATCAATTTATGTGCAGTGTGGTTGCATCTCACGTGAGCCATCTACCAACAACAAATCTCAGTTTTGTTTGGATTGCCCCACCTGCAGGAACAGGCTGTGTAAATTTTATGTAAGTGTCAAGATACTGTTGCTCATAATGCTAAGGTTCTTTGTAGCATGGCTACAGGAAGTAAAATGCATGTAATTGTTTCAAGCATGAATCTCAACATATGTAGAAAGATTTATCTCCAGTGAATATTTGGTACAGTGGTTCCCCCGCAAGACGAATGCCTCGCAAGACGGAAAACCCGCTAGACGAAAGGGTTTTCCGTTTTGGAGCTGCTTCGCAAAACGAATTGCCTATGGGCTTGCTTCGCAAGACGAAAATGTCTTGCGAGTTCCTGCGGGTCCCCCCCCCCCCCGGTTTCTAAGCCGCTTATCTGCTTATCCGATAAGCCGCTAATAGCGCTAATAGCGCTAATCCGCTAAGCCGTCAATGGGCTTGCTTCGCAAGACGAAAAAAACGGTAGACGAAGAGACTCGCGGAACGGATTCTTTTTGTCTTGCGAGGCACCACTGTATTGGTAAAAAAGTCAAGCTACCAGTCTTACAAATCAAGAGGCAGATTGCCTGTGTTTTGTCTATGGTGGGTGTTTAATGTTCGCATTTTGAAGCAGCTGCATGGAGAATGATCAGTTTTGCTCTAGTATCAATTGTTGCTCAACAAGCTACCTTCATTAGTTATATTTATAATTTAATAACACTTGGGGTGGTAACTTTCTTGGCTTACAGAGGAAGCTCATGAAGTTTTAGTACAGTCTTGGAGATAGTTCAAACACTCATAAATAGCTCTTATGTAAAGCCAAATAGGTCAGTGATCTGACCTAGCGCACCAATTGCCGCCAAGTGAAAATCTGAGTGCAGTGGCTAAAAAATGTACTGCTTGAATTGTTGCCAGGAATTGGCAGACATATATCTATAAACACACTAAGATGATGCTTCTTTTATGTGTCTGTGAGGCTGTGTGGACCAATGTATACATTTCTCAGCCAGCCCAGTGTATAGGATGAAACTGTAAACTGAATTTTGTCCTGATCAACTGAATTCAATTTGCAGCTTCGTTCTGCAAAAAACCGGTAAAAGGTGAAAGATTTATACGATCTGAAGAGAAACCAGAGTACAGGTGGGCCTCAGTCTCGTTCTCTGCCACCCCACCCCCACACAGTTTGGGTCACCAAGTGTTTTTTTTTCCTGCCAGCAAACGGTTGACTGGCAACAGCGTCTGATTGGCCAAAGTTCTGGGGGAGAGAAATGATTGGTTTGGAGAGGTTAGACAGGTTTCAGGTTGGGAGAGAGGGTGAAGGGGTTCTGAGGGGGAAAGGAGCTACTCACTGTGGAGACTATCCATAGGGAGAGGACAGAGCCTCACAGCTGGCATAGAGAGACCAGGCTGAGGGTCTGGGGAAGGTATCCAGACAGGAGTGTTCTGGGAGGGCTGAATCTGAGCCAGGAGAGACAGATCCAGTGTCTCCCTGGGTGTCAGTCTAGCCAGGAACGGAGAATTCTTCTAGGTACTTAAGACTCCCAACCCAGTAACAAGGGGAGAGGGGATCTCTTGGGTCTGTAAGACCATTTATAATACCTCAGGTGTGGGATTGTTAAGAGAGGGGTAACTGAGGGAAAATGCCCCTCACCGATGAACCAAAGGATTAAGCTGCGAAGGAAGCAGTATAGTGTTGAAAGTATTGTATTATCTAAGTGACAGACACTGATTTGAACATTTTACCATCTCTTCTGGAAACCTGAATATTTATCTACCTGAAGTGTGCCAACTGATGTTTAGTAACTGAAGTTTAAGTAGAGTTGTACCTATAATATTGTGTTTAAGCCTGAGACATCTTATAGTTAAAGTAATTAAGTTTAATTCTACCTGGAAGAACTCGTTTCCTGACCCACTTTGTGTCAAAAACTCCCTTTGTTTAGTAAAACTTTCCATGTTTGTTTGATCAACTCCTGCCTTAGACTCTAAATCATTAAGTTTTCCCTCACACAAGTCCCTCACTAGATAATGTGGGGTAAATTGTAGAAATTCGTGTAATTGGTATACCGTGAAGTGGTTGCACTAAATTTAATTGAGAGCTGGCCCAACGGCGCCAGGGTGAGAAAGTGCCGTTGCGCCATCTCACCCTCACCCCTCTTCAGGTCTCCCATGCAGATCAGCTGAGTAGGCGGGGTTATTGGCCACTTGTCAAATGATTGATTTGATGACTAGGGCAATTTGCATCTCTGTCAGGATGCTGATGTCTGCTGTCCGCTGTCTATTATCTCTGCATTGTTGTTGCTTTATTTCTGCCGCTGTTACCAAAATATGTGGAGACTTGGAGGAGCAGAACAATTTGCTTGGGGAAACTGGATGAGGCCCCCGCACTGAGAGTTAGTCATCCCTGGGATAAATGATGCAGTTGACAATTCTTGATGTTAGTCCAGTCTTCAGCGTATTGTGAAGTTGGTGCTTTGAATCCTAAACTTGGAATTTCCACTGGCAGAGACCTCATTATGGGAATTGCATTCTGTTTCTGATATCCACACCAGTGTAAAACACACACGAACACTTGCTCCAGGAAGGCTTTGTCAACAGCCTATTACGCACTGGCACAATGCCAATCTGCAAGTGAGTTGTGGTGGGTGCCAAATCATGCAAGGAACTTAAAAACTGTTTCAAAGAATTCAAGAGCATCACAGAGACACTACTGCAGCTCCCTCCTATGTTTGGAACCCTCCAGTACATTGGACGTCCCCAAGTTTTATGCACAATAATAAATGTGTGATTTCACTAAACTCCCATTGTCTTAATGCATCTATTCACACTAAGGTAACCCAACACTATTATCTTGGCATTGCAGAGAAATGGTGGCTTGCTTGAGTTTATGGTTGAACTCAATAATGAAAAAAGGACTTCAGCTCATTCTCTTGACCACTAGATTACACTAGCATAGGAGATTTCCTCCTCAATAAAATGACAAGATTTCACTCCCTTTATATTGCTGTCCTCCATGTTTTATCAGCTGACAACTTTGTTTTGATCCTCTCCAGCTTGCAAGACTTGGCATAAAACGCAGTAAATCTCTCCTACCAGGATCATCAAATCTACAGATAGCAATTCTTATCTTCTGAGTGACCTGGCTTATGTGGGATGGGGGGATGACAACATATTCTGCTCTTCATTGGGTGGGTGGGTGTGTTTTAAGATATATCAATACTTACTTGGTTCTGCTACATTATGCTATATGACAGAGACCTGCATATGCTAAATGATATCACAGTGTACCACTGTGTAAAATAAGAAGTTTGTGTTTACTTTAATACGTGCTCTAGAAGCAAAACTGTCTTCACTCGTGCAGGCCCAGTTTTTTTTTTTAAAAAAATTTCATTTTCTCATTTTACAAACTTATAACGATACAAATTTACACATCCAATTTAAGATACCAAATATTATTATAGACCCCCCCTCTCCTCTTTCTGCAGTTGCTTGTCATATATTTTACCACTGCATATCCAATTTAAATCTATTTATTATTCGTCCTTTATACTCAATTTTAATTATTTTATTGCTCATTTGTAATTCAATCCTGCTAGCATTTGTTTATGATAGTTCTTCAGATAATCCTTAAATCTTCCCCATTCTAAGTTAAAAAGTCTCTCTTCTTGATTTCTTATTCTTCCAGTAAGTTTCTCCATTTCTGTATACTAGGCAGGTCCAGTTTCCAAGGTGATTTCCAAAGGAACTAGCATGCCTGCAACACAGCTGAAAGTGGACATTTCCAGCCTGCCTCAGTGATAGAATGATTGTGCCATAATTACATGGCCAAAAATCACAGCAGTTGGGGGAGATTGTTGTGAGGCCTCTTTCACTCTGTATAGTGCCATCCATTATGCTTGTCAAAATTCATTTTGCTGCTGTAGTGAGGGCATTTCCCTTTCCCATACCGTAGCTAGCATGCAAATATAAATATATGCACATTTATTCTATTATCGAAGAGCAAAAAGAGACAGGTGCATTGTGCCAGGAGGCAGGTGGTGAAATAATGGTTGCTGATATGCTTTAAAAAATAAAAAATAAACCTAACACCTTCCTTTATTAGACAAGAAACAATACACTCTGTTCTTATGGAATAGCCAGAGAATTTTATGTAACTAACTTCACTGACAATAAAACCACACTATGTGCAAACACAGAGCATTAGTGGAGGGGAAATGTTCCTCTTAAACATAATATACTTCAGTGTTAGCCACCGCAGACAAGCTAAACTTCTCATAATGTTAATGATACTGATAAGATTTAAACTCTTAGGCCAAACTGGACAGCGGACATTCATCCAGTAAAACATTTGTGGCCAAAGTAGGTAAAGACCACTAGTACTAGAACTAGGGCTGCATTTTATTTAGTACAGATCTCAGCAGTGGCAAACACTATGCAGAAGCAATTATAACTCACCCATATTTGCTAGTGATTCCTCATCCAGCCAGGTATATACACTGCCTCGGTGGAATTGCAATCCCTAGCTGGATTGGGGCATTAGAAAAACTACAACTAACTTCAAAAGCATGCTGAAGCATGTGTGAGAGAAGGAAGAAATCCTGTTTTCATCTTTTGATTTCCAGTTAGTACCATTTTCTCCTATGTTTTATTTACTATTCAGCATACTATTCAGCAACTCCAGCAGCTGCAGAGTGCCGCAGCGAGACTCCTTACGGGGTCCTCGCTGCGAGATCACATTCACCCGGTGCTATACCAGCTGCATTGGCTCCCGGTGGAGTACAGGATCAGGTTTAAGGTGCTGGTTTTAACCTTTAAAGCCCTATACAGCCTAGGACCTTCATACCTACAGGACCGCCTCTCCTGGTGTGTCTCACAGAGGAACTTACAATCTTCAAACAAAAACACCTTGGAGGTCCCAGGCCACAGAGAGGTTAGGCTGGCCTCAACCAGAGCCAGGGCTTTTTCGGCCGTGGCTCCGATCTGGTGGAACGCTCTGTCACAAGAGACTAGGGCCCTGCGGGACTTGACATCTCTCTGCAGGGCCTGCAAGACAGAGTTGTTCCACCAGGCCTTTGGCTAGGGCACAGCCTGACTCCCTCCTTTGGCAATCTTCACAGAACTCTAGCCCAATTGTTGCCATAAATTTGATTTGAATTAATTTTATAATGAAATGATTTTAGAATGTTGCATTATTTTATTGTTGTTAGCCACCCTGAGCCCGGCTTCGCCTGGGGAGGGTGGGATATAAATAAAAATTTATTATTATTATTATTATTATTATTATTATTATTATTATTATTATTACATCATGGACAGAAATACATATTACATCAAGGTTAGGAAATCTGTGGCTCCAAATTGGCCATGCTGCTGGGAGTTGGAATCAAGCAGCAACTGGAGGGAGGCGAGTTCCACATCCCTGCATTATACACCCCTTCTATTCAGGAAAAATGAACATCAGAAGGAGGCAGTTTAGAGTTGGGGAAGAGTAAGCCTTTCATCCCCTTGCTCTTTTCCATCTGCAGCTGTGCCATCCAAAGCATTTCCAGTTACGCCTTCCTGAAGCTACTTGTTCCTAACAGAAGCTGCCATCAGGGTTTTGTTGCATGTTTTTCTGTGTAACATGTCACTTCTTCCATTTGAGTGTGTTTTGAAGGAATCCTACAGCCATTCCTGGTTTAAAAAATCCTACCACTCCGTAAACAGTTAAGGTTAGCATCATGTGTAAAAAGCGTTCAACACAGAGTGAATTAGCATCTGGGAAAGTCGAGAGTCATGTTTATCAATGAGACTGGAAAATAAGCCTCCCTGCACTGATACTGGGATGAGAATGACTCTGCTTAGTCTTAGTTCACTCTTCATGTTAATTCATCTCCAACCTCTCCACTGACACAGATCACAGGTCTGCTAATTAGTTCCCAGTATTTTGTAATGCTGATGTTTATTCCTTGAGAACTGAACTGAACAGAAGCTACCAAACTGTCCTTGAGAGCTATAAGAAGATAACAGCTTTCAAATACCATGGTCATACCCTGGATTTCATCACTGGGCCTGCCTGCTATTAAGAAAAACTATTAGAGAACCTCAGCACAAATGATAAAAAATAGAGATGAATGGCTGACATTTATCCTTAGAGTCTCTCTAAACAGCATATGCTTCATTAGCTGATAACCATGCTTTTTGATGCTCAACTTGAGCCAAGGAACATTAATTAAACTGCTTTTTGCTTGAGAAAAGTTCATAGGTTATGTCTGTGCAGTGCTTTTTTTTTTTTTTACCATTCTATTAGTCCTAAATTGCCCGATAATCACTGAATGCCAAGCCTTTATTTTACACTGACCAGACCTGTGCTAAAGACAATCCCAGCTACTATAAAAATGTTAAGAGGAGGATAGTGCTAAGATGTGCAGTTGCTACCCCAAAAAAGGAACGATGAATTTAGTTCTATTTTCCCCACCCAGAGCACATTGAAAAATACCTGCTCACCTGGGGCTCCAGAGGGGGCGGCCATTTGATGCCACCTTCCAATGCCACAGACACCTTGTTTTGAGCGGGCCTTGCCCACATGCCTACTGGGGCCATGGGCACAGGGGCTGTGTCCTGCCCACACCTGGGGTATTTAGGAAGGTGACCTGGAACAGGCCACCCTTTTGGCTGATTAACACAGAATTTGTCTCCCTCCCACCCAGACTGTTAGGGGCCAGCTTGGTTGGGGAGTGGGCAAGTTGGCGTAAGGACCTTGCTTTGGTTAACTGGTCAGGGAGGGATTTTCTCCTGCAAGCAAATTGGCCAGCTTGCAGGTTTCTGCCTACCTCATAGCAACCATCACAACTTTGGTGGATGCAGTATTGGGCTGAATCCTTAGTCATGTGGGTACCCTGTTAAAGGGCTCCAGGAGTGTATGTGGGGACCAATGGGGAGTCTGTATGGGGTCGTGGCACCCTCTGCAGTTGATAGCAACTGCAGTAAGACTGCTGGAAATGTTGACTTTGGAGTCCTGGCTGCAGCTAGTCTTCCATGCTCAACACTAAATTACACCAGTATTACTGAGGAAATCTACATAGAACGATCCTTAATGCTTTTCAATTAGACATTGCTGTTACAGTTTGGTACTTTGTGCTCACATTCGTTTGTCATTGGCAATGATAATGACTCCTAAGCAGAGAGAGAGATGCCATTATACCTTTGAATGTTAAAGCCTCACTCTTTAATAAATGACTTCGCATACTATGGTTGCAAAAAATGATTTCAATTACTTGAAAATTGCCCAAGCAAATTGTGCTTGATATTCTAGATGAATTTACTACAGAAAGTCCCATAACTACATTATGGGGAAAATTTCCATTTTTAGTAGTATATTTCCAGTAGCAATTATATGTTGTGGAAAAAATAATCCCTCATATTTGAAATATTGGCAATATTTAGTCACCAAAGACAACTGCACTTACCGGTATATTGTTTAAAGCAATATCAGACACCCTGCAGTGAGCCTACAGTGAGGGGACCTGTTCTATGACATGTCATATGCTTATGTACATTGTAAATCTTCTTAGCTTTGCAGGCTGCAGATGCTAGATGTTGTGTTCAGGTGCAGCTTTAAACCATTGTTTAGTATTATGAGAATTAATCGCATCAATCCCTGGCCTTCTGAATTTTCCTCTTCCTTGTCCTCTTCTACAGCAGCCACCAAAGAAGAGACTAGAAGTTTTTGCTTCAGTTTTGCATTAACCACAGTTATACCATGTTGTCCAAATCCTAAACTGTAGTTAATCTAACTGTGGTTTGTTGGAATAAACCCGTTTCAGAACCTATTTTGTGTTACATGCATAC